>NC_134119.1:67913584-68644932 GCF_040939455.1 Microcebus murinus | reverse complement strand
ACACAGAGCAATCAAGTGCCAATGACTGGCTGTGCTGTTGGGCGTGCCCCGGCCCTGCCCCAGTCCCCCTGAGCAGAGACTTGGCCCCGTTCCCTATTCCTCCATCAGTGAGAGAGGAATCTACCTCCCTCCCCGACCCTTGCAGGAACTAAGGAGGAGGTGAGCTGGGTACAGCGTGCTGGGGTGGGGGTCCGTAGGGGACCGTGTGATGGGTGACTCTGCGTGAGCATCACCGCCTCAGAGTGGCAGGTCCCACCCAGCCCCTGCTTTATCTGCCTGCACAGCCCTTAGCGCCCCACTTGCCCCCTAGACACGTTTACTGCTGTCCCTGTCCACGTCCACACTAGGCTGTGAGCCACACAAGGACAGGAACTCTCACGGTCTTGTCACCTCTGTACCCGCAAGGTGCTGAGCAAGGCCCGACCACAGCACATGCTCGGTGTTAGCTCATAAAGCGAACGAACCAACTGCTCGGGCCGTGTTGGCGTCCTATCTCCAAACGGCCAGCGAGTTGGCTGCCCAGGCCCTGACCTCTGGATGCGGTTCCACCATACACAGCCCTGGTCACTTCCACAGGGGCCCGCCCGCCCCCCGCGAGCCTGCCGGGGGCCCGCGCGCTCACCTGTGAGATCTCCAGGCATGGCAACTTGCCCACCTGGGCGCCGGTGAAGCCATAGACGGAGTTGGCGCTCACCTTCAGCGCCAGCTGCCGCCCGTCCAGGACCTGCCGCCGCAGAGGGTCTGTCTCCTTGGCCAGCTCGGCCTTGGCCCTGGGAGGGGACGGGGTAAAGGCCACTCAGGCAGCGCCCCAGGTCTCAGGGGAGGACCGGAGGCTTGGGGAGGCGCCTGGGCCTGGGCACCGGTCAGGGCGTCTTTCCAGAAAGCGAAGCCCCACAGAGCTAGGTGAGGTGAGCACTGCACGGGGCTTCCAGCCAAGGGTGTGTGGCAGCTGCCTGGAGCGGGCAGCCCCGGGCGACCCAGAGAGGGCCGGGGACTGCTGAGAGCGTCCAGCACATCTGAGTGCTGAGCAAGGAGGGGCGTCAAGAGCTCACCTCTTCCGGGCGCTGAGCAGGTTCTCTAGGATCTGGGGCAGCAGCCCCTTTCGCACCGACGTCTTCACAAACTCGTCCCCAGTGGGCGTCTTGATGAACTGGTCCTCGGTCAGGCTGGGGTGGGAGACGGTGGCGGTGACCGCCTGGCTGCCTCTCCTCCTCCAGCCCCACCTCTGCCCTGCTGTCTGGGCCTCGGCCGTGAGCACACTCAGGCCCCTTGTGCACCCCCCTCCCCTCCCTGCTATTCCTGGGCCTGTGCCTGTCGCCCCACCAGCCTGGGAGCCCTGGAAGGTAGGGCCCAGGTCCGCCTTGGGGGACATGTGCTGACGCAGGCGCCGTACCCCAGTTTCTGGGCGGCCCCGGGCCGCAGGAGCGTGGTGTAGCACAGGTTGTGGGCCATCATGATGGACGGGTACAGTGAGGAGAAGTCCAGGGTGGCGATGGGGACGTCGTAGTACCTGGGAGGGGAGGAGCCTCGAGGAATCAGGACCGGGGCCCCCAAACACCACCCCACCCCCCGCCCTGCCCCTGCCCTGCCTCGGGGCCTCACCCTTTGAGGGGTTCAATGACAGTGGCTCCCGTGTAGTCCTCGCCACCCTCTGACTTCACCACGGGCATCACCAGCCCCTCGCGCATGGCCTGGGAGGGGAGAGGGCGGGAATGGAGGAGTGGGCGCGGGCGGACTAGAAGGTGGGGGAAGAAAGTGCGTCCAGGACACGTGGCCTGGAGGTGGCCAGGGTGAGTGACCAAGCCCAGGGGTGGGGACGCGCCTGGCAGGGCCCCTTGGTAGGCAGTGAGTGGATGGCGCCCACTGACCTGCCGCAGCAGCTGGGACACGACCTTGACCTGCTGGCCGCGGCTGAGCAGGTAGCTGAGGGGCACGCCGGTGACCCGCGCCATCTCCACGGCGTTCACCAGCACCATGAGCCGCTCGAGCAGCCGCAGCGGCAGGTAGGCGTCCTTGAGGCAGTACACGGCCAGGCGGCGGCGGGTCTGGTCGTTCCCATTCTGTGGACAGACACCGAAGGGTCAGGGGGAGGCCCTGGAGCTCCAGGGTGGGGACAAGGTGGCCTGGGGGGCTTGGGAGGCGGGACAAGCCAGGGCCGGATGCTAAAAGGTCAGGGAGTGAGCAAGGGTCCAGGTGGGGACAGTCAACAGGGTCAGAGGGAGGGGGAGCAGTGAGAAAGGCCAGTGTGGACTAGGGGTCAGGGCAGCAGAGCACAGCAAGTGACAGTGACAGAGGTCAGAAAAAGGTGGGTGGCGGGTGAGGTCCCAGGCCACACAAGCAGATGAAAGAAGTCAGAGATTGGGGCACAAAGTTGAGACGAGAGGTCACAGGAGGTAAAGGTCAGGGGTCAGGGACAAGATGCAGGTCAGAAGAGAGGTCAGGAAGGCGCAGGTGGGGGCGGGCCTGGCGGGTCACCTGCAGGTCGGTGATGATGCTGTGCTGCACGTCCTCCTTCTGCTCGCCCAGGAAGTGGAAGCTCACGGCGTTGAGCGTGTAGGAGCGGAGCTTGTACTCCCGCAGCAGCACCTGCGGGACGGGCCGGGCTGGGTACGGGCCTGGGCGGTGGCCTCCCAAGGCTGGGGACCCTCCCGGCCAGACGCGGCCGTACCTGCAGCATGTCCATCTGCACGCGGCCCACCATGCTGACCACCTTGCTCTCCCGCCGGCCCATCTGCTTGGACTGGAACGATGAGTCCCGGATGTTGGAGCGGAGGCCAGCCACGCGGCCCAGGAAAGGGAATGTCTGTACCTGGGGGGTGGGACAGCCACGTGGGCAGGGAGAGGCTGCAGCGTGGGACGGGCTGGCCCCTGGCTCGGGGGCCCCAGGTCACAGGAGTGGAGGGGACTGAGAGCAACCACAACATCTCTGCAGGCGACCCAGGAGCAGGGGCAGCCCTGGATCACACACTCGCTGGGGCTGGAGGCCAGGGAGTCTGGGGGGTCCGGGGGGGAGGACAAAGCTGCAGCTGGGGCTGTGACGAGGAGAGTTGGGGGACTTGTGGGCTGGGGGCGCCAAGCATGGTGCCCAGTGGCTGCAGGCTGCACCCAGGTGGGGACCAGGAGGAGCAGATTTGGGGGATGACGCCACACTCGGCAGGGATGCGGCGAGCGGATAGGGCGGCCCAGCCGGGGACAGTAGGGGGGGGTCGGCCTGAAGTGCTGGGCTGAGGGCACCGGGGAGCACACAGGCTATCGGGCCCAGCCTGGAGGGGAGACTGAGGCAGGGAAGCTGGGCTCAGAGCAGAGCGCACGGCATGCAGAGGAGAGGGCTCCAGTGGCCCGGGTGACAATGCCAGGCAGGTGGGGGGCTTCCTCCTGGAGCTGCTGGGAATCATAAGAGTCTGTTTTGTTTTTTCCTTGCCGAACTGCCCGAATGCA
The DNA here is from genome assembly GCF_040939455.1 of Microcebus murinus. NCBI lineage: Eukaryota > Metazoa > Chordata > Mammalia > Primates > Cheirogaleidae > Microcebus > Microcebus murinus. The sequence continues at coordinate 68,641,494 of NC_134119.1, read as the reverse complement.
CACAACACATGTGCGATAGCACAATACAGCGCCCACCGATCGTGCCCTCCCCTGCGATGGGACCGATCGTGCCCTCCCCCGCGATGCTGAAGTCCAAAGCCAGCACCACAGAACGCGACTCATCTGGAAATAAGCCTTCGCAGAGATCAAGCTGAGACCACGGGGTGGGCCCTAACACAGTACAACCGTGCCCTTATAAAAGGGGAAACTGGGACCCAGAGCCATGCACAGAGGGAAGATAAGGTGAAGAGACAGGGCGGAGATGGCCATCTGCCCGCCGACGGGAGGCCTGGGACAGGCCCTTAGCCCTCGAGTCACGGAGGAACCAGCCCTGCCAGCACCTGCGCCTCGGCCTTTCCAGCCCGAGAGCCATGGCACAACCAACCTCTGTCGTTCTAAGCCACATGCGTGACCTGTGGTACTTTGTAACAGCAGGGCGAGGAAACTAGCACACCGTTACACGCTCACACCAGACGACACTAGCACCCAGACTGGCCGGGCGCGGTGGCTCACGCCTGTAATCCTAGCTCTCTGGGAGGCCAAGGCGGGCAGATCCTTTGAGCTTAGGAGTCGAAACCAACCTGAGCAAGAGCGAGACCCCGTCTCTACTATAAATAGAAATTAATTGGCCAACTAATACATATAGAAAAAATTAGCCGGCACATGCCTGTAGTCCCAGCTACTTGGGAGGCTGAGGCAGGAGGATCACTTGAGCCCAGGAGTTTGAGGTTGCTGTGAGCTAGGCTGATGCCACAGCACTCACTCTAGTCTGGGCAACAAAGCGAGACTCTGTGTCAAAAAAAAAAAGAATAAGCACCTAGACCGTCACGGTCTTCAGCGAACTCCCCCTCTTCCTTATTCTTCATTATTACTATTATCGTTTCCCTTATTCTGCCTTTTTTTTTTTTTTGAGACAGAGTCTTGCTTTGTTGCCCAGGCTAGAGTGAGTGCCGTGGAGTCAGCCTAGCTCACAACAACCTCAAACTCCTGGGCTCAAGCAATCCTCCTGCCTCAGCCTCCCTAGTAGCTGGGACTACAGGCATGCACCACCACGCCCGGCTAATTTTTTCTATATATATTGGTTGGCCAATTAATTTCTTTCTATTTATAGTAGAGACTGGGTCTCGCTCTTGCTCAGGCTGGTTTCAAACTCCTGACCTCGAGCAATCCGCCGGCCTTGGCTTCCCAGAGTGCTGGGATTGCAGGCGTGAGCCACCGCGCCCGGCCCCACTGTGAGTCTTTGCGGAGCCTCGCCACCCGCCTGCCCTCACCTTGAGGGTCTCGGCCCGAGAGATGAGGTACGGAAGGTCGAAGTTCTGGATGTTGTAGCCAGTGATCACGTCGGGGTCCATGATGCGTATGAAGCTGGACCAGGCCTGGCGGTGGGAACACACGGGGTCACCCTGCTCATCCCTCGGCCACGGACCCACTACGCTGGGAATGGCCTGGAAGCCCAGCCCCACCTCCTGCACCTCCGAAATACTGCAGGACCCAGAGGGAAATGTTCAGCCCTCAGAGCACAGGGTCCCCGCCTGGGACAGCTCGGGGTGTGGAGGTCGGGGTGGTGGCGCTGAGGAAAATAGTGGGGGGGGGGGTGCAACGAGAGCCACCTGGAGCAGGTCCTCTTCCTTCTCGTAGCTCTGCACCTTGGCGCCCAGGATGGGGGCGCAGGGCCGCAGGGTGAGCGCCAGGCGCAGGAAGGGCTCCGGCTCGCCCCAGCGCAGGCCCAGAGAGCAGATCTGGATCACGGGGTCGCGCTCGGGCTCCGGAAAGATGCCTGCAGAGGGAGGGAGGAGGGGGATGCATGGGATCTGACTCCTGCCTCTCCCTACAACACACCAACGTGGCCGCATCTCCCTCCCTCTTCCAGCCTGTCCTCACCCTTCAGTCCCCACTGCCCATCTGTCTCCACTGCCTGCAGCAGCTACATGACTCCTCCCCCCCCAGTTCCTGCTCCACCCTCAGCGCCAGCCCTTCCCCCTCCCTCATTCCTGCCTCAGGGCCTTTGCACTTGCTGTCCCCTCTGCCCGGCCTGCTCACCCCCCCCCCATCAGTGACATCCAGAGGGAGGGAGGCGCCCCAGGCCCTGCAGACAGACCTTTGCGGCCAGCACACTCGATGTCGAAGCTGAGTATGCGCAGGGGCGCGATGCGCTGCCACGGCCCTTCTGGGGGGTGGCTGACCACGTCTGACCACAGCACGTCCGCCTCCAGCTGACACAGCGTAGCCTGTGGGGACGGGCGTGTCAGGGCCAGCAGGGCCCCAGCTCCCGGCCCTGACCCAGGCAGCCCCGCACCTTCTCCTTGGCCCTCAGGACGTATTTCCCCGCCGGCAGTTCCAGCCAGTTGCAGCCCACGATGTCCGTGTCCACCATGAACCTGGGGGACGGCGGGGACCGCAGGTCAGTGGGCAGCGGCTGTGGGGGCGGGCGGTGGGGTGGGGACAGAGGGGGACAGGGGTCTGAGAAGTGAGGCAGAGGCTGTACCGGATCTCAAAGTCGACGTTGGTCTCATAGGGTGCGAAGCTGGGGGTGCCCAGGCCCGGCACGCGCAGGCCCTGCTCCAGCAGGCGGCGGGCGGGGGCCACAAGGCGGGGCAGCGCCAGGGTGACTCGCAGAAAGGGCGAGGGGCCGTGCCCGTGGTACCCGAACATGCCTGCGGACACAGGAGGCTGGGACCGGCTCCACGGGGCCCCACCCGCCAGGCCCCAGGACATCACTCACTTTCCCGAGAGCATAGCGCCACGGCCAGCACTGCCGGCCCCGTGAGCTCCTTGCCCCCGCGCTGGTCCCTGCCGATGGCCGCGTTCAGCTCTCGCTGCAGGTCGCTCAGGTGCTCGGGTCCAAAACCTGGTGTGAGGGGGCCGGTCAGAGGGGCAGGGGCCTCTGGTGGGCAGGGGGAGGGTCTCTGGGTAGGGGGGGCACTCACCAGGGGGCGCCGGGGTGTAGAAGTAGGGGGCAAAGCCGTGGATGTGGCAGCAGACGGAGACGCCCTCATCGGTGACCCCAAAGGCACGAAGCACAGGCACAGAGCCGGGGGACGGTGGGGGCCCTCCAGGCAGGGGCCGTGCTGGGCCTGGGTCGGGAGTCACAGGATAAAGCAGGGGCCACCGGCCCAGGTTCCTTGAAGGCTGGTCTCCCAGACCCCTGGGGCTCGAAACCCACAGCCCCTGGCCTGGCTGCGGTGTTCACTGTAGGTGTCATACTCCTCCCTGGTCCCTGCTCGCACCCTTGTCCTCCTAAGCCACCACCCCACAGGGCAGCCAGATGCCGACCTCCTTCCGTTTATTACAACATCAAAAAAATTCCTGCAAAAAGTCAAATCGGCTTTTGGTGTGTATGCCCACCGTTAGGAACTTTAATGCATGCAGAGGTCCAGGCAACCGCCACCAAAACTGGGGTGCAAACAGTCCCATCGCCCCAAGCACCTCCCTAGAGCGGCCCTCTGTGATCGCCACCCCTGGCACCCGCTGATCTTGTTCTCTGTCACCGAGGTTTTTTGTCTTCTCAAGACTGTCCACACAAACAGAATCATCCAGAACGTAACCTTTCAAGCCTGGCTTCTTTCACTCAGCCTGGCGGCTTTGAGAGTCACCGGCATCACTGCCTGTGTCACAGTCCGTTCCTCTTTACTGTGGGGCAGTGTCACACGCTGCAGACGAACCGCAGTTTGTTTTATCTGTTCGCCCGCTGCGGGACACCTGGGTCGTTCCCAGTTTCGGTGCTTATAAAGAGAGCTGCCGTTAACACCCGCATACAAGGTTTGTTTGAACCTAAGCTGTTGTTCTGCTAGGAGTGGAATTGCCAGTCCTATGGTAAAAGCAGGTTTCAAACTCTAAGAAACCATCAGCAGGCTGTGCGTGGTGGCACACACCTGTAATCCCAGCACTTCAGGAGGCTGAGGCAGGAGGATTGCTTGAGGTCAGGAGTTCCAGACCAGCTTAGACAACACAGCAAGATTCTAACTCTACAAAAAGTAGAAAAATTGGCCAGACGTGGTGGTGCATGCCTGCACTCCTAGCCACTCGGGAGGCTGAGGCAGGAGGATCGCTGAGCCCAGGAGTTCAGGGCTGCAGTGAACTATGGTCGTACCTCTGCACTCCAGCCTGGGTGACATAGTAAGACCTTGTCTTAATAAAAAAAAAAAAAAAGGTTGGGCATGGTGGCTCACGCCTATAATCCTAGCACTCTGGAAGGCCGAGGCGGGCAGATCGTTTGAGCTCAGGAGTTGGAGACCAGCCTGAGCAAGAGCGAGACCCCGTCTCTACTAAAAAATAGAAAGAAATTAGCTGTGTAGTTGTGCAGCTAATTTCTTTCTACTAGAAAGGCATGGTGGTGCATGCTTGTAGTCCCAGCTACTCGGGAGGCTGAGGCAGGAGGATCGCTGGAGCCCAGGAGTTTGAGGTTGCTGTGAGCTAGGCTGACGCCACGGCACTCTAGCCGGGCAACAGAGCAAGACTTTGTTTCAAAAAAAAAAACACAACTACAAAGCTGTCCTCCAGAGTGGCCACGCCATGTCACTCTCCCACCAGCAGCGTCCGAGCGTCCCAGTTGCTCTGTGTCCTCACGGGCAGTTGGTATTGTCAGTCTATCTGTCCTCTTGGGCGAACCATCTGTGCAAGTCTTTAGTCCATGTTGAACCGGGGTGTTTGTTTTCCCGCTGTGGAGATCCGCGTGGTCTTTACCTATTCACGACACCAGCACTCGGTCGCTGTGTGTCTTGTCTTCTCATTCTCCGCAGAGAGCCCCGTCCACAGCTGGGGTCGCTCCCACACCAAGCACTCACCAGCTCGCTTGGGACGGAAGCCTGGAGGGCTCCTCGAGGTGCTTGCCTGGGCCCTCAAGACCTCAGTGACCGCCCTGCCTCCGTCTGCACCCCTCGCCCCTACTCCCGCCACACTGGTCTCCTCCTTGCTGTTTCTTAAACATCTCAGACATGTCCCTCCTCAGGACCCTTGTCAGGAACCCCTCTTTCCCAGACATCCCCACGGCTCCCAGTCACCCCCTCCCAGGCCTTCCCCGACCTCCGAGATACAGGCCGGTACCCTCCACGTGCTTTACCTTCCTCCATAACCCTCACCGCCGCCTGGCATTACAGGTCCCTGTTTATTCTCTTTCCTTCCAGAATGTGAGCCTAGAGGGCAGGGACCTTCCTGCCTGCAACAGGCCCTGGCTCAACATAGATGCTTGGAAATCGCTAACTACATGGAAGAATGAATGAACGAGCGAATGGATGGATGAATGTAAAAACATATGTCTCTCTTCTCTGCAACGAGCCAGCTCTTCTCACCTTCAGGCATCAGCTGAAAGATGCTCACCACCTCCAGGAAGCCTTCCTGGACCCCCACCCTTCCTCTCACAGCCCTGGTCACTGGGGTGGGACCGCCTGTGTCCATCTCCTCCTGAGGACTGTGACCACCAGAGGGGCAGAGCCCAGGGCCACTTCCCCCACCCTGCCTCTACCCCCCAAACTCACCCACGTAATGGTCGATCTCCAACTGTTGGAAGATGAGGGGCTCTTCCTGGGGGTCCAGGGGCGGTGGGGTGGGCCGAAGCCAGCGGGGATCTACGGCTGACGGGGAGAACTGCCCTGGTGGGGAGGGAAGGAAGAGCGGCTGTGTGGAGTCATGGTCCTGCCTTAGAAATAATAACCCCTGGGACCCGATGTGCAATTATCAAAGGAGGCAGGTGGAGGTGGTGTCCCTGTCAAGCAGGAAACTCGGGAGAGAATGGGGGTCAAAGGTCAGCCCTATGCAGGACTCTTAAGTGTGCCAAATGGGGGTCATGGGTCAGACTTGTGGCTGACTCTCGTCCAGAGGCAAGACCAAGTGTGACGGGGACAGGGGCACAGCAGGGGCTCCCACTCCAAGTCCCACCATCTGCGGCCCCTTCCAGGGCCGACTGCAGCTCCTCCTCTTCCTGTTCCTGCAGCCTGTGCTCCGCCTCCATCTCCTCCATCAGCGCCAGCTCCTCCTCAAACGAAGACGGCTGGCTTGGCTCGTCCTCGTCCCAGAGGCCCCCGCGGGCCCGCTTTGGGGGCACCCCAGGCCCTGGGCCTGGCCGCCGCTTGCCATCCATCCTGCCGGGCAAGTTGGGGCTTGGTGGGAGTTCTGACCAGAGACACCCCTTTCCCTGCCTTCTCCACGGCCTCCCATGCACCCACCAGGACTGTGAGCCTTTCAATACTCCGGAGTGGCTGCAGGGTAACGCAGCTCTCCACCCCGCAGGCTAAGGGGTGGGTGGCCCGTTCCAGACGCTCAACTGTTGGCCCGTACAGTCACACCCCATTCTCCTTCCCACCTCCGCTTAGCCCTTTCCTCGCGTGCTCAAGCCCCACGTCCTTCTCCCTCGGCCCTCATCCCCTTCCCTGCACACCCGCCACCCTCTCTCTCCATCGGACTTGGTCCTTAGCACATCTCTTTCATTCCCATGAACCCCTGTCCGGAACACTGGCGCCTATGCACCCCCCCCTCGCCTGGCCTTCATTCAGTGAGCAGCTGGGGGCACCAGCTTCGGGCCAGTCGCTGTGGCACGTGGCAGGGTGGGCCCTGAAACACGAGTCTGGTCAGTTTCCTTCCCAGCTCCAAACACTTCCAAGGCTCCCCATGGCCTTAAAAATCCTTTTTACTTTGAAATAATTTCAAACTCTTAGAACTTCTGTACATCCTTCCTGCAGACTGCCCCATCATCAGTACGTGGCAACATTTGCTCCACAACCTTCCAGAGCAAAGCTGCCCACCCATCTTGCACACCTGCCTGTGTCTGAACAGTTAAGTGGAGAAATCAACTTGGATCTTTCTTGGGCCACAGAGTTTTGGTGGCCCAGACAGCAGCTTAGTCTGGGCCTTAACAAATACCTGCACTGAAAAACTCTGACCTGATACGTTTCCCCAAATGTTCAGACATGCTATACCATGAATACTACTCAATATCAAAAAGGAGTCAGCTACAGATACACACCCAACATGGATGAATCTCAAAAACAAGCTGTACAAAAGAGGCCAGACACAAAAAAGTATACATTAGGGGAATGGAGAGTGACTGCTTAATGAGGATGGGGTTTTCTTTTTGGGGTGATGATGGTTACATAATATTATGAATGTACCAAATGCCACTGAATTGTTTGCTTTAAAATGATTAATTTCATCTTGGTAAAAAAAAAAACAACAACAGTATGCATTGTATGATGCCATTTATACAAAGTTGTACAACTGACAAAACTCATCTGTGGTGCTAGAAGTTGGATTAGTGGCTGCTTCTGGGACGGGAGCAACTGAGTGAGAAGGGGCAGGAGGGAGGACTGCACACCTGGCGCCTGCGTATTACATTAAATGTAAGTTACGCCTCAATTAAAAACATAAAACTTTGGAGGTTGTGATTCTACATCTAAGGATTCATGCTACAGATATGCTATCACACATGAAAAACTGTGTTTACGAGGTTATTTCCGGCAGCATTGTTTGAAATCCCAAAAGACTGGAAACCACCTAAATGTCCTCCCCTAGGGGATTGTTCAAATACGTTAAGGCCGTTCAATGGAATATTATGCAGCTGTATAAAGGAATGAGGAAGCTCTTTGTGTGCTGATATGGAAGGCTCTCAAGAGAGGCATTGTTTAGTAACAAAAGCAAGGTGCAGAATGGTACACTGAGAATTTTATCATTTGTGTTGGAAAAAAAAAAAAAAACATGTCTAAGAAAACATTTACCCTGATTCTAGTCACTAGGAAACAGTCAAACAAATCCAAAGTGAAGGGTGACAACTTCTGGTCTAGAATCTTTAAAGCTGTTGATGGCATGAAAGAAAAAGAAAGGCCAGGCGCAGTAGCTCACGCCTGTAATCCTAGCACTCTAGGAGGCCGAGGCAGGCAGATTATTTGAGCTCAGGAGTTCGAGACCAGACTAAGCAAGAGCGAGACCCCCATCTCTACTAAAATAGAAAGAAATTAGCTGAACAACTAAAAATATACACAGAAAAAATTAGCCAGGCATGATGGCACATGACTGTAGTCCCAACTGCTTGGGAGGCTGAGGCAGGAGGATCGCTTGAGCCCAGGAGTTTGAGGTTGCTGTGAGCTAGGCTGACACCATGGCACTCTAGCCTGGGCAACAGAGTGAGACTCTGTCTCAAAAAAAAATGAAAGAAAAAGAAAAAGTCATCATAACTAAATGTGTATGATCCTAGACTGGAACTTGGATTAAAAAAAACAAAATCAGCTCTGAAGAATATTACAGGGAGAACCAGGCAGAGCTAAATAAGGATTGTCTATTTGATAATAGTATTATCTCACCTTAAATTGCTTGATTATGATAATTATATACTTTATGTAGGCAGATGTCTTGTTCTTAAGAAATACCTGCTGGAGTTTTTGGAGGTGAAGTATCAATGATGACCACAACTTTCAAATAGTTCAGCCAATAAAGGGGAAAAAAAAGGTGCATGTGTATGTGTGCTTAGATGAAACAAATGAAGTGTCATGCTAATGACCAGTAAATCTCGGCAAAGGTATGTGGCAGTTCACTGTGCTTGTAACTTCTCTGCAGGTTTGAAACTTTTCAACATAAGTTGAGGGGAAATACATAAAATAAAATTAGTAACATTTTTACAAGGTGGGTGGGAGAATATGTATAAATATATTTGCCTTGGGCCAGGCGTGGTGGCTCATGCCTGTAATCCTAGCACTCTGGGAGGCCGAGGCGGGCGGATTGCTCAAGGTCAGGAGTTCAAAACCAGCCTGAACGAGACCCCGTCTCTACCAAAAATAGAAATAAATTAATTGACCAACTAAAAATATATATACAAAAAATTAGCCGGGCATGGTGGCACATGCCTGTAGTCCCAGCTACTCGGGAGGCTGAGGCAGTAGGATCGCTGAGCCCCGGAGATAGAGGTTGCTGTGAGCCAGGCTGATGCCACGGCACTGACTCAAGCCTGGGCAACAAAGTGAGACTCTGTCTCAAAAAAATAAATAAATAAATAATATATATATATATATATATATATATATATATATTTGCCTTTTTTTTTCTAGGAGAGATAAGAAACTGGTGACACTGGTTTCCGGGGGTACAGGTGGGAAGACTTCATTTGGTCACAGCTTTATTGAGATATAATTCACATACTACACAATTCACCCATTTAAGGTATATATATATAGTTCAATGATTTTTAGTGTATGCAGAGTTACGCAACCAGCACAATTAATTTTAGAACTCTTTCATCACCCCAAAAAGAAAGCCCATATCCTTTAGCTATCACCCCCCCCCCCCATTCAGCCCATCTGCCCCTCACCCCTGGCAACCACTTATCTTACTTCCTGTCTCCATGGATTTGCCTATTCTGGGCCTTTCCTATAAATGGGATCTTAGAATATGTGGCCTTTTTGTGTCTGGCTTCTTTCACTTAATGTGTTCAGGGTTCATTGTGCTGTAGCATGTATCTGTGCTTCATTCCTTTTTAGGCCTGAATTTTTTTTTTTTGAGACAGAGTCTCCCTTGTGCCCCTAGCTAGAATGCAGTGACCTCATCATAGTCCACAGCAACCTCAAACACCTGGGCTCAAGCAATCCTCCTGCCTTAGCCTCCAAGTAGTTGGGACTACAGGCATGTGCCACTGCACCTGGCTAATTTTTTTTCTATTTTTAGTAGAGACAGGGTCTCGCTCTTCCTCAGGCTCATCTCAAACTCCTGATCTCAAAGTGATCCTTCCGCCTAGGCCTCCCAGAGAGCCAGCATTGCAGGTGTGAGCCACCGCGCCTGGCTTATGCCTATTTTTTCATTTATGGCTAGGATACATTTTGTTTATACATCCACCAGCTGATGAGCATCGGAGCTGTTTCCACCTTTTGGCTATCATGAACAGTGCTGCTCTGAACACATGTGCACAAGGAAGACTTAACTGCCTCTCCTCCCGTGCCTTCTGGATGCGAACCACATAATGCATGACTTATCCCACAGGACGAAAGAGGCTCAGTGGCCCATGCTCCAGCCGTGCAGATAGCCAGAGAGACACGGGGAGTTGCAACCTTGGGGAGAGACCCTGGCAGGGCAGAGGAAGCTGAGGGGCTTATAGGAGCCCAGAGTCATTGCCAGACCTGGCTTGGAGTGAGGGAGGCAGGAAGGGGGCCGACTGTTGCCCTTGGTCACTTGGCTGTAGTGACAGTGTGTGTGGGGGTGTCACTGGGAGCACAATCCAGACTCCTACCTCAGGACCTTTGCAAGGGCTTGCTCACAGCCCTGATGCTCTTCCCCAGTTGTCCCTGTGGTTCCCTCCCACCCCTCCTCAGGTCTTTGCTCAAATGCCACTTTCTCAGTGAGGCCTGTTTAAAAGTACAGCACCACTGCCCCTTCTGGGCACTCGCTAACCCCATTTCCTGCTTTATTTTTTTTTGATGGCACTTAACCCTGTCTGGTGCACTGTATTCGTTCTCACAGTTCTCAAAGTGTGGTCCTCTAGAGGTGAAGCCCGACAATCGCTGTTGGAGAAAGACCTGGAAGGTTCTAGTGCCACTCAAGTCTGAGAACCAGTGCTTGTTAATCTTGTTTGCTGTCTGTCCCACTACTAGAATGGGAGCTTCACAAGAGCAGGGGTTTTGTATTCTGTTTCCTGCTATATCTCGTGCCCCTAGGAGAACTCCTGGAAAAGAGTAGGTACTCATAAAACATTTTTTTTTTTTTTTTTTAGTGCTTTCATAGCTGAGCTACATAAAACATTTTTTGAATGAAGAATGAATAAAGGGACTCAAGGAACGCTCACACCACTCTCCGAGGTCGGTGCTGCTACTACCTCATTTTATAATGGCTGTAACTGAGGCCCAGAGAGGTGAAGCTACCTGTCCAAGGTGGCACAGCTAGCCCAATGGCACAGAGCCAGGTTCAAACTCAGGCAGACTGGCTCCAGAGCCACTGTTAAGTGGCGCGCCATACTGCCGGCCTCTGTGGGCCAGGCCTGTGACAGGGGAGACACAGCAACGACCTGCCCTTTGCCCAGTGGGGGAGACAGCCTGGAAGATGGATCGTCTACTGTTCGCAGCTGTGTCCTGGCTCACACACATCTGCTAGGAGATGATTAAATGGTTACAAATGTGACTATTCACTTTTGCCCCAAGAAAACATCCTCACACTTTGGCCTTGTCCCTCCCCTGGCCTTTCTGACTGCTGATGTCCTTGGACTGTGTGGGTGTGTGTCTGCCTCGCTCACCAGCCAGGGACCTCTGGAAGGCAGAGCAAGGCCTGTCTCTTCTCTGGGTCCCCAGCATCACCCAGCAGGGTGCCTGGCCACTTCAAGGCATGTGAGTTTAAACTCCCTCCAGGTAGCACCAACTCTGGCGCATCCGCCCTGAGCCCCAGGTTCTTCCCTCAGCTCTAAAGACTAGTGCTGCCTCTCATAGCTCACAGCACCTGGATCCAAAGCTCCTGTGCTTTCCTCAACCAAACTGGATCAGCACTGGCTCCCCAGGGCCCAGCAAAAAGGGCTGCCTGCCACAAGAGCAACTTAAGAGAAGGAAGAGCATTTCAGGAGGAGGGGAAGCCATGGCGAAGGCCTTGAGTAGGAAAGGAACCTCTCTAAGGTTCCCTTAAAGAGACCTGGGTGGGGGAAGTGCAGGAAGGAGGAGGAGAGACAAGGGACAACAGGTTCCCAGAGTAGGCAGGACTGAGGCTGAGGCACTGACATCACCCTGTCCCCTCCTGTGCTCCCCTCTAAACCCTGCCTGTTCATTCCCCCATGTAAGCTCTGCCTTCAGTGCCGCCCCCAAACCTGCTTCTTCCTCACCTTTCGCCATCTGGCCTGTTGCTCAAACCACAAACCCAGGAGTCTTCCTGGGCTCCTCTTCCCCTCACCCGCAGGCCCAGTCTGCCAGCCAGTCCTGCTGGTCCCAGCCCCAAAGACAGCCTGAGCCTGATGGATTCTCTCCACCTGCACAGCACAGGCAGAGCCACCCACCGCCGACTCTCGCCTCCTAACTGGTCTCCCTCCTTCCATTCCTACTCCTGCTGCAATCCAATCTCCCCTCAGCGGCCAGTGAGATTTTCAAAATACTGGGCAGATCACATTGCTCCCATGCTCAAACCCTCCCAGGCTCTCTGAACCCAGAATAAAGGCCAAATCCCACACCAAGGTTTACAAGGCCCTATGGGATCTGGTCCCCCACCAGGACTCTGACTTCATCTGCATTTCTCTCTTGTCCCCTTGGTTCCAGTCACAAATATGCCAAGTTCCTTCCTACCTCAGGGCCTTTGCACTTGAGGGTCCCTCTGCCCAGATCTTTCCTTACAGGGCTGACTTCCCCTGTAAGGGGCATCAGGGCATCACTTCCCCAGGGAGGCCGATTCCTGATCTCTCCAGCCAAAGAAGCAGGCTGCCCCTTGGTCATGATCACGTTACCCTGTCTTACTTCGCTTCGGACAACATATCACAGCCTGAGAGCATTGCGTTAGTATTACCATTACTTATTACTCGTCTTTCTCTGTCTTCCCCTGGGGCTGGGACCCTCTCTGACTTGTTCCTGCTGCAGTTCCTGTTTCTACAACAGTGCTAGTCACAGACTGATCAACAAGTATCTAGCGAATAAGCGGTGACACCAAGCGGCACGTGCACCATTCAGTCCCGCAAGGCCTCCCAGGCCCCGTGGCGCCCCGGAGTGCCCGCGCCCAGCGCATGCGCCCCCTGCCCGCCGAGGAGGCCCCGGGCCCGTCCTTTCCCCGCGTGTCTCCCGCGCACTCGCCCGGAGACCCCTGGCGCGGCCCCTCTTCTGCGCGCCCCCGGGCCCAGGGGATCCCGGCTGCCGCCACGGCCTCGCGACCCTCGCAACCCTCTCTCAGGCCTACGTGCCCGTCTCCGCAAGGCCCCTTCCCCGACCGGCCGAATCCCCCCAGTCCCCCTTCCTCCTCTACTCACCCGCTTCAAAACAGCGTTTCCCGCCACACGCTACGCCGCCGTGACCCCTGACTCCGGCGCGCGCAAGCCCAGTGCCGCCGCGCGCCGGGCCGGGCCACGCCCCCTGCCGCCCAAGTGCAGGCGAGGCCACGCCCCAACCTGGCCGCAGGCCACGCCCCGTTCGGGCAACAGGCTGGGCGGCCACGCCCCCTGCGCTCAATTTGGGAAGTGGCGTCTCTCCCGAGCTGATAACTTATCACTAACCCCGCCTCCTCGTGACGTACAGGCCAAGGCCACGCCCCTCCTCGTAGCGGCGTTCGTGGCCCGGCTTGCCCCGCGCGCAGCGGGCCTGGCCTCCCGCCCTGGGCGCTGCGCTCGCACCCGCCACCTCCTTCCCCAGTGTGCGCCCCGAAGACCACCTGAGCGCTGCCCACCAGTTGGCCGGTGGACCGACGCCCGGCCTCCCGGCAGAGGCTGGCCGACACCTGGTCGGGTCCTGCTCTGATTTGTTATCCTGTCTCCTCAGTTTCTCCATCTGTAAACTAGACTCAGCGCACGGGGGACGGACACCTGTGGGGCATCCAGTACTCTACTTGGAATAGGATGACCGTTTTTTTAACTTCTCATTTCCGCCATCCTAACCCCCGCCCCAAATAATTTACCTTTCAGTACCCAGCCCATCCCTCCGCGCAACACCCTCTTCGCCCTTGACCCTGCTGTCCATCGGACTCGTTTATGCATCATCCATCAGGGCCTGGCCTGGGGGAGGAGGAGCTGGAAGAACTTCGTGACTTCCCCTACTCTGAACTCACCAGGACCTCTCACCTTCCAGGGTTAGCATGGAGGTCCCGCAACATGGAGGCCCAGCGCTCCTTGGCTTTTCTGTTTTAGGTCCCAGCAAAGACATCTCCTTTGTGACAGCTTGCCTCACTTCCCCTGGCTCTCTCACTGCATGTGCTGCCATTAAAGCCCCGTTCCCTTCTGCTCTGTCCCCATGTATTCCCCCATGTCTGGTAGGAAGGTCTTTATCTCGATGACTGATGCTTTCAGTGCCCAAAATTGTTTGACGTAGTAAATGCGGCAGGTACATTCGTTGGATGCATGATGTCTGCCTCTGAACGGCCAACAATGCCTCCCGCAAGAGGCCTCGGCAGACACTTGTTGACTGGACAAAATGCCACACAAATCCTGTTTATCCTTGAAGAGCAGGTTCTGATTCACCTCGTCTAGGGAGGTGACCCTGTCGGGTCCCTGTCCTGGACCCCCACAGCAGCCAGAGCACAGGACCATCCGGGCCACCCCCCACCAGCCTCAGAAGGCCCCAAGTCGCACCTACTGAATCAGGTTCAGGGCCATGTCAATGAAGACCATCCCCTCTCCATTTCTTGCACTTTGGCTCAGGGTCAGCTTGTATTCATATTTTATTTTCCTGTTTTTGTTTTGTTTTTAGTTTTTATTAAATAAAAGGAGCAGAGGAAGAGGAGGACCTATGGTCTCTCAGGCTGTGGGGGAGAGCCATGGGCCCTCCCCTCCCTCTGTTCAAGGTGCATTGCATGGTTGGCTTGAGGTGTAAGCTGGGTGAGGAGAGTTGCTGGGAAGGGCCAAAGGTCAGGACCTGTGACCCCTTCCACACCTTCTGGAAGACTCCGTGGGTAGGGAGGAAGCCTTGTGGGCCCTGACTGGGGCTCATCCCAGGGCTGAGGACTGGCAAGGCCAGGAGCAAGGTGGGACTGCAGGCCTGGCCTGGGGTCCCTTGCCACCCAGGAGGAAGGGGGGTGACAGCGTCATTTGTTAGAGGGTGTTCAGGCAAGGCTGTGGAGCTGGATGGCCAGCCCCTCACTCGTGGACGTCCCAGATCTCAGATAGCAGAGGTGGCAGTTTCTTGTCCTGGAGCCGCAGGGCAAAGACCTGCTCCGAGTGGACAGAACTCAATGTGCGCAGGCTCACGAGCTTCATCAGCATGCGTGGGAAGCGCAGCTGGTCCTGCGGGTGGACAGGAGGGAGGTGGGCGCTGGCCGAGCCCCTGTCCTGCAAGGCCCTGGTCAGCCCACCTGAACTGAAAGGAGGGCCTCCCTCCCCAGGCGGACTGGCAGAGTTGGCACAGGGAGCATCTGGGCAGGGAGGGGGCCTGCCCGGGTGCCTGCGCTCGGCCTGACTCCTCAGGACAGACCCAGCCTAAGACTGACACACGTGGGCCTGGACACCCTGACGCTACCCGGGCCTCAGGACTGGGTCTGCTTTGCCCAGAGGGCTGCAAAGGCTGTGGCAGGAGCAGCCAGGCTCTGGGTGGCTCAGGCCCCGGTACCTGCGGCCTTTTGATGCGCGTGTAGGAGAGCAGCGCCTCCACGTAGGGCTGCTGCAGGGCCTCGACGCGGCTTGGCTCCTGCACGTTGGGCCGGTCTGCTGAGAAGATGTTGATGGCGATGAGGAGTGCGTACTCGGCGTCATCCAGGCCCAGCCGCCGCATGGCTCTGGAGAACTCGAAGATGGGGTTGATGAACTCCACCTGCAGGCCTGCAGGGCGAGGCAGCCATGACTCCCTGGGCTGAAACCTGCCCAAGCCCTGGCCCCTGGCCCCACCCACAGTCAGTGGGGTGAGGAAAAGAGCAGTAATTACAGCATTCTCATCATTTCTGCTCACCTCTGGGCCCAGTGCCTGTGAGAATGCCTGGCACGCAGTAGGTGTGCCACAAGCCTTGCCTAAGTGACAGAACGCATAACGAGGGCCAACATCTATGCAGTGTTGTCTATCCTATCACCACCCTCACTGCCTGCCTGGGTGGTGGCTGCAGCTCCTCCCTAGTTTCCCAGGATCCATCCTTGTCATGATGGCCGAGAAAACTTGTTAAAAGCTAGCTCACGTCGTGTCAGTCCCTGTGATGGCTTCCATTGCTTCTAGGGTAAAGCTCAAACTCATTCCCAAGACTGCCTCTTTCATTCATTCAGCAAACTTTACCGAGCACCTACTATGTGCCAGGCCCAAGGCAGAGCTGTTCAGAAGACAAAGTCCCTGCTCTTACAGAACTTACATTCGAGGGTCGAGGGGCCGGATGACAAACACATCAGTAAAATACCCAGCCTGTCAGATGGTGATGAGTTCTATGGAGCAAGATAACGCAGGGAAGGGTATCCTAGATTGCCGAGAATCATGTTCACACTTTACACAAGGTGGGCAGGGAAGCCCTCGCTGTAGGGTGACATCTGAGCAACGACCAACCCGAAGGAAGGGAGTAATGGAGTTACAAGGCTCTGTGAATGTTCCGAATAGGGTGACAACCATCTGTTCTGCCTGGGACTGGACTGGGGTGGACTCCTGGGCCACAAGACTTTCAGTGGTAAAGCTGGGAGGGTCCTGGGCAAACCAGGACCAGTCGGTCACCCTGGTTCTGGGCAGAGGGACCAGCAAGTACAAAGGCCCTCTGGCTGAAGCAAGCTTGGCAGGTTGAGATAAGAGCCAAGAGGCCAGTGTGGCTTCGGGAGGGTGAATAAGGAGGAGAGGACAAGAGCTGGGGGTACAGAGGGAACAAGGAACAGACCCTAAAGGGCTCTGTGGGCCACAGGGAGGACTTTGGCTCTCGTAGGATGGAAGCTGGGGAGGGTCCTGAGCAGAGGAGGGATGTGAGCTGACTTGGGTGCCGAGCTGGCAGAATCCTTCTGACTACCATGTGAGCACACACATCAGGCAGAGGGGGAGGCAGGAAGCTCAGTGAGGGGCCCTGTAATGTCCCAGTGAGAGATGACTGACGCCTGGCTTGGGGCAGTTGCAAAGGATGGGTGGGAAGTGGTGGGATTCCTGACCTCCTCTCCAGTCCCATCTCCCTGTGCTCTGGCTGCTTGGACTTCCTTGTAGTTCCTCAAAACCCTCTGGCTTTCCCTCTACCTCAGGGCCTTTGCACATGCTGGTATCCCTACCAGAAACTCTCTTCCCTCCAGTCCTGCCCTGCTAAGGTCACACTAAAAAGGTTACTGGGGCCATTATGGGTGGTGGGAGGGCAAAGATTACAGGAAGGGAAGACGACCAGTGGATGTCTGGGATACAGAGAGGGAAATGGTGGGAGAGGGTGGGACTTACTGAGAAAGCCCGAAGGATGGGGGAGCCAGGCCTTTCTGCATGCTCTATGGTGGGTCCCCACCCCCTTTTCATTGGTGATGCCTCTTACCCACTCCCTAGGGCTCACGTCACCTGTACTTCTTACACAAGGCCAGGTGACATCCCCAGGTAAGTACTCTTGGAAGGCAGGAGGCAGTGCTGCCATATACAGCTGGGCGGGTTGTACACTTGCCCAATGAAATGAGATCCAGCCTGCCTCACTCCGGTGGGGACAGGTTGGGTGGCAGGGGGTGGGGGTGCTTCTTCCTAACTCATCTGCCCGATGTGACAGCAGAGACCCCCGCTACGTCCTCTGTACAGAGCTGGTGCTGAATAAATGTACTCTTATTCTTGCTCTCAGGTTGGTTCAACCCTCACCCCCACTTTGGAGATAAAGAAACAGAAGATCAGACAGGGATGACATGGCCTGAGGCCTCCCAGCCAGCCAGGGCGCCAACCCTCGCCCTGACCCCCTCGCCCACCCTTGGCCCTACCTGCACGGTGGAAGTCGTCCTTGCTGTAGGTGAAGTCCTTCAGGAAGGTGATACACTCTGTCTCGTGGTTGTAGCGTCTGGCCGTCTCCAGCAGCATGATCTGAAGGATGCAGGTGGAAGGGGCTTGAGGGGGACCCCCGAGACCCTTGCTGCTAGTCCCTCCCCGCCTGGCCCCAATGGGGGTCTGATCTCACCAGGATCAGCCTGCCCCACGCCCTGTTCCCTCAGCCACAGTGCAGTCAGCACGTTGGCCACGCCAACTCTTCCTCCCACCGGCTTCGGCACACACTGCCCACTCCCCAGCTTTAGGACACTCTTTCCCCAAAGGGTTACAAGGCACGAGGGCAAGGAGTTTTATCTGCTTTGTTGTCTGCTGTATACTAGCACTTGGAATGGAGCCTGGCATACAGTAAGTACTCAACATGTTATTTGTTATCCTTGATTCAAATGTCAACTCTTCTGAAAAGGCTTTTTGGCACCTTTTCTCTAAAGTGGCCCCTCGAGGCCAAACCTCAATTGCTCTCAGCCTCAGCCCCTTTTCCCTTTCTCTCCTTGGCTCATGGGAGGCTCTGACTATCTAAGTTTAGTGTTTAGACATTCTCCTGAGGAATGTTATCCCCATGAGGGTGAGGACTGGTCCTGCTCATCACTCTGTTGCCAGCATCCGTCCTGGAGCTATCTCAGGGGTCCTTTGCAGGATGAAGGGAAGGGGGTGCTGAGGACAGGCAGCCAGGCCATTACCTCAATGGTGGACGCCTTCAGGAGGGCGATCTGGTCCTCACGGCCCAGCTGCAGGAAGCCAGGCACCTGCTTGGCAAAGTCCACGATCTCCTGGACTGAGATGATGGCCAGCTCCGTGAAGTGGGCAAACCGTTGCTGGCGGGCGTCTCGGGACTGGGGGTCAGCGCCTAGGGGCCATGGCTGGGACACAGGAGACCAGGGTCACTCCCAAAACTCCACATGTGACCCCAAGTCCACAGGAGCACCTTGAGGCAAAGCCTGCAGCCTGGGAGAGGGACCTCCTCCAAAGCCACTGCCTTCTGTGCCTCATTCCCTCCCACGCCCAGGGCCATGGCCGGGCCAGCTCTATCCTGTCACCCCTCAAGGGTGTGGAAGGGGCAGTACCGTGACTTTGGGCTGGTCAGAGAAGGAGCGTTTGTTGCACTGCAGCTGGGCTGCCACTAACTGCTGGATCATTAGTTCCTGAGCCGCTGTTAACTGGACACTCTCGCCTTCCCCGGAGCCCTGGCCACCTGCCTCGGATCCTCCAGGGCAAGCCCCCGGCCCAGAGGCTGAGCTGCTGCTGCCCCCTGGCCCCACAGGTGACTGCAAGGACTGTTGCTGCTGCTGCTGCTTCAGAATCTTCTTTTTCCGGATCTGTTCTTCAGAGAGGACGCCTGTTGTGGGGACACAGGCCTCAGTGGAGGCCTGGGGCTGGCCAGGAGCCGGGCTGGCACCACCCTGTCCCCCAGCACTCACACTGCTCCCTCATCCCTGCCTCCTTGCACTTGCGCAGCCGGCACAGCTGGCACTTGCGCCGCATGAAAGCGTCCATCTGGCAGGTTCCACCGCCCCGGCAGGCGTAACGCTCAGCCCCGCCTCGGACCACACTGCGCCGGAAGAAGCCCTTGCAACCTTCACAGCTGAGCACGTTGTAGTGGAAGCCCGAGGCCTTGTCCCCGCACACACGGCAAAGCTCGTCACCCAGCATCTTCGGGGCTGGGCCCCTCTTTCGCTTGCGCTCTGGCTCCTCATCCGGGTCTAGGATGACTGGGGTGGTACACAGAGGCCATGAGAGCGAGCCACAGAGAAACAACAGCCAGAGGGACAGACCCACGAGAGGTCCCGAGGCAGAGGATGGAGGAAATGCTCACACCCAGGGAGATCGTAATTCAGAGAGAAATGTATAAATGTCAGTAGATTCCAAAGAACGAACAAAGTTAAGAGGTATCAAGGAGAAATGAAGGAAAAGAATCAACAAGAAAAGGGGTCTCCTGTGTCCCCATCCCCATTTCTTTCTCCCTTCCTAAATTCCTCTCCAAGCCCCACACATCAACTCCCTGACCCCTGACCCTGGGCCCCGTCTCACCCACGATGTAGGCTGAGCCAGACTCATCAGTGCCTGGAACATCAGGGTCTGAACCCCCAGGCCACGGTTCAGGACCCTCCTCCTTAACAGTGGGTGAAGAAGAGGGGGCGCCAGGCTGAGGGGGGCCATTTTCTGGGAGAGGGAGGCAAACAAGAGGGGTACAGTGAGCTTCTCTTGCCAGTGTGTGATAAAGGCTGGGTAGGGAAGAGGGTCACTCACCAGGCAGGGGGGTGTCCAGGGAACTCATGGTGGGGGAGGACATGGTAGGGTCACAGAGCAACCTGCAGAATACAGGAAATTGAGAGCTTTGTGGGGCTAGGAAGGATTTGGTCAGGCCAGTTACAGGTTCTCGTGGGGGTGCCCTGCTTTCTTCCATGTCTCCCAGATTCTTTATTATTGCACAGAGACCCCAGCCCGGGTGCCAGCCCAGTCCTCCTACAAACCCTCCTTACCCTTCTAACAGGGCCCGCCCCCTTCTGCTCCCGGCTAGCCTTCAGGTTGGTCTTAAGCCCCGCCCCTCCTCCAGGACCCGCCCCTTCCAGGTCCCACCCACCTGCTCTCTTCTGGTACAGCCACTTCTCCTCCAATCACACTCTGCCCTCCCGTCCTCCTCCCAACGAGTTTCACGCCCCCTACTCTAAAACTTCACCTCGGCTAGAGGAAGCACCCCTATTTCTCATTCTGACCCCGCCTCCTCCAGTTATGCTCCACCTCCCCTCATTTTCTCCTTGGTCCTGCCCCATCCCTTCATGTCCTTTCCCCACTGCCCCCATCAGTGCCCCCCAACCAACACCTTGCCTCGCCCCATCTGCTCCCCTCTCTCCAAGCCTCGCCCCCATAATCTCGCTCCAGGTCCCACCCCATCTCCTCCCTCAAGCTCCGCCCCCACACCTCGCTCCAGGTCCCGCCCCTCTCCGAGCACCAGTGGGGGGCGGGGCTCATGGCTGCGCGCGGGGGTCTCGTGGGCAGCCTCTCGCGGGGTCTCCTACTCCCGTTGCCCTGGAAACAGCCGGGGGAGTCGCGAGCTACGGAAAGGAGGGAATGGGAGAAGAAGAGTGGGCTCAGTGGAGAACGACGAGAAGCCCTGGGTTCGGCCGCCTGCGTCTCCCCACTCTCGGGCGCACCTGCCTCCGTCCCCTCACTCTGTTTGTCTTCCTCCTTCTCTGTAGCCCCTGACACGCCGCCGCTACTCGAGTCCCCTCAAAAGTAACTTCGCCACTTCTTCCGGCAACCCCGCGCATGCGTCACATCCGGAATGGGGCGGGGAGTGCAAGTTGGCAGACTTCCGGCCCACTTAGCACCCCTGAATCCGCTGCCCCGCTCGAAAGTAATGAGCTCACCGGAAGACCACTTTACCGGGTAGATCCACTGGGGCTCGACAGAAGAGTTCCGGACTCATTTAATCAAAAGTTGGCCTGGACCCGAGCGTGGCCGGTCCCGAACATTCCAGCCCGGTGCTTTGTGGCTTTAGCCCATTCATGTGCTTCTGTGGGCCCGCGGCCAAAGATTTAATCGACATAAATCTCTCCTGCTATAACTGCTTTTTGTACATGGCTGATTTTAAAGCATGGTTGCCCTTTTTGAGTTGTTAGAAAATTTCTGATTGTGGAGGCGCATTTGTTCGGTTTAAATAAGTTAAATTACAAACCTGGATCCAGAAAATAATATTTTTTAAAAACATAACGTGGTCATTGGAAGAATTTAAAAAGTCTAGTCATCCCTACCAAAAAGGTAGAAATAATAACTTTTCAAGAAAAATCAGAATACTTGAACAGGTAAAAGATGAAAATTGTTGCAAAGCCTTTCCCTCGAGGACAGTCAGGTTAGTTTACAGAACATTTACGGAGGCTTTTTTTTTTTAAATTTATTTTAACGGGAATATGTGATCCATATGCCCCTGTAACTTGTTCTGTCCACTCGGCCCCAGCCTTTGAAGCTGTGGAATTTTCCACCCAAGGATGTTAGAGGTAAAGGGAGTGGTTAGTTAACGTGAGCATTAAAGACTGTCAGAACCTGATGTCTGTGACACTTCATGGCTGTGTGATGCTGAGCCAAGTTACTTAACGTCGCTGTGCCTCAGTTTCCTTGTCTGCAAACTGGGAACAAGAGTGCTGACCTCGCTGCATTGTTCTTATGATTAAATGAGGTAAAAGAGCATGAACAGGGCTGGGCTCAAATGAGGAGCCTGATATGTTTGCGGTATATTTATTCTCGTGGATGTTAAAGTTGTTTCTAACTTTCCACTCTTAGAAAAGTGCAAATCCTGAAATAAGGCTACCAGTTGGCCTACCTGTAAAAGAAAGGAAATTAATTCTTATTTTTTTATGAAAGATGTGAGGATTCAGGAAGTGCAGTGCCTAGCATATAGTAGCATTCAGTCAGTGCCAATTTCATTATCTGAACCTAGTTGTGGACCAATGTTTTCATTTGTAACTGATACAACATCCCCTAGGTTGTTGTTTTTTTAAATTTTATTTCAGAATCTTATGGAGGTACAAACATTTTGGTTACATAAATTTCTTTCGGGCCGGGCGCTGTGGCTCACGCCTGTAATCCTAGCTCTTGGGAGGCCGAGGCGGGCGGATTGCTCAAGGTCAGGAGTTCAAAACCAGCCTGAGCAAGAGCGAGACCCCGTCTCTACTATAAATAGAAAGAAATTAATTGGCCAACTGATATATATATAAAAAATTAGCCGGGCATGGTGGCTCATGCCTGTAGTCCCAGCTACCCGGGAGGCTGAGGCAGAAGGATCACTCGAGCCCAGGAGTTTGAGGTTGCTGTGAGCTAGGCTGACGCCACGGCACTCATGTGGGGGCGCCTCGATGGCCCTTCGGCAGCGTCTCAGTGGCACAACAAGAAAAGAGTTTTCCGCCCCCCTTCGTGTGAAGCAGGGTGAGGCAATTAGCGAACAGCACACATCTGTTTATACTCATACCTCCGGTTATCTCTTGGCTTGTGAAGAAAGGCAAAAGGGAGGTGGGATGCACAGGGATCGCGCAGAATTCAAAGAAAATTAATCACTTCAAAGGTCAGCTCATGGCCAGCGCATAATTAGTTTGTGCCTTGCTAGGGCCCTTTGGGGGGGGGATAAAAGGCACCCCGCAATTCAGGTCGGGGTCCTTGCCTAAGGAGAGCGACCACTGCGTTGGGGCTCAAAGGCTCGGACCCTGGCTAGCCAGAAAATAAACCTCCTCTTGTGTGATTGCATCCTCGATGTCTCTGCTTTTCTGTCCGGTGGGGCTGTGGAAGGTCGGTCCCTAACATTTGGGGGCTCGTCCGGGATCTGCCTTCCCCACAGACTATCGGATAGAATTCAGGGCTGAGGGAGGAGTGTGAAAATCCACCCCGGACTAGCCGGGTGTGGTGTTGGGCAAGGGACGTGGAATCCCCTTGCAGGACCCCGGATCAGGACGCCGGCACAGGACCTAGGCGGACGCGCTGGTGGGTCGCCGGTCGGAGCCAGGCGGAGACGTCCTCTGGCCCCGTTGGGACTCCGGAGCTGACCTTGTAGCCTAGGGCTCGGTCAGGAGGAGCTGGAGCTGACCTTGTAGCCAAGGGCTCGGTCATGTCCTCTGGCTCCGTTGGGACTCCGGAGCTGACCTTGTAGCCAAGGGCTCGGTCAGGAGGATACCGGGGAGCAGGTCCGGACCAGGTTAGGTTTATTGTTAATTCGTTTTCCGTATGTTATCTGTCGTCTGTCTCGTTTGTCGCCGGCTTTTGTGTTCTGTCTGAATGAATGGGTTTTGTGAGTGAGGTTGTTGATTCCACAGGCCCACGCTAAGACCCGTGAGGAGACATCGGAGTGCCGAGGACTGCAATTAACTAGATCAAAACCGGAGCCGGTACTTCCTTATAGTTGCTTGTCTTACGCCACCATGGGACAAGCCATGACAACGCCCCTTTCCCTTGTACTGGGCCACTTTAGAGATGTAAAGGACAGGGCCCATAATCTGTCCTTAGAGATTAAGAAGGGTAAATTGGTCACCTTATGCGAAGCCGAATGGCCCGTGTTCAATGTCGGGTGGCCTAAGGAAGGGTCCTTTGACAGGACCGTGGTTGAGAAGGTAAAAGAGAAAATCTTTGGGCATCCGGGGCACCCCGATCAGATCCCATATATCGTAGTCTGGCAGGACCTGGTCAGAGACCCCCCACCTTGGATGCGAGCTTTCGTGCCCCCCCTTAGGGGACGTACAGAGATCCTCACAGTACAAGAGGCTGGGAAGAAGGGGAAGCCAGGTTCGTCACCCGCCAAGGTTCTCCCAGACTCTAACCTCTACCCTGACCTGACCGGGCTTGAATGGAATGCCCCTCCCCCTTATAATCCCAGAGCGGTGCTTGCGGCCCCAGCAGCCCCCGTGGTGCCTGCGCCCCAGCGGGATGCCACTGGAGGGGAGGGAGGACCGGCCTATGGCACTAGGCAACGCACAGGTCGGACTCCAGACCCGGAGCCCGTGAAGGCATTTCCCCTACGGGCAGGAGGGCCCCGGGGAGACGATGGGACGCAGACTTATCAATATTGGCCTTTCTCCACCAGTGACCTGTACAACTGAAAATCTCAGAACTCAAACTTTTCTGATAACCCCAGGGACCTTATTAACCTTTTAGACTCTGTTCTTTTTACACACCAGCCTACCTGGGATGACTGCCAGCAGCTGCTCCAGGTGCTTTTCACCACAGAGGAAAGGGAAAGGATTCAGGGGGAAGCAAGGAAACTGGTTCCAGGAGAAGACGGCAGGCCTACTACAAACCCGAGAACCATTGATCTAACCTTCCCCCTCGAACGACCACTGTGGGACTACAATGAGGCTGAAGGTAGGGAGCGTCTCCGGGTCTACCGCCAGACTCTGATGGCCGGTCTCCGCATGGCGGCACGAAAGCCGACCAATTTGGCTAAGGTAGGAGATGTGCGTCAGGGGCCCCAAGAGAGCCCGGCAGCATATTTAAAAAGGATTATAGAGGCTTTTCGACAGTACACCCCCATAGATCCCACATTAGAAGAGAATAAGGCTGCAGTTATGATGGCGTTCGTCAATCAGGCGGCCCCTGACATTAGACATAAGGTACAGAAGATTGATAGATTAGGGGAAAAGACGTTGCAGGACCTGTTAGAGGTGGCAGAGAAAGTATCCAATAATAGGGAGACACCAGAAAAAAGGGTGGAGAGGATGAAAAGGGAGGATAGGAAGTTCCAGGCCGGGGAGGCGAGGAAGGCAAATAGAGAAATGGCAAAAATTTTGCTAGCTGCAGCTGGCGGAGGGCAACAAGTGAGACCAAGAAACAGGGACAAACCTCTGCGAGAAAGGCTCGACAGGAACCAGTGTGCCAACTGCAAGGAGCATGGGCACTGGGCCCGGGAATGTCCCCGGAAGAAAGGGGGACGAGAGTTGGGAGGGTCCGAAAGGATCCTGATGGCGGGCCAAGCAGATGAGTAGGGGGGACGGGGTTCGGCTCCCCTCCCCGAACCCAGGGTAACCTTGCGAGTGGAGGGGAATCCAGTTAATTTCCTCATAGACACAGGGGCAGAACATTCCGTGCTAACCCAGGACAGGGGAAAACTTTCTAATAAAACCAGCTGGGTACAGGGGGCGACTGGAACCAAACCATATCGATGGACTACACGACGAAAGCTAGACGTGGGCTCAGGTCAGGTGAGCCATGCCTTTATGGTTATTCCTGAGTGTCCCACTCCGCTGCTAGGCAGAGATATCCTTACCAAGCTCAAGGCCCGAGTCCATTTTGAAGAAAAAGGGGTGACAATAACTGATAGTGAAGGTAACCTCCTCTCCTGCCCCCGGGTCACCCAGGTTCTGACACTAGCTCAGGCAGACGAATACAGACTATACCAGCTCACTGAACATGGAGGAGAAGCGATAGATCAATGGCTCCTCGAGTTTCCCATGGCCTGGGCCGAGACAGGGGGAACGGGGTGGGCCAAGCACAGGCCGCCTCTTTACATTGAATTAAAGCCCGGAGCCGAGCCGGCCAGAGTCAAGCAATATCCCATGTCCCAGGAGGCCAGAATGGGGATAACGCCCCACATTCGGAGACTTCTGGACAGTGGGGTTCTCCGGAAATGCCAGTCGGCGTGGAATACACCCCTATTGCCGGTAAAAAAACCGGGGGGACAGGACTATAGGCCCGTGCAGGATCTTAGGGAGGTCAATGTGAGGACCTTGGACATCCACCCTACTGTTCCAAACCCCTACACCCTGTTGAGCTCTCTCTCCCCTACTTTGTCGTGGTACACTGTCCTAGACTTGAAAGATGCCTTCTTCAGTCTGGCGATAGTGACACGCTGCCAGGAGATCTTCGCCTTTGAGTGGCAGGATGAAGAGAGAGGGATCCACGGACAGTTGGCATGGACGAGACTGCCCCAGGGATTCAAGAACTCGCCTACTCTGTTCAACGAGGCCCTCCAAGATGACCTGAGTGAGTACCGAGCCAACCATCCGAAGGTAACTCTGCTACAATACGTGGATGACTTGTTGTTAGCCGCCCCCGATCCCCAGACTTGCCTGGAAAGCACCAAGGACTTGCTTAGGGTACTAGGCGAACTGGGGTACCGGGCCAGTGCAAAGAAGGCCCAGATTTGTAAGGATGAAGTCACCTATTTGGGCTATAAGATCAAAGGGGGTGCTTATGCAAACCCTAGGGCCCTGGAAAAGGCCTGTGGCATACCTATCAAAGAAACTGGATCCAGTGGCGGCAGGGTGGCCAGCATGCTTGCGAATGATCGCAGCCACAGCTCTGATAGTCAAAGACGCTGATAAGCTTACTTTAGGGCAGCGGCTGCTCATCACTACCCCGCACGCTATAGAAGGGGTTTTAAAGCAGCCTCCGGGACGATGGATTACGAATGCGAGGCTGACTCACTACCAAGGA
This sequence comes from Microcebus murinus, assembly GCF_040939455.1. NCBI lineage: Eukaryota > Metazoa > Chordata > Mammalia > Primates > Cheirogaleidae > Microcebus > Microcebus murinus. The sequence continues at coordinate 68,615,065 of NC_134119.1, read as the reverse complement.
CTCCTGCTGGACGCTCCCCGCATCGAGTTCCGGGCCCCCACCGCCTTGAATCCAGCCACGCTCCTGCCCATCCCCGACTCAGCTGCACCTGAGCACGACTGCCTTGAGATCCTGGCCGAAACCCAGATGGCCCGAAAAGACTTAAAAGACCGCCCCCTTCCAAGCAGCGACCTGATCTGGTTCACGGATGGGAGCAGTTTCGTCCGGGACGGACACAGGTACGCAGGGGCGGCCATAGTCGATGACCAGGGCAAACTAGTCTGGGCGGCATGCCTCCCACAGGGGACATCTGCTCAAAAGGCAGAGTTGATAGCGCTGACAGAGGCTCTTTGCCGGGCCCAAGGGAAGAGACTGACGGTATACACTGACAGCCGTTATGCTTTTGGGACTGTGCACATACACGGAGCTCTCTACAGGGAGAGGGGGTTCATCACAGCAGAAGGGAAGGAGATCAAGCATAAGCCCGACATCCTCCGCTTGCTAGAGGCTGTCCTGCTGCCAAAGGCAGTAGCGGTAGTCCACACCCCGGGACACCAGGGTGGAGACTCAGTGGAGGCTAGGGGCAACCGACGGGCAGACGCCGAGGCTAAGAAAGCGGCGGGGGGTGCTACGCCACCAAATATCCTACACATCAGCCTTCCGCCCCCGGGCATGGGACAGATACCTCCTCTGCCAGACTACTCCAGTGCAGACGAAGCCTGGGCTGCAAAACGACTAACTGTGGAAAAAGGTGAAGATGGCTGGCTGCGAGACGAAGAACGCCGCCTGATAGTGCCAGAGACTCTGGGACGTCACCTGTTGACGCACCTACACCAGACCACACATTTAGGAAAGAGAAAAATGTTACAACTGTTAAACACCGCCCAGCTCAGGTTCATGTCGCAGGGACGAGTGGCAGACGACATCGTCCGGGACTGCCGAGCCTGCCAAGTCATGCAGCCAGGGAGGGTCAAAGGGACCCATGCAGGTACGAGGGAAAGAGGGAGGCAGCCAGGACTGTTCTGGGAAATAGATTTTACAGAAGTCAAACCTGGAAAGTATGGGTACCGGTATCTGCTAGTTATGGTGGATACGTTCTCCGGGTGGGTAGAGGCTTTCCCCACTAAGAAAGAGACTGCTCTGACGGTAGCCAAGAAAATATTAGAGGAAATAGTCCCTAGATATGGACTGCCAGAGGGAATAGGATCAGACAATGGACCTGCTTTTGTCAGCCAAGTCAGTCAGGGACTGGCCCAGGCTCTGGGGACCAATTAGAAGCTACATTGTGCCTATAACCCCCAGAGTTCAGGGCAGGTAGAAAAAATGAACAGAACAATAAAGGAGACCCTGACTAAATTGGCCCTGGAGACTGGCGGGGACTGGGTGACCCTCCTTCCCTTCGCCCTGTTCCGAGCCCGGAACACCCCCTATCATTTAGGCTTAACCCCCTTTGAAATCATGTATGGCACTCCTCCGCCCGTGGTCCCCAGGGTAAGCCCTGAGGCCCTCCCAAGACACCCCAAAGACGTGTTGCAAGCCGTTCAAGCTCTGCAGCGCGTTCACAGCCAAGTATGGCCTGCCCTTCAGGCCATATACCGCGCCGCAGAGCCCGAGGAGAAGAGTGCCGGACATTTGCATCATCCTCACCAACCTGGAGACTGGGTGTGGGTGAAGAGGCATAACAGTAAAACCCTAGAGCCTAGGTGGAAGGGGCCCTTTCAAATTATTCTTGTTACCCCCACTGCTCTCAAGGTAGACGGCATATCAACTTGGATACACCACTCCCACGTGAGGCCAGCCAACGAGAACGACCTAAAACGGTGCCAGAGCCAGTGGAGAGCAACGGTGGACCCAGAGAACCCACTAAAAGTCAGGCTGACTCAAGTAGCAGCAGCGCCACGAGAAGCCAGCTGAGTCCTATTCCTCTTGGACTACTAGTTATACTGTCTAGACTCAGACTCGGGGCTGTGGCACCTGGAGATTGGACCTCACTACAAAAATGTATGAGGGTGTGATAGGGCAAAGAGCTGCTAACCTAATTTTCCATAGAAAAAGAGAGCCCATTACTGCCATCACTCTGGCTACCCTATTTGGTCTAGGGGCAATAGGGGCGGGAACTGGCATCTCCTCCCTAGCCATGCAGCATAGGGGATTTAACTCCCTCAGGGCGGCTATCGATGAGGATATCGCCAGGATTAAAGAGTCCATCTCCCACTTAGAAAAGTCTTTAACCTCCCTCTCAGAAATAGTTTTGCAAAACCGGAGAGGGTTAGACTTGGTGTTCCTGCAACAGGGAGGGCTATGTGCGGCCCTCCGGGAGAAATGCTGTTTCTATGCCGACCACACAGGGGTGGTAAGAGAGTCCATGGCCAAAGTAAGAAAAGGGCTTGCTCGGCGCAAACGAGAGTACGAAAAACAAACAGGTTGGTTTGAGTCCTGGTTCAATAGTTCCCCCTGGCTGACTACCCTGATTTCCGCGCTTGTAGGACCACTGGTGATCTTACTCTTAGCCCTGACATTTGGGCCCTGCATAGTAAACAAACTCATAAGATTTGTAAGAGACAGGGTCAGTGCTGTTCAGCTTCTGGTGCTGCAACAGCAATATCAAAGTATCGGGACAAATAATGCAGACCCAGAACTTATAAATTACCCAGAAGACGAGCAAGAGTGCTCGTCAGCTATGTAAAGGAAAGGGGGAAATGTGGGGGCGCCTCGATGGCCCTTCGGCAGCGTCTCAGTGGCACAACAAGAAAAGAGTTTTCCGCCCCCCTTCGTGTGAAGCAGGGTGAGGCAATTAGCGAACAGCACACATCTGTTTATACTCATACCTCCGGTTATCTCTTGGCTTGTGAAGAAAGGCAAAAGGGAGGTGGGATGCACAGGGATCGCGCAGAATTCAAAGAAAATTAATCACTTCAAAGGTCAGCTCATGGCCAGCGCATAATTAGTTTGTGCCTTGCTAGGGCCCTTTGGGGGGGGGATAAAAGGCACCCCGCAATTCAGGTCGGGGTCCTTGCCTAAGGAGAGCGACCACTGCGTTGGGGCTCAAAGGCTCGGACCCTGGCTAGCCAGAAAATAAACCTCCTCTTGTGTGATTGCATCCTCGATGTCTCTGCTTTTCTGTCCGGTGGGGCTGTGGAAGGTCGGTCCCTAACACTCACTCTAGCCTGGGCAACAAAAGTGAGACTCTGTCTCAAAAAAAAAAAAAAAATTTATTTCGTACCATTTGAGTCAAAGTTTTGAGTGTGCCCTAGTGTATTTTGTGACAGCTCCATTGAGATAGAATTCACACACCATACAATTCGCCCACTTAAAGTATAATTCAGTGGTTTTTAGTATATTCACAGTTGTGCAACCATCATCATAATCAATTTTAGAACATCTTTGTCACACCACCAGAAACCCCATACCCATTAGCAGTTACCACCTATTCTCCCATCCTTCCCTAGCCCTAGGCAACCATCAATCTACCTTTGCCTCTATGAAATTTGCCTATTCTCAGGATTTCCTATAAATGGAATCAAAGAATATGTGATTTTTTGTACGTGGTACCTTCCACTTGGCATAATGTCTTCCAGGTTCATCTATGTTGTAGCCTGTATCGGTATTTCTGTTTATGGCTGAATAATATTCCATTGAATAGATATACCACATTTTATTAATCCATTTAACAGTTGATGGACATTTAGGACGTTTCTATTCTTCCCTTTAATGCTGCTATGAACATTCATGTACAAATTTTTGTGGAGACATTTGTTTTCATTTTTCTTGGGTATATACCTTGGAGTGGTATTGCTGTGTGATATGGTAACTCTATGTTTCACCTCTTGAGTAACTGCTAGACTGCATACATCATTTTATCTTCCCACGGGCACTATATGATGGCTTCAATATCTCTACATTCGTACCAATATTTGTTATTCATTTTTTTCTTTTTTTGTTTTTGTTTTTGGTTTTCTTTCACAGAGTCTCACTCTGTTGCCCATGCTCGAGTGCCGTGGCATCAGCCTAGCTCACAGCAACCTCAACTCCGGGGCTCAAGTGATCCTCCTGCCTCAGCCTCCCAAGTAGCTGGGACTACAGGCAGGCACCACGATGCCCAGCTAATTTTTTCTATATATTTTTAGTGTCCAGCTAATTTCTTTCTATTTTTTGTAGAGACAGGATCTCACTCTTGCTCAGGCTGGTCTCGAACTCAACTCCTGACCTCAAGCGATCCTCCCGCCTCGGCCTCCCGGAGTACTAGAATTACAGACGTGAGCCACAGCACCAGCCTCTTTTTTTTTTTTTTTTTTTTAACAAGAGGAAAATTTACAAATTTATTTTAAACATCTATAGACAGGGAACCCTCATAATGAATATTCCCCAACATTTGTTATTATCTTTTTTATTATAGCCATCCTAGATGTGAAATGATATTTTACTGTGGTTGTAATTTGTACTTTCCAGATGGCTGAGTTTATTTCTTTTTATCACAAATAATTCATAATATGTAATTCGGCCTTTATTATTCTGAATGAAATCCAGAGATAATATAACCCACCTATATCTACAACAAAATATCATTTTACTTCACCAACTGTAATACAAGGGATAAATAAATGGAAACTAATTTGTAATAAAGTGATAAGTCCTTCAACATAAGTACACGGAATACACAATATGGCCCCCAGATTTTACTTGAAATGTATTATTGTAAATTCCACAGCTACCATGCAGCCTGACACAGGAGTGCTATATCATGGGCTCAAACACCTTAGGCAGCATTGCTGTAGACAATGCAACTTTTCCGAAATTGTGGTCCAATTGAATGAAGTTGTCAATAAGACAAACTATAATTACATATTTTATATATTTTTATATATGTATGTATAATATGAGCTGTACCTCAGGAAAATTCAGGGTATATTAAAATCCTGTTAGAAATTACAATTTTAGGGCCCAGCATGGTGGCTCACACCTGTAATCCTAGCACTCTGGGAGGCTGAGGTGGGTGGATCACTCAAGGTAAGGAGTTCAAAACCAGCCTGAGCAAGAGTGAAGACCCTGTCTCTACTCAAAATACAAAGAAATTAATTGGCCAACTGAAAATATATAGAAAAATTAGGGCAGGTGTGGTGGCTCATGCCTGTAATCCTAGCACTTTGGGAGGCCCAGGTGGGAGGATTAGTTGAGTTCAGGAGTTCGAGACCAGCCCGAGCAAGAGCGAGACCCCGTCTCTACTATAAATAGAAATAAATTAGCCAAACAACTACAAACAGAAAAAAATTAGCCGGCTGGGGTGTTGCGTGCCTATAGTCCCAGCTACTCAGGAGGCTGAGGCAGAAGGATTGCTTGATCCCAGGAGTTTGAGGTTCTTGTGAATTAGGCTGACGCCATAGCACTCTAACCCAGGCAACAGAGTGAGACTCTGTCTCAAAAATGAAAAGAGCCGGGCGCGGTGGCTCACGCTGTAGTCCTAGCTCTCTGGGAGGCTGAGGCGGGCGGATTGCTCAAGTTCAGGAGTTCGAAACCAGCCTGAGCAAGAGCGAGACCCCGTCTCTACTATAAATGGAAAGAAATTAATTGGTCAACTAAAATATATATATAAAAAATTAGCCGGGCATGGTGGCACATGCCTGTAGTCCCAGCTACTTGGGAGGCTGAGACAGGAGGATCTCTTGAGCCCAGGAGTTTGAGGTTGCTGTGAGCTAGGCTGACACCATGGCACTCACTGTAGTCTGGGCAACAAATCGAGACTCTGTCTCTCAAAAAAAAAAAAAAAAAAAGAAAAGAAAAGAAAAGAAAGGAAAAGACGAGAAAAGAAAAGGAAAAATTAGCCGAGCATGGTGGTGCGTGCCTGTAGTCCCAGCTACTCAGGAGGCTGAGGCAGGAGGATCGCTTGAGCCCAGGAGTTTGAGGTTGCTGTGAGCTAGGCTGATGCCATGGCACTCTAGCCCAGGCAACACAGTGAGACTCTGTCTCAAAAAAAAAAAGCTTATTTTATCATCTCATAAGGATAGAGAGAATGAGAGAGTGAAAAACAGGGGTGGGGTGTGGAAGAGAGCAGAGAGACGGCATGGCATCCAGAAGAAAGAGAAGGGAGATGCCAGCTGCGAGCCCAAATGGCTTGATGAATTTAAAAGGGAAGAAGAGGCCGGGCCAGGTGGCTCTCCCCTGTAATCCTAGCACTCTGGGAGGCCGAGGCGGCGGATCGCTCAAGGTCAGGAGTTTGAAACCAGCCTGAGCAAGAGCAAGACCCCGTCTCTACTATAAATAGAAAGAAATAAATTGGCCAACTAATATATATTAGCCAGGCATGGTGGCGCATGCCTGTAGTCCCAGCTACTCGGGAGGCTGAGGCAGGAGGATCGCTTGAGCCCAGGAGTTTGAGGTTGCTGTGAGCTAGGCTGATGCCACGGCACTCACTCTAGCCTGGGCAACAAAGCGAGACTCTGTCTCAAAAAAATAAATAAATAAAAGGGAAGAAGAGGAAAAAAAATAGCTATGGCTGTCAGTTGATAACAAAAGCAGCAGCAGGTCGATACCAAAAACTGCAAGGATGTCAGAGTCCAAGACATGGTTTCCTGCCTTCCTTGGAGAAGGGATTATCACAGGAGACGTGACTGTCCTGGAGATATGGTTGAGGCTGCAGTTCCTTCTCCTGCTGTTTACGAAGGAACTCTGTAAAAGCAGATTCTCAAAAAAAAAAAAAACAAATTTGAAAGAGATTTACATCTCTTTTCCATTCATGTTCATTCAGTTCTTTTCAGAAGTTGTGCAAAACAGAACTCTGCAGCCAGGTGTGGTGGCTCACACCTGTAATCTTAGCACTCTGGGAGGCTGCGGTGGGAGGATCACTCAAGGTCAGGAGTTCGAAACCAGCCTGAGCAAGAGCGAGACCCCTTCTCTACTAAAAATAGAAACAAATTAATTGGCCAACTAAAAAATATATAGAAAAAATTAGCCAGGCATGGTGGCACATGCCTATAGTTCCAGCTACTCAGGAGGCTGAGGCAGGAGGATCGCTTGAGCCCAGGAGTTTGAGGTTGCTGTGAGCTAGGCTGACGCCATGGTACTGTAGCGTGGACAACAGAGCCAGACTCTGTCTCAAACAAACAAACACAACAAAAAATGAACTCTAGAACTCTAGAACCCAGAACTCTAGAACTCTGTAGGGTACCTGTTAGTGAAAGAACTCATAGGATTGATCTTTAATCGTTACTGGGGAAATTGTGGGATTAGGGATTTTCCAATGTGAGATTACGTATTTTCCTGTTATTTTTGCAAGGCTTCCCTTTCATAAAACATGTGAGGGAAGAATACATAAGGAAATTTGGAAGAAAGAAAGACATTCCAGATGGAGGGAACACCCAGTGCAAAGGCCCTGCGGTAGGAATAATTTTGGCATATCCAAAGAGCAGCAAGGGAGCTAGGGTGCCTGGAACTGAGTGAAGAGGAGAAGGTATGAGATAAGATCATAAAAAGGAACGCGTCCCATCGTGAGGCCGATAGTGGCTGAGCATTCACGCAGTCCCTTGCCCCCTGGACATACAACTGAACTACATTTCCCAGAGGCCCTTGCTGCTAAGTGAGATCACGTGATGGCGTTCCCACCAATGGAACAGCAGTAAAAGTACTACGGCAGCGAGAGAAGGCGTGGCATCTTGGCTGGTTGTTTGGTGTCTGGAGCTTCCAGACCCTAATTCAAATCCCTTGCGGGTGCACCTGGGCTGCCTGCACTTTCCTCTCCCGCACCTCAATCCTCCCGTAAAATGTGGGCTATCATCCCTCTCTTACGAGGTTAGGAGATTAAATAAAATTTTGGTGGACATCCTAAGGCCTCGGTAAGGACTGTTGGGCGATTCTGGAGACCCAGAAAAGGGTCGGGCCAGAGCCCTCCCTCCAGAGTGTCCTGGGCACGAACAGGCGACGAGCTAGGGGCGATCCAAGCCCTGTTTGCCGGCTGTGTTCCGGAGGACACCCCCCAGCGAGCGTGCGCAGGGGCGGTCCGGGATGCTGCATTTGTCCTGCTCCTATTACCACCGAGTGACCAGAGGGAGCAAGTGCTTTCCCGGCATCGGGAACCGCGCGAGCAAACGCCGGGAAGCTGGAAACAGCCTGGTGTGTTCCAGGAGTTCGGCTCTGGAAACAGGGGGTGCGGCTGTTGGGGGGGGGGGCGGGGGGCGGGAATCTTGGCTGGGAAAATAGGTCCACACCACCACCGTGTGGCCATTTGGGAATTTGCAGTGAAGCCCTCTCGGAAAGCACTTGATCGATACTCCAGGTCGACCAGGCGCGGTGGCTCACGCCTGTAATCCTAGCACTCTGGGAGGCCGAGGCGGGCGGATTGGTCGAGGTCAGGAGTTTGAAACCAGCCTGAGCAAGAGCGAGACCCTGTATCTACTATAAATAGAAAGAAATTAATTGGCCAACTAATATATATAGAAAAAAAAATTAGCCGGGCATGGTGGCACATGCCTGTAGTCCCAGCTACTTGGGAGGCTGAGGCAGGAGGATTGCTTGAGCCCAGGAGTTTGAGGTTGCTGTGAGCTAGGCTGACACCATGGTACTCACTCTAGCCTGGGCAACAAAGCGAGACTCTGTCTCAAAAAAAAAAAAAAAAGAAAGAAAGAAAGCGCTTGGTCAATACTTGAGGTGAAGAAGTTGGGACTGGGTGATGCAAGCGGTGCTGGTGGAGAGCGAGCTAAGGACTCCAAATTGAGTGCTCTGACTGCTAATGCAGAGGGGGTCGGGTGGTGGGAGTTATTATAGAGACACTGTATGCTGTTTCAGAAGAATCCCCCAGAGCAAAGAGTGCTCAACGATCTTTGCCATTATCGAGTGTTTACGATGTGCCAGGCACTGTCCTAGGTGCTGGGGACACAATGGACAATGAAACAGATGAAGACCTTTGCTGTCATGGGAATTAGATGGGAATGGGGAAACTGACAATAAAGCTAAGTAAATTACCAACATTGCAGGCTGAACAATGGCTCCCCAAAGATACATCTTAATCCCTGGGATGATGAATGTTACCTTATACAAAGAAAGGGATTTAGCAGATGTGATTAAGTGAAGGAGTTTGAGATGGAGAGGTTGTCCTGGATTATCCTGTGGGCCCTAAATGGAATCACAAAGGTCCTTACAAGACTGTTCCCTCTAAAGTGCTCCCGACCACCTGGTCGTCAGTCAGGCTAGCCGGAATAATCCTTCACACCCAAGTATTATAAAACTTGCCCTGCAGAACCTGAGCAAGAGAAAGAACAGGCTTGTCCTGTCGGCCACCAAATGATCTTAGGCTGCTGTTTCCAGCCAAGTCTGCTAAAAGAGAAGCGAAAGGAATTGGGTTTTTATGTTTGGGGGTCAAATTTCTGAAATCCTAGCTGTTTCTGCTAACTTATCCTGGAGTTGGATATGTCACTCCAAACCTCATTCTGTCCTAGACCATCACAACCATCTGATCTGCCACTTTGTAATTTTTCAAATATCCCTGTCTGCACATTTGAGCATCCAAAGACCCCCAAAAGGGTGGAGTATTGTGCACACGTCACCTGGCTCATGCGTGGAGCTACCATGCCCCCCTGCTTCTATCTGGCTTCCTGGTTGGGATATCCCCTCCCATTCTTAAGGGTGGCATACGATAGCACCCCTAAACCCCAGTTTTGCAGCACAGAAAGGACACTGGATAGGCCCAGCCTTACCCGGATGTGACAACAGGCTGACAGATCCATGGTTGGGAAAAGTGGCTTCAATGCTGGCCTCAGCTATGACACTGTGACTTGTGTTCCTGAGGGGTATGTTTTTGTCTGCAGTCAGGAAAACCAGCCCTGGGCCTGCAGATGCATTAGGGGAAGGGATCACCAACAGTGTTTACTGGGATACTCAGTGCCACTGTCCTTGGCACACAATGATAGTGTCACCAGACACTGGACAAGCTCCTTAAAACTGTTTCCCGGGGTCTCCTGAGGAGGTTTTGAAGGAGATTCTATCTGGGGGTTCCCTGAAGGGACTTTGCCAGGAGGGATTCCCAGTGGCACAGGATCCACATGGCTCCCATGGTGGCGGTGGCTGCTCACCCTTGTGCTTAGAAACGTATCCACGACTTTACAGATTACAGCTAACAAGACCGCCACCGCCAAAAGTCTTTGGATCCTCCAGCTAAAGTTGCCTTGGACAACCACATAGCATTAGGTCACCTGTTAGCTGAACAAGATGGGGTATTCCTAGCAGCAAACCCCTCCTGCCGGGCTTACATTAACTCCGCAGCTGAAGTTGAAATGTACGTGGGCCAAAGAAGGGCGCAAGCCGCATGGTTGTAACGGGATAAAAGAAGCTGACTCGGGATTAGATGACTGGTTTTCTGGGATCCCACAAGGGATCTGATCCATGTTTTCCAGCATCTTTCAATTTGGCTGGATCCTTTTGTGGTTCATAAACATGACGATTGGGTTTTCACACAGATGCGTGAGATGTCCCTCTCAGTCATTGTTACATTGTCGGCACATTACCTGTCTGTCATGAAAAATAAATAAATAAATACTTTATTTATTTTTTTTTTGAGACAGAGTCTCACTCTGTTGCTTAGGCTAGAGTGCTGTGGCGTAAGTCTAGCTCTCAGTAACCTCAAACTCTTGGCTGTAGAGATCCTTCTGCCTCAGCCTCCTGAGTAGCTGGGACTACAGGCATGCACCACCATGCCCGGCTAATTTTATATACATATATATAAAAATATTTTTTAATTTATTTATTTTTTTTGAGACAGAGTCTCACTTTGTTGCTCAGGCTAGAGTGAGTGCCGTGGCATCAGCCTAGCTCACAGCAACCTCAAACTCCTGGGCTCCAGCGATCCTCCTGCCTCAGCCTCCCAAGTAGCTGGGACTACAGGCATGCGCCACCATGCCCGGCTAATTTTTTCCTATATATATTAGTTGGGCAATTAATTTCTTTCTATTTATAGTAGAGATGGGGGTCTCGTTCTCACTCAGGCTGGTTTCAAACTCCTGACCTTGAGCGATCCGCCCGCCTCGGCCTCCCAGAGTGCTAGGATTACAGGCGTGAGCCACCACACCTAGCCTAAATAAATAAATTTATTGATTGATTTGGCTTGGCTGGGCACCGTGGCTCACGCCTGTAATCCTAGCACTCTGGGAAGCTGAGGCAGGAGGATTGCATGAGCTTAGGAGTTCGAGACCAGCCTGAGCAAGAGCGAGACCCCGTCTCTACTAAAATAGAAAAATTAGCTGGGTGTCATGGCACATGCCTATAATTCCAGCTACTCGGGAGGCTGAGGCAGGAGGATCGCTTAAGCCCAAGAATTTGAGGTTGCTATGAGCTAGTCTGATGCCACTGCACTCTACCCCAGGCAACATAGTGAGACTTGGTCTTAAAAAAAAAAAAAAAAAGAACTGCGGTTGCAGGATAGTGAAACCCTTTTGGACTTTGGACGTCTATAACTGTAGGAGAGTAAATATGTGTTGTTTTAAGCTTCCAAGTCCAATGGCAATTGGTTACAATAGTCATAGGAAACTAATACAACCAGTATAGACAGTATCCCCATTTCTATGGTGCACCTGGCTTACAACCTACGGCACGCTAGAATCCGTGAAATGCAGAAGGACGTTAGAAGTTGGTAACTGCTATGAAAAAATAGAGCAAAGAAAAGGAGTGAGGGCCAGGCGCGGTGGCTCACACCTGTAATCCTAGCTCTCTGGGAGGCCGAGGCGGGTGGATCGTTCGAGTTCAGGAGTTCGAAACCAACCTGAGCAAGAGCGAGACCCCATCTCTACTATAAATAGAAATAAATCAATTGGCCAACTAATATATATGGAAAAAATTAGCCGGGCATGGTGGCACATGCCTGTAGTCCCAGCTACTCGGGAGGCTGAGGCAGCAGGATCGCTTGAGCCCAGGAGTTTGAGGTTGCTGTGAGCTAGGCTGACGCCACGGCACTCACTCTAGCCTGGGCATCAAAGTGAGACTATGTCAAAAAAAAAAAAAAAAAAAGAAAAGGAGTTAGGAAACACTGGGGCACAATGGGACAGTGTTAAATAGGGTGTTCAGGGTAGGTCTTACTCAGTAGGTGGAATTTAAGCAAAGATTTGAAGGAGGAGAGAGAGTAAGGATGTTTCTTTGTGCAGACAGAATAGCCTGTGCAAAGGCCCTGAGGCAGGAGCACGTGTGAAGTGTTTGAGGAACATCCATTAGGCCAGTGTGGCTGGAGCAGAGAGAGGTTGAGAGGGGACGAGATGATGTCAGAGAGGGAGTGGAGCCAAATCATATAGGGTCATTCAATTCTGTGACACCACTGGGGCCTCCGTTCCTTTGAGCCTACCCTTTTTTTCCTCTATGTCCTTCCCCTCCCGCCATCACTTCTCTTCCTTCCGCGCCCAGCATAGATTCTATGGTCAACCACCATCGTCGCATCCTTGCACACACAAACTTCACTTCCTTTTTGCAAAGTCTTTCTCTCTCAATCACATTCAACTGGCAGAGTCCCAACCCTGGTTCACATGAACTCTGCCTTGTCTGTGGCTGTATTGATCAGCTGAGCCTGCTGAGGGGACACACTGCAACTGTGTGACTGCAAACCTCGAGTGGACACTCAGAGCCAACCAGCGAGGCCTCCACAGGCCCCTTCCCCTTTCTCTAAGAAATCATGTCCTACCCTTCTCATTCCAATGCCTCCCCCACCTCATTTTGATTTCTTCTTTTTTCTTTTCTTTTTCTTTTTCTTCTTCTTCTTCTTCTTCTTCTTTTTTTTTTTTTGAGACACAGTCTTGCTTTGTTGCCCCTGCTAGAGTGCTGTGGCATCAGCCTAGCTCACAGCAACCTCAAACTCCTGGGCTCAAGCCATCCTCCTGCCTCCCAAGTAGCTGGGATTACAGGCATGCGCCACTCTGCCCGGCTAATGTTTTATATATATTTTTGGTTGTCCAGATAATTTCTTTCTATTTTTAGTAGAGACGGGGTCTTGTTCTTGCTCAGGCTGGTCTCAAACTCCTGACCTTGAGTGATCCTCCCGCCTCGGCCTCCCAGAGTGCTCGGATTATAGGCCTGAGCCACCGCGTCCGGCCTACACTACTTTCTTCCTGCAGCATCTTAAAAGGAACCCAAGTTCAAGAGTTGGGGCCCCTCCATGTCCCCTCAAGCCCTCTTTACTTACAGGCTGAGGCACCGCCTCTATCATCATAGAAAGATGATTGGTGGGATTATCAGGCAGTCAAAAGAGGGGCAGGACTAAGGACACTTAGTGAGGCCTGGGATTGGTGGAAATGGCAATGATTGATGGGAAGGGGGCGGAGCCAACATAAAGGCATAGGGGAGCAGGGGAAGGGCGTCACCAGCACTTTGATCTACAGAGGATGACGCTGGTCATCTTGCGAAGTAACAGATGAGGCAGACAAGGAGCGGGACTATAGCAGTGAGTGACAGTGATTGCCAGTGTTGCCCCATTGTGAAAAAAGGAGCCACAGAGAGGCAGACTGTAACTCACAGATAAGGGGTGGAGCCACCAGAGTGATTGACAGCAGCTGTATCCCGCCATTAGGGGGCAGGGGTTGTGCGGAAAAGTTATCATCCCTCAGAGGGCCGCAGGTGTGACTGACTTCACAGTTCCTCCTGATCGGAAGAGCCTCCTGGTCACCCACATGTTTCACACACAAGCATCCAGCTGCAGGGGCGTCCACAGTAATATTTAGGAAACCCACAATCCCTGCAGGAAAAAAAAGAACTGAAATAATTGACCACAAAAGAAAAACATTTTTCTGTATGATTAAAACCACTAATAAACACAGTTCAGAACAAAATGACAAACTGGGAGAAAAATATTTTCAACATATATAACAGATATTTAATAACTGCCCCATTGTATTGTCAGCTCAGACCTCTCTTCTGAACTCAAAGCTGTATACGCAGCAGCTGACATCACTTGTGGTTGACTGAGACATTCCAAACGCAACATGGTCAAAGCTAGACTCCGGAGCAGCCAGCCTCCAAGACGGCTCCCAATTATTCCCACCTCCTGCTGTATCCTCTCCCCCCACGGTGAATGAGGGCTGGCCTGTGTGACCCTTAGCAGACCTCAAAAGTGACAATATTGGTTATAGAAGCTAGGTTGTGCTGGGAATTGTGGCTTCACCTGGGTCTCTCACGCTGGTGAAGCAGCTGCCATGTTGTAAGGGTGCTCAAGCAGCCCTGTGGAGGGGTTCCCAGCCACTAGACTGCAGCGTGAATGAACCACCTTAAAAGTGGATTCTCCAGCTTTGGCGAAGCCTTCAGATGATGCCAGCCCGAGCCAACAGCTGCCTGTAGCCCAATGGGCCAGAACTTCATGGCCAAGCTGCTTTCGGATTCCTAACCAAGAGAGACCATGAAAGATGATTGTTTCTGTCCTAAGCTACTCAGTTTGGGGGCAACATGTTACATAGCATTAGGTTAACTAGTACACCTTTCCAAGTATGCTTTTCTCTAAGTCTTTCCAGTACTTGTAGATGACAGCAGTATTTATATAATTGTAATAATGTAAACATTGAATGTTCCCCCTGGAATTTATCTCTTTTTTTAAAAAAAAATTCTACTTTCCCCCCTCCTCACTACTGCACTTGACTAGTCTTAAAATATATATATATATATACACACACATATATATATAATATATATATATATAAAAGAAAAGAAAAAAAAAATTCTGAGGTGAAAGTTACCTAAAGGAAAATGCAAAATCACACATGTACAGCACTTATCCATGCTTGAAAATCTTTACACTAAAATGTTGGTGAAAATAAACGAAACCATAGTGCTTTATTTACACTTAAGATTTGTCCATTCTTCTATAGCAAAGTTGTATCAATTTTTTAAAGTCCCAGGTATATAATTAAGTAAATAAATAAATAAAATTCCTCATTAGTATAGAAGTGAGTAAAAAAATAAAATAAAAACAAAAAAGGAAACCAACTGCAGATCAGTAAGTAAAGTCTGCTTTTATCTACATAAAAAAAAGTGCATAGGCTGGGCGAGGTGCCTCACGCCTGTAATCCTAGCACTCTGGGAGGCCGAGGAGGTTGGATAGCTCGAGGTCCGGAGTTCAAAACCAGCCTGAGCAAGAGCGAGGCCCCGTCTCTACTATAAATAGAAAGAAATTAATTGGCCAACTAATATATATAGAAAAAATTAGCCGGGCATGGTGGCACATGCCTGTAGTCCCAGCTTCTCGGGAGGCTGAGGCAGCAGGATCACTTGAGCCCAGGAGATTAAGGTTGCTGTGAGCTAGGCTGACGCCATGGTACTCACTCTAGCCTGAGCAACAAAGTGGGACTCTGTCTCAAAAAAAAAAAAAAAAAGTGCATGATCTTAGCACTCTGGGAGGCTGAGGCGGGAGGATCACTCAAGGTCAGGAGTTCGAGACCAGCCTGAGCAAGAGCGAGACCCCGTCTCTACTAAAAAAATAGAAAGAAATTAGCTGGACAACTAAAAATATATAGAAAAAATTAGCCGGGCATGGTGGCGCATGCCTGTAGTCCCGGCTACTCGGGAGGCTGAGGCAGGAGGATCACTTGAGTTCAGGAGTCTGAGGTTGCTGTGAGCTAGGCTGACACCATGGCACTCTAGCCCAGGCAACAGAGTGAGACTATGTCTCAAAAAAAAAAGTTCATGCTGATATTGACATACAAATCTAAGCTAGAAAGCCAAAGAGCTCTAATAGGGATTCTTAGAAATGTTTGTAGGCCCCTGATCAGTAGGTCTATTTAAAAATGCAGATTCTGGGGCTCTGCCCCAGGCTTTCTGAACCAGAATCTTTAAGGGTGGAGCTTGTTAAGATTTGAGACACTTAATCTGGAAGAACAGGGGCAGTTGGACAAACAGAGACACTGCAGATTTTTATACGATTTGGATGGTGGTGGGACACAGGTGATTTTTATTTGTATGTATTCGAGTATTTTCCAAATACAACAGTAAGAATTGGGATCCTGAGACCCGCAGTGCCACTCACCATGAAAGGACTGGCATCTAATCTGACCCTCTCTCCCTCCCCCCAGACCCTGCTCTGACATCCGCCTGTCCCTCCCACTTGCCCAAAGAAACACTTGTGGTTAATGAATCTCAGAAAAGGGATGTGAAAGTTAGAAGAAAAAGTGACAGAAGCTAAAGGATGGGGGTGGGGAGGTGGTCCCAGCTGGGCAGACCCCACTGCTGCTACCACTAAAGTTGGGAGTGAGGAGCAGCAGGCACCTGGGATCCCACTCCTGAAGACCCTGCAAAAATACCCTGCACAGACCTTCAAAATCGTCCTTGTCCCCCTGTGTCAACCTCTGAGACACTTCATGTCCTGGTCACCTCCCAAACCTGGGGGGGTGGGGCGTGAACAGGGTGGAGTCTCAGGGAAAGCAAATGAGGCCCCAGGTCTGCCTGGGTCCACTCCTGCGTCCTCAGAGATGTCCCCACCATTGCCGCTGCTGTCCCTGCTGCTGCTGCTGCTGCTAAATGTGGAGCCCACCGGAGCCAGCCTGATCCGGTATGGTGACCCATCTGCCATCCCCACACCTGGGACCCATTATCCACCTCTTGCCCTTTAAGTCTGGGGCTCCCCAGTTCAGTGACTCCCAAACCCCGCACCCCAGGATCTCTGACTGCTCTTTCTTGGGTTCCCAGATCTCTAATCTCAGCTCTCACCACTGAGGGGTCCACTCTGGCATCTCCGAAGACCAGAGTCCTTTCAAGTCCAAGACCCTTGCTTGAGAACCCCTCCCCCTCCCCTCAAGAGCCCCCTGCAGACCCCTGTCTGAGCTCTGATCATCTGGTACTGGCGTCTCCAGCCATGTGACCCCCGCCATCTTGGAGACCCAGATCTGTGACCTTTAAGCGAAGACTCCCCAGATTCACACCCTCCACTCTGTTTAGGCCTCAAGAAGTCCAGTTTCAGGGACCCCCCCCAAGAGGTCCTCCCCCCAACCCACCAACTTACCTCCCCCATGTCTCCCTTCCTCTCCTCTCTTCCCCTCCCCCACTGGGACTGTGCGTTCCAGGAAGTGTTTTCCCCACTTCACATTCCTGTGCCTCTCTAAGACTGAGTCCTGGGGCGTGGGGGCCAAGGCGCGAGTGAGGGGACAGCACTCCAAGAAGTGACTAAGGGCAGGTACAAAAATATTACTGCACATGATGTTTATTAGCCTGCTTTCTGAACTTAATATATCACGGACCTTCTCCAAGTCCATGCAGATGGCAGTGAGTCTCAGACTGCTGTCTCAAGACCATCAGCATCAGCAGGACCTGAGAGAACTCGTTAGAAATGCAAATTCCTGGGCCCCATCCCAGACCTACTTAATCAGAATATAAGAGATCTGAATTTTTTTTTTTTTTTTTTTTGAGACAGAGTCTCACTGTTTTGCCCCGGCTAGAGTGCCGTGGCATCAGCCTAGCTCACAGCAACCTCAACCTCCTGGGCTCAAGCAATCCTCCTGCCTCAGCCTTCTGATTAGCTGGGACTACAGGCATGCACCACCATGCCCCGCTAATTTTTTCTATATATTTTTAGTTGGCCAGTTAATTTCTTTCTATTTTTAGTAGAGACGGGGGTCTCCCTCTTGCTCAGGCTGGTTTCGAACTCCTGACCTCGAGCAATCCTCCCTTCCTCGGCCTCCCAGAGTGCTAGAATTACAGGCGTGAGCCACTGCACCCGACCCGAGATCTGAATTTTAACTAGCTCTCTGGGTCAGGGATTTACATATTGTCTGGGTTGCTTTTGATCGATTTTTACAGAGTTGAATAGTTATCACAGAGACTGTATGACCTGCAAAATCTTTACAGAAAGCTTTGCCCGACATTGTGCTGTAGGTGATTTTGTGTCATGCTAAAATTTGAGAACCACTAGTATAGAGAGCTACTTCCTTCTTTTTCATGGTCCAGTGGATTCCATTCTATGTATAGCAGAACCAAGCTGTGTGCATTGTTGGTCACTGGAGTGTCTCCAGTTTCCAAAATTAAACACATCCTCATAAACACGTATTTCTGCATTCATCCAATGATCTCCTGTAGATTAAATTCCTAGAACTGAAATTGTTGGGTGAAAAGGTGGGTACAGCTTTAAGGCATTTGATACATATTTGCCAAATCTAGCCAACAGGGAGTATTCTCAGTTCTTTGCCAATCCGCAGGGTGAAACAAGGTTTCTCAGTCTTGTCATGTGTAGTTCTTTGATGACTACAGGGGTCGAACATCTTTCCATGTGTTTAGCCCTTTGCACTCCCTTGCTTTTTACTCGATTCCTTTATTCTACTCCGGATTTAATGTTTTAAATATCCCAGATTTTATGAGGCATGGCAGTAGAATAAAAAATTGGAGTTTCTTTCCATACAAACTTATTTATTTGGATTTTTTATATTTCAAATTATTGATACATTCAAAGAGTAATTTTAATCTCTATAATTTTTGCTAACCATGTCGAACACTTGACATCCGAGTGCAAAGGGTTAGAAGCTCTTTGTAGTTCTTTTGCAAAATACCTGTTCATGTCCTTTGTCCATTTTCCTTCTTAGTGTCAAAGTGTGAAGTGAAGTGAGGCTGCCACAGTTTCATGGCTGCTTATAGAACACACAAGACTGCCAGGTCAGAAACAAAGGGCAGTTTATTACTCCCAGTAAGAATAGTAGCAAGAGGCCTGCCGTGGTGGCTCATGCCTGTAATTCTAGCACTTTGGGAGGCCGAGGCAGGAGGATCGCTCGAGGTCAGGAGTTCAAGACCAGCCTGAGCAAGAGTGAGACCCCTGTCTCTACTAAAAATAGAAAGAAATTGGTCAGACACCTAAAAATGTATAGAAAAAATTTAGTGGGGCATGGTGGTGTATGCCTTCAGGCCCTCCCAGCTATTTGGGAGGCTGAGGCAGGAGGATCATTTGAGCCCAGGAGTTTGAGGTTGCTGTGAGTTGGGCTAACACCACGGCACTCTAGCCCGGGTAGCCCAGGCAACAGAGTGAGACTCTGTCTCAAAAAAAAAAAAAGTTGTAGCAAGAGTCTCAGGATTGTGTCAGTTTTCTGAGCCCACGTTTCCATAGCATGAAGTGGGTAAGGCCAGGTGATACTTGCATGTGCAGTAAGGTGCATTGCAGGAAAACCACCCTGGGCTTAGAGAGTCTAAATCTTTTATAATGGATCATAAGCCTGCCTGCCCTTTTCTCTAGAGGGGGACGTTGTTTGTCTTCCAAAGTTGCTCACAAAACAAAATCCTTGAAAAGACAGTCTGGATAAAGAAAAGCCATTGCCTCTATAGAAATGTGAGAGACCTATGGAGGATTGTCTCCCAGCACTGTGTTGTTTATCTTATACTTATTTATTTCTAGCAGCTCTTTGTATATTAGGTATAGTTACTCTTTGACATATAACTTGTAATTATTTCTCCCAGAATATTTGTCTTTTCTTTCTCTCTCTCTCTTTCTTTCTTTCTTTTTTTTTTTTTTTTTTGAGACAGAGTCTCACTTTGTTGCCCAGGCTAGAGTGAGTGCCGTGGCGTCAGCCTAGCTCACAGCAACCTCAAACTCCTGGGCTCAAGCAATCCTTCTGCCTCAGCCTCCCGGGTAGCTGGGACTACAGGCATGCGCCACCATGCCCGGCTAATTTTTTATATATATATTAGTTGGCCAATTAATTTCTTTCTATTTATAGTAGAGACGGGGTCTCGCTCTTGCTCAGGCTGGTTTTGAACTCCTGACCTTGAGCAATCCGCCCACCTCGGCCTCCCAAGAGCTAGGATTACAGGCGTGAGCCACAGCGCCCGGCCTCTTTCTTTCTTTCCATTCTTCCTTCTCTCTCTCTCTCTCTCTCTCTCTCTCTCTCTCTCTCTCTCTCTCTCTCTCTCTCTCTCTCTCTCTCTCTCTCTCTCTCTCTCTCCTTTCTGGACAGAGTCTTGTTCTGTCACCCCAGCCAGAGTACAGAGGTGTCAGCCTAGCTCACTGCAACCTGAAACTCCTGGGCTCAAATGATCCTCCTGCCTCAGCCTCCTGAATAGCTGGGACTACAGACAAGCACCACCACACCTGGCTAATTTTTCAATTTTTTGTTTTTGTAGAGATGGGATCTTGCTCTTGCTCAGGCTAGTTTTGAAGTCTTAAGCTCAAGCAATCCTCCCATCCCAGCCTTCTGAAGTGCTAAGATTAGAGGCATGAACCACTGTGCCTGGCCCTGTCTTTTAACTTTATTTACAGTTTTGTGGGGAGATGGGGGTTGGGAAGGGAGTACAGAGGCTTAAAAATTTTTTTTTAATTTTTTTTCTTTTTTTCTTATTATTCAGGATGACTTGAGGCTTAAAAGTTCTGAGTTATGCTTATCAATACTTCCCCCATCGAAAGCATTTCTAGTGCTCTTATAATTTTACATTTCATATTAAGTCTTTTTTCTTTTTTTTGAGACAGAGTTTCACTCTGTTGCCCAGGCTAAAGTGAGTGCCATGGCGTCAGCCTAGCTCACAGCAACCTCAAACTCCTGGGCTCAAGCAATCCTCTTGCCTCGGCCTACCGAGTAGCTGGGACTACAGGCATGTGCCCCCATGCCCGGCTAATTTTTTCTCTATATATATATTAGTTGGCCAATTAATTTCTTTCTATTTATAGTAGAGACGGGTCTCACTCTTGCTCAGGCTGGTTTTGAACTCCTGAACTTGAGCAATCAGCCCAGACTGGGCCTCCCAGAGTGCTAGGATTACAGGCATGAGCCACCGTGCCCAGCCTCATATAAAGTCTTTGATATATCTGGAAAGGATTTGAATATAATTAAGATTTGGTGCCTACATCCCCCACCCCATGGTGGGGAAAATGTCCCCAACCTCACGAATGAAGTGTGCAAGGGCTCATCATCTCAGGGTTTTTGCACAATCTGGATTTTATGTTAGGGTCTTTGGAGACCTTTGAGAATGTCAATTCCCTGGGAACAGCTTATTTTAAGGTGTTTTGATACCGAAAGGTCTTTGGGAAGGTCTGTTTGGGATGGTTTGCTCATGTAGTCTTTGGGTATTTGTCATCATGGTATCTTTGATGAAGTTTCTGGTAATGACTGTTATTGTGGGGCCTTGAAGGTGTTTAATTTGTCATTATTTCCCTATTTGGGAAAGTCTATTCTAGAGGGTCTCCCGGAAGGGTAGCTTCCCAACTCCCAGAATCCTCTTCTCTTCCCTGCAGGATCCCTCTTCGCCGAGTGCACCCGGGACCCAGGTCCCTGAAGCCGCTGAGCGGATGGGGAGATCTGGCAGAGCCCCCCGGCTTGGGGGCCTCGTCCCGGGGGGACAAGCCCGGCTTTATGCCTCTCACCAAGTACATGGATGTGAGTCACAGCCCTGCACAGCCGCCACCCCATGCCCTCCAGCCAAACCCTCAATGTCGCTCTCTGTGCCTCAGGTCCAGTATTTTGGGGAAATTGGGCTGGGAACGCCTCCACAAAACTTCTCGGTCGTCTTTGACACTGGCTCCTCCAACCTCTGGGTCCCATCCATGAGATGCTACTTCTTCAGCCTGCCCTGCTGTGAGCTCTCATGGGGGAGAACAAGGCTGAATCGGGGTGAAGGGAGAAGTGGGGGGCTGGGCCTCGGCCTCCCCCAGGCTTGGGAGGAGCCATTCTTTTCTGAGGCCCTTACAGGTCAGAAGGTCAATGGGGCAGGAGGCATTGGGGCGCCTCCCCTCACCCAGTGACATCTCTCTGGCCCTCTGTCCTAGGGTTCCACCACCGCTTCAATCCCAAAGCTTCTAGCTCCTTCCGGCCCAATGGGACCAAGTTTGCCATTCAGTATGGAACGGGGCGGCTGGACGGAATCCTGAGTGAGGACAAGCTGACCGTGCGTGGCCTTGGACTCCAGCAAGGCTTGCGCCTGGGAGCACCCCAAAGTCATCTGGATTAGGGAGGGGCTTGAGGAGGAGGGGCTTCCCGAGCAGATGGATGGAGCTTTTCAAGCGGGGAGGCGGGCCTTCCTGAGTGAAGGGGTGGGGCTTCCCAAGAGGGAGGTGGGGCTTCTTGGGTGGAGGGGCGGAGCTTCTCAAGCAGGGAGGCAAAGTTCCCTGGGCTGTTAGGGCTTTTTTCCAGATGACCTGGGATTCGTGCATTGGTTTGGAGGATCTCGGGGACATGTGGATAACGTCCTTCCAGAATTAACTGGCCGCATCTCAATCTACCGCTAGATTGGAGGAATCAAGGGTGCATCAGTGGTTTTGGGGGAAGCTCTGTGGGAGCCCAGCCTCGTCTTCACTTTTGCCCACTTCGACGGGATATTGGGACTCGGTTTTCCTATTCTGGCCGTGGAAGGAGTTCGGCCCCCGCTGGATATATTGGTGGAGCAGGGGCTACTGGATAAGCCTGTCTTCTCCTTTTACCTCAACAGGTATTGGGGGAGGGGCTACCTATCTATGACAGCTACCTGTCTATGAGTCTTATCCCCAAGAAGGAAGTTCGGCCCTCCTGTAGGAAGTCTCTTACCCAGTGCAGAAAGTTCCACCCTTGATTCAGGAAGTCACTGACCCAAAGCAGGAAGCCTCAACCTCTTTACTCTCCATTCAGGCAGCCATCCTTCCAACACAGAACACTCTGTCCTCCATTCAGGAAGTCACTTACCCAATATCAGAAACACCTGAACCCTATTCAGAAGTCCCCACTGTTCACATAGCAATTTGGGACACACTAAAGAAACTCACCAGCTGTTCAAAATACTCCATGTTTCAAAATCAAGACAGGAAATTCCATGCCCCACCCAACCAAATACTCAACTTAGGAACCCTCTCTTCACCATAAAGAAAGTTCAAATTCCATCTGAGACCACTTACCAGAAGTCAGAAAGTCCCACCCACCTTTTGGGAAACTCAGTCTTATGCCCCCAAAGTCCCACCCACCATCCAAGAAGTCTCTGCCTTCCCTCCCGGAGGCCTATCACCACAGTCAGAAAATTCTGTTACAGTCAAAAAATCCTATGCGGATTCAGTTAACCCAACCTTGAACCCACTCAAGAAGTCCCACCTACTTCTTAGTAGATAGATCCCACCCTCCTACACCTTCCAGGAAGTCCCCACGCCCTCTTCCCATCACTCTTGGCCAACTCAGGAAGTTAACACCTCTCTAGATACCAGGACAAGCAATTCAGAAAGTCTCACTACCTACCCAGGAAGCCACCCCAGCCCTGCACAAGTCACACTCTCAAGAGCCAATTCAGAAATTCCACAGCTCCACTGGGTTACTATGATATGCAACTCAGGGAATTTCCCCCAAAAAGTTCTAACTTCCACAGCCAATCCAAGAACTCCCATCCCCCAATTCAAGAAGTTCACGCCGCTCCAAAGTCCTAACCTCCATCAGGAAAAGTCCCCTTTCCCTTTGCTTCTGGCCTTGGTTACAGGCCCACCACCCCACCTAGAACCCCAGAAATGACCCAGTTGGCAAGAAGTCGCATCGCTGGCCACTCCTAGGCCAGTGACGCTGACAGCACTCTGCCTCCGCAGGGACCCTGATGTGGCTGACGGAGGAGAGCTGGTCCTGGGGGGCTCAGACCCAGCACACTACATCCCGCCCCTCACCTTCGTGCCAGTCACGGTCCCTGCCTACTGGCAGATCCACATGGAGCGGTGAGGGACTTGGCCTTCTGGGCCTGGAGCTGGGGTTGGGGCCTGCACTGCTAGGACCCTGCCTCTAATGACTGCCCCCTTCTCCCTCCCAGTGTGAAGGTGGGCACGGGGCTGACTCTCTGTGCCCGGGGCTGTGCTGCCATCCTGGATACAGGCACTTCTCTCATCACAGGACCCACTGGGGAGATCCGGGCCCTGAATGCCGCCATTGGGGGAATTCCCCTGCTGGCTGGGGAGGTACGGTCCCAGTCCCCGGTGGGTGTGGGCTGGAGAGTCTGACAGCAATTTGATGGTGACCACTGTGGCCCGAGGGTGGGAAGCAGGTAGGTAGCGGGGATTCCAGGGCAGAAGGGACTGGTACTCATGAGTGATGGGCTGGAGGGTAATGGGAGGGAGCAAGGACACTTCCCAGGTGTCTATCCTGAGTGACTCAGTGGATGGGAGAGGGGATGACAATGCAGGTTTATTTAGGCTTGGGTGACAGAAGCCTAGGCAACAGGCTTGTCCACACCGGGCGCTGAATGCTTCGGTGCACTGTACGGACATCACCCTATGGCACTCGGGTGCCACGAACGGGATTTGGGCAGAGCAGGACTCTCCCATCTTTACTTGTTCCTCTTCTCCTCTAGTACCTCATCCAGTGCTCGAAAATCCCAACGCTCCCCCCAGTCTCCTTCCTCCTTGGCGGGGCTTGGTTTAACCTCACGGCCAAGGACTATGTCATCCAGGTAGGTGGCTGTCACAGTGACGTCATATGACTGGATGTGAGAGGGTAGGGCTGGGAGTGAGAGTGCACCAGGACGGGTCGGGGCCACGCAGACGTTTTTTGGTCCAGGAGTCGAGCGCGGGGCGAAGCACTGGCTCCGGGGAAACGGCCCGTGTGTAACATCCCGCTGTCCTGTCTTGCTGCGCGCAGATTGCTCGGGGCGGCGTCCGTCTCTGCTTGTCCGGCTTCCAGGCCTTGGACATGCCCCCGCCTGCAGGGCCCCTCTGGATTCTCGGCGACGTCTTCTTGGGAACCTACGTAGCCGTCTTCGACCGCGGGGACACACACGACAGTGCCCGAGTGGGCCTGGCCCGCGCGCGGCCTCGCCAGGAGGGACAGCGAGGGGGCGGGCCCGCGCAGGCGCAGTTCTCCGGTGGCCGCCCTCGTTGAGCGCAAGCACCCAGGGTGCTAGCGGAGGTGTCACTACCCGGTAAAAACCCGCTATTTCCATTGAACGAACCTGGCTGGGCTGCTTCTTTTACGTGCGTGATGTTTAGAGAGAAAAGTTAGTGTCTGGACCTCCGTAGTTGAGGAGGAGAGGGCCGGGAAACATACCGCCTTTTTTCTCCAAGGCTAACACTGGTGAGGGGGTCTTATACTACGAATCCCATGAAGCCCCTCGTCCACACTGCCTCTCGTCAAAGGCGCCCGGCACCGCGGAGCATCACGGGCGTTGTAGTCCATACCGTGTTCACGCCCTGGCGGAGGCAGGCGCAGCCACAACATGCGTGGGAGGCGACAGGTCGCGACGGCAGCGACAGGTGGCAGTGGGGGGTGGCTGAAATCGGTAAAGGGTTTCCCAACCTTTGTTTTAAGCGGAGGGGATACCATTCCCGCGGACCTCGTCTCCTGTTCCTTCTCTCTCCCCTTGGGATTCCAGGACCCCTGGGTCCGCCATAAAGGCGGAGCCTGAAGCCCCCGGTTGGGGGAAGCGGTGCTGCCCCTCCTCCGGCGGTGATGTCATTCCCCCCTCCGCAGCCTCATGCTGTCCGGAGCTGCCAGGGCTGGGTCACCCCTCCCCCCATCTCCAGCCCGGGATCCCCCCATCCCCGCCTCGCCTCGACTTGGGGTGAGTACGGGGGAGGGGGCGAAGGCTCAGGGTCCGGGGACGGTAAGACAGCCCAAATCTCAGTTTTGGAGGCGGGGGACTCGGGAGACGGAGACCCAAAGATTAGAGCGGAGATTCCCCTTGATTCAGAGCTTTGGGACCAAGGTACTTGGAGGGTCTGGGGGACCAAAGATGGTACGCAGGGAGTTCCCGTGTTGTCAGCTTTAGTGCCTGGAGATCCCCTTTTCTGGATTCGGAGCTGATAGGAATGGGAGTGGAGGAACAAGGAAGGAGTCCTAGAGGTCAGGGAGGGGAAGACCCTTCCCCAATTCCAGGGCCTTAGAGAATGGGGGAGGAAACGCTGGAAGAGGGCACTGACGATGACGGAGCTTGGAGTTGAAGCTTTCAGGAATTTTGTGCCTTGAGGGCCTGGGAAAGGATCGGTTGGGGAGGAGCAGGAGTGAGGAAAGGATCTGAAAACGTAGACAGACATTGGCCTCTCCTCCCCTGGTGTCTGTTGCCAAAAATAGAGTCCACTTCTCCCTAGTCTGTGAACACAGCTGGGTGTCCTGTACCCTGAGCCCCCATCATGTCTCCAGAAGCCCCCTCCTCCCTGATGGGTGGGTGGAGAATTCAGACTCCGGTGGGGTCTGGGGAGGACCAGGAGGGAGTGATGGCATCCAGATTTCTCAGGCCTGATGGAGTCTGGACCACCCTGTTACTCTTTGCCCACTGCCTCTTCCCATCGTCCATCTTCTCTAATCCTAAATCTCATCCCCTATTCTCCCTGTTCCAGCTCCTTTTCCCCACCAACCCCCACCTTGTCCCACACCTTCTGACCTCTGCAAAAAAATGCTGATTTGGTAACTTGATCCCGTGCCTGGCTGCTATTAAAAGCGGAAGAGAAAAGTAGGGTTGGGGGAGAATGTAAGGGAAGATAGCTGACTTGGTCCTTACCCTAGAGCCTAGCCTACACTCCCAGCCCCTAGGGCCTACCCAACTCTGCTCCAGCCTCCATCCGGTCCCCAACTTTCCCAGGAGCCTCACTCAACCCCAGCCCAGTCCCTCACCTCAGGATTCCCTGCTTCTGCCTGGGGGCACATCAGAATTTGGGGCTGGAAGGGGTAGGAAGTGCTTAGGTCTTTTCTCAGCCGTTTTGGGTCCCATCAGAGGCTTAATGGCTGGCCGAGGATCCTGGATACTGGACTGGGAGCAATGGGAGAGCCCAGGGTCTGGAGAGTGAGAGAAACCACCTCCCTGGTCTGCAGAACAGGCCCCACTTCTGCAACTCTCTCTGCAGTGACGCAGTCCCAGCCAGGATAGGGATTAGAGAGGTGATGGGAGGACTTCTGAGAAAGGAAGAGAGACCTAGAGAGGGGACAGAAACCGAAAGAGAGGGGGATAGAGTCCCAAAGAAGTAGAGACAGAGATATATAGAGAGACATAAAAGGGGGTGAGGCATGGGAGAAATAGAGACCCAGGGAGGTGACAGAGAGTAAGAGAAGGGGCAGAGACCCAGAGAGAAGGAGAAAGAGAGAGGACAGATAGCTAGAAAGGGCAGAGACAGAAGGGGTCAAGAGAGGGAAGAGG
This sequence comes from Microcebus murinus, assembly GCF_040939455.1. Taxonomy (NCBI): domain Eukaryota; kingdom Metazoa; phylum Chordata; class Mammalia; order Primates; family Cheirogaleidae; genus Microcebus; species Microcebus murinus. Next base: position 68,588,119 of record NC_134119.1, on the reverse strand, counting down.
GGGAAAATATAGGGGGGAAGAATGGTCATCAGAGAACAAGAGGGAGGAGAGAGAGGCCCAGACAAAAGGGTAGAGACCCAGAGAGGGGAGAGGGGGGATGTGGGGGGCAAAGACACAAAGAGGGGGCAAAGACTCAGGGAGAGGGGGACAGAGTCCCAGAGAAAGGCACAACCTGATAAAAAGGTACAGAGACCAACAGAGAGAGACTAGGGGCGGGGGTATTGGGCGACTGAAACCTAGAGAGAGGAGGGGACAAAGACTCAGAAGGAGGGGACAGATATTCAGAGTCCCAGAGGGAGGGTAGAGACTCAGAGGGGTGGGGACAGAGACCGCGGGACAAATAGAGAAAGAGGAGAAAAAGGGACACCAAGAGACACAGAAACGGGAGCAGGTGTGGGGTGGGAAGGCGATACGAACCAGCTGCCGCACCTGCAGAGGGAGGCGGCGGGCCAGGGACTGTGCCGCCAGAGGGTGCCCGCAGCCCCTGACCCGCCCCCTTCACTCCCACAGGCGCCGCCTCCTCCCACCGCAGCCGCAGCCGCAGCCGCTGGCCCCGCCCCAGCCCCTGCGCCTGCGCCCTGCCTCCCGGAGCCCAGGACAGCCCAGGGGGCGGGGCCGGCCCGCTCGTGGGCGGGCGATCTAGTTCTGGCCCCGCCCCTTAACCCACCATCTCCCCCGCAACCCCGGACCTCTCAGACGCCCAACCCGGTCCATCTTCCAGCTGTCCCGCCTATCGCCTTGTCCTAGACGGGGCTTCCGGGCGCTTTGGCCTCTCCCCTCCTCTCTGCCTCCCTTCGTGCTCCCCCCTCACCAGCCCTTACCCGTTCCTCGGTCCTCCCATCTGCAGTCCTCCGTTGTCCAGGCTTCCACCAGCTGGAAGCTCTCGCCCCACTAAGGCTCCGCTGACCTTCAGTCAGGCCCCTCTCCCAGGCTGTCTGACCCCCAAGACTCTCCACTCCAGGTCCCTTCCCCTCGTCCAGCCCGGGACTTTCCACTCTTTGCAAGTGTCACTTTTCCCTGGCGCCCCTCGCCCCTCTCTTAGCTCTGCCCGCCCCCGCCCACCCTGGTTGCTTCCAAGCCCCTTAAAGCCCCGCTTGTCCCTTAGTCGCACCTCCCCACAGCCCTTTCCAGACGCTTTCTGCCTTCTGCAGACCCCACCTGCTTTCCTCAATCCCGCCTGATCCATCCGGACACGCACCCCGGCCCAGTCCCATCGAAGCAGGCCACGCTTGCAGCCTCCGCCCGCCCCTCCGTGTCTTCCCCAGCCGCTCTCAGGTCCCCAGGCCTCGGTCATCTTCCTCCTCTCACCGGCCTCAGGCTCTGTCCCCCCACCCCCGTCTTGTCTCCTTTTGGTCCGGCTGGTCCCCTCCTGTGGGAAAGTGCTCCATCTTCACTTCCCGCCTCCAGTGCGGTCCCGCCCCCTCACGCTCCCGGCCCAATCCGCGCCGTTTCTACTTTCTCCGGCCCGCCCCTTCTTAAGACCCAGCCCGCCCCTTACAAGCAATTTTCCTTCCCACCAGGGAAGTGTTTTAGGGGCGGGCGTTTGATCTCCCTCCTTTCCGCTCCCTCCTCAGTCCAATCAGAGCAGCCTTTCGCATTGTGGCCCCGCCCCTCCAGGCGGGTCAGGCTCCTTTAAATAGCTTGGACTTGTCCCACCCCCTCTGTCCCGCCCATCTCTTTTTTCAGTCCAATCAGGTCTCTTTGTCCCGCCCATCTCTTTTTCAGTCCAATCAGGTCTCTTTCTAACATCCAGCCCTGCCTTCTCCATCCTCCTTGTCCTGCGGAACACGGTATTAGAGGCCGTCGCCGACCCCTTTGACGCCCCACCCCGCCCCCATCGGTGGCCCCGCCTCCTCCAACTGGGCAGCGTTAGAGTCCCCGCCCCCTCCCCTCCCCCAGGCCAATCAGTTCGGTTTGTCCTCCCTGAGACGACGCCCTCTCCACCAAGCTCCTCCTCCCACCCAATCACGTCAGCCTGTCCCGCGCCCCGCCCCTCGAGGCCACGCCCACGCAGCCCCGCCCCCCATCCAATGCTGAGCTCAGTCTGCGTCTCGTCCTTCCGCGGGCGCCAGGGGGCCAGCAAGCAGCAGCCGGCGCCACCGCCGCAGCCGCCCGAGTCCCCGCCGCCGCTGCCCCCGCCGCTGCCACCGGCGCCGCTGCAGCAGCAGCAGCCTGCGCAGCCCGGCCCCGCCGCGTCCCCGGCGGGCCCCCAGGCAACCCGCGGGCCCGGGGGCCAGCGCGCCGAGCCATGCCCCGGGCTGCCGGCGGCGGCCATGGGGCGGCACGGCGGCGGCGGTGGCGACAGCGGCAAGATCGTGATCAACGTGGGCGGCGTGCGCCATGAGACGTACCGCTCGACGCTGCGTACCCTGCCGGGGACGCGGCTGGCAGGCCTGACGGAGCCGGAGGCTGCGGCGCGCTTCGACTACGACCCGGGCGCCGACGAGTTCTTCTTCGACCGGCACCCGGGAGTCTTCGCCTACGTGCTCAACTACTACCGCACCGGCAAGCTGCACTGCCCGGCAGACGTGTGCGGGCCTCTCTTCGAGGAGGAGCTTGGCTTCTGGGGCATCGACGAGACCGACGTGGAGGCCTGCTGCTGGATGACCTACCGGCAGCACCGAGATGCCGAGGAGGCGCTCGACTCCTTCGAGGCACCCGACTCTGCGGGCGCCGCCAACGCCAACGCCGCGGGCGCCCACGACGGAGGCTTGGACGACGAGGCGGGTGCGGGCGGCGGCGGACTGGACGGTGCGGGCGGCGAGCTCAAGCGCCTCTGCTTCCAGGACGCGGGCGGCGGCGCCGGGGGACCGCCGGGGGGCGCGGGCGGCGCGGGCGGCACTTGGTGGCGCCGCTGGCAGCCCCGCGTGTGGGCGCTCTTCGAGGACCCCTACTCGTCGCGGGCCGCCAGGGTGAGCGCACTCTCGGAGTCCCCATCCACCCCACTCCCGCTTCTCCGGGTGCCCCCAGACTCTCAGGAGCGCCCCAGCCCAACCCTCAGCATCTCGCGGCCCATCCCAACCTCCCCTGGTCTCTCCAGGCCTCCCAGTGTCTTAGAAGCCTCTTCCCCTTGTCCTGAGTCCTCTGTGCTCCTCTGAACACACCCCCTCTCCCGGCCATAGACTCTCCTAGATCCCCCCAAATACCACCCCGCTTCTTCTGGCCACCCTAGACCCTTAGAAACTTTCTACCCACCCTGAATGCCCTTGGCTCCTCTGAACACCCTCAACCTTGCTTTTCCTGGACCCCTCAGAGGCCCTCAGAAGACTTCCTGGTCCTGAGGCTCCTGAGCCCCTCCAAACCTCTTCTCACCGCTCTTGGCCACCCTCCAGCCCTCAATGTCTTGGACCGTCCCCAGTCCCTCAGAAGACATCCTTTCCCAACCCTCAGGGACCCAAGCCCTGTGAACACTGTCCCTCCACTTTCCCACCTGCCCCCTCCAGACTCTCTGCAACCCCCTCTTCAGCTCTCAGTCTCTCCCAACACCTTGCTGATTCTCTTTGGCCCCTCTCCCAGAGACCTCTCTCCAAGTTTGCACTGCCTGGGTATCCCCCCACCCACCTTTTCTCTTCTCAGTCTCAGAAGACTCCCCCATCCCAACCTGGGCACCTCCTGGACCCCTCTGAACCTACAAAGCACTTAACTCTAGCCAGGACACTTCCCCCTCCCCCTCATTGCAACACTGAGTCTTGGGGCACCTTCCCCCCAACCTCCCAGCCCCCTCTGTGCTCACTCTTTTCTGGCATCCTCATCAACTCCCATCCCAAGGACTTTCCCCATAAAGCCCCAGACTTTTCCCAAGCCTTTCGCACTCCTTAGTGTGTCTCCGGGAGCCCCCACGGTATGCCTTTCCTCTGCAGAGCCCCCATGTGTCCCCCAGAACTGCTCTTCCTCTTCCACAGACTCTTGCAGCTTTGCTCGTCCATCGTTTAAACTGCGCAGCCCACTCTATCTCCGGGCTCCCCTCTCCTTAGCTCCCTGTCCCTGTCCCCTTTGCTATTCTGTTAAGTGACTTTCCCTCCTGCTCCAGAACTTTATTGAACCTCAAAGCGTGGGCCCCTCCCCTCCTCAAGTCATCAGCCCCACAACTTTCATCTCCAAATAGCTTTCACTTCTTTCTCCCCTGCCTTGGGATCTTTCCACCTGCCCCGCCCCCTGCCCCTGCCCTGCCATCTCCCTTTCTCAAGCTCTCCTGGTCCAAAGCCCAGGACCGGGCCCCTCAGGCTCTCTTCCACCAGAGTGAACCTAAGAGCCCACACCCAGCCTTGCCTTTCCTCCAGCCTTATCTGCCTCAAAATTCCACATATCCCCCAAAGCTCTCACCATCTTCCCCAGAAAACTTTCCTCAAGCCTCTGTAACTTGCCAGGCTAAATGGCTACCCTCCCCCCTCGTTCTTCCCTGAACCTCTTCCTCCTAGTAACTTCCTCCCTGTCCCACAGACCCCGAGGGAGAAAGTGGGAGAAAAGAGGGAGGCAGTCCAAAGTGGGGGGAATTGGAAGGAGGGGGGAAGAGGAACAATCCCAAGGCCCCTCCTAGGCTCCTGGCGACCCAAGCACCCGAGGAGCAGGTCCCGGCCCCCTCCCCCCACCGTGCCGCGTCCTGGGCTAGAAGGACGCGGAGCCGCAGTGCCGCATTCGCCGGGGGAGGGAGGGAGGGGGAGGGGGGCCGGAGACGCAGCATAAAGTTTGGTCCCTGGGAAGCGCTGAGTTGGCGAGATTTGGGGTTGAGTGGGGGGAGGTGGAGAATAGGAGGTGCAGAAGGGACATGGCCCTAGATGCCCCCTCAGGCCTCTGAGCGGCTCCTTCCCTCGGTCGCCTGGGGTGCCCTTCCCTCCTCTGACTCCACTGAAGGGTGCTGAGGTGAGGGGGAGAATGAAGGTAGAGTCTTCCTGTGATGTTCGGGCTCAGGGTCTGGGACAGCTACGGAGGTTATTCATTTACTCCACAAATGTTTTTGAGTGTCCACGGTGTGCCAAGCACTTTCTAGCCTCCAAGTGAGATTGCTTGGGGGAGTTGAGAGCTGAGGCCAATCCTCCTACCCCTTCAGCTTTTGAGCCACCCTGGGGCAAAGGGTTAAACCAGCCCGACGCAGTCCAGCCTCTGCAGCTGCGCACTGCGGCGGGTGCCCACCTTCCCTTTGCCCTGGGAGGGAAGGAGTTAATCAAGCTCCTGGCCCGGGGCCTCCCACCGGGAAGCAGCAGCACTGCGACTGCGCACTGCCTGCTTGGCTCCGGCCCGAAGGAGTTAAGACGGTGCCCAGCCGGTGCGGCTGCGCAGTGCGGCGGGGGAGCTGTCCGCGGTGCTGGCCGCCGTGTGCCCCGCCCCCCGGCCAGCCGGCCCGCCCCCACTGCGGTGCCGCAGCCTGCTCCGCGCGCCCCGCTCGGAGGGGGCGGGGAAGCACCGGGCATGCGCTCTGCGGAGGCCTCTGGCCTCTTAAACCACTGCAGAGAAACGAAGACCTGGGTGCAGAGAGGGCCAGCGCTGACCCCCTGCCCACACCAAGGTCCAGGAACCTCTCTGTGCCCCCGACACTGTCCCGCCCCCACTCTGCACTTCAGATTAAAGTCAAGGCCTCCCTGGCCCAGAGACCCGCTACCACCCCGTGGAGGAAGCTGGATGCAAAGGGACAGTGCTGGCCCTTGGCCCACTCCAAGGCCCAGGGTCCTCTCTGAGGCCCAACACTGGCCTTCCCCCTGTGCTGCCCATCTGATTAAAGCCCCCTCTTTGGGTCTCAAGTATGCATGAAAAAAAAACGAAACCAAACCCTCTTTACTCCAATACCTATCTTCCTTCCCTCTCCAAGGTTCTCCTTTCCCCCACCCTCTACAGATCTGATCAAGCCCACTGTCACCCCCAGGGGCCTGACCGTTCCTCTCCTTCTCCAGACCTTGACCCTGCTCCTCCTCTCCAAGGCTCTCATGAAAACCCACGCTACTGTGCAGCAGGACTCTGGTCCTCCCCCTACCTTGATATGGCCCTGGAACCTCCCTCCCAATTCTCTGCACCTCTGAAAAATGATGCCCCCCACCTCTCTTTGGCCTGGGCACTGTCCTCTCCACACTGACTCCCCCTTCCTCTCCAGATCCTTAAAGTCCTGCCCCTTTCTCCTGTAGCCTCTTCTCTTTTGGCAGCCTTAACCCTTTAACCCCACCCCTATACAGAGCCCTGACCCCCCCCACCCCTCTATAGTTCCACCCCTCCCCTGTCCTCCCTGGGGGAGGCCTCAACCTTGCCCCCCACTGACTGATGCTCCCATACCCTAATAACAGCTCAGACCTGCTTACTGTGTTCTAGGCACCGGGCCAAGCACTGCTTTTGGAGCCAAGCCCTTTGTACACTCATCTGCTTTAATCCTCACAACACTCTCGTAAAAATATGAGGTTCAGAAAGCTCAGTCTCCTTGCCCAAGTCTGGCAGGTTAAAAGCCAGATTCAAACCCAGACTTTCTGACTCTTAAGCACCTCTTGATTCTGCCTCCCCACCCACCTTCCCCACCTCCCCTTCCCCCAGCTCCAAGCTGAGCCCCAAACCCTCTGAGGAAGAGGGTGTGTGACCTTAGGCCCCCTGGCCCCTGTCATATGGCAGAACCCTTGGACCCTGCCAGGGAACCCTGAGATAGGACACAGGGAACAGGAGTGTGGGGGGAGGTGGTCTAGGAGACAGCGAGGGGCCAGGATGCTGTTGCCAAGGAAAGAACTGCCCATCTGCTGCGTCTGCTGGGGCCAGCTCCTCTCCCACTGCTTCTGTTCCTTTCTCTCCCCTGTTGTTAGCTTTAAAGGGGACAACAGGATGCTAGAAGGGAAGGAGCCAGAGGGTTGGGACACCTGCATTCCACCTGGAGCTTGAGCCTAGGAAGCTGGGGAGGGGGGCATTTGGATGGTTTTCTGAAGGTTCTGGTCAACCTGATGCCTAGGTCACCTCTCCCCCTCTCTCTCCTGCCCCACCCCACAGTATGTGGCCTTCGCCTCGCTCTTCTTCATCCTCATCTCCATCACCACCTTCTGCCTGGAGACCCATGAGGGCTTCATCCACATCAGCAACAAGACGGTGACGCAGGCCTCTCCGATCCCCGGGGCTCCGCCGGAGAACATCACGAACGTGGAGGTGGAGACGGAGCCCTTCCTGACCTACGTGGAGGGCGTGTGCGTGGTCTGGTTCACCTTCGAGTTCCTCATGCGCATCACCTTCTGCCCGGACAAGGTGGAGTTTCTCAAGAGCAGCCTCAACATCATCGACTGTGTCGCCATCCTGCCCTTCTACCTGGAGGTGGGCCTCTCGGGGCTCAGCTCCAAGGCCGCCAAAGACGTGCTGGGCTTCCTCCGGGTCGTGCGCTTCGTCCGCATCCTGCGCATCTTCAAGCTGACCCGGCACTTCGTGGGGCTGCGTGTGCTGGGCCACACGCTCCGCGCCAGCACCAACGAGTTCCTGCTGCTCATCATCTTCCTGGCCCTGGGGGTGCTCATCTTTGCCACCATGATCTACTACGCGGAGCGCATTGGCGCCGACCCTGATGACATCCTGGGCTCCAACCACACCTACTTCAAGAACATCCCCATTGGCTTCTGGTGGGCTGTGGTCACCATGACGACCCTGGGCTATGGAGACATGTACCCCAAGACGTGGTCAGGCATGCTGGTCGGGGCGCTGTGTGCTCTGGCGGGGGTGCTCACCATCGCCATGCCTGTGCCCGTCATTGTCAACAACTTTGGCATGTACTATTCGCTGGCCATGGCCAAGCAGAAGCTGCCCAAGAAGAAGAACAAACACATCCCCCGGCCCCCGCAGCCTGGCTCGCCCAACTACTGCAAGCCTGACCCACCCCCGCCACCTCCGCCCCACCCTCACCACGGCAGCGGCGGCATCAGCCCCCCGCCACCCATCACGCCGCCCTCCATGGGGGTGACTGTGGCCGGGGCCTACCCCCCGGGGCCCCACACGCACCCCGGGCTGCTCAGGGGGGGAGCGGGGGGGCTGGGGATCATGGGGCTGCCTCCTCTGCCGGCCCCTGGCGAGCCTTGCCCGTTGGCCCAGGAGGAGGTGATTGAGATCAACCGGGCAGGTGAGGCCGGGCGTGAGGGCGGGGCTGGGGGACACGGGTGGGGGCCTGTGGGAGGACGGGGAGGAAGTGGCCGAGGTTCCGAGACCCAGTGGCCAGCAGCAGAGAGGGGAGAGAGGAGAAAGGGGCAGCTAGAGCTCCAGCCAGGGAGGAGGCACGGGCAGACGTAGACCTGGAGTGAGCGTTGCGGGGAGAAACTGACTCGAGCTAGGCGTGCGGAGGGGCCAGCGAGGCAGAGGGCGGCCGAGAGCTCAGGTTTTAACAACAGTGAGACCACGAAGGGAAGACAGGCTTCCAGACTAAGAGTCAGAGGGCAGGGCGACAGGAGGAGGACTTGGAAACCAGGCCCTGTGGGCTTTGCTGGGGGCAGCCTGAGAAGTGCTGGGAGAGAGATGGGTGATGTTGCTAAGAGGAAGAGATGGAGCAGGGGCGAGGTGGGGGGAGAAGGTTGACTGCGTGTGCGTGTGTGTGCGCGTCCCTGGGGGAGTCCGTGCCTCCCAGGCAGAGACGGTGTCTGGAGGGAGGGCGAGGCCGCGTGCCCCACCCCCAAGCCTTAAGTAGGTCGAGAAAGGGAGCCGGGGCCGCCTGGCCCCCATCTTGCTCCCTCAGCCACTGACCCAGTTTCACACCAATTAAAAATAGCTCGAGTCAGAGCCTCGGGGACCCCCACCGCTCCCCCATCTATCACCTTCCCAGCCCTCGGCCAGTGCCCTTCCCAGCACCCAGCTCGCGTCCCCAGCAGCCACTTCCCAGCCCTCCGCACCCTCTGCAACCTGCCTGCCACCGGCCCCAGCCTAGCCCACCACGTTCACTCCAGCCAACCACCCACCCGGCGCCCAGCTGGCTGTCCCCAACCCGCCCTCCAGACACCCCACACCCAGCGGCCACCTGGCCTGCCACTTCCTAGCACTCCACCCTCCCTCAACCAGCCACTGCAACACCCACCCTGCACACCCTGCTCCATGGTCACCCCTCTGCACAGCCGCCACGCCCTCCCGATAGCCCACTCTCCACTGTGCCCTTCCCAACACCTTGGCCTTGATCTCCGCTTCAGCACCCACTCGGACCTCCGCGCCCCCAGCGCGAGTCCCCACCCCTCACTCTCTCCTTTGTGTCTCTGTCTGATCCCCTTGGGATGCAGATCCCCGCCCCAATGGGGACCCGGCGGCAGCTGCACTTGCCCACGAGGACTGCCCAGCCATCGACCAGCCCGCCATGTCTCCGGAGGACAAGAGCCCCATCACGCCCGGAAGCCGGGGCCGCTACAGCCGGGACCGGGCCTGCTTCCTCCTCACCGACTACGCCCCTTCCCCTGATGGCTCCATCCGGAAAGGTGAGGCCCATCCGCTGCCCCTGGGACCCCCCCTCTCTCCCCGGCCCAGGGGAGGGAGGAGAGGGTGATGGGGGCGGAGGCGCTGGACTTCCCTTCCCTCCTCCCTCCCAGATACCCCCACCTGCCCAAGTCTCCTTACCACTGACCCTTCACCTGTCTTTATTCCATCTCCATTTCCCCTCCCCTTTGGCCTCTTCCCCAACCCCCAGCCACCGGTGCTCCCCCACTGACCCCCCTAGACTGGCGTAAGCCAGGCCCCCCAAGCTTCTTGCCCGACCTCAACGCCAACGCTGCGGCCTGGATATCCCCCTAGTGGACGAACCCCCTCCCCCCGGGGTAAGTAGCCCCCACCCTCTGATCCCCCCGACTCCCCCTCCCTCCTGACTAACCCCTCTGAGAACATGCGACCCCCACTGACCGAGGCTCCTGCCCCCCACTAAACAGCTCATCCACTTAACCCCAGCGCCTGACACTGCGCCCCCCACCCAGGACACACCCTGTCCCCCCCACTAACCCCCAGCACTAACCCCAACCCTGCCTCCCACCCCTAACCCTGCCCTCCACCCTGCCCTCACGACGGAGCCCCATCCTGCCCCATCCACATCTCTGCACCCCCTGCCATCTGATTTTTTTTCATTCCATCAGGAAAAGCCCCGGGACACTTTTCTGGGTGCAGGATGGGGTGAGAAAGGCTCAGCTGCCTGCCCACTCCCCTGCGAAGCCAGCCAGCACTCAGCACCCACGTGCCCCGGGTGCTGGGCACAGGGAGCTCAGCCGTGAACAAAATCCACCCCCTCCAGGAGCTTCCAGTCTGGATGGGGAGGCAGACACAGACCTAGAAAGTCACTGTTGAGGTGACACACGCTCCGATGGAGGCAGCATAGGCAGCGAAGTAGAGGAACACACAAAGCTTCCCAGGGCGGACAGGGCATGGGGACTCCAGATGACTAGGGTGAGACGTACACACAGCAGGGTTCTGCCAGCTGCCGGGCAGTTCCCGTTAGTAAAGACTAGAGGGAACTACACAAAAAGCCTGGGAGCCATGTCCTAGAGGGAGAGGGATTAGGAGGCAGAGATCTGGCAGGGAAGCAGCAGCCAGGCTGGTGGCTGGGACCTTGTCCAGGAGCAGGGACAGGCTGGGGACTGAAGGCTGTGCCAAGGTGAGGGGGACAGGAAGACACCAGCAAGCTCTTACCACATGCTAGATATGGGGAGATATTTTATATAACATATATTGTTTCGTCCTGTTAATAAGAACCCTAGCCAGCCTCTAGCTCCTTTCCTTCATGTATTCATTCATTCATTCGGCAACCAATCTAATCCTTATGTGAGCAGTGCCAGGCAGTGTAGCTTGCAGTGCACAAAGCAAGCATCTATTGCCATCACAGCTTCCGGTCTCCCATCCACGTACTAACCGGGCCCGACCCTGCTTAGCTTCTGAGCTCAGATGAGATTGGGAAGCGTCCAGCCTAAAGCCTAGGCTGTCAAACTAACTATACAGCCGGAGGGCCAAACCTTTCAGCCAACTGTTTTTGTAAATAAAACTTTATTGAAACACAGCCCGTGTTAGGGCGAGCACAGCAGAGTGCAATAATTGTGACAGAGACAGTATGGCCCCTGTAGCCAAAAAGACTTACTATCTGCCACCCTCTGATGGGAGGAAGCAGAAAATAAGAAAAAGAGAAAAGCACAAGCTAGTTACTCTGGCCGTGTCCGTTAAGGAGGTCTGCAGAGGATTTCTTTCAGGAGGTGACATGAAACCTGAAGGGTGCGAAGGGACAGCCAGGCGGAAGGAGCAGGGAGTGCGACAGGCCCTGAGGTGCTGGGTGGCCTGGGCTGGGCTTGTTAAAGAACAGCAGGGAGGGCAGTGTGGCTGCAGCCAAGAGGCAGAGGGGACAGGGGCGCAGGAGGAGCCTGGGGAGAAAGGTCATGATGGGTGTTGTCGCCATGGTGAGCAGGCTGGATTTGATCTTAGATGTGACGGGGAGCCACCTGAAGGTATTTGATCCTTCTCTTATTCCACAAACCTGTGGACCCTTCCTTAGAAATAGACACATCCTAGGGGCTCTCTGCCCGCAGCCTAAGGAGATGCCCCGGGGAAGCCTGGGGAGCCCCCGGGATGGCCTTGGCCAAACCCTCACATTTCACAGGCGTTCAGGGAGGGCCGTGGCCAACCACCCCAGGCCACAGAGCAGATGGGACAAGAACTAGGTTTCCGGGCTCCTGGTCCAGAGGGGACTGCCTGGCTCCTCTGGTTGCACCCCTCCACCTCTCCTTTTTGCCCCCCCCCCACCATCGTCCATTTTCATCTCATTCCCACCCCCTCCCCGCTCCCATCTAACCCACCCCTGCTTGCGCCCAGTCCTTTTTACCCCCCTTTGTTCCCCACCCCCAGGTCTGGAGGGCCCCCGTGGAATTAATGGGGAGGGGTTTGGGACAGATTTGGGAATTCGGGTGGGGGAGGATTAGGGTGGGGGGCTGGGTGGGGGAGGTCCCTGCTTCTCTTGCCTATGATGCCAAAATCCATTCATTGAACTCAAATCATGGCTGGAGCTGATGGGGCTGACTGAACCTGCCTCCGATGCCCCTCCCCTGCCCCACGCCCCTCTTCCTCCTATCCTGCCCCAAGACCCTCTTCCTCCTATCCTGCCCCAAGACCCTCTTCCTCCTATCCTGCCCCACGCCCCTCTTCCTCCTATCCTGCCCCACGCCCCTCTTTCCCCTGTTGCCCCCACCTCTCTTTCCCGCAAGACTCTCTTCCACGACTTCCCTCCCCAACTGTCCCCACAAGGTCCTCTCTCCCAGCCTGCCCCCCACCCCTGCCCCTCTCTCCTATATCTTCCCTCTCCCACCGCCTAAGCCCAACATGCCCCACCTGGTTCCCATTTCCTCCCTCCCTCCTCTCCCCCCTCCCCTGCCCCTCCCGCCAGCCACCCCGGAAGCTCCGCCCATATTTGATGTCTCAGCTGCCCCCATTTCACTGCTCCCCTTCCCCCGGAAAACACCAGAGAGGAGGAAGAGATCCGGGCGTTTCTCCGTCCCCCCAACAGTGAGGCTGTGTTGGGGGGTTCCCCGATCCTCCTCCCCCCACGCCGTGACTCTTGTGTATTTCTGTCCCCAGCTCTTGTCACCGCCTGAGACCTCGCGAGACCCTCGGTCCCCCCCTGCCCCTTCCCCCCAGGTTAGCAATTGGGAATGGCTGGGAGGGGGTGTCCCCCAAGATACTCGGCTTCAACCCCCCAAGCCCTCTCTCCCGCAGTCAAGACACCCCTGTCCAGACAGCCCCCTTGGCATTGCCTACAAACGCCACGGAACGCCCCCAGAGGCTGGCAGGGCCCCAAGCTTTGCAGAAACCACACACACTGGCCCTGGATCTTGGATCGCTTTAGCTACGAGGCACGTTGGAGGCCTCCCCTCACCCCGCAGACGCCCAAAGCCTTCTTGGACCCTTTAAAGATCCCCCCACCCCACTTAGAACCCTCAGATGACGCCTGCTCTTGGAGTTCTCCTCCGACTCCATGACAGCACCGCCGACTTTGGCCCTTTCAGCCCCTCACAGACCCACCCGCCTTCCCTCTTCTCCCTACAACCAGGTTAGCCCCCACGTGGCGCCCCCCCTCCCGTTCCCCCCAAGCCCCCCGCGCCGGCTGCTCCCCCACATGCATTCCACCCGGCCCCCCATGCCCCTGCCGCCCACCATCTCGCCTCGCTGCCCCCCCTCTTTGCCTCAGGTGAGGGGGACCTACGGGGTGGGGGGCGGGAGGGGGTGGGGCCGTGGAGGGGGGCGGGGAGGCTCGGTGGGCACCACCCCGCCTCCTAATCCTGAGTCTCTCCCCCCTCCCCAATGTCTCGACCTTCCTCGTCGATGCTGACTGACTCCGATTTGTTCGCTTTCTCTCTCCATCTCTCTCTCTCTCTCCATCGCCTCTGTCCCTCTCCGTCTCTTGCCATCTGTGTTCTGTGTCTCTCTCTGTCTTCCTCACCATCTCTGTCTCTGTCTCTCTGTCTGGTGTCTCTTGCCCTCTCTTTCCATCTCTCTCTGTCTCTTCTCCCTGCCTGGGGGTCGTTCTGTCTGCCCGACCGCCCCCATCTCCTCGCTCCTCCCGGTGTCTCTGCCTCCCTCCCCAGGTTACGAGAAATCCCGCAGCCTGAGCAGCATCGCGGGCCTGAGCGGGGTGTCCCTGCGCCTCGCGCCCCTTGCCACCCCCCCTGGCTCTCCCCGGGCCACCCGCCGCGCTCCCCCTACCCTGCCCTCCATCCTCTAGCGCTCCCCTCCCCCCTGTGGGGGGACTCGGGGGTGACCAGGAAGAAGGTCAAAGGAGCTGGGGGTGGGGGGGTGGGGAATGGGTTTTTTTTTTACAAAAAAAAATCAAAGTCAATAATATGCAAACGAGATGATGACGCCAGCAGACACCCCCGGGCCCCTCACCCCCCCACACCTGGGGCCCCAGGATGGAGGGAGAGGGGCCAAAGCCCATCCCCCCAACTCTTCCCTCCTCCCCCTAAAAAAAAAAGCCTTCTCAGGTCTCCATGAGCCATAGGACACCCCCCTCCCATCGACTCAGTGTAAATAAGTCCAAATTATGCCAATTACATCTTGGGGCACCTCCCCCCACACTCTGCATGCCCCCTATCCTGGACCCCCTACTCCAACTCCACGTCAGCAATAAGCCGCCAGGGGCTGCACGCTCGAGTTTGAGGGAAGGGGTACCCTGGGAAGGAGGCTGGCCTCTCGAGGGGGGTCCGGCTGGCCTCCTACCCTTCATCCCAGGAGGGCAACCAACCATCCTGAGCAGGGAAAACAAAAAACTTGAAATAACGTAGGGGAAGGAGGAACAGTTACCCAAGCCCCAAACCGGAGCTGAGCTCAGAAGGTGGGCTGCGGCGTGGGGGTGGGCTGCAGCCTGCTCCCCCAGCCTGCAGGGGGACCCCTCTGGTGAATTTCACCCTCTCATCCTCCCCCTCCCCCAGGGATCTGCTCGCCTCTATTCTTGCTGCATGGACTCAGACCTCCCATCCCAGATTTCCTGGGATGATTTGGCCCTAGCACACAAAGTCCCCCGCCCCCCCATTCCCAGGACACGAGACCTGCACCCGGAATTCCTGAAACTGACCCTGGCGCCCCCCCCCCAATCCCCACACACTCCTGGGACTTAACCTCTGCACACCAACGCTATCCAAACACCCCCACCGAATTCTCTGGACTGCATCCCAGCACTTCTCAGACCTCCAAGACTTCACCCAGCTCTTCAGCTCAATTTCAGCCTTTGGGATGCTCCAAGTCCTTCCCACAACTCTGACATTTCCTGGACACCCCAAATCCTCAGGCCTGCTCTCCCAGACACCCCCCAAATTCCCAACATCAGTCATCCACCCGAGGTTCCCCTGAGGTTAGAACTCCCAAGATAGGCTCTACTCGGCTGCAATCCCAGGGAACCCAGGCACCTCCCTCTCTCAAGCCTAACCCTCCCCGTGCCCCCAAAGCCCCTTCCCTAAGATGGTGCCCAATACTTACCCTCTTCAGCGACACCAGTTTCCCAGAGGGTCATAGTCGTACCCCTGGCGGTGTGCTAAAGTTTTAGGCAGTACTAGGGCAAACACTTGCTTTAAAAAGTTTTGTCTTTAATGTGCACATTTTGCACATAAGCCTGTACCTCCAGGTATTGCTGCTCGGCTAGGACAGCGTTTATTTAGGTTAAAAGTGTTTCCATTTAAAGTAGTCCACAAGCGATCCTGCAGACTGCTCGAGTGGGGCAACGCTGGCTTATCGGAGGCCTGGGAAACGACACGCAACCCTGCTGCCACCCAGCCCTCCCCTCCCCGCATCCCTCGCCGCGCCGCGCTCGCGGGTGGAAAATCACCTCTGACATCCCATCCTGGCTCAAGGATGCGCTACCTCCCCCAAGCCCAGAGACCACACCGGTCCCAGAATCCTTAGCGGACCCCCTCTTTTGGAGCCGGGGGCCCACGGAATTAGCAACCTCCCTCTGCTCCCACGGCCTCAGGAATCCCTCCCCCCACCCGAGGGTGGGCGAGGGGCGACACTGAGCGTGATTCTTGATGCAACGATTCCTATGCAAGGGGCATTTTGAGTCCCCCCAACCTTCCCTCGGCCCCTAAACCCTGGTGAACCAGGGGTGAGGGTGGGGCGGGTTCTGGTGGGGGTGGGGCAAAGGGCTAGGGGCTCCTGACACCAGGGTACGGGGTGGGGACTGATTATATTGCCAAAGGGTTCAACTTCTTTAAAAAGCCCCCCGTTTCCCCTGACCCTCACGAAAGCCGAATGGGGCGGGGGAAGGGGACGAGGGTTTTTTCCAAAGGGTACTGACCTCTTCCCAACGTCTCCCCCCTGCTCGCCGATCCACTACACGTACCCGGCTTTTTAGTTCAGCTTTTAAAAATAACCACAATCACAAACTTCTACAAACATGATTCTCGGCCCTTGCCCCCCTCCCCCCAAGTCAACAGTGTGGGATTCGGGGAGGGAGAGAGAGCGAGCTAAAGGGACTGTTTCTAAGTCCGGCTCCCCCTTTTCCCCCCGGCCGCCAGGGTGCCTGCACCTACACGCATGCGCTGCATGACGCGCCCCCCACACGCATGTCGCACCCCTCCTGCGCTCCGGGAACGCACGGACACGGGGCAGGGGGCGGGGCGATCGGGGAGGAATGAATGGCGGGGGGGTCTTCCTGAGCTTCGCGGCTCACCCTCCCCGACAGACACACAAACACACACACGCACACACAGCAATAAGTTTCTCTCACTCAAACGTGGGCGGGCGGGCCTGGCCTGTCGAGGGGGGGAGTGGCGAGGGGCGCTCTCAGGGATGGGGGCGGGGTCCGGAGCCAGTGTGGGGAGGGGAGGTCTGCAAATCGTCCAACTCTGGTGCTAACGGCGGGTCTTCTCAGCCCACCCGCAGGGCAGGGAGGGAGGGGTCGGCAGGCCTCTCCCCCAAGCCTCCCCTACGCCCACCCTGGGTGCATGAACCGCCCAATGCAGAAGCTGCCGCATGTCACCCCCCCAAAGAAAAAGTGTCATGCCCCTTTCCCTCCCACCCTCTCACTCTCCACCAAAATAAAAGTTTCCTTTTCATTTAAAAGCTGCCTCCCATTCGTCTGCTGGGAAAGTATGTTGACTGGAGTGTGGGGTCACCCAGAGGGATTGGGGCTTTAAGAGTGGGGCCGCATTAAAGTAACAAAGGTGTGGACTGTGGCGGTCCAGACATCCCCGCGATCAGTGACACTATTTGGGGCAAGGGCCTGCCTTGGTCCCACACTGTGCGCACAGGGGCTGAGGGTCCCACGCTCTATGTCGCTGACTCTGGAGCCAAACCCTGCTTCTACTTCTTAGTAGTTGTGTGTCTTGGACAAGTTGCTCAGCCTCTCTGGGCCTGTTCCTGGCACTCTAAAAGGGTGGGATGGGCGTCTTTGATTCATTCATCAAACATTTACTGAATGCCTACTATGCGCCAGGCACTGGAGAGCAATGAAATCCCAACACAAGGTTGTGCTGAGGGTTGACACAAATGTGCTTAGCATAGCGCCCAGCACAAATGGTCACTGGTCACTGCTGTCATGTTTCTGCAAAGACTTGAGAACTGGCTGGAGTGCGGCCCCCCTTCTGGCCGACTCTCCAACTGGGGGGCTTGGAGCCAGAGACAACGCTGCTCTGAGACTCAGTTTTCTTATCTGTATAATGGAGGGAATATCTCCATAATATTATATGTTGGGGCGAGGAGGAAATGAGTTATTTCCCCTTCAGCACCTGGTCCCCAGGAGGGTCCCCCCACACTGGCACAGCTATGATGAGAACCCCATGTGCAGCCCCAGCAGCCTGAAGAAGCCCATGGCCACCCCTCCCCTGTCAGAGACGCCCCGCAGGAACACACACAGCCACCGTGAAGGGTCCAGTTGGGGGTTGGAGTTTATTACTGCCAGAACCGGAGGCCGGGAGGGTAAGGGGGGGTTCCTCCAGCACCCCAGAGAAACTCCAAACCTTGATCACACAGGAGCAGTCAGAGGGGAGGGCAGAGCATGGGGCAGGAGGGGAGTGGGAGGGGTCCCCTTGTCCTGCTCCTTGCAAGGGTTCGAGGCTGGTGGAGGCCTGGGGCTCCAGCGAGCTTCGGTCACTCAGAAGTTTAGGGGTAGGGGCAGAAATGGGGGAAGGAGAGTGGCTACATGGAGATACAAAAGTGTGAGAGCAAGAATCCTAGAGAGATGCAGAGAAGGAGAAAGACCCAGGGAGGGAGGCAGGGAGAAGCAGAGGAAATGGAGCACTGAGTGGGGCAGGGGAGCCCATCTCGCTCCTAATATATAAAGATCATTAACAACCGAGGGAAGGATGGGGAGCTGATGGGACCACAGCTCGCCGACTGTGCCCAATGTCCCCACAAGCAAGAGAGCCCCACTCCTCTGTGTTCAGGGGTCATTGGTTGATGGGAGGTCTCAGGGGGCCCGGGGTGGGGTTGATAAATGCCAAAGTGCCAGAGGGTGGCACATTTTCAAAGTGCAAGAAGCCAGAGAGTGGGGTTCCTGGGACACGTGCCCGCAGGGGCCAGGGAGGAAAGGACCTGGGTCCTGTCAGTGTATCTGGAGGCAGGGCGGGGTCACTGGGGCTGGGCTTGTGGGGACCCGTCAGCCTCCGGGGCTGGTGGCCCAGCCCCTGGCTCTGCCTCCTCAGTCTCCTCGTCGGATGCCACGCCCTCCTCTAGTCGGAAGACCTGTCGCACCGTGCGGGTGGTGAAGGTGAGGGGGCCGCGTCTGCGGGGAAGAGAGACCAGGACAGAGATGAAGGGGGGAGCAGAGAGAGACAGACAGACAGACAGAGAAGACAAAATGAGAGGAAGAGAGAGAGATGAGATCAGGAGAAATGGAGAGAGATGGGCAGAGGGCAATGGTGGGACCAGAGAGAGATCAGGGGACAGAAAGATGGGGGGAGAGAGATAGGGACAGATATTTGTGGGGACAGAGATGGGGGACAGAGAGACAAAGGGACAGAGAGGTGGGGAATGGGCAGAAAGATGGAGGTACGAAATGAGAAAAGGGAGGGCACACAGATGAGACCGAGAGAAATGGGGGTGGGAAGAAAGACAAGTCACCTGACTCTGGCTCTCCGCAAACACAGCTCCTGTTCCCATGCCCCCCCCACACCCATGGACCCCATTCTCCCCACTTGCTGCCTCCGGCAAGGCCTTGCCCTTGCACCCCTGGGGTTTATGGAGTGAGGGTACTGCCCGCCCATCAGGCATGTGTGTGGGGCAGCCATACCGAAGCCGGTTCCTCAGCGTGGTCACCTCGCGGTTCATTGACTCGGCAGACTCTGTGACATCCTCTAGCTCACGCTGCAGCCTCCGGCGGCCAGCCTGAGCCCGGGAAGCCTCCTCCTCTGCCTCCTCCAGCTGCCGCTTCAGCTGTTTCACTCGAATGTTTCCCTTCTCCAGCTTGGCAGGAGCAGGGGCACTGGGTCATATCTCTGGGTACTCTCCTCACCCCTTCCTTCCTCCATAGCCCGCTAATCCTCAGCCCCATGCCCCCTCTCCTCTGACTCTCTCTGACCTGTCACCTGCTCTCTGTTCAGGCCTTATCTTTTTCTCCTAAGACCCTTACACCAGCCTCCACCCTAGCCTCCAATCTCTGCCCTGCAGGCCATTCCCCACATGTCCTCAGAGGGGTCTTTTTATGCTCAGAGCTGACTTTGAACCTCCATGCTCACGACCCTTTCCTAGCTCCCCAGTACCACTGGGACAAGGTTCCAGCCCCTGAGCCTAGCATTCCAGGCTCTGCAGGGTCTTATTCTTATCTATTTCTCTTTTTCCATAAACCCACTGTCCAGACCAAATTCACTAAGATCCTCCCCAGATCCTGCCATCTCGTTCTCCAGGGAGGGAACACACATGATCTGACCTACTTTATTATCACATCATTCTTCTCTCTAGCCATACTGGTTTGCTTTTTGCTCTGAACTCACCAAGCTTATGTCCATACTTAAGGCCTTTGAACTTGGTGTTCCCTCTGCCTGACTCTTCTTCAATTCAAATTCAGGTCACAATTCAAATTTTACCTCCTTAGAGAGGTCTTCCTGACCTCCCAATCTAAAGAAGATCCCCCAATACTCTGTGTCTTCCTCTTTCTTCTTTCTTTTTTACTTCACAGCCCTTGTCACAGTCTGTAATTATCTTTGTTTATTTATGGGTTTACTACGCTTTTTCCTATGCTGAAAATGTGAGTTCCATGAAGGGAGGGACCTCTTCTGTCTCATTCACATCCACATTCCTAATGCCTAGCACAGTTCCTGGCATGTAGTGGGTACAATAATTGTTTGTGAAATGAATGGCAAATCAAGCATAGCTGAGCTTTTAAGGGCACGGGAACTCTGTCTAGCCAGACAGAACTGGGATCTGGATCTGGGTACTTATCCACCTACTAACTCCGTGACTTTGATGTAAATTATATTCACTCTTAAAGTTTCAGTTTCCTCACTTATGAAAAAATGCAAGTATGTATTTTTTAAAAAGCAGTTGCTTGTGATACAATAACTGCTCAATAAATAATTAAGACCAGACTCTGGGGCTAGAGTACTGAGGCTTGAATCCTGACCCTATTTCTTACTAGCTAAATAATTTTGAGTAAGTTACTCCACTTTCCTGTACCTCAGTTTCCTCACCTGAATAACAGGGGAAATAATAGTACCTACTTCATAGGGTTCTAATATATACTACATGTTATATCTTTAGCACAGTGCCTAGCATGTAGAAAGAATTCAATAAACATGATCTATTGTTATTTAGTCCTAGTTTAGCTTCTGAGTATGGTTTAATTTCTTCCCTCATCCTGTAAGCCTCAGCTCCCTACCAGGGCCCTTCCTAGATGCCAGAATTTATGGACTGCAAAGTCATTGATTCCAACCCTCTGCTGATAGGCCAAGACCCAGGATGGTATCTGCACTTGGCTGTAGTCTAGCACCGGCAAGTTGCTTCTTGTGTTGAGAGCTTACTGCTTCCAGAGATGGACTGTGCTATTTCTCAGTCAATGGTCCCACTCCTCATTGCTCCTTAATGATGTCCACTGCTTACCTGGTCCCGGAGCTGGTCAGCCCCCCTCCGCTCCTCCTCCACCTGGAGCACCACCTCTTTAATCCGCTTCTCGGCTCTGCGTAACAGCTTGCCAGAGAGGATGCGCTCTCTGAAGGGAGGGATGAGGAGTTGTCTCAGTAGAAGCACTCAACCTGGGGTTCTGTCCCCATAGTCTCCTCCAGTGGCTGTCATCCTGGTTTTGGGCTGACCCTCTTTCCTACTCCCCAACTGGCTCGCACAGTTTATTCAGCCAGATACTGACCCCCCCGTCTCCCTTCTCCAGGGCATCTATGTCCTTGACTTCTATGATACCCGAGTTCCTAAAAATGTCTCCTGTGATATTGTGATTTAAAATAAATATATATTCGGTCCCATTCAGTTTCTAAAGAGAATAATCTACAAACTACCGTCTGCTCTCTGAGCCCATTCATTCCCCCTCAAATTTATTTATTATCCTTCACAATTGCCTACATTCTCCATTTCTCCCTCCCCTATGAAGAGGGTATTCAAGCCCGAACCATCTGGCCCTTGAGTCTCATATTTTATATGGCTTCCTTGCTTATACACATTAACAAATTTGCATGCCTTTTCTTTTGTTAATCTATTTCTTGTCAGTTTATTTCAGTGGACTCTAACCTTCAGAGGGGTAAGGAAATTCTTTTGCCTCTACATCTGTTCTCTCCCAAAGGACCATCACACCCAGGGTGAAGTCCATGTGATGAGACCCCTAGCAATGGGCAGTGCTCGGGAGCCACAGCAGGACAAGACAGCCCCAGCCATGCTGAGGGCAGGCACAGGGCCGGAGGGAACTACGCAGTGGAAAGAGATGCAGGGGAGATATGGATCTCCTCCAGGTATGGATCATCTGGCCATTCTTTGTTCACAGGGTGACTTTCCGCAGGTCACTTATGTCCCTTGAACCTCAGTTTCCTCATCTGTACAATGTATAATGGAGGGCTCAGAATTGTGTACTCAATAGCCTCAGGAAGGCCTTTTCAGAGACCTCAAACCTTATTTCCTATGCACACTGGGGCCCATGGCCAACCCTGTGGACTGAGAACTACTTCTCCCATAAGCCTCTGGGACTGTTTCCTTCTATCTGTCCCTGAGACCTTACCATGTCCCATGATGAATTTAGCACCTTCCCCTCCCCCCAACTCCAATGTTCTCCTGGTCACCAAGCCTTCCACAAACACTATCTTCTTCCCCCTTCACATCCCATAGCCCAACCATTCTCTCAGCTCCACCCCTTCTGTGCCATGATTTCTCTTCTTCATCCCTTCCTGTCCATCCTCACAGCCCCAGCCCTAGCTCAGGCCTCATCTTCTTCTGCTGGGACCATCATTCCAGGCTCCTTCCAGACCTCTCAGCTTCCTGTCTCTCGCCACTCCATTCTCAACTTTAGAGCTGGCCCTGCCCCTCTCCAGCTCATAGCCCTCCCATGGCTCCCCACTGCCCCCAGGAGAGAGTTCCTCAGCCCAGCATTTGAGGCTGTGTGGTTCAAGCCTCGTCTATCTTCCTCCCTGATCTGCCTCCCGGCTCTCAGACTCCCAGAACCAATGGCACTCCTCCAAACGCCCCGATGTCTCCCACACCCTCTCCTGAGGATGCCACTCTGCCTGGGACTCCATGCCTTAGAAATCTTCTCATTTCTGCCAGGCCCAGCTCAAGCGTTTCCTCCTTTAGAAACCCTTCCCAAATCACCCCATGTGAGGCTGATCCAGCGACTCCTTCATCTGTGTCCCCCCAGCCCTCCTAGCTCACAGGCATTTGTTGCCATGTCCAGCTTGGGAGTCTTCCTCCCTGGGGACTGAGGGGTCAGCCCTGGTCTGAAAGGAGGGATGTGTGGAGACTCAGTGACAAAGGTAACTCCTGAGTCTAGCTCAGGTGGGGAATCCCACCAGGCCATGCCCTCCATGGGGGTAAGGACTAGGAATGTCTGACTCTTTGTCATTTCTCCAGTGCCCAGTGCATGGGAGAGTAAACAGCATACTCTTAACACGTTTGTTAAATGAATGCACAAACACAAAGGGGAACTTTATGTAGCATTTGGTATATAGCAATGCTCCTCTCCAACCAGATGGCGGCAGAGATGCTGAATTGTGAGTCAGCCTAAATTTACAGCCTATCTCTGCTTCAGTTTTCCTATATATAAAATAAGGAGTACAATGGTCCCTTCTCTCACAAGGATTATGGGATACACAGGTATGTACAGGTAGTCCAGCACCTGATATATAGTAAGTCATCAATAAGTGCAAACTATTAGTATTGTTGCAGAATAGCATTGAACAATAGAAAAATCTATTGTATTAGAAAAGCCACATGTACTAGGCTTAGTAATAAATATTCTCTTAGTTTAATTAGCATAGTGGTTCTCAACTGGGAATGTTACGGGGGTGTTTCTGGTTGTTCCAGTAACTGGAGATGACAACTCTTTCAGTGTCATACTATTGCTGCTTCCTGGCTCTGAATATGGACGTGTATGGATGTGGTGCTTGGTGTATGTGCAGCCATTTTGTAACCATGAGGGAGACCAAGGAAACTACACAGGCGCTGACCCAGAGCCCTACCATCTTTTGGCTGCCTGGCTCCATGCTTCTTGTCATGCAAGAAAAAGACATTACCCTTTCTGATAGACTCATGGAAAAAACTGTCCCAATTCTCCTTCCTTTCTGGAGCCATACCTTTGACAATATGACTTTGTGGCTGCTCCCACCAAGCAGGAATATCTACTTCCTCAATCTCTTGGATCTGAGCTAGGCACGCGACTTGCTTTGGTTAAAGAGATGCAGCAGAAGTAACATAGCACCAGTTCCAAGTGTCAGCCTCAAGAAGGTTTTTTTTTTTTGACACAGAGTTTCCCTTTGTTGCCCAGGCTAGAGTGAGTGCCGTGGCATCAGCCTAGCTCACAGCAACCTCAAACTCCTGGGCTCAAGCAATCCTCCTGCCTCAGCCTCCCGAGCAGCTGGGACTACAGGCATGCGCCACCACGCCCGGCTAATTTTTTCTATATATATTAGTTGGCCAACTAATTTCTTTCTATTTATAGTAGAGACAGGGTCTCGCTCTTGCTCAGGCTGGTCTCGAACTCCTGACCTTGAGCGATCCACCCGCCTCAGCCTCTCAGAGTGCTAGGATTACAGGCGTGAGCCACCGCGCCCGGCCCTCAAGAAGTCTGTAACACTTTCCCTTGCCCTTGGAACCTTCACTCTGCCCTATGAACAGTCCTGGGCTGGCCTGCTAGAAGATCAGAGGCCACATGGTGCAGAGACAAGTTAGTTGTCCCAGGCAAGGCCTTAGACTTACAAGAGTCCAGACAAGATGAGCAAATCCATCCAGGTGACCCTCAGCTGAGCAAAGATGTGTAAGTGAAGCCCACCAAGCTCAGATCAGCAGAACTTACTAGCCAGCCCAAAGACTCATGAGCAATAATAAATGGTGGCTGGCCGGGCGCTGTGGCCCGTAATCCTAGCACTCTGGGAGGCCGAGGCGGGTGGATTGCTCGAGGTCAGGAGTTCGAAACCAGCCTGAGCAAGAGCGAGACCCCGTCTCTACTATAAAATAGAAAGAAATTAATTGGCCAACTAATATATATAGAAAAAAAAATTAGCCGGGCATGGTGGCGCATGCCTGTAGTCCCAGCCACTCAGGAGGCTGAGGCAGCAGGATCGCTTGAGCCCAGGAGTTTGAGGTTGCTGTGAGCTAGGCTGACGCCACGGCACTCATTCTAGCCTGGGCAACAAAGAGAGACTCTGTCTCAAAAAAAAAAAAAATAATAATAATAATAAATGGTGGTTGTTTTAAGCCACTAAGTTTTAGGGTGGTTTGTTACACAGCTATAGCTAACTGCCACATTATTGTGTAAGCCATACTCTTAGTGGGACTGCAGTTACTTGCAGCCCAAAGCATCCTCAATGATATAGGAAATCAGAACCATTAATATTACGATGCCGCTTGGATATTTCTAAGCCAGAAGTTTGTAACAGAGCTCCTTTTCTTCTCACGGGCCAGATGTGGGGTCTCCTTCCACCCATGGCCTCTGCTCCCACCTACCTGCTCTCCTGCTCCAGCTGCTCCTCGGCCTGGGCCAACTTAGACTCAAGGGCAGCGATGGCCATCTTTTGGCGGGCCCGGGCCCCAGCATCCTCTTCACTCAGGCGGCCCCGGAGCTCCTGGATCTGCCGCTCCAGCTGCTGCCGCCCGCTCTCTGCTTTGGCTGAGAAACTGCGCTCAGCAGACAGCTCCGTGGTTAGCGATTCCACCTGTCGCAGGCAGGGAAGGAAGGATGTCATGGTGGAACCTCAGAGGGAAGGTTGCAGGTAAATTCAGGCACCTCCCAGAGTTAAGTGAGCTGACGATAGTTACGTGCATATAGCACAGAGCCTGATACTACTAAATACTCAATATTAGCTTGGATCTTTCGTCATTGACTTATCACACAACAGCACTGCCAGCCCTGGGTTTTAACCTTTTGGATAGTTTTTTGCTATTTTAGTAAGTCCACAAGACCACTGCAAACTTGTTAAAATGCTATAAATTCTACTTCTGCCTGTGAATGGAGCTATTCCAAGGGTTATCACACTTTTATTTGCACTAGGATCATCTGGGGAGCTTGTGAAAAACAACATGCACTCCAAGGTCCCCCCACCCTGAGGTTCTGATTCAGCAGGTCTGAAGTGAGGTCTGTGAGCCTGCATTTATAACGCGCATCTCAATTCGTAACAAGCTGGTTCACAGACCAGTGAATATGCAGCAGGATCATTCTGAGAAACACGGCCTCCATAAACAGCAGCCACTACATTGAAAATGTGTAAACACACCCCTAATAGTCCCCAATTTATTTATTCAGCTTGTACTCCGGGCATGGCCCTGGGCTGGGAACCCGGAAATGAGTCAGGCCCAGTCTGACTCATTCTTTATTTCATTTCACCTTCACAGGAGCACATCAACTTGGGAATCAGCACATCCTGTTTTATTTTTTAAACTTTTTCTGGCCAAAATAAACTGGTGATACGGAAAGTCAAAGACTAAGCAAATGCATGGCTTCATGAGTTAGTAAAAGGCAAACAAACATCATTATCAACACCCTGGTCACGTAGCATTCCAGAAGTCCCTTCATGTACCGAGCCTAGTAACAACCCCCTCCTTCCCCCAAAATAGCACATTCTCCTGACTTCTCAGGCCTGTTATTCACAGATGTATCTCTAGGTCCTTTAGTTGAATCCTGCCCATTTAAAAAGTTATGTCTGGCCAGGCACAGTGGCTCATGCCTGTAATCCTAGCACCCTGAGAGGCCGAGGAGGGTAGATCGCTCAAGGTCAGGAGTTCGAGACCAGCCTGAGCAAGAGTGAGACCCCGTCTCTACTAAATATAGAAAGAAATTAATTGGCCAACTAAAAACATATAGAAAAAATTAGCTGGGCATGGTGGAGCATGACTGTAGTCCCAGCTACTCGGGAAGCTGAGGCAGGAGGATCTCTTGAGCCCAGGAGTTTGAGGTTGCTGTGAGCTAGGCTGACGCCATGGCACTCTAGCCAGGGCAACAGAGTGAGACTCTGTCTCAAAAAATAAAAATAAAAAGTTATGTCTGCCTTTTACATCTCTTTTAATCTACAGTTGCCTCCTCTAGCCCTTTTGTTTCCTTACAACTTGTTTTTGTTTTTGAAGCTTAAATTGCCCCATTTGGGGCCAGTGGGAGGTTCTCTAGGTTGAATTCTAAGTGCTTTTGACATAACCACACTATTTTTCTCCCTAACAGGTATGACAAGATGTTCCAGGCTACTCTTGCTCATTTCCTGCTCTAGGTCTGGAATCAGCCATTTCTAAAGAAGCTCCAGTTTCTCGGAGTGGGAAATGAAATTTGTAGACCATGATGTGGGCATGCAGATGCTCACTGCTACGGGACTGGTTATTGTTTCTAGGCCTTTGGATGGACAGAGACAGATTCAATCTATTTAAAATACATCATCAGGCCGGGCTTGGTGGCTCACGCCTATAATCCTAGCACTCTGGAGGCCAAGGCAGGAGGATTGCTTGAGCTCAGGAGTTTGAGACCAGCCTGAGCAAGAGCGAGACCTTGTCTCTACTAAAAATAGAAAGAAATTAGCCAAACAACTAAAAATAGAAAAAATTAGCCGGGCATGGTGGCGCATGCCTGTAGTCCCAGCAACTTGGGAGGCTGAGGCAGGAGGATCACTTGAGCCCAGGAGTTTGAGGTTGTTGTGAGCTAGGCTGACGCCACGGCACTCTAGACAGGGCAACAGAGTGAGACTCTGTCTCAAACAAACAAACAAAAAAACGAAAGCATGCATTTCTCCACCTGCTGAGTTCCTACTTATACTTTAAAACTTTAGCCAAAAGTCTCTTTTTCCAAATGCTTTCATGTGACTCTTGCAGAAAGAGTCTTTCTCTCTCTCTACTGGGCCCAGGATGCTTCCATTATTCCACTTGCCACCCTATAATGTGACAGTGTAAGTCCCATGTTTGTTTCCTCCAGGGAACTTCACAGTACAGAGACCCCCACATAATGCATCTTTGGAACCAGCCATTGAAAACCCACAGAAATACAAATGAATGAATGCATCATGCCTTTTCTTCCTCTTAGGAACTCCTATTCAACCCTCAAAACCCAACTCAAATATTCCCTTTTCTCTATCTATTGAATAAAAGGACTGAAGATTATGGCTCCAGGTCAGTGGCAACCTGGGCTGGCAGGGGCGGCCAAGCCATGCTCACCTGCAGGAGCAGCTTGCGGTAGCGGTCATTGAGCAGCTCTGCATTGCTCTGCTCCTCCTCCAGCTCTTCTTCCATCTGCCCCAGGCGCCCCTCCAGCTGCCGCTTCTCGTCCAGAATGGCTGCCCTAGGGAGAAGGGGAAGAGGTGGGAGTGAGGGGACAGGATGGCCAGAGGAGGGAGCTTTGCCCCATGTTACCATGGGCCACTCACTTGCTAAGGTTGCCATTGGCCACCTCGTCTGCCATCTCATCCCGATCCTGCTGGGCCTGCCTCCGGGCACGGTCTGAGGCGGCCAGCTCCTGCGATGACAGAGAGAGGGGTGGTCAGTGGGGGTGAAGGGAAGCT
This sequence comes from Microcebus murinus, assembly GCF_040939455.1. Lineage (NCBI taxonomy): Eukaryota > Metazoa > Chordata > Mammalia > Primates > Cheirogaleidae > Microcebus > Microcebus murinus. Next base: position 68,560,583 of record NC_134119.1, on the reverse strand, counting down.
GTCCCACGGTCTCAGCCCCTCGCTGCTCATCGTGCAAGTGAAGGCACCGCTACCTCAAGTGTCTTCACTGGCAGAGCATGCTGTCCCTGGCTGACCTTGGAATGAACTTCAATGGACAGGCGACAGTGTCCTAAGCCCATCTCCTGAGCTCTTCACCTGTGTCCATCTCTAGCTGCTCAACCCCCAGGCCCCTCGCCCGCTTCACCTCCTACTAAGCTCAGAGGCTCCTTCCAACCTGCTCCTTCTCCAGGTCCCCCCAGTCACCCACCAGACCCCTCTGTGCCCTCCTCCCGCCTCCTCCCCCACACCACCTCCTCCCTCTTGCCCTCTGCCTCTGCATCCCCTTGGCCCTTCTTTCCAGACTCAGCACCTCCCGGCTCCCCCTACACAGCTGCCCCTGCCCCTCCCCCGCTCAGAATCTCCCCATGGCTCCTTAGTACACCTGGGACAAAAATCCCTGCCACTCCGTTAGCCCCGCCCACCTCCCCAGCCTCACACCCAGGGGACACTGGTTAGCCCCGCCTACCTCCCCAGCCTCACACCCAGGGGACACTGGTTAGCCCCGCCCACCTGCCCAGCGTCCCGCCCAGGAGACACTGGTTAGCCCCGCCTACCTCCCCAGCCTCACACCCAGGGGACACTGGTTAGCCCCGCCCACCTCCCCAGAGTCCTGCCCAGGAGACACTGGTCAGCCCCGCCCACCTCCCCAGCCTCACACCCAGGGGACACTGGTTAGCCCCGCCCACCTCCCCAGCCTCACACCCAGGGCACACTGGTTAGCCCCGCCCACCTCCCCAGCCTCACACCCAGGGCACACTGGTTAGCCCCGCCCACCCCCAGCGCCCGCCCAGGGCCTGCCCCGCCCCGGCCTCACCTCCTGCAGCCGCAGCACCTCCGCTTCCAGCGCCTTGAGGCGCTTCTCACTTTCCCGGTTCAGGCCAAAGATGTCATCCCGGGAGCTTCGCGTCTCCTCCACCTCCCGCCACAGCTCCTTCATCTGGGCCTGCGTGGGATGGAGCGGGTAGGTGAGCGCGCTCAGCACGGCCCGCCCGCTTCGCATGAGCCCAGTTCCTGGGCTCCCATGAACAAGCAGGGGGTTTCTAGAACCCTGCAGACCTGGGCTCCCGCCTATGAGCCTCTTGCTGTGTGGCCCCAGGCCAGCCCCTCTCCCTCTCTGGTCCTCACTTTCCTTGACTGTAAAAGGAGGCGGTGGGCCTGACTGAGCTTAGAAGGCAGCTGAGGTCTGAAGGCGCCTGGTTTCAAGTCAGACGGACCTGGGTTTGAATCATAACTTGGCTACATCCTTGCTGTGTGACCTTGAGCCAGCCACTGCCCCTCTCTGGGCCTCAGCTACCTCCTCTTTAAAAACATCTTAAAATTAAAGTAAGCCAAAAATGGATATAACGTGGACTCTGCAGTAACAATAATGAATGATGACAAATGCTTGCTGACCACCCACTTTGGGCCAGGCCCTGTCACACACACACATGGACTCCCTCATCCTCACAACAGCTCCAGTTGCTGGGGACTTTTATCCTCCCAGGGTACACACGGAGAAACTGAGGCACACAAAGGTTTACACGCCCAGGGTAGTAAATGGTAAAGCCAGAATTGGAACCCAGGCTGCTGACACCAGGGTAAGGAATTTCCATTTGAAAAACAAAATAAAATGAGAAAATTGGACTTAAAAATTCAGCGTTTTATTTTATTTATTTATTTTGGAGACAGAGTCTCGCTTTGTTGCCCAGGCTAGAGTGAGTGCCGTGGCGTCAGCCTAGCTCACAGCAACCTCAAACTCCTGGGCTCGAGGGATCCTTCTGCCTCAGCCTCCCGAGTAGCTGGGACTACAGGCATGCGCCACCATGCCTGGCTAATTTTTTCTATATATATCAGTTGGCCAATTAATTTCTTTCTATTTATAGTAGATACGGGGTCTCACTCTTGCTCAAGCTGGTTTCGAACTCCTGACCTCAAGCAATCCGCCCGCCCCGGCCTCCCAGAGTGCTAGGATTACAGGCGTGAGCCACCATGCCTGGCCAAATTCAGCATTTTAAATAAAAGAAATAAAAAGTATAAGAACAAGTGAGCATTTGGGGCAGGGGAGCGCTGACTGGGAGGCTGCTCCTGGGGTCGAGGGGTGGGGTCCAGGCTGATCTCAGACCCGAGGGATGAGGGGGCTGCAAGGCACCCGGGGACCCCGTCAGGCCGGCTCCCGCCCAGCCTCACCTGCATCTTACGCAGCTGCTTCACCGCCTCCTCCTTGCCCTGCCCCGCGGCCGCCGTCTGCGCTCTCAGCTCCTCCAGCTCGGCCTCCAGCTTCTTGCGGGCGGCCACGGCCAGGGCCCGCTGCTTCCGCTCCTCGTCCCGCTCCACCTCGGCATCCCTCAGCTGTGGGAGGGCAGGTCAGCACGCGGCGCCCAGGCTCCCCGCCCTGCTCCTCCTGCCCCAGACCCTCCCTGCCTGGTCCCCCCTCTCTGTCCCCACCGCCCCGGCCCGGGCCTCATCCCCCTTTCTTGCCCAAGCCTCCTTTCCAGACTCCCATCTCTCCCTCTAGCCCGTTCCTGCACGGCTCCAGGGGGTCTTTGTGCACCTAGAGCTGACCCTGCTCACAGCCCTGCCGTGGCTCACCAGTACCCCCCAGGGCCAAGACTTGGATACTCATCCACGGCCAGGTCAATGGGGCCAGTAGAGACAAAACAAAACCTGTGGCCTTGGGTCACCTCTCTACTCCTTGCCTCCCCACCTTCTTGTACCCCTCGCCCCAAGTCTGTTGCCCGCATGGCCCCAGCAGGGTCTTTCTGACCCCCGGAGCTGGCCCTGCCCCTCCATGCTCAGTGCTCAGCCCCCGGGACAGGGCGGACGTAGGAAATGTCCTCACGGGTGAGCTGCGCAGAGAGGCGCGAGCAATGGGAGAGCCAGTGACATGGACGGGCGCATGAGAAGACTGGGCTTGTGGGGTCTGGGGTTGGGTAATGGGGAGTGGTTGAGTTGGGGAGAGGAGACTGGCCGGAGGGGTTGTTAGGGGGTGCAGGAGTAGCTGGGTACGGGGCTGGCGGGGTCTAAGTGTCGGTCGGTGGGGGGCGTACTTCCGTGGCTGATCGGGGCGGCGGGTGGGTGGGTGAAGGTTTGGGGACAGAGGACGCGTGACTGGGTTCGCAACAGGTCACAGGGCATGAGTGTGGCTGGCGGGCTGTGGAGTGGGAGGAAGGTTAGCTGGCAGGAGGGGCATCAGCAGCCACACTGAGTAGCACGTGGGTGACGAGACCCTCTGTCATGCCTCCTGTGACCCATGTGCCCAGCTGCACCTGCACCCCGTGCCCCTCGCCCGGCGATACCTGCTTGGCCAGCTGCCGCCGCCTCTCTTCACCGGCCTCGTCGCGGCCCTGCAGGTCCCGCTCGTGCTGCGTCTTGAGAGCCTGCACGGTCACCTCCAGACGCAGCTTGGCGTCCTCTGCCGCCGTCAGCTCGTCCTCCAGCTCGGTCACCTGCGTCCGCAGGTCGCTGGCTGCCTGTTCTGCCACCCGCCGGGCTCGTTCCAGCTCGTGCACCTGGTGGGGAGGGAAAGTGAGCCCTGGACGCCTGGGCCACCGAGGGAGGGCAGGCGAGGATCTGGGGTGGAGTCGGGGGACCGTTGACGTAGGGCGGGAGGCAGCAATGGACGCGCCCGTCCTGGTTCATGCATCCACTCAACATTCACTGAGCACCTGCGTGCTCCCGTCTCATGCAGACTCATCCTGAGACGTATCTGATGAATGAGCTACGCATGATCGCTCTGTTATCCGAGCTCTTGAGAGTCCCACTCAAGTGTTTGTTAGGTCAGCTGACTCTCACTCATGGTGGCTTATTTCCCCGGAGCTTTGTAATTTTGGATTGTGAGCTCACTCCCTGGGGCTTCATCTTTAGGGATCCCGCGTGACAACAAATCGGAGGCGTCTGGCTCCAGACCTATCAGTGCCGGCTTCCGCCAGACGCCCCAGCGTGTCACCAGCCCACTACCTACTTCTATTTTTTTTCTGTTTGGGGGTTCCCAGATCTTTCAGAAAGTTCTTGTCAGTGACAGTATCGACTTTCAGCCCCTAGAATGGACCCCAGTCTCCCCTCACCCCCGATTTGGCACCTGCCAGTTTATTTTATTTACTAGAAGGGATCAAACTTTCTCCCATCAACATCTTATTTCCACAAAGGCCTTTGGAGTCACAGCGAATCAGTTGACGGCTTTCCCAAGAATCAGACCATAATGGTGCAGGCGTGAGCTGGGTCTGGTTCCCACCCCCGGGGCTGCAGGGAGGGGGTGTCAGGCGGATGGGGGCTCCCCAGGCCTGGCTGAAAGCAGCGCTGGATCCATGCCAAAGCGTGTGGTGAAGACAAAGCCCTCGTCCCTCAAGCTGCTGGGAGTATATTGTCGGGGACTAAGGAAATAAGGACGTGAGGAGCAGAACAGAGTCTGCCTAGACTCTGCCACTAAGTCCCACCATCAGCGAGGATGGCCCGTGTCCCTGGGCCTGGACGGGCTGCTGCTCCAGACATCTACCTAGTGGATGCATGAAGGACGGACGGAGTGGGGGGTGGGGCCACCCTGACCTTGCAGAAGGCTGGGACACCGGCTGGGGGAGGGGCTTGGGCGTGGGCTCGGGGCACCCCCCAAAGGCCCTGGAGGGGTGGATGGGTCAGGGAAGACAGAGCCTGGTAGGGCGTGTGTGTGCTCAGTGGGGTTGGGGTAGGCAAGGTAGGGAGTCCTCATTCTGTGTGTGTGTGCATGCGTGCAACACATGTATGTGTGTGCATTGCACGTGTGCACGCATGTGTACGTGTGTGCACATGCATGCGTGTGCATTGCATGTGTGTGCGCCTGTGCACGTACTCGCATCTGGGGCCTGGCTCTCAGGCTGCGTGGTATGGTGAATTCTTTTCACGTTCTGCCTTGCTCTAAGTATTCACACGCATGTGTGCCGAGCCATTTCCTCACGTCTACGTGCACATGTGAACGTGTGTTTCAGGGCAGATTCTCCTCACGTGCCATATGCATGGATGTGAGCCTGTGCGCTTTGTGGGTGGCTTTGTATGTGAACACACGTGCTCTGCGGAAGAGTCTCCTCGTGTTCTATGTGTGTGAACGTGAACGTGCGGCTCTCTCTCTCTCTGTGTGTGTGAACACGTGCATTTGGCACAAGGTTCTCCTCCCGCTCTGTGTGTGCACGCATGTTTGGTGACAGCTCTCCTGTCGTCGTGTTTGTGCATGGACACATGACTGCGATGGCTGGTGCTCTGCGTGTTCCGCGTGGAGACGCATGCGTGTGTGTACGTGTCCCCGTGCAAACGTGCCCGGGGGAGCGGGGGCCTGCTCACGCTCTTGCCGACGTCGTCCTTGCTGCTGAGCAGCGCCTCCAGCTCGGCCCGCAGGGCGCGGTTCTGGCGCTCCAGCTCCTCCCGCGCCTCCTGCTCCTCCTCCAGCGCGCGCGCGAGCGCCAGGGCCCGCGCCTCGCGCTCCCGGCCCTCCGCCTCCGCGCGCTCGCGCTCCTCCACGGCCCGCAGCGCCGCCGCCTTCTCCTCCGCCAGAAGCTTCCGGGTTGAAGGAGACGGGTGGGGGGAAACCGATTAGCTGGAAGGAGTGCACAAAGGGCACGGGAAGAGGGAGCGGCCAGGGACAGAGAGAGACAGAGACAGGGAGACAGACAGAGGCAGAGACACCAGAGGGAAGCAGAAGGGTTAAAGTTGCGACCGCATCCCAAACCAGCTCCACTCCTGAACGGATCAGACCGATGGGTCTCTCAGTCTGCACACCCAACAGAGGCAAGCGTGTTTCTTCCTTTTGGGGTAGTGGTGGGGAAAAAAATGTGTATTTTTAAGTGGAATTCAACTGTTGCTGTTTTTTTTTTTTTTAAAGACATAGTCATTGGCAAACAAACTTGTAAGACACGCAAAGAGGAAAAGAGAGCAGGACTCAACAGTTAAGAGAAATATCAGTCCATTAAAACAGACCCACAGATGACCTGCGTATTGGAATTATCACGCAGGGGCTTTCCTATGATGAGTGAGTTTTAGAACAAGATGGATGTCATGGGTGAAGAGACAGGGTTATCTCAGGAGGGATTTGCAACCATAAGACAGAACCACATGGGAATGCTAGAACTGAGAAATACGATATCTAAAATTAAAAAGGGATTAGATGAAATTAAGAGCAGACTAGATACATGAGAAGGATCAGTAAACTTGAAAACAGGTCAATAGAAATTAACTATCCAAACGGAGTAAAGAAAGAAAAAAGATTGTAAAAAAATAATTAACAGAGCTTAAATGACCCATGAGAGGGTATCAAGCAGTCAAACATACATGCAATTGGAGTCTGAGAAGAAAGGTGAAGAAAGGGAAGGAAAGCCGGGTGCGCTCACGTCTGTAATCCTAACACTGTGGGAGGCTGAGGTGGGAGGATCACTTGAGGCCAGGAACTCAACAAGAGCCTGGGCAACATAGCAAGACCCCATCTCTACACAAAATTTAAAAATTAGCTAAGCGTGGTGGTGTGTGCCTGTAGTCCTAGCTACTAAGAAGCTGAGGCAGGAGGATTGCTTGAGCCCAGGAGTTTGAGGCTGCTGTGAGCTATGATCATGCCACTGCATCCCAGCCTGGGGGACAGAGCAAGATCCTGTCTCTTAAAAAATAAAATAAGAATAAGAATATAACCCAATTAACAAATGGGCAAAAGATCTGAACAGACACTTTCCTAAAAAAGATACATGGATCTTTTCATAACTACATGAAAAGATGTTCAAGATCATTGGTCATTAGAAAAACACAAATTCAAGCCACTATATACTTATTAGAAAGACTAAGGCTTCATTCATAATTGCCCCAAACTGGAAACAACACAAATGTTCATCAACAGGTTAATGAATATCAAAATGTGGTTTGTCTATACAGGAATGATACTCAATAGTAAAAAAAAGAATGAATTATTGATATATGCAAAACCATGGATGAATCTCATCCAAAAAGAAGCCCGTCCAAAAAGAGATTTATATGAAAAGAATTTATATAAAATTCTAGAAGATGCAAAAAAAAAAAAAAGCCTCAATGATTCATGGGACAGTATTAACCAATCACATATATTTGTGTTTGACATCCAAGAAGAAGGGGAAAGAGAGAGGAAGCGGGAGTGAAAAATATTTGAAGGAATAATGGTTGAAAATTTCCACATTGGATCAAAAACATCAACCCATAGCTGCAGGAAGCTCAGTGAACCCAAAGCAGGATAAACACAAAAACCCACAGGCAAACTGCTAAAAACCAAACATAAAGAGAAAGATTGTAGATCAGCTAAAAAAACAAAAAACAAAACCCACATTGTATTACCTACAGGGAAATAGTAATTTAAGTGACTGCTCTTAATAGCTTTTCATCTCGAACAGTGGAGGCCAGAGATAATGGAATGACATCTTCAAAGTGCTGAAAAAATTAAACTGTTCACCTAGAATTCTACATCCCATGAAAACATCTTTCAAATATAAAGGCAAAATAATGACACCTCCTGCCCCCACCACATAATTATTATTATTATTATTTTGATTTGTCCATGTTGAGAACCTGCTGTGTTTTTTTTGTTTTTTTTTTTTTTGAGACAGAGTCTCGCTTTGTTGCCCAGGCTAGAGTGAGTGCCGTGGTGTCAGCCTAGCTCACAGCAACCTCAGACTCCTGGGCTCAAGCAATCCTTCTGTCTCAGCCTCCCATGTAGCTGGGACTACAGGTATGCGCCACCATGCCGGGCTAATTTTTTCTATATATATTAGTTGTCCAATTAATTTCTTTCTATTTATAGTAGAGACAGGGTCCCGCTCTTGCTCAGGCTGGTTTCGAACTCCTAACCTCGAGCGATCCTCCCGCCTCGGCCTCCCAGAGTGCTAGGATTACAGGCGTGAGCCGCCGCCGCGCCCGGCCTGAACTTGATCTTAACTCTCTGGGGCTCTGCGGTTTCATTTCATCCTCAGGCTGCCTGCTGCTTGGTATTATTCCCATTTTCTAGATGGGTAAACTGAGGCTGAGATGGGAGGGGCGACTTGCCAGTGAGTCAGCAGAAGAGAAATGTGTTATTTCATTCGATTCTCACAAGCACCAGCTGGGGGTACTGAGAGGCTGCTATATTTCACCGTCCAAACCAGGACAGGCCTGGAAGTACGAGGGTGGGGCTCCTCGTAATTATGCTGTCACAAGAGGCGTGAACCAGGACAGATGGCTGTCCTATTTTACAGAGGCTCAGGGGGAAGAAGAGTCCCACTTCTTGGTCCACCATGACTTCACAGTTGAGCCGTGACACCGTATATTACTGATTCCCCGCAGAGGCCACCAGCAGCAAAGGTTAGCTGGCTGCTCCCCCAACTGGGTAAACTGAGGCGCCCCACCTGGTCGAACTTGCGCTGCTTCTTCTCCAGAGTGCTCACGAGCTGCCGCTGCTGCTCCAGGTCCATGGTGGCATCGTCCAGTTCCTGCTGCAGCCGGCGACGGCCCCGCTCCAGCCGATCCGCCGTCTCCGTCTTCTCGGCCAGGCGCTGGGTCAGGGCCTCAGCCTCGCGGGCCGCCCGGCGCCGGGCCTCCTCCCCTGCCTCCAGGGCGCCTGCCTCCTCCTCCTGGCGCCGCCGCCACTCTGAGAGCTGGGGTGGGGGAGATAGAGGGTGGGTGACAGTCGTGGCCATGAGGGACCGAGGTGTGACCTGTGATGCCCCATTTCCCAGATGAGGAGACTGAGGCCAGAAGGAGGAAAGGATCCTTCCACTGGGCTCTTCTGCCTTAGGGTGGGCGTGAGGCTGTGAGTACTACTAAGAGCCCTGGCTCTTCCAGGGGATTAACATGGCTCCCTCCAGGACCCGGGGACCAATCAGACCTGGAGTCTACCTTGGGGAACCCCGAGTCTGATGGGGGAGACTGAGTGTCACAGCAGGGTGATGAGGCTAAGGTAGAAGAAGGATAAGAGCCATGGGAGTCCACACAAGGGGCTCAGAATCTGTTTAGAACATTCAGGAGAGACTTCCCAAAGGAGGGGCATTTGAGATGAGCCTTGACGTATGCGTAGGAGTTCGCCAGTTGAAGGATATCTGCAGCATGAATGGGCACTCATTCGTTCAACAGGCACTTCTCGGGCCCATCATGCATCAGGCTCTATGTTGGGCTGTGCTGGGGCCCCAGATCTAACTGGACCTGACGGGGTTCTACTTGGAAGGGCTCTCAGCCTGGTGGGGAGACTGGTGGGCAGAGACAGACCCAGCCCAAGGCGACTGCAGTTGGGACAGAGGAGAAGGAGAGGGGTGGTAAGGAAGAGCTTCCTGCAGCAGGGAAGAATGAAAGGGTTTTTGCAAGTGACTTGGATTCTGAGCTGGGGCTGGGCTGCTGTGTAGACGGAGGGCAGGGATGAGGCTGAGGGGAGCGGGAGGGGCGGGTGCCCGGGGCTGGGCACAGCTGTGGGCAGTGAGGGAGCGTGAGGAGGTGACAATGGCACTACGATGAGGTGGACAGCGGGACTGTCCCCGAGCTGGGGGACGGGAGGGGACTATGCCTGGCAGCAGGTGTCGCCGGGCCGCCCACCTGGGCCTGGGCGGTCTGCAGCTCGCGGCCCGCGCGCTCCCTGGCCGCCGCCTCCTCCTCCAGCTGCTCCCGCAGCCCGGCCGCCTCGGCCTCCAGGGCTCGCACCCGGGACCCCAGGGCCAGCTTCGCCCTGGTCTCCTCCTGCAGCACCTCCTGCAGACGAAGGGGACGATGGCGTCAGGTGCGGTTAGGAGGCCAAGGGGGGAGGGTAGCTGCACGGTGGGGTGGCAGGGCGGGCTGGGTCACCTGGGCGTCGTGCAGCTGGGCTTCCGTGCTGCTGAGCTCCTTGCTCAGCCGGATGGCTTTGGACTCGGCCTCGCTCAGCGCCCCGGACACGTTCTCCAGCTCCGCCTGCGGGGAAGGCAGCAGGATGAGGCCTCCAGTCGCGGCTTCCAGCCAGCGACCCTGCCTGCTCCTCAAGCCCCCACCACGCACGGCTGGGGGGGATGTCAGATGGCACAGCTGCTGCGGGAAACGGTCTGGCAGTCCCTCAAATGCTCAAATATAGAGTTTCCAAAAAAAAAAAAAAAATAGAGTTTCCATGTGACTTAGCAATTCCGCTCCCAGGTGTGTACCAAGAGAAATGAAAACACACGTCCATGCAGAACGTGTATAGGAGTATTCACAACCATCTAGTCACTCACAATCGCCAACAAGTGGAAACAACCTAAGTGCCTGTCAACAGACGGATGGACAAACAGAATGTTTTATACCCACACGGTGATGGGTATTATGTGGCATAAAAAAGAATAAGTGCTAATATGTGCTACAACATGATGGACTTTGAAAACATTATGTAAAGTAAGAGGTGGCGGCCGGGCGCGGTGGCTCACGCCTGTAATCCTAGCACTCTGGGAGGCCGGGGCGGGAGGATCGCTCAAGGTCAGGAGTTCGAAACCAGCCTGAGCAAGAGCGAGACCCCGTCTCTACTATAAATAGAAAGAAATTAATTGGCCAACTAATATATATAGAAAAAATTAGCCGGGCATGGTGGCGCATGCCTGTAGTCCCAGCTACTCGGGAGGCTGAGGCAGCAGGATTGCTTGAGCCCAGGAGTTTGAGGTTGCTGTGAGCTAGGCTGATGCCATGGCACTCACTCTAGCCCGGGCAACAAAGTGAGACTCTGTCTCTGAAAAAAAAAAAACAAAAAAACGAAGTGGCAGTTGCAAAGGCCACACATTGTGATTCTATGGATATCAGATCTCCAGAATAGGAAATCTGTAGAGACGGAACATAGATGAGTGGTTGCCTGGGTGGGGCGGGGCGAGAATTGGGGGATGATGGCTAACGAGTGTGGGATTTCCTTTTGGGTAATGAAAATGGTCTGAGTTAGATTTTGGTGATGGTTGTACAGCTCCATGAATATACTAAAATCTATTGAATTGTACATTTTATTTTATTTTATTTTATTTTATTTTATTTTATTTTATTTTATTTATTTTTGAGACAGAGTCTCGCTTTGTTGCCCAGGCTAGAGTGAGTGCCGTGGCGTCAGCCTCGCTCACAGCAACCTCAAACTCCTGGGCTCAAGCAATTCTTCTGCCTCAGCCTCCCGAGTAGCTGGGACTACAGGCATGTGCCACCATGCCCGGCTAATTTTTTCTATATATATTAGTTGGCCAATTAATTTCTTTCTATTTTTATAGTAGAGACGGGGTCTCGCTCTTGCTCTGGGTGGTTTCGAACTCCTGAGCTCAAACGATCCGCCCACTTCGGCCTCCCAGAGAGCTAGGGTTACAGGCGTGAGCCACCGCGCCCGGCCGAATTGTACATTTTAAATGGGTGAATTAGAGGGCATGGGAGTCATATCTCAGTAAAGCTGCTCCTCGCCTTCCCCACCCTCCCCGCCCACCCCATATCACCGCAGCAGTGACCCGGGGTGGCGCCGCTCCCCTCGTGGTCTCGGCTGCAGGAAACGGGCAGTCGATGCTTCCTTCCTCCTAGACTGTGACCTGCGTAAGGGCAGGGACCTCATCTGCTTAATGGCCTGCTGTGTCCCCAGGATCTGGCATACAGTAGGTGCTCAATAAATGTGTGCAGGATGAGAAGTCTCAAGTACTTGTGCCCTACCCTGAGCCTCTTGCTCTCCCTTTCCAAGGTTCACTTAGGGAACAAGGTTGAGTTAAAATTCTGGCTCGTAGGAAAACTCATCTGAAAACTTGGAAATGGGACAAGATGACCACATGTCCTTTTGATATCACAGAACAAAACCGTCCAGCAAGCCCACTTCAGGTTCACCTCACTCTCCAGGGGAATAAAACTCTTTCACTCATATTGTGAAGTTACGTAAAGAAGGTTGATATGTTGCAAATAATTTCTGTCCAGTAGAGAAGACGACTTGAAGCTTACACTTTATTGCTCTATAGGACATTAACCAGTTTTGCCTTTATGCCATTTTATTTCAGCCTTTTCTCTTTTGCCAATTATAGACACACCAGTCTCTCGTCTCTCCTCTTGAACATCTTTGCCATCCTGCCGGGTCCCTCATTAACACTTTAAATAAATCTCCGACACATATTCACCATATCTTTGTATGACAGTCATGATTTGAACTTTTGGAAATTATATTTTGACCTGGCCCTGGCACTTCCTGGCTGTGTGACCCAAGACAAGTAGCTCCTATCTTTATGGGCCTCAGTTTTCTTGTCTCTAAAATGAGGATGATAATAAGAGCTTCCCCCCAAGGGTGCTGTGAAGATTAAATGAAACAATGAACATAATGTGCCTAACTCAGTGGCTGACATACACCTGAAGCTCGATAAATAGGAACACTTTACAATTTTTGAGAATTCGCTGTGTGTCCAGAACTATTCTAAGTGCTTTACTAAGTATTGGCTCACTGAACTCATACACCAACCCTATGGGGGTAGATATCACTATTATTCCCAGATTGTATAAAGGGAGGCTGAGGCACAGAAAGGTTAGGCAATTTGTCTAAGATCGCACAGCTACAAGTGGCAGAACTGAGATCTGAGCCCAAGCAGGATGGCTCTTTCCAATATGGTAGCCACTCGCCCCGTGTTGATATTTAAACTTAAAATAATTAAAATGAAATGAAAGTAAACAGTTCCTTAGTTACACTCACCACATTTCGAGCGCTCAGTGCCACACATGGCTAGTGGACAGCAGAAATGTAGAATATTCTCAATACTGAAGAAAGTTCCACAGGATAGCTCTGCCTAGAACTCATGCTATCAACTGCTAAAGCCCTACTTTTGGTATCACTTTTATTTTTGCAATATGTCAAGTGCTTAGCACAGTGCACCAGGTAGCAGGGTTCCGCTTGGGGAAGACTCTAGCTGTCCTCCGCATCCATTCTTCCCTGCTCCCATTGTGACCGACTATTAACTATGACATGGCTACAAGCTGGAAACTACATTTCCCATCCTCCCTTGCAGCTAGCAGTGGTCATGTGATTAAGTGATGGCCAATGGAATGAAAGCAAAGCAACATATGCAGATTATGTGACTCCTCTCTTTCCCCTTCCTAAGCCGAAGATTTGGCCCTGAAAATGAGGTCAACACCCTTGGGGACGGTGGAGCAACAAGCAGAAGGAACCTGGGTCTTGAGTGACCTTATAGAGCAGAGTGTGCTGCCGGCCTGAACTGTTTACCCTGAGCCTATTTTTGTGAGAAGGAATGACATGTCTTACTGACGCTGATGAATTTGGGGGTCTCTTTGTTATAGCAGCTTAACGTTTACCCTGATTAACGCACTGCTTTAATCTGGAAATGCAGAACAGTAGTGGCGGTCTCTCGGGGAAGAATTGGGGAATTCAAAGTCATTCTTGCCTTTGTTCTTTGTGCTTGTTTGTATTCTCAATAATGAGCAGGTACAGGTCATTTAGTTAAAAATAGAATAAAATTAAGTGTTAAAAGCCACTGTTCTTTGAGTACCCACAGAATGATATTATCCTCTTAGAGTTCCACGTCGTCACACTGGGCCCTTCTAATCAAATCGCAAATTACTCAAAGGCAGAAAGGAAGAGGGTGGAAGGTGGCAGGGTTAAGAGCATGCCAGGGTTCAAGGTTCAGCTCTGGGTGATCTTGGGCCATCAGCTTTACCACTCTGGGCCTCAGTTTCCTGTTGTGTACTACGGGAACGATATCGGCTCTTTCCTACCAAGAACGCCTGGTATGCATTCCCTGCTCGCCGAACATGAGTGAGCAGTGCACGATTATGTTGGGAGAGCTGGACAGCACAACCGGGTTCGTGTGAACCAAACGCAAGTCCAGAGAGGGCCGGCGTTTCGCCCACAGTCACACAGCAGAGACCCTGCGCTGGCTACCCACTCACCTGGGCGCGCTGCAGCTTCTCAGCGGCTTCCACGCGCGCCCTCTCCCCGTCGCCGGCCCGGCCCTGCACCTCCTGCAGCTGTGACTCCAGGCGCCGCCGCCGCTGCTCGCCCTCCTGGCGGGCAGTCTGCAGGCTGCTCAGCTCCGCCCGCAGCTCGGACACCTCGGCCTCCAGGGCCAGCCGGGTCTTCTCCCACACGCCTTTGCCCTGGAGGGGGAAGGAGATGTAAGCACAGGCTTATGAGGCCTCCCCTCCACCAGGCCAGACACGCCTGCCTCAGGGCCTTTGCACCGGCTGGTCCTTGCTGTTCCTTAAACACCCAGACACGCCTGCCTCAGGGCCTTTGCACCGGCTGGTCCTTGCTGTTCCTTAAACACCCAGACACACGCCTGCCTCAGGGCCTTTGCACTGGCTGTTCCCTCTGCCTGGAACATGCTTCCCCCTGAAGCCCAGATGGTTCACACTCCTCCCCTCCCTCAGTTTTTACTCTGATGTTATGTTCTTATAGAATCCCTCAAGGGCCTCTTTACTTAAAATCACAACCTTCCCAGGTCCCCTGATGTCCCTTTTCCCATTCATCTGGGTCCCACAGCACTTACCGCCCTGATATGTATTACAAAGGCATTTATATTGTTTACTCTCTGCCTCTCCCGCTCAAACAAGAGCCCCCAGGGAAGGCAGCAGTGGTTGTTTTGTTCGCAGTGGGGTCCCCAGTACCAACCATTCTTGGAACATAGTACACACTCAATTAACGCTTGTTGAATGAAAGATGGACGGAGGTCATGGACCAATGGGGAAAGAGCCCCAGTGAGATGGGCGGCCTAGATGCAGCCACGGCTACCTCCTCCCACCCAGTGTCCTGCCCTGCCCTGTCCCCTCCCCCGTCCCCCTGCCCCGACCCACCCTCCGGGCCTGCTCCAGCTGTTCCGCCAGCTCCCCCAGGGCCTGGCCGTGCCGCTGCCTCAGCTCCTGCACGGCCACCTCGTGGACGCGGGTCTCCTCCTCCAGAGCCTTCTTCAACTCCGTCACCTCCTGCTCCCTCTTGGACCTTTCATGGGGGAAAGGGAGGGAAACAGAATTTCCTGATGAGGAAGGCAGGGGCTTTGAGGGAGAGCTGGTTTGTTTGCTTCCTTGTTTCCTCCAAAAACGAGGACCTCACTCTCCAGTCCCCAAGGGACCTGAGCAGGTGACGCTGTGGAAGGCCAAGGCTTTAAGGGTGAACTCCTACGTACCTTTCAAAACCCTATTTAAAAGGCCCCTCCCTCAGGGAAGTCTTCCTGGACCTCCTCCTCCCATAGACTTGTTTAGGGGCCTTGTCTTGTCGCCCAGAGTGCCTGCGTCACCCCATCAGAGTACCCCTTGCTTGGGATTAGGCCTGTCCTTGCCAGAATCTTCTTTCTCCAAGACTGGGTGCTCCCGAGGGTAACCCCTGGGTCCGGCCCACCCGTCTCTGGCTTGTTTACCGGATGAGTGACAATTGTGAAAGGACTAGACCTCTGCGCAGACGGAGGCCCCACACCGGCCCCTCCTCCCGGCCTGCGCCCGGCCTCACCGCAGCTCCTGCTGCGCATTGGTGGAGTCCAGCGTGTCCTCCAGCTCGCCCCGCAGCGCCTCCAGCTCCTCGCTCAGGTCGCGGCGCTGCTTCTCCGCCTTGGACCTGGCCGCGCGCTCGGCCTCCAGGTCCTCCTGGGCCTCAGCCAGGGCCGCCTGCGCCTCCCGCAGGGACTTGAGCATCTGGGCCCGGGCCCCGCCCTCGTCTTCTGCCCTGCAGGGGACAAGGACCACGGAGTTGGTGCAGGGGCAGGGGAGGCGACTTCTGGGGGCCGAAAGGCCAGACGTGAGTTTTGGGGAGTGGCCAGTCTCAGGTTCGAATCCCGGCTCTGCCACCTGGCATGTGACTCCGGTACTTACAGCCTCAGTTTTCTTAGCTGTAAAATGGGAATAACATCAACAGCCACCATAGGCGATGCTTACTGAGCCCCTGCCACTCGCAAGCCCCTCTCTTGCATTGCCGCGTCCGTCTACAGCTGCTGAGGCCCGGATCGGGGAACGTGGTTGCCCGGGTCGCGTGGCTGGCCAGGTCCCTCCTCGTAACCCGATGGGACACGGCTCTTGCCCCTCCCTTCAGTGTCACTGCAAAGAGGAGCTGAGCCGGGGGCAGCACCGACTGGGGGCCATCGCTCAGCGAGCCACGCGGGCCTGGCCTGTGTCCCAGACTGTGCTCGAAGTGACAACCAAACCTCCACCCCACAGCGGTGGCCGCGGACGGCAATAAAAATAATAACTAGAGTGTAAAAGGCTGCACGCTGTCCGATTCCACTTTAGTGAAATATCCCAAATCGGCAAATCCTGTTTGGACAGAAAGCAGATTGGTGGCAGCCTGGGCTGGGGGTGGCGGTTAGCGAGCGACTGCCTACGAGGTACAGGGTTTCCCTTTGGGTGAAAATGTTCTGGAACTAGATAGAGGTGCTGGCCGCACAGCATTGTGAATGGGCTAAATCCACTGAATCGCACGCCTCAAAATGGTTGATTTTATGTGAATTTTGCCTCAACACAAAAAGAAAAAAAATAAAAATAATTAACAGTAGTAATAAAGAAAATTAGTAAGAAAAACACCCAGCATTTATTGAGAGATTAGGGTATGTCAGAGCGTTTGATGAACGCTTTCGGTTTTTTTTTTTTGTTTGTTTTTTTTCCGACAGAGTCTCGATTTGTTGCCCAGGCTAGAGTGAGTGCCGTGGCGTCAGCCTAGCTCACAGCAACCTCAAACTCCTGGGCTCAAGCGATCCTCCTGCCTCAGCCTCCCGAGTAGCTGGGACTACAGGCATGCGCCACCATGCCCGGCTAATTTTATATATATATATATATTAGTTGGCCAATTAATTTCTTTCTATTTTTATAGTAGAGACGGGGTCTCGCTCAGGCTGGTTTTGAACTCCTGACCATGAGCAATCCGCCCGCCCCGGCCTCCCAGAGTGCTAGGATTACAGGCGTGAGCCACCGCGCCCGGCCTTGATGAACGTTTTCTTATTTCATCCCCGCCCCAACCCTGGGAGTAGCGTCTATAATTACGCCCATTTTACAGATGAGGAAAACTGAGGCTAGAGAGGTGATGTCACTTGGGTGAGGTCACATGGCCAGAAAGGGGAGGAGCCAGGATTTGAACCCAGAAGTGAGACTCAGGGATGTGTGTTGTGAACCACACCCACCACGTACCACTGATTCTAAGACGCATGCTTTTTCACCTTTTAGCATCTCCGAACTGGAACTGCGTGTATATGATCAAGGCGTCTCAGACTGCGCCAAGCAACGTGCATAAAAGACATTTGAAATCCTGAGCGCCACAGCTGGCATGCAGCAAGCGCTTAATTATTGCAAACAGTAGGTGTAATTACTGTGATTCCTAACACAGCCAGGCCACTTGTCCAATCGCAGCTGGCCCGGCTGCCCGGCGTGGGGAGGCGGAGCAGGGGAGGAGAACTAGCGCTCTCCTGCTCCCCTGGTGCACGGGTCACCACGCGCATCACCGGACACCCGGGCCTTGCTTCGCTGTCCCTGAACCAGGCGGGCCGGGACTCCTGCCAGCTCCGCCAGACAGAAGGAGACACTGAGGCTCAGACGGGAGGTGGCGCCATCGGGGGAGCGTGACTCGGGCAGGGCCCGCCCCGTGCCGCGCACCCTCCCCGGCCCACGCGCGCACCTGGCCAGGGCCGCCTGCAGCTCCTCCTCCTTGCGGCCCAGCTGCCCCCGCAGCTCCTCCGCCCTCTGCTGCTGCTCCGCCATCTGCTCCTGCAGCTCCGAGCTCTCGCCGTCCAGGCGCCGCTTCAGCTTCTCCAGCTCCTGGCGATTCTTCTCCTCCTTCCGCAGGCGGTCTGCGGGCGGCAGGGCGGGCTGGGCTCCAGACCCCCGCTCCAGACCCCCGCTCCCCGCTCCAGACCCCGCTCCCCGCTCCAGACCCCCGCTCCAGACCCCCCACTCCCCGCTCCAGACCCCCGCTCCAGACCCCCGCTCCCCGCTCCAGACCCCCGCTCCAGACCCCCGCTCCCCGCTCCAGACCCCCGCTCCAGACCCACGCTCCAGACCCCCGCTCCCCGCTCCAGACCCACGCTCCAGACCCCCGCTCCCCGCTCCGCAGAGCCCATGGCCCACCGCCTGCAAGGCTGAGCTCAGCCTCCCCCCCCCCCCCTTTTTTTTTGAAGCAATCTCACTGTGTCGCCTGGGCTAGAGTGCCATGGTGTCAGCCTAGCTCACTGCAGCCTCCAACTCCTGGGCTCAAGAGATCCTCCTGCCTCAGCCTCCCCGGTGGCCAGGACTACAGGTGCATGCCACCATGCCTGGCTAACTTTTCTGTTTTTAGTAGAGACAGGGTGGGTCTCCCTCTTGCTCAGGCTAGTCTCGAACTCCTGACCTCAAACGATCCTCCCGCCTCGGCCTCCCAGAGTGCTAGGATTACAGGCGTGAGCCACCATGCTCAGCCTTCCTTTCTATATTTTATTTTATTTTATTTATTATTTTATTTTATTATTTTATTTTATTTTATTTTATTTTATTATTTTATTTTATTTTATTTTATTTTATTTTATTTTATTTTATTGTTTTTGAGACAGAGTCTCACTCTGTTGCCCAGGCTAGAGTGCCATGGCATCAACCTAGCTCATGGCAACCTCAAACTCCTGGGCTCAAGCAATCCTGCTGCCTCAGCCTCCCGAGTAGCTGGGACTACAGGCATGCACCACCATGCCCGGCTAATTTTTTCTATATGTATTAGTTGGCCAATTAATTTCTTTCTATTTTTATTTTTATTTTTTTATTTTTTTATTTTTTGAGACAAAGTCTTGCTTTGTTGCCCAGGCTAGAGTGAATCCTGTGGCATCAGCCCAGCTCACAGCAACCTCAAACTCCTGGGCTCAAGCAATCCTCCTGCCTCAGCCTCCCGAGTAGCTGGGACTACAAGCATGCGCCACCATGCCCGGCTAATTTTTTCTATATATATTAGTTGGCCAATTAATTTCTTTCTATTTATAGTAGAGACGGGGTCTCGCTCTTGCTCAGGCTGGTTTCGAACTCCTGACCTCGAGCAATCCTCCCGCCTTGGCCTCCCAGAGTGCTCGGATTACAGGCGTGAGCCACCACGCCCGGCCCCTTTCTCTTTCTGATTCTAAGTCAACCACAAGGGATGGAGAGATACAAGGTGTGTCTGAAACGGTTAGGGGACCATCAGATGGAAAGACAGTGAGCATCACCCACGGCACCAAGCGGGGAGGAAGACTCGGAATTAGCAACACAAGAACGTAGGAGCCGGGAGGACACTCAGTCTGGCCTGAGCCTTCTTTCCGATCCCATTTAGCGGAGGTGGCCACCGAGGCCCCACAGCACGTGGAGCTTGCCCGAGGCCCCGCCACGGCGCGCACGGTCCCTGTCCCCCGGCAGGTGGGCGATGCTCACCCTCCATGTCCGCAATCATGGCCTCGTACTTGAGTCGCAGCTTATTGAGGCTCTTGATCTTCTCTTCCTCCTCGGCTGCCTGGGACGAGAACTCTGCCAAACGTTCCTCTAGTAGCCTCCGCTCCTGAGGGAGGGTGGCGGGGCACGGTCAGGGGCGGCCGCCGCCTCACCTGCAGGTCCCCGTGTCCCTCCCACCTGGGTTCCTCCTCATCCTCGCCCTTCTCTGATGCTCCTCTCATCTCGCCCCTCTTCTTCCCGCTCCCTGGGCTGGACAGACTCACCCCACCCCACCCGTTCCCACCCGTAACTGCAGCGTGGTCACCCCACTACTGTAACTACACCCCTCATTCACGCCCCTGGCGGACGTGGAGGTCAATTTCAACCCGTCATTTGCTATTGCGACCACTACCGCGACAAACATCCCCGCACTCCTGCTGCGTTAGTGTGTGCATTTCGGACGCTTGCTGCCACTCAAAGCATGGTTCCCGGACGAGCGGCGTTGGCATCCAACGGGAGCCTTCCAGAATCCTGAATCTGAATCTGCATTTTTGCAAACTCCCCATGCGAGTCACGTGCATGCTAGAGTTTGAGAAGTGTTCACCTCAAACAGTACTTTTCAGACTGTGCGTGGTTTTTGGATTCGCACTATGCTTTTTTTTTTTTTGAGACAGAGTCTCGCTCTGTTGCCCAGGCTAGAGTGAGTGCCGTGGTGTCAGCCTAGCTCACAGCAACCTCAATCTCCTGGGCTCAAGCGATCCTCCTGCCTCAGCCTCTCGAGTAGCTGGGACTACAGGCATGCGCCACCGTGCCCGGCTGAGTTTTTCTATGTATATTAGTTGTCCAATTAATTTCTTTCTATTTATAGTAGAGATGTTGGCCAATTAATTTCTTTCTATTTATAGTAGAGACGGGGTCTCACTCTTGCTCAGGCTGGTTTTGAACTCCTGACCTTGAGCAGTCCTCCTGCCTTGGCCTCCCAGAGTGCTAGGATTACAGGCGTGAGCCACCGCGCCCGGCCCGCACTATGTTTAAAAATGATGAAATAGGATGGATCAGAGCAGAATAGAAAATGTTGGACCAGTATGGCAGCCCGGCTCACTGTTTATAACTCCTCACTCTCTTTCTGTAATACCATTACACATGTATGCCCTCTGTCGTGTGGCTTTGTAGAGTCTCCCACGAAAGTCAGTGGAATGGAAGTCCCTGTCCCACGACATTGGCTGTAGCCACGTGACTTGTTTTGGCTGATGGAATGCTGGTGGGTGTGGTGCTAGCTGGGGTTTGAAAGTGCTCGGGAGTCTGGCCTGGCCTTTGCACTTCTAACTGACACCACAAAAGCGCAGGGCCTAGGTTGCCTCTGACCCCATGATTACACCCCAGCCTGGGGCTAAGCCTAGCCCCCACCCGTAGACTCATGGGGAAAATGTTGCTGCCGTGAGCTGCTGGGATTTGGGGGGATGTTTGTTACGCAGCATTACCGCCCCAAAGACCTAACACGTGCAGCGAGGGTAAGAAGTGCTTTGTGAAACTCCTGACTCAGTTGTGTGTGTGTGCGTGTTTGTACCTACGCTGAGTCCCGGCGTACAATATATTCGTTCCTGTGCATCAGGGTCAAGAAAGACTGTGCTCTACGGTGGTGCTATCTGATAGAACTTTCTGGAATGATGAAAATGTTCTATATCTGCATTGTTTAATA
Source organism: Microcebus murinus (assembly GCF_040939455.1). Taxonomy (NCBI): domain Eukaryota; kingdom Metazoa; phylum Chordata; class Mammalia; order Primates; family Cheirogaleidae; genus Microcebus; species Microcebus murinus. The sequence goes on along the minus strand of NC_134119.1, from coordinate 68,539,576 downwards.
CAGCAGCCACTAGCCACATGTGGCTATTGAGCACTTGACATATGGCTAGTGAGACTGAGGACTTAAATTTTCAATTTTATGTTGATTATCATTTATTTATTTATTTATTTTTGGAGACAGAGTTTTGTTCTGTTGCCCAGGCTAGAGTGCATGGCGTCAGCCTAGCTCACAGCAACCTCAAACTCCTGGGCTCAAGTGATCCTCCTGCCTCAGCCTTCCGAGTAGCTGGGACTACTCAGTGCACGCCATGGCGCCTGGCTAACTTTTCTATTTTTAGTAGAGATGGGGTCTCACTGTTGCCTGGTGTGGTCTCAAACTCCTGAGCTCAAGGGGTCCTCCCACTTGGCTTTCCAGAGTGCTAGGATTACAAGTGTGAGCCACCGCACCCAGTCTAACGATCATATGTTTAAACGGGCACCTGTATGTAGCTAGTGGCTATTATATTGCACAGTGTCACTCTACGACACACACGTATAAGTGGAATTCTTGGGTCACTTGCAACACCCAACCTCAACTTTATTGGAGATCACCAAGTCACTCTCCAAGGCAGCTGACACGACTTACACTCCACCGGCAGGACAGAAGGACACCATGGCTCTGTGTCCTCACCGACTCGTGGTGCCCACCAACTTACATGTGTGCTGAGTACGAAAGGCGATTGTAATTCTCATGGCCCCGATAACCAATGACCCAGTGTCTATTTTCATGCTTTGATTTGCCACTCACTCTGGGGACTGCCTGCTCCTAGTCTTCGCCCATCTCTCTATTGCCTGTTCCTAGTCTTCGCCCATCTCTCTATTGCCTGTTCCTAGTCTTCGCCCATCTCTCTATTGGCTGTTCCTAGTCTTCGCCCATCTCTCTATTGGCTGTTCCTAGTCTTCGCCCATCTCTCTATTGGCTGTTCCTAGTCTTCGCCCATCTCTCTATTGGCTGTTCCTAGTCTTCGCCCATCTCTCTATTGGCTGTTCCTAGTCTTCGCCCATCTCTCTATTGCCTGTTCCTAGTCTTCGCCCATCTCTCTATTGCCTGTTCCTAGTCTTCGCCCATCTCTCTATTGGCTGTTCCTAGTCTTCGCCCATCTCTCTATTGCCTGTTCCTAGTCTTCGCCCATCTCTCTATTGGCTGTTCGGCTCTTGCCCGTTGACTTCTACGACACGATGCCAATTCTCTAGCCATTTGGCTGCTGTTGCCATGCCCCCCCCCCTGCTGCCCCCCATCCCCCCGCCCTGCCAGCGCAGCCCTTCCCCCTCCCGGCTGCCCCGGCCCTGACCTTGCTCAGCTTGGCGTTCTGGTCCTCCAGGAGCAGCAGGTCCTCCTCGAACTTCTTCAGCTTGGCCTCCGTCGTCACCTTCTCCAGCTGCAGCTTCTGCCGCGCCCCCTCCTCCGCCTCCAGGTGGGTCTCCAGCTCCTGGGGTGGGGGGAGGGGGAGGAGTGAGGACCCCCAGGCCGGGGGCTGGGGCTGATGGGGCAGGCTGGAGGGAGGGACGGACCCCTGAGGCTTGTGCTCAAATAGGTCCACACCCTGGGTGAGGCTGCAGAGGATCAAACCCTCGCTGGCCTTCCCTCACTGGCATTTCAACTAGCTCAACAAGCACTTATTGAGTGCCTAATGTATACCAGGCACCGTTTTAGGCACCGATCGCTAGATAAAAATCCTTATCCTTGTGGACATTACGTTCTTGTGTGTGGGTTGAGGGGGGGACGTGTCATAAATAAACGTCGTGAACAGACCATATACACGTGGACAGTCCACTGTGGCGTCACGGGCACACCGGAAATCAAGATTCCATAATACGCGCCGCCTTGCCTTGACGTTGGGGACAAGTGGGGCGGCCTCATACCACCCACCTGCGCGTCCTCATACCCGCTCTGCTCCACAGATAAGGCCCCCCAGCCGAGTAACCTTCCCTACCGAGGGGACCAGGCACAGTGTCAACTTATCCCTAAGGAACACGCTTCGCTTCCCCGACGGCCCACAGATTTATTGAAACTAGCCAATCACATCGTCCCGCAGCGAGCACATCCTTGTCTCCACCTGTCGCTACTGCAAAGCCCACGGCCCACGTGTCCACTCTCGTGGCTTCCGTGGCGTGGTGTCTGCCCGCTGCGGGCTGCGAGTATTTGTGACATTCAATAAGCTAGATTAACACACAACTGAGCTCTGGAAATGTGACTGAGGAACTGGATCTTCTCTTGTATTTAATTTGATTTATTTTCAATTTAAAACGAGACGCTCAGTCACTGGAAGGCTTTTAAGTATGTCTGGAACAACTCGGGTGTGTGAGTCCAACTTTTTAAACTGTAGAAGTTAGGAAACAGAAATACAGATCAAATATTTCCAGTGAAAACTTAGCATCTGAATTGAGAGGTGCTATAGTGTAAAATACACACTGGATTTTGAAGAGGAACCAGGAGAGGGCAGCCTGCCTGTGAATGAGGCCGGAATATGGAGAGAGGCAGAGTACTGGGGATATCACTTGAACGCCTGGATCCAGCCATACCTGAAGCTGATCCGTTTTAGAGTCTCCTATTATTTGAACAAAAAACATATTCTTCTTGCTGAAGTCATTTAGAATAGTTTTTTGAAAACTCGTGGTCTAAAGAGACATGGTCAGCAGAAGCAAAGGTAGGTAAGGTAGACAAGGGCCCTGGGGGTGGCCTGGGGGCCAGACCTGTATGTGCTGCTGCAGCCTCCTCTTCTCGGTTTGCAGCTGGCGGCTGCACTCCTCCTCCTCGCCCATGCGAGCCTCCAGCTCCGACACCACCAGCTCCAGCTCCTGCTTGCGGGCTGCCAGCCGCTCTCGAGTCTCCTCCGCCTCCGCGCACAGCTCCGCCTCCGCCCGCAGCTGCTCGGCCAGGCGGGCGCGCTCCTCTTCCAGCTGGGGCGGGGTGGGAGGCCCGTCAGAAGGCAGGGCGGCCCATCCTTCCTGCCCCTGGACTCGCTCTGCCCCACCCCCACCCAGGCCTCTGGGGCAGGAGCGAGGGGTGGGACACGCCGGCCCCCAACCTGCTCCCCTGCGGGCCCCCATCTCAGAATGACCCCACGTCTCCCCGGCCACTGAGTCAGACTCCTGGGTGCTCTCCTCTCTCGCCTCCCAGAGCCCATCAGCCCCCAGCCCTGTCCCTCGCTGGCCTCCCCCCCTGGACTCTCTCCAGCCTCCTCCCCAACCCACGCAGCCTCCAGCCTCTCTTCTCCTAGTCCAGCTTCCAAATGACCTCGGGGGTCTTTCTACCATCTCACACTTCATTTAATACTCCTACACCTAGAAATTCAACTAGGGGAAGCAATTCAGGAAAAGCCAACAGAAAAATGTTCAAGAAGGGGGTTTGCTCCATTGTTTTAAGTTAGCAAAAATACTGGAAACAGCTAAAAGTCCACTGCCTACGTACTATAGCCTACGTGCCACAGCCTGGCGTCCCCACATCGCCCCCAAATCCCACAGCCCAGACCCTGAGCGTCCTGGCTCTGCAGGACTCCTCCACCCCTACCCCACTCGTACCCTGGCTGCACCCCCAGTGCCCTGACCCACATCAAACAGTCCCAACCCCTGCCCGGCCCCCACCCCACGACGGGCTGGCTAGGCCAGAAGCCCCGCCCCTCACACCCTGGCTCCACCCAAGGCCCCGCCCCTCATGCCCCGGCCCCGCCCCTCACCTGTGCCACGCGGCCCTGGAGCTCGCCCACTTCGCGGGCGCTCTGCTGCTGCAACTCCTGCACTTTCTGCAGCTCCTGGGCCCGCGCCTGCAGCACCTCGTCCTGCCGCGTCACCTGCAGCAGTGGCTTCACCTGGAGAAGGGTGACGGGTGGTGGAATGGCTGGCTCCCAAGTTGGGGGCCCACCTGGCCCAGAGACTAAGACCTCGCACTCCCAGTGGGGCTTGAGTTCTTGAGTTCCAATCCCAGCTCCTCCTACTACTACTAGTGTGGCTTCGCCTTGACAACAGCCCCTGCTTCCCAGGGGTTTCCAATTAAATGAGTTACCACTTGCAAAGAGCCCAGAACAGTGACAGGTACACAGCAAGCGCCACTAAATACATTAATTTTTTTCCCCTTTTTGTTTAAAGGGACCCTCTGCATCCAAGAGCTACTGTGGCTGTTGCTATGCTGTGAGGCATGCTTTTAATTAATTTTATTAATTTTATTGTTTTTTGCCATAGAGACTTTCTTTCCTATTTGTGGACGGTATTTCTGAAGGCTCTTTGTCCAAGGCCCTCAGCAAGAGATGTGCTTTCTAGGCTGCAGTGACCGGGACACACACGTACCTGACACAAATGTGTCACAAAACCACCTGCCCCCTTGCCGAGTGGAATCCGCTCTGACAATTTCCATTCCATCGTTTTCTGCACAACTCCCTCCGCTTGCTGCTTTTCCACCCTGCCCACTTCTGTGTCTATTCTATTAGCCCTTTTCTGCCCTAATTCATGGCATTTGCCCCAGGTGTGGCTTTATGTTTATTCATCGAATTCATGAATGGGTGCCCGTCCGGCCACGCCCCACCCTCAACCTGCAAGACCTAGGGTGGGCAAACTTTGTCTTCAAGGGCCAGCTGGGGACCGGGCACAGTGGCTCACGCCTGTAATCCTAGCACTCTGGGAAGCCGAGGCGGGCGGATTGCTCGAGGTCAGGAGTTCGAAACCAGCCTGAGCAAGTGCAGACCCCGTCTCTACTATAAATAGAAAGAAATTAATTGGCCAACTAATATATATAGAAAAAATTAGCCAGGCATGGTAGCGCATGCCTGTAGTCCCAGCTACTTGGGAGGCTGAGGCAGCAGGATCGCTTGAGCCCAGGAGTTGGAGGTTGCTGTGAGCTAGGCTGACGCCATGGCACTCATTCTAGCCTGGGCAATAAAGCGAGACTCTGTCTCAAAAAAAAAAAAAAAAAGGGCCATCTGGGATGTATTTGGGACTTGGCAGGCCACACGGCCTCTGGCTCCCTACTCTACTTAGTCCCTGTAATGCAGACATAGCTGCAAGACGATCCACCCTGAACCAATGGGCTTTTACAAACACAGTCCCCTGGCCGGTGGGCCACAGCGTGCCACTTCCTGTCTCGGGCCGTGGGCTCCGTGGCAGCAGGACCTAGTCTGCTTCTATTCACCATTCATCGCCAGCCCCTATGAAAGGTCTTGGCGCCTAGTAGGTGTTCAGTTAACACTGGCTTGGAGCGGCAGGCTGATTTCTCAGCCATCGTGTTCAGAATTCCATTGAACAGCTGTGTTTTTGCCCCCAAATCTCCACCCTCCTTTCGTCTCTCCAGCTTCCCGTTCGGGGAACACCTGGCTGCTGAGCTCAAGGGGGGCCTGATGGCTCTTTGCCCCTCTGCCTTGGGTGGCATGTGACGCCGGCCCAGCACATCTGATGTGCACTGGGATGGTCACACGACCCCAGCTGGGCCAACCAGAGTGAACCCTGGGAATCTGGCCGGAGCTCCGCCACGAGAGGAGACCGAACCGGCCGAGCTGGTGGCTCACGTCCGTACGTGCTGGTGGCCCCGGCACGGGGAGCCTTGGCTGGCAATTGTCGCGGGAGAAAAGCAAACAGGAGACGGAGAACGCCGGACAGTGACGTTACTGTGTGGACATCTGTGCAGTAAAGGGTGGGCTCAGCAGGGCTGGGTTGTCCCAACCCCGCATGTTCCAAAGAAAGGACTCTGGATTGGAAAGGCTATTCAATGCCTGCTGTGAGCCTGGACAGACCCCTGGGAGAGAACCTCTAGGCCCTTGGAACGTCCTGCCTGGGACTGTCTGTCTACCTGGGGCGTGGGCCACGCAGGACGGTCTCTGCCGACACCCTGAGGCACGCTGGCGCCTGGGGCCATGCTCTGTCACTTTGACCTCTGCAGCGGCGTCATGCCTACGTGGCCAACCCCCAACAAAAACCCTGACCACCGAGGCCTGGGGGGGCTTCCCTGGCCGGCAACACTCTCGCCTGTTGTCACACATCGTCGCCGCGGAAATAAGCACTGTCCCCACAGCTCCATGGGAGAGGACAGCTGGAAGGGCGCGCCTGGGCTCTGCCTTGTGCACTTTTTTTTTTTTTTTTTTTTTGAGACAGAGTCTCGATTTGTTGCCCAGGCTAGAGTGAGTGCCGTGGCGTCAGCCTAGCTCACAGCAACCTCACACTCCTGGGCTCAAGCGATCCTCCTGCCTCAGCCTCCCAAGTAGCTGGGACTACAGGCATGCGCCACCATGCCCGGCTAATTTTTTCTATATATATTAGTTGGCCAATTAGTTTCTTTTTTTATTTATAGTAGAGATGGGGTCTCAATCTTGCTCAGGCTGGTTTCGAACTCCTGACCTCAAGCAATCCGCCCCCCTCGGCCTCCCAGAGTGCCAGGATTACAGGCGCGAGCCGCCGCGCCCAGCCTGCCTTGTGCACTTTTTACCTTTGCTCACTGCAATCTGTGATAAACTGTGACCGCGAGTGCAGCAGCTGCCCTACGTTCCGTGGGTCCTTCCAGAGAACCCCCAACCTGCGGGGGGTCTCAGCGACCCCTCCCTCAGCCCGGGCTGCAGCCCCACCTCCACCTGTCTTGTATCTTTTTATCCATGTGGGTTTGAGTCACACTTTTTTTTTTTGGTCACCTCCTACCTAAAGAATCCCACCCGGCTAACGAAGGTCGGGCTGCTCGGCCCCATTCTACAGATGCAGAAAACTGAGGCCCAGACAGAGGAAGTGGCTTGCCCGAGCAGCCCAGGCCCCACGGCCCTGTCCCTGCTGCCCTCACCTTGGTGAACAGCCGCCACCACTGCCAGTGCCTGAGCTTGAGGTAGGCGGCGCAGTTCCGCTGCATGACCCGCAGGGCGCTCTGCTGCTGCTGCCGCTTCTGGAAGGCCCTGCGCGGGGAGGCAGGCAGAGGGAGAGTGGGGTTTCTGGCCCCCCAGGGCCTGTCCCTTCCGCGAGGGAGCCGAAGTCCTTTCACTTAGCCATTATTAGATGCCTGCTGTGTGCGGCACCATTCTATTATTGGCAGATCCTGCTGTGTTCGGCTTGTTAGTCCTCTTGCCCCCGACCCCCTGGCCTGTCCCACGGCCCCAGCCCTCGTTCAGGCCCCAGCCTCCCCCACCTGGGCCCTCACCCAGCCTCCTCCCAGCCTCTAGCCTCTAGCCTCTCTTCTCGGTCCCTCCCCGACATGCCTCCAGGGGTCTTCCTGCACCCAGAGCTGGCCCGGCCCTCCCCAGCACCCTGGACAAGGCTCCCGCCCCTCAGCCTGGTGTTTGGGGCGTCCTTTCCTGCCACTGTCTACTCTCTGAGCCACTTCTAAGGAGGAGGAGGGAGATTTCCACAAACTTCCTGCCTTCCTGGAACGTGCCCGGCGCCTGCGGCACAGGGCCTTCGCACAAGCCGCGTCTCCTGCCTGGAACACCCTTCCCGTCCCCCGCATGCGCCTGCTCCCAGCGTGCCTGGGGGCGCCCTGGCCTGCAGCAGGGCCTCCTAAGGACACCTCTGTGGCCCCCATCCACGCGCCTCAGCCGGACTGCGGCTCTGTGCCCGACTGCGGCCCCTCCAGGGCCTGGCCGGGTGGGCGAACGGCCGGCCTGGGCTTTCCGTGTTAGCTCTGACAGCCCTGCGTCCTGGGAAACCCGGTCCCAGGCAGACTGGGGTGACGGGTCACCCTGTGGCCGAGTCCGGCTCCTCTGTGCTGCCAACGTCACCCAGCACGGGGCCTGGTCCGCAGGGGCCCCGGGGGCTGCAGAGCTAAGACTCCCAGGCGGCCCGCGCTCCGCCCACCTGCTTCTCGGCCCTTCCACTGACTGGCAGGCCCGGACACTGGGCCATCTGGTCAGCCCCTCCCCGACCCAGCCTCCGCCCCGGAGACGGCCCGGCCCCCCACCTGCGGGCCAGGTATCCCCGGGCAGCTGCCTGGAAGGACACGATGATGTCGGTGACTTTCAGGTCCCGCTCCTCTTCCAGCTGGGCCAGGACCCCCGCCCGGAAGAAGATCTTGCTCTGTCCCACGCGGTAGAGGTTGGGGTCCAGATCCAGGGCCTGGATCTGTAAGGGGTGGGGGAGGGGTGATGAGGGAGGGGTGATGGGGGAGGGGTGATAGGGAGGGGTGGTGAGGAAGGGGTGGTGGGGGAGGGGTGATGTGGGAGGGATGATGGGGGAGGGGTGGTGAGGAAGGGGTGATGAGGGAGGGGTGATGAGGGAGGGGTGAAGAGGGAGGGGTAATGGGGGAGGGGTGATGAGGGATGGGTGATGAGGGAGGGGTGTTGGGGAGGGGTGTTGGGGAGGGGTGATGGGGGAGGGTGATGGGGGAGGGATGGTGAGGGGGGACATCCCAGCCCCCCCCCTGCGTGCAGCGCACCCCAGGCCCCGCCCACACGCACCATCTTCTCACAGGCCTGCTTCCCGTCCATGAAGCCCTTGGGGATGGCGTTAGGCGTCAGGATCTCGTACCTGCGGCGGGCGGGGAGGGGTGGGAGGGAGAGATGCAGCAGACTGTCACTGAGTACCTGCCCTGGGCCAGGCGCTGGGCTCAGAGCGACAAACAGCAGAACAAAACGATGACAATAACAAGAACAGTCACAAAAGCTAACAACATTCCAGCATTAATCCCTCCACCAAGGACAGCGCCACCGACAACAAACGCTCCCATCCTCACACGCTGGCTACGGGCGTCCCATTGCACCGTCACCACGATTCACCCAGCATGGAAACGGGAGAACGTCCACAATAGCCGCCGGTGTCCTCCACGCGTGTTCCATGCCAGGCCCGAGCTATGGGCCTTTAGCATCTCTGACAAATTTCTGAGTGCCACTCGGAATAAAACAATGCATTTCATAGATGCACGTGTGTCCCTCTGCAGAGCCTCTGGCCACCGCGCCTCCTCCCTGGATCCTGACATTTCACGTAACATGATAACGTAGGTGGCACGTGCCCCAGACACACATACCACGCGTGTCGCGTATATGACATGCATTATTTTACGATCGGTGTAGATATGGATATACGTGCGTGCTCGTCAGTTTCTCAGTCACCTGCAGTTCCTAGTTCAGGGGGTTGGGGGTGGGGCCCCAAAATTTGCTCATTTGACAAGCTCCCAGGGGATGTTGAGACAGGTGGCCCAGGAATGCTCTTTCTTTCCTTTTTTTTTTTTTTTTATTTTTTGAGACAGAGTCTCATTTTATTGTCCAGACTAGAGTGCCGTGGTGTCAGCCTAGCTCACAGCAACCTCCATCTCCTGGCTCAAGCGATCCTCCTGCCTCAGCCTCCCGAGTAGTTTGGACTACAGGCATGCGCCACCATGCCCGGCTGATTTTTTCTATATATTTTTAGTTGTCTGGCTAATTTCTTTCTATTTTTTTTTTTTTTAGTAGAGATGGGGTCTTGCTCTTGCTCAGGCTGGTTTCGAACTCCTGACCTTGAGCGATCCTTTCGCCTCAGCCTCCCAGGGTGCTGGGACTACAGGCGTGAGCTCATTAGACTTTGGCATGTTGTGTTCTCTCCTGTTCTACCGCGTTTGTTAAGAGGAGCGGGTTGCAACATGCTGAAGCGATTTCATGGTCCTGATTTGGGGACCGCCACCCTAAATGTCCGCAGCAAAGGGCGCCAGCCCCCCAGCGTGCCGTGTGCTTGCTCTCAGCAGCGCATCCAGTGGGCTGATGGTGTCCCATAACCCAGAGGAGGAAACTGAGGCTCAGCAGAGTGAGTCACTTGCTCCAAGTCCCCCAGCTCAGAATAGCAATTCCAATGCAAGCCTGGTGGCTTCCAGCCTGGAGCCCCGCCCCACCCTGCCCCGCCCCGCCGTCCCGCCCCGCCCCGCTCACCGCTGCCGGAACTCCTGGAAGAGGATGCGGTTGGGGAAGCCCTGGCGACAGATGCGGATGCCCTCCAGGACGCCGTTGCATCGCAGCTGGTCCAGCACCAGCCTGGGCTCCAGCTTCCCAGCCTGGAAAGAGCGCACAGACACGCAGGGTCAGCGGTGGCCACACGGGGGCGCCACTTGCCAGCACAAATGGTTCAATCTTGGCCATTTTGCTGTGATTTACTGAGCACCTACTACATGCCAGGCACTGTTCTAGGCACTGGGGAGACACCAATGCTCAGCCAGGCTCAACTGCTTGCCCCGGGGAGCTGAAAGTTCGGTGGGACAAGCTGACGATAATTTTTTTTTTTGAGACAGAGTCTCGCTTTGTTGCCCAGGCTAGAGTCAGTGCCATGGCGTCAGCCTGGCTCACAGCAACCTCAAACTCCTGGGCTCAAGCCATCCTCCTGCCTCAGCCTCCCGAGTAGCTGAGACTACAGGCATGCGCCACCATGCCTGGCTCATTTTTTCTATATATATTAGTTGGTCAATTAATTTCTTTCTATTTTTAGTAGAGACGGGGTCTCGCTCTTGCTCAGGCTGGTTTTGAACTCCTGACCTCGAGCAATCCGTCCGCCTCGGCCTCCCAGAGTGCTAGGATTACAGGCGTGAGCCACTGCGCCCGGCCTTGACAATAATATTAATAGAAGTCAAGCTGCCACTATTAACTGTCCAGAGTAGAGACGAAACGATAAGTGCCGAGGGGGAAGGATCTGCGGGAGGCAGGGTGGGCAGGGCTGGATTTGCACACAGGAGAGCCGGCAAAAGGCCGCACTGAGACATGAATATGTGACCAAAGCCCCCAAATGAGCATTTTTGGTGGTTAGCTTTTGTTGCCTTTTCTTTTTTCAGCAGTAACACACAAATGGCAAAGATCTAAACAGCACAGAAATGCAAATGACACATGCCGCTATTTTATCTGCCACCAAGAAAGAAAAGGAAGGCTTGCGATCAAACTCTGCCAGGCGACGGACTGTAGGCCACATCCTGACTTCAGAGATGCTAGCAGCGTGCAGAAATGTCGGCCCTGGGCTGGGCATGGTGGCTCACGCCTGTAATCCTAGCTCTCTGGGAGGCTGAGGCGGGCGGATTGCTCGAGTTCAGGAGTTCGAAACCAGCCTGAGCAAGAGCGAGACCCCGCCTCTACTATAAATAGAAAGAAATTAATTGGCCAACTAAAAATATATACAAAAAAATTAGCCAGGCATGGTGGCGCATGCCTGTAGTCCCAGCTACTCGGGAGGCTGAGGCAGGAGGATCGCTTGAGCCCAGGAGTTTGAGGTTGCTGTGAGCTAGGCTGACACCACAGCACTCACTCTAGCCTGTGCAACAAATCGAGACTCTGTCTCAAAAAAAAAAAAGAAATGTCGGCCCCGGATTTGATAAAATATGGAATTTGCAGACATGAGAAACCAGAAACACACATACAGACCCACCCAACAACCACAGCTAAGCCATCACCTCCTCCAGGGAGCCTTCCCTGACTTCGCTGACCAGATCAAGCCCCAAGTGACACTTGCCACCCCCACAAATGCAACCGGACATTCATTTTGGACGGTTAGTTGAGTGTCTGTGCCCCCGATTAGACTGAGCTCTGCAGGCCGGGGCTGGCCGTGCTTTCCTCTGCCACGTGTCCCCGGCCTCGTGTCACCTGCCACAGCAGGCGCTCGATACATTTAGGTCACGTGATGAATGAATTCCCCAATGGGGCACTGAGCCCAGGAACAGAAGCAACCTGCTCAAAGTCCCACGGCCAACCGCAGGGGGTGCTGGAATCAGACGTGGCCCCAGCCAACCCCAGACTGTCACCCACTGCCAGAGCCACCCTGCCCGGCCCCCGCTGGGTCACTCACCCTCTTCTCATGGTTGGGGACAATGCAGCGGACAAAACTGGGGTTGGTGTTGCTGAGTGTGGCCATGAGGCGGCTCAGGGACTCCTTGTAGAGCTGTCCCACCGTCCGGAACATGCCCCGGCGGGGGCGGCCACCCGGTGGGCCGTCCCCAAGGCTGCTCACCTGTTCCAGCCCCACGATGCCTTCCACTATGGGGGGAGGAAACAGACACACAGAGAGAGGGGGGCCAGGGGTCATCTTTAGGGAGCCGGCTTGGTCAAAGGTCAAGGGTCTTGTTGTTTATAGGACCTGGCACTTTACATATGAAAGCCCTCACACAGCCTGTCAGGTGGGTCTCATCGGCCCCTTTGGACGGATGGGCAAACTAGGAGACTGCTGCAGGCCACACAGCCTAGAAACTGAAGGTCCAGGACTAGCAGCCAGGCCGCAGGAGCCCTCCCGAGCCCTGGTGGTTGGCCCCTGTTCTCCCGGAGGACACGATCTCTGTTTGCCTTACTAATAAATGATGACGATGATAACGATGACAGCAAATGTTTAACTAGCACTTAGACTCTTCTAGGCACTGCTCAAAATCATGTACACGCAGCGGCTTCATAAGCCTATAAGAATCATTCCCATTTTACAGATGAGGAAACTGAGGCACTGAGAGGGAAAAACAGTGGTAACAAACCCAGCCCAGGTGCATTTTAGGAAGCTGAAACATATTAAAAGCTGTAATAACGTCTTGCCTTTATGTGCAATAAAAGCACTAAACACAGTGAACTGCCTGCACGTTACCCATTTTTCCAGACAGGCTGGATCTCACGGTAGCTCTGTTCTCTCTGTCGCCCCTTGGTGGCGCCACTTCAGCTAGTGAAAAACCCCCACTCTTTCCTTCCGGATTGGTCTCGAATCCTGCCAGGTTTCTTAGGAACCAGCAGCTGCAGCCGGGGCAGAATCTGATGTCCTGCAAAACTCAGCCCCCCTAACTGGCATCAGCTTTCAACTGGATAATCTGCGCCCAGGGCAGGGCCTGGCGCCCAGTGGGACACAAATGCGACATTTTTCTCCCCAGGCTCAACACTCTCCCTTATCCCACATTCCCAGTGATTTTTGAAATGACAATTATTATTTATTAAGTTCTTTTATCATTATCATGTATTATTTTTTAAAAATATGGAACAGCTCGCAAAGTTGTGTGTCATCCTTGTGCAGGGGCCGTACTAATTTTCTCTGTATTGTTTCAATTCTAGTATTGGAAGCGAGCGCCGTTTATTAAGTTCTCATAGCTCAGATAAGAGCCAAGGTTCTGGGACCTGGGTTCAAATCCCGGCTCTGCCACTTACTGGCAGTGTGACATTACCGGCAAGTTACCTAATATCTCTGTGCCTCAGTTTCCCCATTTGTACAACGGGGGTAACAGCACTAACACCTCCCTTATGAGGTTGTTTGGGGGTTTCTGGGTGTCAAAAATTATAAAACAAGCTCGACACAGGGAATGGCACGTAGTAAGTGCTCAGAAAACACCAGCCGACGTCATGGCAGGTATCTGTGCTTTTACACGAGGCTTGGCTGGAAGAAAGGGTTCTGCTGCTATAGAGTCTGGGAGCTGCTGAGGGGGACAGAGAGACCCCGCATCGAGGCGGGAAGGGACAGAGGTTCAAGACCAGGGTCCCACCCAACAGGCCCGCCCGCCTCACGCGGCAGCCTCACCCATCTTCGCAGAGGCACCCACCCCCTGACGCAGACACGGCAGAGCCAAACCTCCCTGCGCTTCCTGGAGCCGCCGGCGGGAAGGAGTCAAGGAAAGAGAACTGCTGGAAGCCCCCGTGTTCTGGGGAGCGGGGACAGGTGAGGGGGGCGGAGGGGAGATGGCAGGGAGATGGCGAGGAGAGATGCATGAGAAGAGAGGGAGGAGAGAAGGTGGCAGGAAGAAAAAAAGGAGACAGTTATTAGTCAACAGCACAGGGCAAAGCAGGAGGGGAAAACTGAACCGTGGCCGTGAACTTTTAAAGTCCCGTTCACCTTCGTATCTACCCACTGACAGCATCAATGTTGGCTGAAAGGACAAATGTCTTCTGTGAAAATGTAGTGCAAGGAAAAAAAATATATCTCTCTCCCTAGAGGGTGTATCCCTTTTTGCTCTGGCTGCCAGGAAGCTCAAGCACTAAATTGATGCTCTCAGCCCAGTTGTTTTTACCTTTCAGAAGAGAGCTTATTTCATTTACCTTTTCCCTTGGGTGGCCAGGATGCTGGGCCCCAAACTCTGGGCTAAAAGAAGCTGTAGTAGAGACTGATACGAAAACGGCCCCGATTCCCCACTCTTCTGTCTTCACACCCTTTGCCTGTGACCTGAAGCTCCATGAATCCGGGCTGGCCTGTGACTAGCTTTGTTTAGGAGAACTGTGGAGGAAGGTGCCACTGTGCTAGCTCTAAGCTTAAGGTTCAGGGGTTCCACTTCCTCTCTTGGAACCCTTAGAGAGACAGGCACATGTGGAGTGGCACAAATGAGGGATCACAGGGTGGGGCGTTGGCACCATGTCCATGAAGTTTTAAAGATATGGGTAGATTTTTAGTCTGGAGATGATTCTCACAGCAGAATCTTGTTCTTTTCCTGAACATCAAACACTGCTTTTCTTTTTCTTTTCTTTTCTTTTTTTTGAGACAGAGCCTCACTTTGTTGCCCAGGCTAGAGTGAGTGCCGTGTCGTCAGCCTAGCTCACAGCAACCTCAAACTCCTGGGCTCAAGCGATCCTCCTGCCTCAGCCTCCCGAGTAGCTGGGACTACAGGCATGCGCCACCATGCCTGGCTCATTTTTTGTATATATATTTTTAGTTGGTCAATTAATTTCTATTTTTAGTAGAGATGGGGTCTCGCTCAGGCTGGTTTCAAACTCCTGACCTTGAGCAATCCTCCCGCCTCGGCCTCCCAGAGTGCTAGGATTACAGGCGTGAGCCACCGTGCCCGGCCAAACACTGCTTTTCAATCCCTCTTGTGTAAACTATATGAGACACAAAAATCAAACTTCTCTCTCTAACATCAGCTCACGAGGTCAAGCACTGCTTGCTCTTTTGCTCTATGAGTTTGTTTTGGGAACCACTCATCTTGCTCATTTTCTTTTCTTGCCTAATTGCATAGGCGGGTGCTTTTACACCTACCCTTTTCACTACAAAACAAGATTAAGGCAAACTGACAAATGTCAGAAACCTGAAATCTAGAAAAACTAAGATGCTGGTTTTGCCAGTTTTATAAAACCATTTCTCCAACTTTCTCTGAGGATGAGGGTAGCAGACAAGTCTTAGAAAATATCAGGGGTTCTAGCACAGGGCATTTGGCTCTTCTGCCTGTGCTTCCTAGAACCATCAGTCCTAAAGGCCTGATAAAGTTACAAGGGCCTCGCTGGAGCCAGAAAGTGGCCCCAAAACCACATCTTGGCCTGTCGCTCTTTTCCTCTTCCCTGGTGGCTTTCAGGGGCTTTGTGAGGCAGCAAAGAAAGCAAAGCCTAAAAGTTGACTAACCTGCGTAATATCACCATTCTCAGGTCTCTTATTATTTTTCAGTAGAATCTCTTAATTTTTAGGGAACACATGCCATCTACAAATAACAAGTTTACCTTTTTTTTTGGGGGGGGGGGACATAGTCTCGCTTTGTTGCCCAGGCTAGAGTGAGTGCCATGGCGTCAGCCTAGCTCACAGCAACCTCAATCTCCTGGGCTCAAGCAATCCTACCACCTCAGCCTCCCGAGTAGCTGGGACTACAGGCATGCGCCACCATGCCCGGCTAATTTTTTCTATATATTTTTAGTTGGCCAATTAATTTCTTTCTATTTATAGTAGAGACGGGGTCTCTCGCTCTTGCTTGCTCAGGCTGGTTTTGAACTCCTGACCTCAAGCAATCTGCCCGCTTCAGAAGTTTACCTTTTTTTAAAAAAAAAATTCATATGCTTATTTTTTTTCCAGTCTGATTGCATAGGCTAGTATTGCTAAAAACAATGTTCAGCAGCAGCGCTGACAGTGGGCATCCTTGTCTGGTTTCTGACTAAGGGGGAGTGTTTTATCCTCGAGTACGCTGCTGGCTTGGGATGTCACTCAATCCCTCTGCCCACCCCGGATCAGAAATATTATTTGGGAGGCCGTCTGTTCCGGGTCTGAGCACACAACTCCGGTTCAGACCGCGGCCTCCCAAACAGAGGTGCTGGTGCTGCAGGTTGGGAGGAGGGATGCCCGGACCGCCAAGGCCGGGCTGGGGAAGCCGGGCCTCACCGTCTTTCCAGATCTCCGCCGTCAGCCGGTCTGTGCTTTGGTGAAGCAGGGCTGCAACGTTGTCATTCAGAGGGTCCATGTTTTTCATCAGCCACTCGTTGGCCTTGTAGTCGACCTGGATGAAGCCGGGCAGAGGCGGTGACAGCTTGCAGGGCACAGGTTTCCCAAGGAGCCTCCCTCCCCCCAGGGCTCTGAGCCGCCCAGAACCCGGCCTCGCCACGGACGGGGGCGTTGCTGTCACCTTGTGTCCATATCCTGAACTGCACCCGGGCCAGCATGGGCCCCCTTTCTCCTCCTACTCCCAGATGTCCCCTGCCCTCCTCCTGAGCTCCTCCCAGACCAGGGTCCTCCTGCTCACTCTGCTCCCCCCCCCCCACCGGGCCCCTCGCCATTCCTCGAACACGCAGGCTCACTCGCACCTGCGGGTTTTAGCCCTGCGGTTCCCGCCACCTGGTGTTCCCTTACTGTGGATGCTCACACCATATCCCGGCCACCCCGTGGGGCCCACCCCCAGACAGGGGTCCCGAGAGCAGCGCCCAGGCCTGGCTCGTGGCCTAACTCACGACCTAGCACGGGGCTGGGCACACGAGGACCCGTTTCTGCCTTCATGTTGCTGTCCCCTCTGCCTGGAGAGCCCCTCCCGCCTGCACCCTCGCTCCCTGGCCGCCCGCTACTCGTCCTGAGACCCGGGGTGGGCCACTACCACCCACGGCCAGACCCCGCTGCCACCTCTTTGTGTGAATGCTCTGATTGGAATGCAGCCTCCACTGATGTCTTCGTTTTGCGCTGCGACAGAATCGTGTAGCTGTGACAGAGACCGTCTGGCCCGCAGAGCCGAAGCCATGTACTACCTGGCCCTTTACGAGAAACGTTTGCTGACCCTTGATTCAGATTTCAGGATATGGACACAAGGTGAGCATCATTTTATGCCCCGGCATTGCTCCTCTGGCTCTACCCTTAGCTGCCCCCATTAAAACACCTATCGGCCTTATATCCTGGTGGTCTGGATCTGTCTCCCTCTCAGATAAGGAACTTTATGAGGACAGAAACCACGTCTGACTCATGTCCCCAGCTTTGCTCAGCACTGAGCTGGGCACACAAAAGGCCTTTGGACATGCTTGCTGACTGAGTGAATAAAATGTGCATAGTTTTCTTCCTGGTGAACTCCTACCCATCCCTCAAAACCCACTGCAAATGTCCCCTCCTTGAGTAAGGTTGTGCTGATCCCATCAGACAGAGTCCTCACCCCTCAGGCTCCCTGCCCTGTTTGTCTGGACATCAGGGGGCCCCTGATCCCCCCCCACATTTCGATCCCCAATCATACCCATGTGCCCCAGGGCTGGCCCCCAGTCCCCACCTTGCCCGCGTAGTGCAAGACACTGAAGTCGGCCTGATCCCGCAGGTGCCTGGGCCGCTGGAACTTGGGGTGGCCGCCCTGCTCCTGGGCCACCTTCTCCACGAACGACTTGTCTGTCGCCTTCGGGAACCAGCACTCCTCGTCCAGCAGGGCCAGCAGCCCGGGCGGGTTGGCCTGGGCATTCGTGAGCGGGGACAGCAAGTAAGACCCCCGACGAGGGGCGCTCACGCTGCTGCTGACGTCTAGTCTTGTAAGTCACACAGGGACAAGCCACCAAAGCGCGACGCCCATAGCCAGAGTGGGAGCCCAGGGCCGGCACGTGCTGGGCACGGCGGGCCTAGGGGGCAGGGGCGTCCTCCTCCTCGGGGGCCGCGGGGAGCCTGCGCCCGGCGGGTGGGGACCGGGCAAGGGCACACGGCCAGCCGAGGGGGCGGCTTTGAGGGCGGGGCCTCGGCTCACCGGCCGCTCGATGAGGTCGATGCAGGGCTGCAGGTCGAGGCCGAAGTCCAGGAAGGTCCAGGGGATGCCCTCGCGCTGGTACTCCTCCTGCTCCAGCACGAACATGGTGTGGTTGAACAGCTGCTGCAGCTTCTCGTTGGTGTAGTTGATGCACAGCTGCTCGAAGGAGTTCAGCTGCCGGGGACAGAGGACACGGTGAGTGGGGGACAGAGGGGGCCGCAGAGACGGAGAGAGAGAGAGAGAGAAACAGGCCAGGGTGCAGGAGCCCCGAACCCCCACCCAGCCGGCGCGGGGGGCGGACCTGGAAGATCTCGAAGCCGGCGATGTCCAGGATGCCCAGGAAGGAGGCGCCCTGCCGGGGGCTGCGGTCCAGGGCGCGGTTGAGACGCAGGACGAGCCAGCGGAAGAGGCGCTCGTAGGTGGCTTTGGCCAGGGCCTCCAGCGCGAAGTCAGCCTGCGGGGCAGGGCGCACGGTGAGGGCGCAGCCAGGAGACGGGGGTGGCGTGGACAGGGCGGGGTGGGGTGCCTCTGTGCGTCGCCCTCTTAATCATGAATGCCACCAAGAACAAGGACACGAACAACAGTCGAGCGTTCCTGAAGTCCTACTGTGTGCCAGGTACCGTGGGAAGTGCCCAGGCCACGTTAGCTCACGAAAGGAGTCCTCCTCCCGCCCCTGAAATCAACTTCTATAGCACAGAGGTTAACAGCATGGTCTCAGGAGCCAAAGAACCTGGGTTCGAATCCCAGCTCTACCACTTATGAGGCTGTGTGACCTCAGGCATGCGAATAAGCCTCTCTGTGCCTCAGTGTCTTCATCTGTAAAATGGGGCCTGACATAGTTCCCCAGATGAGAACTCCTCTTCTCCCCACTGTCTACTTCATCCTCAGCCTTCAGTGCCCAGCTGAGGCCTCTGCCCAAAAGCAGGATTCTGGAAACCTCCCTGGCCTGTGTTCATTATGCTCCTCCCTCACTGCCACCACCCTGGTTCAGCCACCATCACTGCTTGCCTGGGCTACGGCCATGGCCTTCTCATGTCTCCCTGCCTCTACCTGTGCCCCTGGGCCCAATTGTCTGCCCAGCAGCCAGGAGATCTTTCTACAAACGATAAACGGAATCAAGTCGCTCCCTGGCTTAAAGCCTTAACTGGCCTCCCGTGTACTTTGGATAAAACTCACCTCCTTACCGTGGCCCCTAAGACCTTGTGTGATCTGTCCCCTGCTGAGATCTCTGATCGCAGCTTCAACTGCCCTGTCGCTTGCTCCCTAGCCTCCCTCACTCTCTTCGTCCTCCCAACTTGCCAAGCTTGTTCTGGCCCCAGGCCGTTCGCATTCACTGTCTCTTCTGCCTTGAGTCACCTCAAACTCCGCCTCCCTAGGGAAGACTTTCCCAACCGCTCAAACCTCCTCCTTCAAACAAGCTGTCACTGTCTACAAGTGTCCTGTTCATCTATCTTCTTTAATATCTGTGTCCCTATTATAACTTGATTGCTTTGATTACTGCTTTTATTTTATTTTGAGTGGAAACATAAGATTACTGCTTTTATTTTCAGCACCTCGACCAGAGCCCATAACTTGAGCAGGCACTCAGCAGAAGTCTGTTGAGTGAGAAAAATGGCATAAACAGTTGAAAGATCCCGGACCAGGGTACCTGGCCGCCGCCAGCCCCGCCTACCTGTTCCTTGGTCTGGGCTTTCTGCACGTAGTCTCGGCCAACTTTGATGCGAGGGGTGAGCAGGGCGCGGGAGAAATCTGTCACCCCCAGTCCCAGGAGGCGGCAGAGCTTCTGTGCGGCTGAGGGCGAGAGGCAGCAAGGTCCGATCAGCAACGGGAACGGGCACCGGCTGAGGAGTGGGGGAGAGGGCGCCACCCCCCCACCGCTGGGGGGACAGAGATGGCCCCGGCGTTTCCACCAGATGCAGCCCAAGTCCTGAGAGTGTGTCCATGCTCTGGCCCAGCAACTGTCTCTCTAGGAAGCAGAGTTGGCCAAAACAACCCTGGACATGAGCAAAGACCACGCTGCGAGGATGTTCCTAACGGTGTTGTTTATAGTGGGGAAAACCAGGAAATAACCTGAGTGCCCAGCAAGGAGGGATTGGTTATTCAACTGAATAAATGTCCTGCAGTCACTAAAAATCACCCCGGGAGCTCATTACACAGTACACGCAAGATGTGTGGATTTCACAACATGCACATTTCGCTTCAAATAAAAAAAGCAACTCCAACTATTGGATGGCAGTTAACGATATGCAGGATGAAGCGTGTAGGTGGGAACTACACTGGTGTCTGCAACTTAGAAATACACCCAAAAATACAATGGGTGAAAAGATACGCAATAAAGCAAGTGTAGTAAAATATTAACAATAGCATTCGTAATAAAATGTTGGGGGGGGGGAAGCTATTGGAATAGGCATTCCTGGAGGTGGCCAAACACAAAGTCAATATTTAAAAAAACTAATTGTTCTTCTACATTGTGGAAAAGAGGAAAAAAATTTTAAATACCAACAAATAAAAAGACACCATTTATAATAACAACAGGAGTAAAAAGTCTAGGGTGGAATTCTTTGGTACATACAGAAAGATACGTTTCTAAATAAATCCTTTTGGTTTTTCTGTACATTTGAAAATTTTTACAAGAAAATATAGCAAAAAAGGTTATACTGGAAAATACTGAATGAACTGGAACAAACTATATAATGCATTAAAAGGTAAACACTCAGACCATAGAATGTTAGACAATATTGTCTCATTTCTGTAGGGAAAAAAATGCATTTAAAAATGTGTGGATGCCACAGTGTTAAATAGATGTTTTTGCAGAAGACAAAGGTGAGGCTATGTACGCAGGTGTGTTTCTTCTACTAGGAATTGAAACAATAATAAATAAATATTTTCAAGCATCTATTACGACCATAATGGGAAAACAGTTCCCACAAATACTCAGCTCCAACAGAAAAGAAAAAAGAAAAGAGAAACGTCTAGAAGGAAATGCACTAAAATGTCAACAGTGATTCCTTCTGAGAGTGAGGTTATGAGGATTTAAACTTCTCCTTTTGTGTGAGTGTGCAACTGCAGTCTCTAATTCTTCACTTTGCATTATATGGGAAGCACTGAACAACTAAAAAAATAATAATAATAATAATAATGACCTGAAAAAACATCATGGAATGTGCCCTGGAGAACTATGCAGCCCTTAATAGGACATTGTCCCTTGAGTTTGAAGCCTTTGGTGTACCCTTGGCCCGTGGATCGCTTCTCGGATTAATCTTTGCAAATGCAGGAAGGAGAACACACAGGTGTTCAAAGGAGACCAGCTTTACTGACTACAGCTCTCCCTATAGACCCCAGATTAAGCAATTCCAGCAGACGCTGGCTGTGGCTCACGCCTGTAATCCTAGCACTCTGGGAGGCCGAGGCAGGAGGATCGCTCAAGGTCAGGAGTTCGAGACCAGCCTGAGCAAGAGTGACCCCCGTCTCTACTCAAAATAGAAATAAATTAGCTGGACAACAAAAATATACAGAAAAAGTTAGCCAGGCGTGGTGGCGCATGCCTGTAGTCCCAGCTACTTGGGAGGCTGAGGCAGGAGGATCGCTTGAGCCCAGGAGTCTGAGGTTGCTGTGAGCTAGGCTGACGCCACGGCACTCACTCTAGCCTGGGCAACAGAGTGAGACTCTGTCTTCAAAAAAAAAAAAAAAGAAATCCCAGTAGAGTTCCAGTTAATAATTTGGAAACTAGTAGTTAATAACCTGGAAAAACCCAGATGAAGTTTCCACTCATGGAGAAAAGCAGGCTTCAAATGTTTGTAAGGGCTCACCCCAGTTTTGTAAAACAAACGAATAAATGCGTGTGCACAGCACACCTGCTAGTGATCAGAGCCCCCAAGCGCCACAGGTAATGTCGCTAATCAACAGCACTGCGGGTGAAGCCTCCTGGCCTCCTATTTTCTGGGCCGTGCAGCTTTTAAAAATGAGCCCTTTTCTTCCATCTTAGTGTTTAGGGAAAAAAAAGCCCATAGGATTTTGTAATCAGGACGGCGAGCTCTTGCTGTCTCCCGGGAGTGGGGGGGGAAGCGTGATTCCATTTCTGTGATGATCCATATCCGCCGTGATACAGATGTAGAACAAAGCCCAGAGAGAAACCCTCTGGAATGTGAGTATTAATTATCTCTATGATTATGGGTAATTTTCTCCCTTCCTTTGGACTTTTCTGTCTTCCCAGACATTTTCCTTTGCAGCCTGCATTACTTTATAATAATAGAGAAGCACAGCCACTTCCATTTTGATTTTTAAAAAAGTAATAAATGCTATTTCTACCACATCTGCGGTTAAAAAAGAAAAAGAAAAAAACAAAAAAGAAGAAAAAGAGTAACACTGATTATAATTCTGTTTTTTAAAGGCAAAAATTTAAAAGTCTCAGGCCAGGCGTGGTGGCTCACGCCTGTATTCCTAGCACTCTGGGAGGTGGGCGGATTGCTAGAGGTCAGGAGTTCGAAACCAGCCTGAGCAAGAGCGAGACCCCGTCTCTACTAAAAATAGAAAGAAATTAATTGGCCAACTAATATATATAGAAAAATTAGCCGGGCATGGTGGCGCATGCCTGTAGTCCCAGCTACTCTGGAGGCTGAGGCAGGAGGATCACTTGAGCCCAGGAGTTTGAGGTTGCTGTGAGCTATGCTGACGCCACGGCACTCACTCTAGCCTGGGCAACAAAGCGAGACTCTGTCTCAAAAAATAAAATAAAATAAAATAAAATAAAATAAAATAAAATAAAATAAAAGTCTCTGTCTGTAGTGGCCAGAGGCCGGGAAGAGAGGCCCACCCTGCTGCTGCTCTCTTGGTGGCAGAGGCTGGTGGCGTTCGGCCTTCCCGCAGCCCCCGCGCTTATTATCAGAATATCATCACTATAGCAGGCTGAGGAGAAGGGTGGGAGGTGTCACTTCGGCACAGACGCGGCAAAGGGCAGGGCGTGGAGTGGCCCGGGCTGCAGGCAGGACGGGGCTGCGTCGGTACCTGTGTTGTCCGGCATGGTGGCCTGATCCGTGTTCCGCTCGCTCTTCAGGACGACGTTGCCGAACTGCAGGACCGCCGAGACCGTGCGCAGCATGGCTGGGGACGAGGGGAGAGGTCACGCGGGCTCCGGACCAACGCTGGCCCCTGAAAACCTTAACTCGAAAACCTTAAGGCAAACGACACCACCGCCCCGGGCTTAAAGTCCACCTGTGACACTGGGCAGGCCCCGAAACAGGGACCGGTTCGGAAACTTCTGGTTTATTTTACGACCGAGGTTGGCCTGGTCACTCCGCAGTGCCTGCTCCTGTCGTCTGCTTTATAAAGCGATGTCCCAGTATTGAAAAGGACTCAGGGAAATGAACAAGGAAGCTCTATGGCGATACAGAAAGATCTCTAAAATACCGAGTGAAAAATGCAAGGCCTAGAATGCTGTGTCTACACACACACACACGCTCTGTCTACACAGAAACGGAGAGAATATTCATACAGCACAGCCAACGCCATGGCACTAGAACGTTCTATGGAGTCACCCTGAACACCGAGTTGGGAACACGAACCGTTGCTCCTGGGGGAAATACAGGGTCAGGGTCCCGTGAGCCTCTGGTCACAGCATTTTCACCAGCGGATCAACACGTGACTTTGTTTTGCGTGTTTCTGCTTAGAGACACGTTGTTAATATACATGTCGCAGATGCGTGCCCATGGAACGCACCCTTCCTCCACACGGCGCCTCACAGCCTTCTTGCTCTTGGGGACACGGGACAGCACGTCAGCATGTGCTTTGGGGACATTTCAGACAGTGAAATCACCAACAAAGAAAAGTGGAAAACGTGGCACTAAATGTACCACGAAAAGGACACTCATGTGCAGTATGAGAGCTGAGACCGGAAGGTCGCCCTGCTGGACCTCAGTTAGGTGGTCTGCGTGCGGGGTACACAGGGCGCTCCCTTGCGGGGCTCCCCAGAGCCGGATGCTCTACGTGCACACGCGTGTGTCTGTGCGCATGCGCGCTACACCTCGACGTAAAGTCGACTTAGGAAAAGGTGTGTCGCGCAGGCGGGCGGGCGGGCGGGCGGGCGGCATCCTTTCTGGGACACTCCTGCCAAAAATGCAAAACTAGAATCTAATCCTGGGAAACACCCAAGTGAGCCACGACAACCGGTCTGCGATCTTCCAGGGTGTCGAGGTCACGCGTGACAAAGACAGACTCAGGAACAGTTGCAGACTGGAGGCGAACAGAGAGAGAGGGTGGCTGGAGGGAGAGAGAGAGGAACTAACTTTAATGAACGTTATGTTTGCCATACAGGACAATTTTGGGCCAGCTGGCACCAGGCCTGCGGGCTGGACGGCAGCGCTGTGCCCGTGTCGGTTTCCTGCTGCTGCCCCCAAGCTGTGGTCGTGTGACGGTGTCGGGGGTGGCAGGAGGAATGGCAGCCCCCAGAGATAAAGACGTCGCTGGGACCTGTGAGGTGACCTGTGATGGCAAGAGGGACCATGCAGATGTGATCGCGTGGAGGGCCCTGTGGTGGGGACAGCCCTGCATTCCCGGGTGGCCCCATAAACGTCATCACAGGTCTAAGACGGGGCAGAGGGAGAGTGACACGGCAGAGGAGCCGCAAGCAGCGGTTAGAGCCACGTGCTTTGCAGACGGAGGGAGGCGCCAGGGAACGCGGGCGGCCTCTGGAAGCCAGAAAAGATCAGAACGTGAACCCTCTCCTGGAGCTTCTAGAAGGAGCCAGCCCTGCCCACACCTTGATGTGGGCCCAGGAAAATGGGGAGCTGCTGAGCCCAGACTTTCCTGAAATTCAGGTGAGCAGGAAATCCTATTGATGTCCCCAGAGTAGCCCACGATCGTCCCCAGGGACTGACTTTGGACTGATTTGGGGTCACTGCGACCATTATCACAGCATCCCCCAAAATGTAGGCTGACGCCACCCGGAATAAGATTTACAGCAGGGGTCCTCAAACTGCGGCCTGCAGGCCACACGCGGCCCACCGAGGACATTTATCCGGCCCACGAGGTGTTTTTGCCGCCGCTGCCTGTCCTGCTTAGCAGCCGACTCGTCCCGGGCCCGCAGTGCGCATGTATGGAATGTGCGCCACACTCTCCAACTGTCTGAGGGACAGTGAACTGGCCCCCTGTTTGAAAAGTTTGAGGACCCCTAATTCACAGCCCAACCCTCGGCCCTGCGCCTGCACGGTGTGTGGACTCACATTTATCCTCCTCTTGCGAGAACCGCCAACAAACAGAGCTCGGCACCCGAATCCTGGGGTTCACACCTTTTGCTACACTTGCTCTTCCCTCTCCCTTTTCTGGCTTTTTATTATTACTATGTTGCTGGATGATGTTAAAGCAAATCCCAGAAACGGCATCGCGGCTGGGCACGGTGGCTCACGCCTGTAATCCTAGCACTCTGGGAGGCTGAGGCGGGCGGATTGCTCAAGGTCAGGAGTTCAAAACCAGCCTGAGCAAGAGCAAGACCCCATCTCTACTATAAATAGAAATAAATTAATTGGCCAACTAATATATATAGAAAAAAATTAGCCGGGCATGGTGGCGCATGCCTGTAGTCCCAGCTACTCGGGAGGCTGAGGCAGGAGGATCACTTGAGCCCAGGAGTTTGAGGTTGCTGTGAGCTAGGCTGACGCCACGGCACTCACGCTAGCCTGGGCAACAAAGCGAGACTCTGTCTCAAAAAAAAAAAAAAAGAAAAGAAACGGCATCGCTTCACCCTACTAATAGCTTCACGCAGCGTGCACCTCCAAAGACCGATAGACGAGGACGTGTCCTTCCGGACCGCTGGCACTGCCATCTCAGCCCCAGCCCAGCAAAGAGTGACCGTCCTAACATCAGCCCAGACCCGTCCCTCAGGCCTTTTGCAGTTGGCTTAGGGACCTGTGTTTGTGCCAAGCGCCCGGGGACATGTGACACCCGGGGACTGGCAGTCGCTCTCCTGCGGACGTCAGACTAGCGGATCGCAAGCAAGCCCGGCCGCGGACTGGGCTGGCACCGCCCTGCACCCGGCTACCTGCTCAGCCTCTGGCGTGGCACTCGCGGCGCCCAGGGCTGGCGGGTGGAGACGAGAAGGACGGGGACGGACGGAGGCCCTGCCTCGACTGGCCCCGAATGCTTTCGGCCTTGGGCTCCCTGTGTGGCACTGAGGTGTCCCCCTGCTTCTCTGGGAACGGATCGTGGGGTGGCTTTGGGGGTCAGGCCTGGATTCCACCATGGCTCTGCCTCCTCCTCTTTGAGTTCTAAGGTAGGACACCCCCACCTCCCTGACCCTCTGCCTCTTCTTCTGTCAAATGGCGAGCCTATGAATAGGGGACTGTCTCCACTCCTTGTAGGTGAAACACAAAATAAAACTGTAATGAGATCACATCTATCTTCCACATCAGCAAATGCAAAGAAGCCACAACCACGGTGGCTGGCACGGATGTAGGGACACAGGCACTCCGGGTATATGGTTGGCAGAACTGGAAACTAGCGCCACCCTACGGATGGCGACAGGGTCAATTTGTACAGATTTATTTTCATTTTTTTATTTAAAAAATTTCTTTTTTTTTTTTTTTTTTGAGACAGAGTCTCGCTTTGTTGCCCAGGCTAGAGTGAGTGCCGTGGCGTCAGCCTAGCTCACAGCAACCTCAAACTACTGGGCTCAAGGGATCCTCCTGCCTCAGCCTCCCAAGTAGCTGGGACTACAGGCATGCGCCACCATGCCCGGCTAATTTTTTGTATATATTAGTTGGCCAATTAATTTCTTTCTATTTATAGTAGAGACGGGGTCTCGCTCTTGCTCAGGCTGGTTTCGAACTCCTGACCTCGAGCAATCCGCCCGCCTCGGCCTCCCAGAGAGCTAGGATTACAGGCGTGAGCCACCGCGCCCGGCCAAAAAATTTCTTTTTTTGAGACAGGGTCTCACTCTGTCGCCCAGGCTGGAGTGCAGTGGTGTGATCAGAGCTCACAGCAACCTCGAACTCCTGGGCTCAAGCAATTCGCCTGCCTCAGCCTCCCGAGTAGCTGGGACTACAGGAGTGCACTACCACGCCTGGCTAAGCTTTTAAAATTTTTGTTGAGACTGAGTCTCATTATGTTACCCAGGCTGGACTCGAGCTCCTGGCCCAAGCGATCCTCCCACCTCAGCCTCCTAAAGTTCTGGGATTACAGATGTGAGCCATCATACCTGGCCTTCTCTACAATTTATATATATATACATATTTTTTTTTTTTGAGACAGAATCTCACTCTGTTGCCTGGGCTAGAGTGCCATGGCATCAGCCTCACAGCAACCTCAAACTCCTGGCCTTAAGCAATCCTGCCTCAGCCTCCCAAGTAGCTGGGAACCACAGGCATGCGTCTCCATGCTCGGCTAATTTTTTCTATGTATTTTTAGTTGGCCAATTAATTTATTTCTACTTGTAGTAGAGACGGGGTCTCACTCTTGCTCAGGCTGGTTTCGAACTCCTGACCTCGAGCAATCCTCCCGCCTCGGCCTCCCAGAGTGTTAGGATTACAGGCGTGAGCCACCGCGCTGGCCCTTCTCTGCAATTTAAATACTGCTCACTCCTGAGTTGGGGAGGGGCTGGAGGTGGGGACAGAAATGAAACACGAGAGGCCACAAAGTCAAAATTGTTGGAGCTGGTGACAGGTGCCCGGGGGTTCATTACACTCTGCTCTCTGTTTGCATAGATGTCTGCAATTTTCCATAATAAAAAGATAAACATCAAAATTATTCAACAATAAAAATGAAGCACGAATACATGCTACAACATGGGTAAACCTTGAACACATGATTTGGAGTGAAAACAGCCCATCACAAAGGACCACATATTACACGATTTCACGTACATGAAATGTCCACAGAGGCGGAAAGCAGGTTAGTGGGTACGAGGGGCTGGGGGCAGGGACTCGGGGTGATGGACTCTTGAGCTACCGAAAATGTCTTAAAATTGCCTGCAGAGGCCAATGCATAACTCCGTGAATACGCTAAAAGTTACCGAATTGCACATTCTAAATAGGTGAATGGTATGATAGGTGAATGATATCTCAAACAAAGCTGTTAAACTTTTTTAAGCTTGATAAAACCAAAAATTGCACATCTCCTCGCACCCAGCATTTTATTTCTAAGAATTGATCCTACAGACCTGTTCACGCACGAGCACAAGGACCTACCTACAAGGATATTCACGGCAGCTTTTTTTTAATCATCTAAGAGCAATGGAACAGAAACAACCTAAGAGTCTGTCTGCAAGGAATTGGTTGAAGGATCGTAGTTTATCTAAACAACGAAACGTTGCACGGCTGCAAAAAGGACTGCGGTCCCTCTATACGCACTGGAGCAGAGCTGTGGCCAAAACATACGGCTTGGCGGGACAGCGGTGGGGACAGAGCACCCGATGGTGGGAGGGACGAGCTGAGTGTCTAATGTCAGCATTGCCCAGCCCAGACCTACCTCGGCCAGAGTCCAGGGGTCCCGGTGGCAGGTCAGGGAGCTGAGGGGACCGCCTGCAGTGACCAACATCTAGGAACTTTTTTTTTCTTTCCCTTTTTTTTTTTGAGACAGAGTCTCTCGCTTTGTTGCCCAGGCTAGAGTGAGTGCCGTGGCATCAGCCTAGCTCACAGCAACCTCAAACTCCTGTGCTCAAGCGATCCTCCTGCCTCAGCCTCCCGAGTAGCTGGGACTACAGGCATGTGCCACCATGCCCAGCTAATTTTTTTTCTATATATTTTTAGTTGGGCAATTAATTTCTTTCTATTTATAGTAGAAAGGGGATCTCGATCTTGCTCAGGCTGGTTTCGAACTCCTGACCTCGAGCAATCCACCCGCTTTGGCCTCCCAGAGAGCTAGGATTACAGGCGTGAGCCACTGCGCCCGGCCAGGAACTTTTAAATTGGTAGAGAAATCACTTCCCATTTTTATTACTAAGGTGATGTTCATGGCTGAACATTAGTCCCAGAGCTAGAGGATGCCTCCTTTTATAGAAAAATAATATGCATCTTTTCTTAAGATACCTGTTCTTTGTAAAATATTTCTGGAAGGAGACACAGGAAGCTTAACAGCGGGAAACCAGGGCCCTGGGAGTGGGGGGAGACTTGGTTTTCTCAGCGAGACCTTTGGCCACGTTCAAGTTATGTCATTAGATGCATTGATTGCATATTATTTTTATGTCTGAATTGCAAAAACCAGAGCTGCGTGTCTGGCCACTGCCAGGCAGGGCAGCCACCGGGAAGGCCACGTGAGCTGCCCACGTCAAGAGGCCAAGCAGGACCTAAAGGGACAGGCCAGGCCCCCAACTGTGGCCGAGACCTGAGTTTGTTTGCCAGCTGCCCAGCCGCAGAGGAGTCAGGCAGGCTGGGGGATTACGAAACCGTGGTTGGGAAATCCGGCAGGGTGGGGGCGGGGAGGCTGGAGACCCTGTGTGGCAGAGGCCGGGCTGTCTGCAGCCTTGGTAGGAGGCCAAGCCCAGCGCTCCCTTCTCGGCCCTTCCCACTTGGCCCTGGTGCCAACGATAGCTCCGCGGCCTCCCATGGTGCCAGGGGCCAGAGAAGACTCAGCCCCGGCTCAGCCCCAGAAGCCACCTAAGGGCCTTGCTTTGGAGGGCTCGGCGAGAAGCATCGTATGTTCATCCAAACAACAAAACATTACGCAGCCCCGAAAAAGACCGAGGTCCATCTGTGCGTATTTGTTACAGGTTGAATCGTGTCCACGTGGCGCCCTGCCACAAAGACGTGCTGAAGCCCTAAGCCCCAGACCTCAGAACGTGACCGTTCTGGAGACAGGGCCACTGCACACGTAAAAGTTAAGGTGACGCTGTGCGGAGGGCGGCGAGCCCCTACTCCATTGTGGCCGGTGTCCTCAGGAGAAGGGGGTTGGGGACACAGATGCACACGGGGAGACGCCACATCAAGGTGAAGACAGAGATGGGGAGGTGTCTACAAGCCACACAACGCCAAAGATTGCCGGGAAACTGCCCAGAGCCAGGGGACACGCACGGGACAGATTCTCCCGGGATGAACCGGCCCTGCACTTCCAGCCCCAGAACCAAGGGACGGCCCATTTCCTGTTTCAGGCTCTCGGTGGCGGTGCTGCGTTACGGTAGCCCGAGCAACTAACACGGCACGGGGACACAGCCACCGTCGCACCTGCTGCTTGGCCACCAAGGTGGGAGGAGATCCCCAGGGCGGGGTGCGAGCTGAGCATTTGCCCTGCGCCTTCGCTGGACCCTCAGCAGCCCCTCCGGCTTAGCCTCTCCAGTATGTCCCTCCCACGGCCCCCGGGGGTCTTTCTGTTCCCAGCCCTCCCACAGCTGCCAGCACCCCCAGGACAAAGTCCCAGCCCCTGAGGCTGGCGTTTGAGACCCCGCCTGCCTGTGCAGCTCTCCAGAAGTCTCAACCCCTTAACACACCACACCTTTCCTGCCCCAGGGCCTTTGCACAGGCTGTTCCCTGTGCCCGGCACGCTCTTCCCCAGCATCCCCAGTCCCCGGCCTCACCTCCTCCAGGCCTCTGCTCAAATATCTGCATCTCAGGACACCCCCTCTGCCTCCTCTGCTGAAAGCCGTGCCCCTCCCTCCCCGCCCCTGCTTTACTTTCCTCGTCGGCTGTGTCATTCCTCACTGCTTTGGTTGGGGTTTCCCTCTCGTGGGTGAGTCTCGTTCCCTGCTCAATCCTTCCCTCACCGAAACTGCAGAAACCCCTTGGAACCCCAGCGTCTGCACACAGCAGGTGCTCAATAAACACCCCGCAAACCGATGCGCGAATGGCCGCGTCCTTGAGCGGCGCCCCCGCCCGGCCCACTCACAGGTGATCTCCTCGTGGGTGAACCCCAGGACCCGCAGGGACTCCAGCGTCTCCTGGAAGAGCTCCCGCTCCTGGCTGGGGGCGGGCGGCGGGCCGTGGGTCAGGAAGCGGTAGTGGGAGCTGGGCTCCAGGAGCAGGTCGGCTGCGGGGGCAACGCGGAGGGGTCAAGGTCGAGGGGGAGCCGTGGAGTCAGACTCACATCGCGGATTCATCCACGGCGACCCCGGGAGGAGCCACGTCCCCCTCACGTGGGGGGGGTCACCTCCTCCTGGGTGTGGCGGGAAGGGCCGGGCATGCAGTAGGCGCTTAGCACCTAACAGCCCTTCCCTCTCTCTTCCTTCCTGAGGGTTGTCAGTCAGGGAACTGCCCGAGGCAGGCCGGGGCAGGGGATGGCAGGGCCATCCAGAACAAGTGGCTGCGAGGCCGCAGTGAGTGGGGGGCGGGGCGGGGCCACCAGGCAGCTGGAACCAGGAGGCGGCACTTGCTGGGGGTGGCCGGGGCAGAGTCGGGGGAGCCCCAGCGCTGGGAGCAAGAGCCATAGGAGTCTGGGTGGCAGCGGGCAGGAGGGGCAGGGCAGGGACAGGAGACCGAGGGAGCACGAGACAGCAGGAGCCAGAAGCCGCACACACCGGGACGTCAGGAGCCAGGAGGCAGCGGGAGCCACAGCAAGGCCGGAGTCCCGGTGACCTGGCAGGAGGGAGGAGAGGCCACGAGAGAGAGGAGCCGCAGCACACGGAGCCCGGAGCTTCGGAAGTGAGCGAGAGCAGGAGCCATGAGGCGGCTGTGACAGCGGGCGTGGGCCGGAGCCCGCAGAGAGCTGGAACCAGAGGGCAGCGGGACCCCCTCGCGACAGAAGCTGGGAGGCGACAGAAGCTACTACACAGCGAGAGCCAGAGGCCGTGGAAGCCACTCGTAAAGGAGGTGCCTGGCAAATGCAGTGCCCTGCTTCCTCCCTCCCGGGGCCAGGAGCAGGCCGGCGGGCAGCACTGACCCTTGAGCTGCTCGCCGGCGCCCCCGAGCAGCTGGTAGAAGATGTGGAAGCTGCACTCGTCCTTGGCCTGGCGGATGGCCCTCGACTTCTCCAGCAGGTCTGGTGGAGGCGAGTCAAGGTGCCAGACGGGAAGGCGGGGGACCCCACTCGGGCCCCCCATGCTCCAGGCCACCCACCCATGCTGCACCTCCCACCCTGCCCCTGGGAGCAGCGGGTCCTGCCCAGGCTGGCGACTTGCCACTAACTGGATGAGTGGCCTTGGGCACACCACTTAAATACTTGTGCCTCAGTTTCCCCATCTGTTGCACCCCTTGTTGAGTTGCTGTGAGGGTACATGACTTACTATTCGTGAAGCTCCGGGAACAGTGCCTGGCCCATAGGAAACCATGGATGAGAATGTCTCTGATCGTTATCATTCTAGCCTCAGTTTCCCCATTCGAATATATCTGCTCCCATCTCCAACTAGACCGCCACCCTGCATGCCCCCCTTCTCTAAGGTCACGCGGCACGTTTACGCACTAAAACGCGTCCAGACGTCTCAGAGTACGGTGGGCACCGTGCACTGGGCACCGCGTCTGGCCCCGTGCCCACACACCCGCCGGCGGCAGCTGCAGCCCTAGGCCATCCCCGAGCCCCGCGGCGCGCGGTGGTGGCTCACAGTCAGCGCTCAAGCAGCGCCGGTCACGGTGCCCGGCCTGGCGCTGAAGGCACAGGCTGCACCGGCTCCCCGCCCGGGGCATCCCAGACCCTCTGGCCGAAGTGGACGCCCGAGCCGTGAGCGCCCACGCAGGCCCCCGAGACAGCTGAGCAGAGAGCTGCGCCCAGCGGGGCCGCCACGCCGGACGGGGGCGCGTGGGTGGGAGACCGTGTGCAGGGGGAAGTGGCAGAGGGGACAGATGTGAGCACGAGGCACGAGAGGCAGGACAGCGCGGCAGGGAGAGCCACGAGCTCTGACAACCCGGGTAAGCAGGAGACTGGAGGCGGCAGGAGCTGCGGGGTAAGAGGACCCGAGCGAGGAGGAGCCCTGGGGGGGGGGGGGGCAGTGGCCGTGGGGCCGGGCCGGTGAGAGCCGAGGACGTGGGTCCCCGGGGGCAGCAGGACCCACGGGGCCTCGTGCCCTGAGTCGGCTTCGAGAAACCCTCCCTGGGATCGCGGGGACAGTGAGCTTCCCGGATGTCCCCGAGGGGTCTGTGCTCCTTCTCCTTCCACAGACAGAGAAACTGAGACACAGTCGTCAAATCCCGCACCCAGGGTGCCACAGCGGCAGAGCTGGGATTCGAACCCCGGTTACAGTGATGTCTCGGCCCATTCTCTGATGTCTGCGCTCCTGGAGCGCCTGCGCTTTACCATTTAAATTCCTCTAAACCCCCACGGGAGAGCGAACGCTGCCCTGCAGGAAAGGGGGCCCTGGCTGGGGTCTGGGGACCTGGGTTTCAGGGGGGCCCTGGCTGGCGTCTGGGGACCTGGGTTTCCCGGGGCCCCGGCATTCCCTGACGGACGTGAGGGGTCCGCGAGGCCTAAACGGTTCGCTGCGAACACCGCAGTCGCCGCCGAACACCTGCTTTCCTCCTGGGAGTCGGGATTCTGGCACACACCAAGCAGACGGGGCCACGGGGCCACGTGGCACCGCCACCCCCAATAAAATCCCCGACACCGAGTCTCTGACGAGCTTCCCCGATGGCAACGTTCCACAAGTGTCGCCACACCTCGTTGCTGGGGGTTAAGCTTGACCTGTGCGGCTCCACTGGGGAGGATTCTGGAAGCTCGTGCTCCCCCTCCCCCATCAAGCCCTGCACCTGTTCCCTTCGCCGGCCACGCTCCCCACACTGTCACCATCGTGCATCACCTCCACGAGCCACTGAAGGCCGAGGCCTGGAGTCCCCCTGGCGGGTCACTGAGCCTGGTGGTCTTGGGGACCCCGACCGCCCCCCGCAGCAAGGCTGTGCCGGCCTTATAGAGACACGGTGGCCCTGCGCCCCTCCCTCCCCCTGCAGACGCCCCATCTGAGCGGCCGCGCCCCACCGAGCAGCAGTCGTGGGTCCCCAGCAGTGGAGCCTGCGTCCTGTAAGGGTGCTGTCCAGAGGGCCACCCCCCCCCCCGGCCGCCACCTGTCCTCCTGGGCGCCCCTCCCCCCGCTGCGCAAGGATACAGGTCTCGATGTTGGCGCCCACGATGTAGCCGGCAACGTCGAAGTTGATGCGGATGAATTTGCCCTGGGAGGGACGGCAGAAGGGGGCTTCGGAGCGAGAACTTGTCCCCTCGGCCCTGAAGAGCACCCCAAACCTCCCCACTCCCACCCAGTGCCGGGGCTGCCTCGCCCACTCTCTCCCACTACCCGAACCCCACCCAAGCCTGAGTCCCCAGAGAGGGGCTCCCTGGGCAATCTGACGTCTTTCCTCAGGGCCCTGGTCCCCAGCCCCTCCTCCCCAGACCCAGGGTTCATGTCCCCAGCCCCTCCTCCCCAGACCCAGGGTTCATGTCCCCAGCCCCTCCTCCCCAGACCCAGGGTCCATGTCCCCAGCCCCTCCTCCCCAGACCCAGGGTCCTGTCCCCAGCCCCTCCTCCCTCAGTCCCAGGGGTCCTGTCCCCAGCCCCTCCTCCCTCAGACCTAGGGGTCCATGTCCCCAGCCCCTCCTCCCCAGACCCAGGGTCCTGTCCCCAGCCCCTCCTCCCCAGACCCAGGGTCCTGTCCCTAGCCCCTCCTCTCCAGACCCAGGGTCCATGTCCCCAGCCCCTCCTCCCTCAGACCCGGGGGTCCATGTCCCCAGCCCCTCCTCCCTCAGACCCAGGGGTCCATGTCCCCAGCCCCTCCTCCCTCAGTCCCAGGGGTCCTGTCCCCAGCCCCTCCTCCCTCAGACCTAGGGGTCCATGTCCCCAGCCCCTCCT
The DNA here is from genome assembly GCF_040939455.1 of Microcebus murinus. NCBI lineage: Eukaryota > Metazoa > Chordata > Mammalia > Primates > Cheirogaleidae > Microcebus > Microcebus murinus. The sequence continues at coordinate 68,505,175 of NC_134119.1, read as the reverse complement.
CCCTCAGACCCAGGGGTCCATGTCCCCAGCCCCTCCTCCCTCAGACCCAGGGGTCCTGTCCCCAGCCCCTCCTCCCTCAGTCCCAGGGGTCCTGTCCCCAGCCCCTCCTCCCTCAGTCCCAGGGGTCCATGTCCCCAGCCCCTCCTCCCCAGACCCAGGGTCCTGTCCCCAGCCCCTCCTCCCCAGACCCAGGGGTCCAGGCCCCCAGGCCCTCCTCCCCAGACCCAGGGTCCTGTCCCCAGCCCCTCCTCCCCAGACCCAGGGTCCTGTCCCCAGCCCCTCCTCCCCAGACCCAGGGTCCATGTCCCCAGCCCCTCCTCCCTTAGACCCAGGGGTCCATGTCCCCAGCCCCTCCTACCTCAGACCCAGGGGTCCATGTCCCCAGCCCCTCCTCCCCAGACCCGGGGGTCCAGGCCCCCAGGCCCTCCTCCCCAGACCCAGGGTCCTGTCCCCAGCCCCTCCTCCCCAGACCCAGGGTCCATGTCCCCAGCCCCTCCTCCCTCAGACCCAGGGGTCCATGTCCCCAGCCCCTCCTCCCCCAGACCCAGGGGTCCATGTCCCCAGCCCCTCCTCCCTCAGACCCCGGGGTCCAGCCCAAGCCCCTCCTCCCCAGACTTGGGGGTCCAGCCCCAGCCCCTCCTCCCCAGACCCATATGTTTTGCCCCACCCACCCACCCCTACACGCCCGGCTCCTATAACCCGGACACAGCCAGGCACTGCCCTCCCGCAGCACTCACAAATCGGGAGGAGTTGTCATTCTTCACCGTCTTGGCGTTGCCGAAGGCCTCCAGGATGGGGTTGGCCTGAAGCAGCTGCCGCTCCAGCTCCCCCTGCCCGGGGTAGAGGGGGCGTCAGTAAGGACCTCGGGGAGGCGGGCCCAGCTGGGGGCTGTGTCTCCAGTGGCTGCCTGTCTGTGTGTGAGGGGCCTTTGTGTGTCTGGGTGTGTGCCCAATTCCCACATCCGGGTCTTGCCTGCCCATCTATTGTGAGCCGAACAGGGAAATATCTCCAAGACATATTGTTGAATAGAAATCAAACCAAACAATGAAAAAAAACGTTGCAGAATAACACCTGCAATGTGATCCCATCAGTAAAAAATAAATTAAGGAAACACCACCACAAAACAAGACTGTTAGTTCTACAGACATATACATGTTTGTGAACATATGGAGAAAGGTCTGCAAGGATGTGCACCAGACTGTCAACAGTGTAAGCCACTCCAAGGAAGGGGACTGGGAGGAGGAAAGACGGATGTCAATTTGTCTGATTTGCTGTTGTTACAGTGAATATGGACTCCTGTATTCCTGGTAGAATTTTTAATTAAGGGAAAAATCTATCCTCTTATATATAAAGTGCTTCAAACTGTCTGGCACATAGTTGGCCATCAAGAACGGTGGTTTCCTTTCCCCACCAGGCTGCCCCATGGTAGGAACCTTACTCCGAACTTCTCTCCAGCCCCCTCGATGTAGAGCCAGGCACACAGTAGGTGCTCAATAAATAGCAGCCTGTGTGTACCTTCTCTCAGGCTACGTCTAGCTGGTGTTAGGATGAAACAGTCTCAGCTAGGCGGATGGCTTTGTCAAATGAAAAAATATATGCAAGGTGAAGGGCACGTGGCTTGGCTGCCAGCTCCCTGGGCGTGTGGGTGCCCAGAGCCCGTGGGCCCGGCTAGACACATTCGGTAGATCGGTAGTAAACGGCAGCTTTGGTCCCTGGGTCATTTCATGTTGACATCTGTGGCCCGTCTGCACACACACAGCAGGGCCACTGTCGTGGCGGTGGGAGTCCCTGGCAGGTGTCGCCATGGCTGCCTTGGGCCGTCTACCAGGAAGGCCTCGGGCCGGGGCAGCGTGAGGGGCGGCAAGACTCGAGTGAGTCCCTGCTACTCACGTAAGACATGGTGCTGGCGGAGGCCTGAGGAAGTCACAGGACACGAGACACGGACCAGGACACAGCACATGGAACGTGGACAGACACACAGGTGAACCGGTGGCCTCGGGCAGTGGTGGGGTACGGGGGCAGGGGGTTAGGGGAACAGGGTGTGCGGAGTGGGGTGGCCGGGGGGACCACATGCCTGGCTTTGGACCCTGCTCTAGCCCTCCCAGGGCAGGTGACCAACTGACTCGCCCCCACCCCGTGCCTGCGGTCCCTCGTCTGCAACACGGGACAGCAGCACCCAGCTCACTGGGGCGTTAAGTGAGGTGATGTGAGCAAAGGGCTCGGAACATGGGGAGCACTGTGTATTGTTCACTTAGATGACAAACCCACGCATCGTGGTCACCTAAAATCAGGCCTGACGCATAGTAGGTGCTCAGAAAATAAAACACCTACTAAGTGTCAGGTGCTGTTCCGAGAGCCAACGAGGCTAACACTGGCCCTTGCGACTGTGCATCTGCCCTGCCTCTGCTCCCGGCCCCAGCCCGGGCACACAGTAGGTGCTCAGGCGGCACGGGCGGCCAGGGAAGGCCCCGCACCAGCCATGGCCCCTGTGGAGGAGGCAGGCAGTTACGGGGGAGCAGAGCCCGAGACGGAGGGGACGTGGCTGTGGCGGGGCCCAGGGGTGTGCCAAGGCCGGGTCGCTTACGGGGACGCCCGGCTCCTTCCTGCCCTTCGGCGACGATGCCACGTGGGCGAGGTACTGGATGACCTTCTTGGTGTTCTCCGTCTTCCCGGCCCCAGACTCCCCGCTGTGGGGGGACAAGGGGAAGCGAAGGGGGTTGGCAGTGACGCCAGGGAAGCCCCCTGCCCTTCCAAACAGAGCCACGCCCAGCCGGGACCCCTCCCCCTCCAGCAAGTCCTTCCGGATTACTCACGTGCAGAGAATGGACTGATCCTCACGATCTGTAGGGACAAGAAGGGACATGTCACCTGAGACAGTCTCTCCAGCAGGACCCTCTGACCCCTTACACTAGCCACTGTCTTTTCAAAATGATTCCCAAGGAGTGAGGAAGGGTTTACTTTTGATCTGTGACACTCCTGGGTTCTAATATCCCACCCAACTCAGCCCCTTGCTTGCTGTGTGACCCTGGGAAAACAGCTATCCCTCTCTGATCCTTGGTTTTTCTTCACCTATAGAATAGAGACCGTCAACCCCAACTTAACAGAACACAGTCTATTTAACACCACAATTGGAGACCATGCTGTGTGCTGCCTCATGCCGGCCACGCGAGATTCAGACAACAGAGCGAGGTCCCGGACCCCAGGGTTGACCCCCGATACAAGACATCTCCCCCAGCGCCCACCTTGGGCCTGACACAACCATTCCAGAGATGCAGCCTCCCAGCTGCTAAGCACCGGGCACAGAAGGGGGGACAAAAACCACACAAATGAGGACTTACGACGACTTAGCAGCGATTGGCACGGGGCAGGGGACAGCTAAACAGGTAACAGCATAAAGTGATGGCTCTCAACCAGGGGTGATTTTGTCCTCTGCTGCCCCCAGGGGCTGGTGGCAGCGCCGGGAGGCATTTCTGGTTGTCACAACCAGGGAGAGGGGCTCTACTGGCACTGCGTGGTTAGCGCCCAGGGATGCTGCTGAACATCCTGCTACATAGGGGACAGTCCTCCGCAACAAAGAGTCATCTCACCCCAGATGCCCACAGAGCCGGGACTGAGGAACCTGGTATTCATGAGACGTGACCTGGGGGGCAGGAGGGAGGGAGGGCTTGGCAGGAGAGGTGACATCTCAGGCAGAGGGCACAGTCGGGGCAAAGGCCCTGGGGTCAGAGCGAGTTGGGGACATTTGAGAGACAGGAAGGCCAGTGAGGCTGGGGGAGGGGACAGAGATGGCAAGGGGCACAGGCGGGTTTTGAAGCCACGATCACAGGGTCTGAATGTTTTTTAAGCAGGGGCTTAAAAAGCAGGGGCGGGAGTCCTCGGGGTGGCTTTAGCCGGGAGGTGAGCTGCATTCGGCAGGACCTGGGCTGGGGCCGTATGCACTGGGGCTCGAGGCCCAGCTGCCCCTGCCTGGCTGAGTGACTTGGGGACGGTCCCCGAGTCTCTCTGTGCCTCCGTTTTCCCATCTGAAAAGTGGGGCTCAAAATAGCCACCACCCCACAGGGCTGTGGTCAGAACTCAGGAGAATGTTCCAAACCCACTCAGCTCGGCGCCCCGCACAAGACGGACACATAACTCATGGTGTGATGTACAGGGAGGCCGTGGTCTGGGCCCTGGGTTCAAATCCCACCTCGGCCCACCCACCCACAGTGTGACCACAGGTGATGACTGCTTTGCTCCGTGCCTCAGTTTCCCCTGCTGGAAATCAGGGTAATGGGAGAACCTATTTCATAGAGTTGCTATGAGGTTAAATGAGTTAATCCAACAAAAACTGACAAAACTGCCAGGAGAAATAGACGAATCTGCTATTCTAGTTGGAGACTGCAACACTCGGCCATCAGAGACAGGCGCGTCCGGCAGGGAGAAATCAGTGAGGCCTCAGCTGAGCTCGGCCCCACTATGAGCCAGCCAGATACAACTGACACCTAGTGACCATTTTATCCAGTGAGAGCGGAGCCCACCTTCTGCTTAAGTTCTCACGGGACATTCACCAAGAGGGACCACGTCCCAGGCCACAAAACACACCTTGACGAATTTAAAAGACTAGAAATCATACAATGTCCAGTCTCAGACCACAGTGGGACTAACCCAGAAATCAATAACAAAGATAGGCTGGGCCCGGTGGCTCACGCCTGTAATCCTAGCATTCTGGGAGTCCGAGGCAGGCGGATTGCTCAAGGTCAGGAGTTCGAAACCAGCCTGACCAAGAGCAAGACCCCGTCTCTACTAAAAAAAAAAAAACCAGAAGGAAATTAATTGGCCGACTAAAAATATATAGCAAAAATGAGCCAGGCATGGTGGCGCATGCCTGTAGTCCCAGCTACTCGAGAGGCTGAGGCAGGAGGATCGCTTGAGCCCAGGAGTTTGAGGTTGCTGTGAGCTAGGCTGACGCCACGGCACTCACTCTAGCCTGGGCAACAAAGAGAGACTCTGTCTCAAAAAAATAAATAAATAAAATAACAAAGATAACTGGAAAATCCCAAAATACGTAGAGACCAAACAACATACTTCTGCTAACACACGAAATCGCAACAGAATCGAATCCATGAAAAATTCCTGGCACTGAGCAGAACTCACCTTTACCTTATTGTACATTTATTCCTAAGATATAATAATAGCTAGCAGATGATAATAGCTAAAAATTATAAAAATATGTAACGAATTATACAATCAAATTATGTAACTTTTACCTATTACTGTACACAAGTTTATAATGAGAATGTAAATGCATTATCTGTTAGCATGTTCTATTACGGAATGCAGGTATATTATATATTGCATGTTGGACCAGAGGTTCTCAGACTTGAGTATCAGGATTGTCAGGGGGATCTTGTAAAGACACTGATTGCCGAGCCCTGGCCCGGAGCGTGTGACCCAGTAGGCCTGAGGCACGGCCCAAGTCTGCACTTCTAACCAGTTCCCAGGTGACGTGATGCCACCAATGAGATCACACTCTGAGAGCCACTGCGTTATATGATATAAACATAAGACACAACAGAAACAAAGCATATATTAAATAAGTATATGTTCAATATAAATATATTGCTATGTACTATTACGTTATGATATAAAGTTTTAAAAGTTTAATATATATTTGGTATACGCTAAATATTTATGAAAATAGATGATATATAACAAATATGTATCAAGTACATTGTGTTTATTGCGGATGCTGATTATGTAGTTTTTCCAGGACTGGTCTACACTGTTGCGGTGTGAGCGTCAGCCCCTTGGAAGGATGCCCTTGTGCAGTGTGCAACCTGCTCAGCTGTACACAACGGCCTGGTGCTGCCATCCCTCCGTCTAAGGGGCGACATCTTACCCCATGACAACGTAGATCATGTCTACCACCAACGATAAATGTTGAATGAATGAACACTCTTGTCTCAAGAGAAATTTTTTGCATAAGCCCAGCAAAAGTGGCTCCCAAATATTGTTGAGAGAAGGGGTGAACAGAGACAGATAACGAGGCTCTCGGACCTACAGCCTCACTCACTCGGCCCTCTATTTGTGTTCCCTCCGGCCTCCCAAAAAGTCTCGCGAAGTCTGAAATCCCCCACGCTGTGGTCTGACCCTGTCCCTGGCTCCCGGCGGCATCTGGCCAGGCCCCCCTGGAAGTCTCAGCACAGCACTCACCCTGGAGCATGCTTCGGTAGGCCCCCTCGGTCACTGCATACACGTGAGGCGGCACCTCATGGCGCTTCTTGCCCCGGTACATCTCCACAATGGCCTCTGTGTAGATGGGAAGCTGCTTGTACGGGTTGATGACCACACAGAAGAGTCCGGAGTACGTCTATGGTGGGCGAGAGGGGAGAGGGTCTCAGCTGCCTGCCCACAGATGGAAACGCATCATGGGGCTGCTGTGTACAGCTGGGCAGGTTGTGCACTGCACAAGGGTTATCTGCACATGCTCTGTCTACACCATAACAATGTAGATTTGAATATAAGGATCTTGCCAAATTGTACAAAGGTGTTACATGATGAAGATTTACCCTGAGAGAAACCATGGACTTTGCAGCCAGCCAGACTTGAGTTACAGCCTGCGGCCACCTGGACTCACACGCACATGAAATGACCACGTGCAAGTCATCTGTTGAAGCATTCTTTGTAGCAGCAAAAGACTAGAAACGACCTGAATGCACGTTCAAACAATGGATTCCTATGACGCTGTCAGGGAGAGCCATGGATAGTCCCACACGGCCTCTGTGTAGATGGGAAGCTGCTTGTACGGGTTGATGACCACACAGAAAAGTCCAGAATATGTCTACAGTGGGCGAGAGGGGAGAGGGTCTCAGCTGCCTGCCCACAGATTGAAAGGCATCATGGGGCTGCTGTGTACAGCTGGGCAGGTTGTGCACTGCACATGTGGGACTATCTCCAAAATATTACCAAGTGAATGGAAACGAGTTGAGAACCGTGTATGCACTTGCATTGAAAGGGGTCAAAGAGGAATGTTACGTATTCGCCTGGGCTATCTCTGGAGAGGTGCTGTGGTACGTGCAGCATGAAACGCAGTAGGCACGTATCTGTGGTTTCTGTTGACCCCAGTCATATAACTGTCCTGCTTACGTGCCCGTGCTGAGTGGTGCATTCTCGGTGGAGGAAATGCTAAATTTCAGGTTCAAGGTGCATGAAATTAAAGATGTAATTTATTTTTTTTTTTTTTTTGCATTCAAGTTCAGGGATCCCATGAATTCCACCCATGGACCCTTTAGGGCTGGATTCAGGACTCTATAATGGTTTAACCCTTTGCACTCCAATGTCGAGTGTGACTCGACACGGTTAGCAAAAATTATAGAGATTAGAATTACTCTTTGAATGTATCAATAATTTGAAATATAAAAAAAATCCAAATAAATAAGTTTGTATGAAAAGAAACTCCAGTTTTTTATTCTACTGCCGCGCTTTGTAAGATCTGGGGTATTTAAAAAATTAAATCCTGAGTAGAATAAAGGAATCGAGAAAAAAGCAAGCGAGTGCAAAGAGTTAAGAACTGCTCTTGGCCGGGCAAAGTGGCTCGAGCCTGTAATCCTAGCACTCTGGGAGGCAGATTGCTCGAGGTCAGGAGTTCGAAACCAGCCTGAGCAAGAGTGAGACCCCGTCTCTATTATAAATAGAAACAAATTAATTGGCCAACTAAAAATATATAGAAAAAATTAGCCGGGCATGGAGACATATGCCTGTAGTCCCAGCTACTCGGGAGGCTGAGGCAGGAGGATCACTTGAGCCCAGGAGTTTGAGGTTGCTGTGAGCTAGGCTGATGCCACGGCACTCACTCTAGCCTGGGCAACAGAGTGAGACTCTGTCTCAAAAAAACAAAAAAGAACCGCTCTTGCTCATGGGGGTATCAGGTAGGCAGGAGGTATTCTGCACACACCTGAGCAGTTAGACAGTTAGGGAGCTTTCTACCCATTTAGCCAAACCAGCCAGAGAGCGAACTAGCCACGCCACCTAGAGTTCGCTAGCTAAACTAGCCAGAGAGTTAGCTGTTTAGTGGCTTAGCTAGCTAACTATTGAATCAGTTAGCTACTTGGCTAGCAAGCTGGTTGCTTAGCTAGTTAGCTACAGGACTGCCATAAGCTCCCACACACTTGGGCTTCTCCAGAAGAGCAGGGTGTGGCCGCCACAGGCTGCCCAGTCCCAGGTGCCAACCTTCTAACGGTGGGAGGCTGGGTGGCCGGCCAGGAGCAGAACAACCGGTTTGCTGGGTGTCTGCCCGCCCCGCCTGGAAGGGCTGCTGCCGGGAGCTCCCTGCTCTCGGAGGGCGGGGCGGCCGGACCGCATTCCCTGGGAGGGTATCTCATGGCTGCTGGCGCCCGGGCCCCACTGCTGGCTGGCGGAGGAACCCACTCCCCACGCCACCCCCCACCCCAGGCCCCTCCTGCGACCACACCTTGTTGCCAAGGCAACACCCTGGCAACGGGAACCTGAGCTGGCCAAGGCGGCCAGGGGAGCAAAAGGTAGAGGCTGGTGCGACCAGAGAGGGTCGGGGACACCTGAGTTAGAAGGTTCTAGAAGGCCTGCCCCTGTCCTCGGGGGCCCTGAAGACAGACCTGCCCCCAGCCCTCCTCTGTCCAGTGACTTTCTCCATCATCTCGGTTTCCTCCCTGGGAAACCGGGGAGGACACTCCCCACCTCATCACAAACGCTGCGGGGATTAAGGGAGATAATGAATAAGAACCAGCCAGGCCAGGGCGGGGCCCACACAATAATGGCTAATGTGGCTCCTGAGACGCTCACGTTACCCGACCCACCTGGGAGCCAAGGGCTCCATCAGGCCTTGAAGCCACAAAATCCTGGGTTCAAATTCCGATGATGCATTTTCTGTGTGTGGCTTTGAACAAAAGATTTGCCCTCTCTGAGCCTCAGTTTTCCAGCCCTGGAAAATGGGGCTTTCAAGCCCTGTCACCTGGAAGGGCTCTGGGCATGAGATGCCACGATGCATCTTGCAGCGCCTCGCAGGGCAGGGTGCTCCCAAACGGGCTCCCTCCCTGCCCAAGCGTCCCAGCAAAGGGACTGAGACCCTGCGAGCAACCCGAGGCCACACAGCCTATCAGCGGCAGAAACTGGGAGTTTGGTGTCCAGGACACACAACACTTTCCACTGGGCAACACGCGCTTTCCCCAGACCCGCTGGCCAGTTAAGAGCCATGCGTTCAGCACCAATCTTAAGACAAGCAGGTGGGGCTGGGATCACACCTCTAACATCTTCAGGCCGGGTGACTTGAGCAAGCAGACTTTCTGGGTCTCGCTGTCCTTATCTAATGGGGACAGGAACAGCGCTTCCCACATAGGGTGGCTGGGAGCCATCCACAAGTTCATGTGTCATGCACAGGGCTTAACATGGGCCCCGAAACACTGCGCATGCTCAATACAGTAGCCATCATCAGCGTCTGTGGGGCCAGTGGCTTGTCCCCTCCGAGCTGTGGGAGGAAGGAGGCATGATCCCTACCTCACAGCCTTGTGTGGATGCAGAGGGGCCCACAGATCATACTGGGAAGAAGTTTAGAACAGCAGCCAACAGAGCAGGCAGGTACTCACCAAGTGCTAATGATCATCATTAAGGCCCAATTTGCTTCCTGTCTGGGTTTCCAGAATCTTCTATCTCACTTTCATTTTGTAGGTCCCAATTCTCTGGCTCCCTGGCCACCACTTTAGCTCAGTCCCCACCATTTTTTCCCGCTGAACTTTCTGAATAATCTTCCTAGTGCAGTGGCCAGAACTTGGGGTCTGTAGTCAGAACGACCAGGGTTCAAATCCCAGCTTAGCCTGATCCTAGCTGTGAGGCTTATGTCCAAGTCCTGCGCCCTCTCTGCGGCTCACATCCCCTGCAGAATGGGGATGACAGCAGACACTTGACAAGGTCGCTGCAAGGAACCAGACTATTTATTAAAAGGCAAAGCGAGGCTCAGTACTTTGGGCATCACTCTGATATCCCTGGCCTTCGGTGAGATCCAAGGCAGTGGCCTCTTTCCTGGGGCTCATAAAGGTGAGTGAGGATTCAGAAGGGGCCAGCATAGGTGCCAACCCCATCTAGGGCCCTCGATTCTAATCCCACATCTGCCACCACAAGCTGAGCCAGCCACTGCTCCTCCCAGAGCCTCGGTCTCCAAACGGGAGTCAGACGTCTTTCGCTTTGTGACCCTCGGCAGGGTGGATGTTGGGACAAGGCTGGGAGACGCCACCAGTCTGAGCTGAAGTTTGGAGCGTGAGTCTGGGGCCAGCTGCCTGGGTTCAAATTCCGGCATGACTCCTTCACGGCTGTGTGACCCGGGCCTGGGTCACTTAACATTCCTGAGTGTTGGGCAGTATCGACAGTCCCTGGCCCAGAGGGAGCTGATAACTCACATGCGGTACTTGCGACAGTACCTGGCACGTCATAAGTGCTCAATAAATATTTGCCAGCCACCCATTATTATTATTTTTCATTATTCTTGTCCACATTCCTTGTCAATCTCTCTAATCCTGTTTGCTCTTATGTTAAATAGAATTAACAACCCCTTGGCTGCCCATTAGAACCACCCTGGAAGCTTATTAAAAATACCAGGGCCTCTGCCACACCCCCAGAGAGCCTGATGTAAAGGTCTGGGGTGGGGCTCAGGCGTCGGTATTTTCTCAGAATTCCCCAGATGATCCTAAACATGAAGTTGGGATTAAGAACCACCGCTCTGCCCCATCTGTTTGTTGTAAAGATTAAATAATGTGACAGGCATCACATGCTTAGCACAGAGGCAGAGACTACCATAGCCAACCTCACTATCATCAATCCCCTCTTCATCTTGAGAGGCACCACAGCAAAGCGGGAAAGCCCGGGGCCCTCTACCTGGGTCGGCCAGGTCTATCTGTTGACCTTGGTCTAGGAACTTGACCTCTCTGTGCCTCAGTTTCTTTACCTGCAAAATGGGGACCAAATGCTTTATAACTGTGAAATCTGATGGAGGCAATGTATTTTAGAAAGTTTAGAAGAATGCTTAGTAAGTGTTTGAATAAATGCTCATTTTGATCATGACTCACTCTCTCTCTGGGCTTCAGTTGCCTCTTACGTAAAATGGGAGCAATAATAGTCTCTACCTCGCCTAAGGTGAGATTACATGGATGGATATATGGAAGGCATTCAGCACAGAGCCTAGCATGTTTTCATCAATTGTTGGTCCTCATCAATTGTTGTCACAGGCCCATATCCCTTTCTCTCAACCCTTGGGACGAGTTATATTAACATTTGAGAAACTGGAATTATTTATACCTTAGGAAAATAATGCGGTTTATCTATAGCGTCTACATTATGTGACACCCCCAATAAGGGTCTGAGTCTGTCCTGGTATTCCAGCAATTTCTAATTTGGCAACTAAGTATGGGAATAGTCACAAGACACGGGATAAAGACTATAAATAGCCCCGAGTTAATTCAGCTGGGCTGCTGGCACCCCGCCCCCCGCCCGGACACGGCCCTCCCGGGGGCGGCGGCCACTCACGTAGATGAGGCCCGAGTAGTAGCGCTCGCGGAGGTTGTGCAGCACCGAGGCCTCGTTGAGGCAGGTCAGCTCCGCCATGTCCTCGGCCTTGCTGAACTTGGGCGGGTTCATGCGTTGGATCTGGTCCCGGGGCAGCCGCAGCCGCCGGCCGCTCTCCGCCAGCTCCACCTCGGCCTCCTCCTCGCCCTCGTCCCGCAGCGCTGCGGCCTCGAACCCGTGCAGCTCCGAGGGCACCCACACGAGGCGCCGGGCCGTCCACTCCACCTGCGGGGAGGTGCCCGAGCCCCCCGGCCCACCGCCCATGCTGGGCCCGCGCGGCGTGAACAGGAACGGCTGGGCCGCTTCGGGCACTGGGCCCGGCCTGGGGGGCACCTTCCGCCCCGGCGCCGACATGGTCACTGCTGCCATGGTCTGCAAGGGGGAGAGCCAGAGGTCAGGAGGGGCCCCTCCGCAGTGTCCCCATCCCCACTCCAAATGCCCCGCGCAGCCCCTTGCCCTCCGTCACCAGGTCTCTTTTTACACCTCTGCAAAATGGGTCAACAGACCTGGCTTACTCATTCCATTCATTCACCTCTCTACCCATTCATTCATTCATTCATTCATTCCACAATCACTCAACAAGCCAAGCTGTGAAGGAGGCACGGCTGGCTCTAGGTGTTGGCAATATTCTGGCCCTGGGCTGTCTGACGGGGCAGTCAACGCCATGTGTAAGCTACTGGGCATCGAAACAGACAGTCCAGGCCGGGCACGGTGGCTCACGCCTATAATCCTAGCACTCTGGGAGGCCGAGGCGGGTGGATTGCTCGAGGTCAGGAGTTCAAAACCAGCCTGAGCAAGAGCGAGACCCCGTCTCTACTCTAAATAGAAAGAAATTAATTGGCCAACTAATATATATAGAAAAAATTAGCCGGGCATGGTGGCACATGCCTGTAGTCCCAGCTACTTGGGAGGCTGAGGCAGGAGGATCGCTTGAGCCCAGGAGTTTGAGGTTGCTGTGAGCTAGGCTGAAGCCACGGCGCTCACTGTAGCCTGGGCAACAAAGCGAGACTCTGTCTCAAAAAAAAAAAAAAAAGAAACAGACAGTCCAAACCGGATGGCGTTCTAAGCCTAAGACACACACACTGGATTTCAAAGACAGTACGACAAAAATATAGCTTATTGGTGTTTTTGATATTTGGTGACATGTTGAAATAATATTTTGGGTATATTGGGTTAAATGAAATGTATCATTAACATTAATATCACTTTTTAAATTAAATGTGGCTACTAGAAAATTTTAAATTACATGTTTGCCTTGCATTACATTTCTAGGGGAAAGAGCTGCTCTAATCCCAGGAGGCAGATAGAAAGATAAAAAAGTAAATTATATAGTATGTTAAATGGAAATAGATGGCAAGGAGAGAGATGACGCAGGGGGCGGGGACGTTAGGGTGGCAGGGAAGGCCTCTCTGATGTGGCATTTAAATGAAGACCTGAGGGAGACGCAAGGAGCGAGTGTGTGGGGGGATGTCGGGAGGAGAAGCACGCCAGGCAGCCAGTGCAAAGGCCCTGGGGCAGGGGTGTGCCTGTGTGTCCGTGACACTGTCAGGTGGCCCGGGTGGCTGGAACCAAGTGATCAAGGGGGAGACGGTAGGAGGTGAGGTGACAGAGGGGACAAAGAGGGTGACCTTGCTTTTACTCTGCGATGTGAGCCCAAGGAGGGTATTGATCTGATTTTTGTCCTTAGATTCCCTGACCACCTCTGATCACACCTGCCTCAGGCCTGCAGAACAGACTCGGATCTCACTGCCTCCGTTCACAGTTCCTTCCTTCTCTGGAACCTGGTTTCCTCCTCCATGAGATGGGGAGCCTGGCCCCCTTCATCCTCTCTGAGGCCTTCCGAGTACCAGGCGGTGCCGCCAGTGGGCCTGGGGACCCTGAGATGCGTCACACGGGAGCCCTACCGGGAGGAGCTCCTGGCCTGGGGTGGCTCCAGCGCTAGCCTCAGTCTCAGACCTTGCCGGCCAGGCCTGGGTGAGCCAGATGCCCTGCCCCCCCCCCCCCCCCGCCCCGCCCCCCAGGGGGCCATAGACAGTGGTCAAATGACAGCAGTTCCAAGCAGCAACAGGGAAAACATTCTCCCTGTCCCGCATGGCGCCCTCCTCCTAAAGAAGTCTGCCGGGCCAGTCACGGTCACAGAGTTCTGTCTCTCCAGCGCAGTGCTTCTGCCCAACAGGCCTGGAGACCCCTGGCTGGTCCCCCCGCCTCCAGCACGCCCCCAGAAGTCCTTCCAAACAGCCAGCTCCACAGCTTCGGGCACCCGCAGATCTGGCCCAGAAGATGCCTGTCTTCCCCACCCCCAGCCTCCTGCCCGCAGGTCCCACTGTCTTCCCCTGCCCCGCCCCGCATTTCTCCATGGATCGCCAAGGCTCACCCCAGGCCTCCAGGGTGGCCTTGAAACACCAGAGCCAAGCTCCATCCCTGGGACTTTACCCCCCACTCTCACCCCACCCACTTCCTCTCCTGCCCCATGGCCTTTGACCAGGAAGGGTTTGGGAGTTTTTGCAATCACCTAGCCCTGCGCCTCCCCTCCCTGGAGCCAGGAGTCCAGGTCCCCAGCCCTGTCCTCCCCCAGGCTCAGCAGTCCTGGCCCCGAGTCCCCTAATCTTCCAGGACCCAGGAGTTTGAACCCCCAGCCCCCTTGTCCTCTGGACTCAGAAGTGCCGGGGGGCCGCTCACCTCACTGCAGCCGGGCCAGGTGAGGATGCTGGTTCTGAGGTCGGACCCCAGCCGGATCGCGCGGCCTGCAGCAATCCGCTCCCAACAGCTGCGCCCCTCCCGCCGCTCCACCCTCCCTCAACCGGCAAGAACGCGCTGCCAGGGCTCATTACTGTCACCTGGGCAGGTGAAAGCACCTGCCCAGGGAGGGGCAGAGACTGCTGGGCTGGAAAAGGAAAAGCAGCCAGGGATCCGCCCCTGGGGCAGAGGTTGGGTCCCCCGGCGCCCAGCCCTCTGACCTCAGCTTAGTGCTAGCATTCGGGCGCCGGGGTCCCCAACCTTCCCCTCCTTTCCATCCAGAGTCCAGGCCCCTGCCCCTGTCCCCACAGACGCAGAAAGCCAAGCTCCCAGTTCTCTCGTCCCGTAAGACCCAGGAGTCCCCGCCTCACTCACACCTGGGATACCCGGCCCCCAACCCCCCTCCCCACATACAGGCGTCTGAGCGCCCAACACCCATCTTCCCTGGACCCAAGGGCCTGTGTCCCCGCCCCCTCAACCTGCCAGTCCTCGCGACTACCTGGGGACACGGGCCGGAGCGGGAGAAGGGGAGAGGGCACGGGAATCCCGGGTCCTCTTCCCAGCCCTCAGGTGCGGCTACCTCCGCGGTCCAGCGCGGGGCGGGGCCGTGTGCGTCAAGGGGCGGGAGCCGGGCCCCGACGTCACCCGGCACCTGCTGGGCTGGGGAAGGGGCGGGTCCCGGAGCCTCCGGGCCTTTTTCAAAGGGATGGGGAAAGGCGGCGGTGAGCTTGTTACCAGGTAGGCGGCGGCGGCGCCAGGGGCTGCTCCTCCTTCTGTCGGGCAAAGGTCAGGGACCCACCAAGAAGGGGACTGAGGACTCCCAGAGTTCGAATCCCGCTCAAGCTTTCCAGGCCTCAGCTTTCCTCGCTGTGAATTGCGGCCAATGAAATTAACAGAACGATCTGGAGAAAGTTCTCAGCCCAATACTTCATCATTTAATCTCTCTGAACCTCAGTTTCCCCGACCCTGCAAATGGAACAACACAATCTACAGAGTAGGACGACGAGTACCAAAGACGACAAAATGTTCTTCTGGCCTCCTGAGCTGCAGTGTCCTCGGGGTGAGATGAGGAGTAAACAGTGACAAGACCACCTACTATGTGCCGGGGGTGTTTTCTGCTCTTAGAACAGCTCTTCTAGATCCTAGAATGACCTCAACAACCAATGAGATAGAGATAATCACATCTCCATTTCTCTGGTGGGGAAACCGAGGCACAGACAGGCGAAGTCACTAAGGTCATACATAGAGCAAGAGGGAGAGAGCTGGGATTCAAGCCCAGCGCTACCTGCCTTTAACAAGCAGGGAATTTGCGGAGAACTGGTGGTAGGTCTCCAAAGACATCAGTTTCGCGGTCCCAGTTAGTGACACTGTGAGCCTTTGGCGTCTGCCTTAGGGGCCACTGCCTTCTTTGGGGGCTACTGTGCGATTAAAACGGTTAAAGGATCCTGCATACAGTTGGTCTTCAAAGTGCTATCTCCACCGGGTCCCTCCGCAGTCACAAACTCTGTCTCAGTTTTTTCCTCTCTATAAAATGGGTACATTGTAACCCACTTTGAGTTAACAGGATAATGAAAGGAAGTTATTTAATTATAGAGATAAAAACGTCCCACTACATGGTAGGCGCTCAAACATGTCTTTTCCCACCCCTCTACCCCTACCAGTCGTGACCCCTTCCTCTGACATGCAATTATTACACGGGAAAACAGAGACATCGCCATTCTGGTGGCAGAGGATTGAGGCGATGACTCAGGTATTAAAGCGTCCAAGGTCCCAAAGAGAGCCTCAGTTTCCCCTTCTGCGGAACAGGCCCGAGGCCGCCAGCTAGGACCCCAGCCCGGCCTCACACCCAGGAGGAAGTTGAGTTGGGGGAGTGTAGACGCCCCCCCTCCCCGCCACCGTCCCGCTGCTCGGTCAAGGTGAGTGTCGCGTCACCGCCCCTCCCCCGCCTCCCGCGCCGGCCTCCCGGGCCCGCCCGGGCCGCAGCCCCCAGACTCCACCTCCCGGCCCCAGCCCCGCTCCGCCGCCCCAGGCCAGCTGCCGGCCCCGGGCACTCACCGGCTTCCAGGGCCGTCCGGAGGCTTCGGCCTGGGGAGAAAGAGGGCTGGGCCCGCCGGGACCGCCCCGCCCCCACAAGCGCAGCAGGAGCCAATCGGCGCCCGCTGCGGCAAGCCTCGGCCCCGCCCATGGGGAGCGAGGCCGCCAATCACCGAGAGCGGCTGGCAAGTGGAGCCAATCGGAAGTTGCCGAAGGGTGCCAGCCGTGGGAAAAGAACCCAGCCGAGGCGCCGAGCTAGGCGGCGCGGCCCTGGGTGGGACCCCAGGCCTGACGGGCAGGGGGCGCGACCAATG
The DNA here is from genome assembly GCF_040939455.1 of Microcebus murinus. Classification (NCBI taxonomy): domain Eukaryota; kingdom Metazoa; phylum Chordata; class Mammalia; order Primates; family Cheirogaleidae; genus Microcebus; species Microcebus murinus. The sequence continues at coordinate 68,488,526 of NC_134119.1, read as the reverse complement.
GCGAGGCGCGGGGGGCGGCCGGGGCGCGGAGGCCCACGGGGCCCGGGTGAATGGGCCGCTTTGTGCGCCAGGCATGAATGGGGGCCTTTGTGCCGCCGGCGTGGGGGGGCGGCTGCAGGCCGGAATGCCTGGGTCCCCGGAGAGCCGGCGGGCAGGAGAGACGGGAGAGAGAATTCACTTTTGTCGAAAGCCGACCGCGTACCAGGCACTCTCCCAGGCTCTCACCCACCGGGGAGGTGTGGGCGGTGATGCCATCAGAATAGGCATCATGTAGTGAGCGCCCGATGCTTGCCAGGAGCTGCACCAAGCACGTTACCTGCATGATCTCATTTAATCCTTACAACGAACCCCTTGAAATCGGTGCCATTAAGACCTTCATCTTCCAGATGAGGTAAACCGGAGCTTGGAAAGAGGATGTTAATGCCGAAAGTCATAGAGCTGGCACAAGAACTCCGCCAAATCTGACTCCAGAACTTGTGCCCAAACACAGGGCAATGATTCCCAGTTTACAGAGGAAAACTGAGGCTTGGGGGAGGCGGGAGACTTCTCAAGGTCACAGAGAAAACCCAAGGCGGTCTGCCAGCCTGGCTGTGCTGCTCAGCAGCTGTATGGACCTGAGCCATTTGCTGGACTTTTCTAAGGTTCCATTTGTTTCTGCACCCGTAAAATGGGAGTGATAGTCCGTCTGCCCCCACGCTTGTCTGTACTGTTGATGGGATCCTGCCAAACTCTATTCCGACCAGGCCCTCCTCTGTTCAGAACCTTCCATGACTCAGTAAAAGTCTAAGCCCTCACCATGGCCCACAAGGCCCTGCATGATGTGGCCCCTTTTGCTCTCTCTGATCTGACCCCACCCCAACCTCCTCCTTCTGCTCCAGCTGCAGTGCCCTCCTGGTTGTTCCTCAGTTTTTCAAACACTCTTCAGGTATGATCCTGCCCCAAGGCCTTGATGTAACCTGTTCCTTGCTCCAGGAAAGCTCTTCCCCTAGGTTTTGCATGGCTACCTCCTTCTCACATCATCAATTCTGCTTCCATGTCACCTCTTCCAAGAGGCCTTTTCCAGCCACCCTATATTAAACAGTCCCCTTATCACTTACTCCTGCCTTGACCCTGCTTGTGTTTGTCTCATAGCACTGGTAGTGTTTGGTAATTTGTTTATCTGTTTGTCATTTGTCTGCCCACTAGAATCTAAGTCCTACAAGGGCAAATATCTTTGTTTTTTTCAGTGCTGAATCCCCCGGGCCTGGTGCCCAGTAGGTGTTTGATAAATGTTTGTCACATAAATAATGGTAAGCACTTGTATTGTATGGATTAAATGAACTAGTGCATACGAAGCTGTTAGCACAATCCTGGCCCTGGGAAAAGGCTAAATACACAAATACTGATTAGTATTAGTGTTGTAGTTTATTGCCCTACAAACAGCATGCAGGAGAGAAACTATGCACATCTGAAGTCTAGAACAAGGGAAAGAAGCCAGAGGAAGGGAAAAGGAAAGGGAAAAGCTCAGAGGCAAGAGATGGGGTGACAAAGAGACAAGAGGAGAGAAGCTAGTATTGGTGCTCAGGGCAGACATAGGCTCAAGCATCCAACTCCCAGTGCATTCGCTCAGCAATGACAAAGGACAGTCACAGAGCTGTCCTTGTGACCATGAAATGTCAAGATTGCCATGGCTTCGAGATTCCCACGGCCACCTCTTCCTTCTTTGTAGATGAATAAACTGAGTCCCCAGGAGGGAAATCCCTTTCCAAGAGGACCTGCAGTGATAATACTGGTCACATTCATGACACCTGAACGTGCGGTGGGAACATAACTGTCATTATCTCAATGCACCCTCATGCCAGCCCTATGACATTGGCACCATCATTACACCACTTTACAGGCCAGTAACATGCCCAGGGGCTCTTGGTTGCTGTTGGTGGCAGATCTAGGCTCTGACTCCCGTGGGTCAGACCCCTGAATCTGTGCTCTTAACCAAGACAGAGCTAAGAGTACCTGTCACTCTGGCTGGAGTGTTCTCCATGGAGGCATCCTGCAGCAGGGGTGACAAGAGCTGCTGTCATGCATGCTGTGTGCTGGACGAGGTGTCCTTTGTATGCCTTAACTCATTCGAGTTTCTCAATAACCCCATGAAGCTGGTACTTTTATTATCCTGAGAAAATTGAGGCTCAGACACAAGAAAATCCTGTGTCCAAAGGCATCAGGGAAGAGTGTAGACTGGGACACAACAGAATTTCAAACATGAAAGAAGGTTGTGGCGCTCACATTCTAACTAGAATCTGCCTGGTAACTGATGATGTCATCAACACCACTCAAAGCCAAGTCTACCTGGCAACTAGTGATGCGCCATCACTCCCACCGAGGGTCTAAATCTGCCTAGTAACTGGAGACATCATTAGTTCTGTTCAATCTGTAGACTAATTGATGACATCACTGAGTGATAATAATCAGGTTCCTTTTGCTGAGGGTATTCTATGAGCTGGATGCCTGTGCTAAGCACTTTAGTAGTTGCTGATATTTATTAACCGCTTACTGTTTTCCAGGCACAGTTTGAAGCCCTTTATATGTATTAAATCCCCAAATCCTCCCCCAAACTCTAGTAAGTGCTAATGTCATACCCATTTTACAGATGAGGACACTGAGGCACAGCTGCCCAAGGTTACACAGTTAGAAAGCAGCAGAGCCTGCATTTGAACCCATGGAGTCTGGCTCCAGAGCTTGGGCTATGGATCACTACACGAAGCCACCGGAGAGAGGCTGAGACCCAAAAAACCAAGTTCAAAGAAGACACTCCACTGCCTCTGAGCCTTCCAGAGTCCTCCACCCAAGCCTGCCAGAGAAGGTCCTCAGGATAAACATCAAACTTGCTCCCTTGGGGATTGACACCTTCCCCACTGGCCATTTATCACTTCACTCCAAGTATTGGGACCAGTGCATTAAACTGTGAGCCCCTGGCTGTCAGGGGCTGGTGCTGATCCTTCTGTGGGTCCAGAAGGTTCAGCACAGGCGACAGTGGAGAGGGAACCCCACAGTGAGGGTGGATGGAATGCCAGCATGTGCCAGGAAAAGGAAATGGGAATGTACGAGCACTCTGAGCCTCCAGGGGACATGGATTCCCGCCAGCTGGCACAGCCCTCGGACATGACCTTCTTATATAGAATCTGAGTGAGGGGCGGCACAGGTGTGGGGACAAAAGCCAGCAAGGAGCTAAGCTGACATATGAAAATAAAAAGTTGGAGCTGAAGGGGGAAGGGACAGGAAGGCCAGGGATGGGGCTGCTTTGTGGAAGAGAGTTTGGGGACATTTTTTGAGTGAGAGAAATGTTGGAGGAGCAGCTTCTTTGCTTGGTGGTGAATCTTAATAGAGAAAAAGAGGGAGGAAGAGCATGCTAGGTTTTGCTGGGAGCCCTGACCACAATCCCGCCTGGGCATGTCTCTGTGGCAAAGATTTGAATGGGCCCAGTATTTTATTTTTGGTGGCTGGGCTGTTGTTTTCCTGCACGTGACTTGGAGCTGGAACTGGCTTTGAGACAAGAGCAAGCCGATAGCCTCGTGTGGGTCACAGATACGCGACAGGCTCAGTTGTGTAATAGCAAATATTCATTGAGTGCCTAACTATGTATGTGGCAGGCATTGTTCCGGACCAGGGGTCAGCAAACTTTTTCTGTAAAAGGCCAGAAAGTAAATATTTTTAGCTCTGTAGGTCAGATGGTCTTGGCTTTAACTGTTCTAGGCTGCTCTTACAGCATGGAACAAGCCAGAGACAATATGGGAATGAATGCGTGAGGTCGTGTCCCAATAAAACTTTATTTACACAAACAGGGAGCATTTGGCCCCTTTTTTGGACACTGAGGAGAGGGCAGGTAAAAGACATGCTTCCAGCTCTCATGAAACTCAGATATTAATCTCCTCCCACACGGCAGGCAGAGGGAACCAGTTCCTGCCTAAGTCAGATCCTGTTTCTGTCCTGCTCAGAATCCTCCCCTGGCTCCAGTCACACTCAGAGTTAAAGCAAAGTCTTCCCCCACAAGAGCCTGCACCATCTGGTCTCCTTTGTCCCCTCCCTCCTCTCCCCTCTGGCTCTCTCCTCTCTCTTCATTGCTTTCCAGCCACACTGGCCTCCCCATGCTCCTTAAACACTCCAGGCTCAGTCCTGCCTCAGGGCCTTTGCACATGCCTTTCTCTCTACCTGGAATGCTCTTCCCTAGATAACCACTTGGCTCCCTCATCTTCTTCCTGTCTCTGCTCAACTATCAGCTCCTCAGCAAGGCCTCCTTTGAGTATCCATTCTCCTGGACCCGTGGACCCCTGACCCCTGTCACTCAGCTCTATGCTTTCTTTGACCACAGTTCTAACCATCCTCTGACCTGCCAATAACTTCCTTATTACTTGTATTGTTTATCATATGATGCCCCCACTAGAATGTCCCCTCCACAGAGCTGGGGATTTTTGTCTGTCTTGTCCCCTGCTGGGTTCTCAGTGCCTACAACGGAGCCTGGCACACAGTCACTACTCAGAATAGAATAAATGTTTGTCAAATGAATGCTTGCTTTCTGCTGGTAGCCACAGACACCGAGCAAGTGGACACCTATTTATCGAGCACAATGGCCAGTCTGGGGAAGGCTGGGGAGGAAGTATAAAGGAGGGCAAGAGAGGCAAGCTGATGGTGTTATTGTAGAAAGGGGTCAGGGAAGAGCATATGATAGTTGATGCTGATGAATAAAAAAATGAATGGATGGATGCGTGACTGACGAGTGGATCAATAAACATGATGAGGGAGCAGATGACCATTTGAATGAGTGGGTAAGTGAATGAAAGAATGAGGGTTGCACGCAGTGAATAACTAAATAAGCGGGCAGATGGATGGAAGAAAATCAATTAATACATAAGGGGTGGCAGATGGACATACAGATGGACAGACAGATTGACAGGCAGGTAGACACATGCCCTTTCATGCCTCAGTGCCCTTGCACATGCTGTGCCTTCTGCCTCTTCCTCCTTCTCCCCACCTCCCCACCCCGGGGACCTCCAGGTCAACTTCCCAAGCCCCCCTCCACGCTCAGAGTGTGTCGGGGGCCCCCTGGTCTCACCCCACTCCCATCCCATCTGGGGACCGGGGCTGAGTCCGAGTCATGCCTGTGTCCCCAGCCCGGCCCAGCGCAGGGGCGGCACGCGGGGTGGGGAGGGCGTCCGGACGTGTGTGCTGTGCGCATGCGCGAGGCGTGAGGCGGGTTTCGGGGTGGCGGATGTCTCCGACAGCGCCATTGTCTGCGGGGTGTGCGGGTTCGAGGGGGGCTGGTGTATGTCTGCGTGAAGGGTCTGGGAGGGGACAGGCCTGCGTCTCTGGATCTCACGTGGCCCTCAGAACCCCCAGACTCCAAAATAAGGAAGCCAGTCCATTCTGTGTGACTTGGGGCAAGTCATGGCCCCTCTCTAGGTTTCAGTAAATGGGAGGTGGGGGTCAGGCTAGCCGTTTCAAGGCTCTTGCTTAGTGCTGACCTGCTAGAAGTCTACGACCCACTCTGTTCGTCCCTCTGCTTCCCCTGGTAGGCCACGAAGGACAGAGCCAGACTCACGCTAGGTCCCTGGGATCTCCCAGCACTGGATCCGGACCCAGCATGACTCAGGGGACGTTATTGACTAAGAAAACGAATGAGAAAGTGTGACTATTGTCACCTGGTCAGCTCCTACTCATACTTCAAAACCCAACTCAAAGGTTCCTCCTTCTGAGATGGCATCTCTGCTGCTTCCTGGCTAGCCAAACAATAACAGTTCATACTTTTATGATACTTGTGTTTATTAACACATATGTATTGAATTACTTAACTCACAACAAGCTTCTGTGGTCAGTACTATTATTGTTTCTCTCCCTTTTATGAATGGGAGAAACTTCTAATGAATAGAATACATCAAAAGTGATGGGATGTCAGTTCTGTGATTAGGTTTATATTAATATCATGCTAGATCTCTCTCTCTCTCTTTCTCTCTCTCTGTCTCTCTGGTTTCATAAGGCAACCTGCCATACTGGAGAGGTTCATGTGACAAGAAACTGAGGGCGGCCTCCCATCAACAGCCCATGAGAAACTCAATCCTGCCAACAACCACGAGTGAGCGTGGAAACTGATCCTTCCCCAGTCGAGCCTTAAAAAGAGACCACAGCCCTGGCCGACACTCTGATTACAGCCTCGAGAGACCCCGAGACAGAGGATCACTACAGCTACTTCCAAAACATTATTTTCAAATTAAAACAATTTTAATTATGCAAGATGAAAAAAAAATATCAAACAATAAGGTAACATTTCCCTTGACCAACATGCTCCATCTCATTTCCCCAGCCAGATGCACCCTTGATAATACTTTGGTGTGGATTTATTTATTATCAACTATTTATCATCTTCGGTGGAGGGTACTAATTATAGCTTCCTTTTATTGGGAGATTGTATTTGCTGGCACCACTTAAAATGTTTTATGGATGCGAACTCATTCAACCTAGACATCAGCCCTGTGAGGCAGGCTCTGTCGACAGTGGCATCTTGCAGATGATGAAATCATGACTGGGAGAATTTGTGGTGTCATCCCAGCTCATGGAGGTAGGGTGGCAGAGCTGGGATTCGAACCCGGGGAGTCTCCACCCACTGTATAGTTCTACTCCTGGGAGGACCCCCAGAGGAGCGGACTCTAGGCCTGCAGTCCCCTGTCTGCAGCTCACTCAGAAGGCAGGTTCCTAGGACCCTTCACTCACCCCCTGCAGAGGTCCCAGCTGGGTAGATTGGGGCAGGGCTCAGGAACCTGCCTTTTCACAAGTTCCCAGGTGACCCTGTGACAGGTGGCTCTTGATCATACTCAAACAAAAACACTTGGTGCCAGCCTTGATTCCTTTTTTCTCCTCACTTCCTACATGCAGTCCATCAGCAAGTATTGTCAACTTGACCTTGAAAATATATCCAGAATCTGACCGCCTCTTGCTACCCCCAACAGGGCAGGCAGAGGGACCCTCTTAGGACTCAAGTCAGCTGCAATCCCTCCTCTGTTCAGACCCCCTGTGGCTCCTGTCTCACTCAGAGTAAAAACAAAGTTCTCACCATGCACCGCAGGGCCCTGCAGGATCTGGCCCCCTTTGTCCCTTCTTTGCCTCCCACCCTCTCCCACTCCCTCTCGCCACTGCATCCAGGCTAGCCTGCTTCCTGTTCCTCAAGTGCAACTGATAACATTCCCGCCTCAGGGCCTTTGCACAGGCTGTTCCCTCTGCCTGGAATTCTCTTCCTCCCAGACATGCCTCTGGAGCTGCCCCATTCATTCAGGCTTTTTTTTTTTCTAAAAGGAAAATAGAGTTGCTATGGGTGGCGGTTTGGCAACATCTATTAAAATCTGACTTCGTATACTCTTTGACAAGGCAATATTCCTGCCGGTGCACGAGAAAGTAGAAAGGAGAATGTTCATGTCTTGCGATTTTATTTTGTTTATTTATTTATTTTATTTTTTTTTGAGACAGAGTCTCGCTTTGTTGCCCAGGCTAGAGTGAGTGCTGTGGCCTCAGCCTAGCTCACAGCAACCTCAGACTCCTGGGCTCAAGAAATCCTCCTGCCTCAGCCTCCCGAGTAGCTGGGACTACAGGCATGCGCCACCATGCCCGGCTAGTTTTTTTTTCTATACATATTAGTTGGCCAATTAATTTCTTTCTATTTATGGTAGAGACGGGGTCTCGCTCTTGCTCAGGCTGATTTCGAACTCCTGACCTCGAGCAATCCTCCCGCCTCGGCCTCCCAGAGTGCTAGGATTACAGGCGTGAGCCACCGCGCCCGGCCTTGTCTGTCTCTTTTGACAGACAGAATATCAGCACCATAGAGAGTGGGGACTCTGTCATTTACTGTTCTGTCCCCAGCACCTAGGACAGTTCCTGGCACACACTAAGTGCTCAATAACTATCTGCCAAATGAATAACATAAACCTTCTGCTCTAGCTGGTAGGACGCCAGGGAACTTTTACTTCCTCATTACTTTTACACACTGCTGGCATTTTCTAATATGATCATAGTCACGTTGGAATCAGAAGGCAGAAAAAAGCCACCAAAGCTATTTTTTTATGACATTATTTTCTTTTTGAATTAAAACAACTTCAGTCACACAAAGTAGAAAAAAAATCAAACAAGAGGGTAACCTTTCCCTTAATCAGCCCGGTCCTTCTCACTCCCCTTTTCAGATGTAGCCCTGAAAATATTTTGGTGTGGATTCTTCCAGAAACAGTTACTGTTTATGTACATCAGGGGTCAGCAAACAACAGCCCATAGGCCACGATTGGCCCACTGCTTGTGTTTGTAAATAAAGTTTTATTGGCACACAGCCATGCTCGTTGGTTTAGCATTGCATGTGGCTGCTTTCATGCTATAATAAGGGCAGAGCTGAGCAGTGGCGACAGAGACCATATGCTCAAAGCTGAAAATATTTCCCACTGGGGCATTTGCAGAAAAATATCTACCAACTCCTGGTTTACGTATATAGATAAATAACTGAGAAATAGTCCTTATGATTTCTTGTGTTCAGGGAAATAGGGTGATATTTGATATAGGGTACTCTGACTCATTTTTTGTACTTAAATATATGTCTTGGAGAACTTTTCAAGCTCCTACATTTTCTTTTTTTTTTTTTTTTTTTTTTTGAGACAGAGTCTCACTCTGTTGCCCGGGCTAGAGTACCATGGTGTCAGCCTAGCTCACAGCAACCTCTAACTCCTGGGCTCAAGCGATCCTCCTGCCTCAGCCTCCCGAGTAGCTGGGACTACAGGCATGCGCCACCATGCCCGGCTAATTTTTTCTATATATTTTTAGTTGTCCAGCTAATTTCCTTTTATTTTTAGGGTTTTAGTAGAGATGGGGGTCTCGTTCTTGCTCAGGCTGGTTTCAAACTCCTGACCTTGAGCGATCCGCCCACCTTGGCCTCCCAGAGTGCTAGGATTATAGGTGTGAGCCACCGCGCCTGGCTGAGCTCCTACATTTAAATTTACCTTAATCTTTTCCACACCTGCATGGTATCCCGTGGCCACGGTCTATAGTTCTTTTCACTCCTGTCCCATTGGTGGAGCTGTTCGTGGTTTTCCATTTTCACCTTTAAAATTGCAATAGGCCGGGTGAGGTGGCTCATGCCTGTAATCCTAGCACTCTGGGAGGCTGAGGCGGGCGGATTGCTCGAGGTCAGGAGTTCAAAACCAGCCTGAGCAAGAGTGAGACCCCGTCTCTACTAAAAATACAAAGAAACTAATTGACCAACTAAAAAATATATATATAGAAAAAATTAGCCGGGCATGGTGGCGCATGCCTGTAGTCCCAGCTACTCAGGAGGCTGAGGCAACAGGATCGCTTGAGCCCAGGAGTCTGAGGTTGCTGTGAGCTAGGCTGACGCCACGGCACTCACTCTGGCCTGGGCAACAAAGCAAGACTCTGTCTCAAAAAAAATGAAAAAAAAAAAAAATCGCAAGACATGAACATTCTCCTTTCTACTTCCTCGTGCACCGGCAGGAATATTGCCTTGTCAAAGAGTATACGCAGTCAGATTTTAATAGATGTTGCCAAACCGCCACCCACAACAACTCTATTTTCCTTTTAGAGAAAAAAAAAAAAAGAAACCAGTGCAGTTGAGTATTTATCACGCAGCTCTGCTGTGCAAGGCTCCACCCGCGGCGAGCCTGACCTGTAATTACCTCAGCCCTTTGTACTGGCTGTTCCCTTCTCCGCCTGGTGACATGTCGTTAGGGCTTCGAACCCCACCTTAGATGATGGGGCAGAATGTTGTGGCATGAACTGTGCACTCATCCCGGGACCGGACACCCCCACGTCCGGGTAAGTGTCACAGGGACGCTGCACAGGTGACACTCGAGGACGTGTGGCAGCATTGTGGGTGGGAGTGGGGACGTGGAGACCACCACGTGGCCTGCTACATGGGGAGCTGGTGACAGGGAGTAGACCCCTCCGTGGGGTTCTAGAAGCAGGAGATTGGGAGTTGCACATGGTAATGTAGAAAGATCCTAAAAGCATAACATTGAGTGGAAGAAGTAGAAAACAAAGCGGGGCTAAGGCACAATTTAAAAGACAAAATTTATCTTTTTTTTTTTTTTTTTTTGAGACAGAGTCTCACTCTCTTGCCTGGGCTAGAGTGGCCTAGCTCACAGCAACCTCCAACTCCTGGGCTCAAGCGATCCTCCTGTCTCAGCCTCCCAAGTAGCTGGGACTACAGGCATGTGCCACTGTGCCCGGCTAATTTTTTTCTATTTTTTAGTTGCTTGGCTAATTTCTTTTCTATTTATAGTAGAGACAGGGATCTCGTTCTTGCTCAGGCTGGTCTCGAACTCCTGAGCTCAAGCGATCCTCCCACCTCGGCCTCCCAGAGTGCTAGGATTACAGGCGTGAGCCACTGTCCCAGGCCCAAAATGTATCTTTTGTATCAATTTAGAGGATATAATTACACAAAGCAACACTATCTGGTCTACAAGTGTTTACACGTACCCAAGAAGGCAGGAATGAATATTAAATGTACTAGGGATTGTTTATGGGGTGCTGGGGGGGCAAGGAGGAGTCTAAATGAAAGGGAAAAACAGAAACCAAAGAAGGGATATGGCCAAATGGCAGAAAGACAAGAGCTGAAGGATGACACAACTCTATGCACCGAACACACCCCGCAAAGGATCCGCCCCGAGGGTCTCTTTTCAGAAGCCTTCCACGAACTGCACCCCCAGCCCCCGTTTCTGTCCTGCCCAGCGTCAGTCCCTTGCTCCTCTCGGCTCGTGCCTACGCCTTCTGCTGCCACACCACAGCGCCATTGTGCTACATTGGCTCAGCGTCCGCGACTGCTCCCCAACCAGAGCAGGAACATTGGGACAGAAAGGAACCAAATCCATGCCTCGATTTCCCTGCTCTGGAGAAGGGAGTAGTGATAAAAGTATCTCCCATGTAGACCTGCCAAAGGGCTGAGTTCATTCATTCATGCCTTACGTTTAGTGCAGTGAGTTTTGGCACATTGCAAACACTCAGAAAATGTTCTCAGCTATTACTGTCATTATTAATGTCATTATTACTATTCGGGTTGGCCTCATGACATTGGGAAAGGCCTCCGCCCCAATGCCCCCTCCTTCAGGAAGCCTTCCCTGATTGTTTCACAGGTGCTCTGCCAGCCCCTGTGCCACCTCCGTTATAGCCTCTTCCCCAGGTGTGGGCACTGCCTGCTCACCTGTCCGTCTCCCCGACTGGGCCGGGAACTCCTCAAGGCCTGGGACCAGGGGTGGCTTGCCTTGGATTCCTCGGAGCCTGGCATAGCCGCGGGTGTCCCTCGGGCCTCCGGGACCGTCTGCCCACCGGGATGGAATGCGGGCTGGGCCGCAGATAAGGCAGGTGTATAATTAACGAATATATGGCGAGCTGTATATGATAACAGCCTGGCGACCAGGGTAGGAACCGTACATGCTGAGTCCCGACCCGGTTTCCGCCCGCCTCCTGCCTCCTCTCCTACCGCACCCCTGCGTGCTCCCTGCCTTCCGCACTCCTGGTCGGTGCACCTGCCCCAGGAGCCTCCCCTGCGCCGGGGCCAGGCCTTCCTCCCCTCCTCCATTCTCACTGGGGGGGGTGCAGATGCGTGCAGGCAACACCGGTGCCCCCCCACCCCGAGAAATAGGATTCCTACCTTCTAGGCTCGTGCCCGAGAGGATGCCCTTGGCCTCTGAAGAAACCAACAGACCCTTCCCCAAAATAGGCTTTTTTTTTTCTTTTTTGAGACAGAGTCTCACTCTGTTGCCCAGGCTAGAGTGAATGCCGTGGCATCAGCCTAGCTCACAGCAACCTCAAACTCCTGGGCTCAAGTGATCCTCCTGCCTCAGCCTCCCGAGTAGCTGGGACTACAGGCATGCGCCACCATGCCCGGCTAATTATTTTCTATGTGTTTTTAGTTGGACAGTTAATTTCTTTCTATTTTTAGTAGAGATGGGGGTCTTACTTTTGCTCAGGCTGGTTTTGAACTCCTGACCTTGAGTGATCCACCCGTCTTGGCCTTCCAGAGTGCTAGGATTACAGGCGCGAGCCACCGAGCCCAGCCTACAATAGGTTTTTTTTTTTTTTTGAGACAGAGTCTCACTTTGTTGCCCAGGCTAGAGTGCCGTGGCATCAGCCTAGCTCACAGCAACCTCAATCTCCGGGGCTCAGTGATCCTTCTGCCTCAGCCTCCCAAGTAGCTGGGACTACAGGCATGCGCCACCATGCCCGGCTAATTTTTTTTTGTATATATATTTTTAGTTGGTCAATTAATTTCTTTCTATTTTTGGTAGAGACGGAGTCTCCCTCAGGCTGGTTTCAAACTCCTGACCTTGAGCAATCCGCCCGCCTCGGCCTCCCAAAGTGCTAGGATTACAGGCGTGAGCCACCACGCCCGGCCTACAATAGGTTTTTTTAAAGTCAGGTTTATTGAGATATAATTCATGTACAAATTTATAATTTTTGTGTACATGTGCAATTTTATATGAATATGATACATACTTATATAATTTCTATATGTACATGTACGAGGTAAAATTCCCCTTTTTAGTGTACAGTTCTATGAGTTTTGACAAACGTTCACAACTGTGTAATCAATTAAGACACAGAACAGATCCATCGGCCCTCGTGCCCCTTTTTTTTTTTCTTGAGACAGAGTCTCACTCCGTTAATGCCGTGGCGTCAGCCTAGCTCACAGCAACCTCAAACGCCTGGCTCAAGCGATCCTCCTGCCTCAGCCTCCCGAGTAGCTGGGACTACAGGCAGTCGCCACCATGCCTGGCTAACTTTTTCTATATATATTTTTAGTTGTCCAGCTAATTTCTTTCTATTTTTTAGTAGAGACGGGGTCTCGCTCTTGCTCAGGCTGGTCTCAAACTCCTGACCTTGAGCGATCCTCCAGCCTTGGCCTCCCACAGTGCTAGGATTACAGGCGTGAGCCGCCGCGCCCAGCCCCTCATGCCCCTTTGTAGCCAAGCCCCCCCTCGCCCCTAGCAATCGCCGCTCTGTTTCCTTCTATAGTTTTGCTTTTCTAGAATGTCGTATGAACGGAACTGTAGACTGTATAGCCTTCTTTCACGTAGCGCCATGCATTTGGGATTCATCCCTGTTGCGCATTTCCCATTGCCGAGGGGCGCTCCATGGCACGAACGTGCCGTGGTCTGTCTATAGGGTCCCCAGTTCGAGGACATCTGGTTGTGTCAGTCTTTAGCGTGGCAATAATGAACATAGAATAATGTTTTTGAGGGTGTACAGTTAATGCACATTATTTGTCATAAGGAGACACCACAGCACACCCCGCGGATGGCTACAGTAAACAAGATTGGTGGCATCTGGAGCAGGTGCGTGTGGCTGCCACCGGAAGTCCCCTGCACCGCGGGTGGGTGTGCACCATGGCACAGATCGCCGTGGTCGGGGGTAACAGCCCCGGAGATGTCTGCGTCCCAGTCCTTGGGACCGTGAGGGTGTTCCCTCCTACGGCCAACGGAACTTTGCAGGTGCGATTCAGTTGTGTGGGACGAGTGTCCTGGGCTATCCACGTGGGGCCAGTGTCATCATATGTCACCTGAAGGAGTCAGAGGAGGAGATGTGACGACGCCAGCAGATTGTCACAGGGACGTGATGGAGACTGGCAGATGCCCCGCTGCTGGCTTGGAAGCCCGAGGAAGAGGCCAAGAGCCAAGCAGCCCCTAGACGCTGGGAAAGGTGAGGAGACGGGTTCTGGCCTAGAGCCGCCAGAAGGAACGCGGCCCCGCCGGCACCTTGACTTTAGCCCAGTGAAACCCATTTTGGACTCTGACCTCGATAACTGTACGATAATAAATCTGTGTCATTTTAAGCCACTCCATTTAAGGCAGCTTGTTACAGCAGTGAGAGAAAATTAAGACAATGGCTTTGGAAAGTGATTTGGCAGTTTCTTTTTTATTTTTATTTCTTTTATTTTATTTTTGAGACAGAGTCTCGCTTTGTTGCCCAGGCTAGAGTGAGTTCCGTGGCGTCAGCCTAGCTCACAGCAACCTCAAACTCCTGGCCTCAAGTAATCCTGCTGCCTCAGCCTCCCGAGTAGCTGGGACTATAGGCATGCGCCACCATGCCTGGCTAATTTTTTCTATATATATTAGTTGGCCAATTAATTTCTTTCTATTTTTATAGTAGAGACGGGGTCTTGCTTTTGCTCAGGCTGGTTTCGAACTCCTGACCTCGAGCAACCCGCCTGCCTCAGCCTCCCAGAGTGTTAGGATTACAGGTATGAGCCACCACGCTGGGCCTATTTTATTATTATTATTTATTTATTTATTTATTTATTTTTTGAGACATGGTCTTGCCCAGGCTAGAATGCAGTGGTGTGATCATAGCTCACTATAGACTCAAACTTCTGGACTCAAGTAATCCTCCTGCCTCAGCCTCCCGAGTAGCTGGGACTACAGGCGTGTGCCACCGCACCTGGCTAGTGTTTTTGTTGTTCTTGTTGTTTTCGAGACAGAGTCTTGCTTTGTTGTCCAGGCTAGAGTGAGTGCCGTGGCATCAGCCTAGCTCACAGCAACCTCAAACTCCTGGGCTCAAGCAATCCTGCTGCCTCAGCCTCCCGAGTAGCTGGGACTACAGGCATGAGCCACCATGCCCGGCTAATTTTTTTCTGTATATGTTAGTTGACCAATTAATTTCTTTCTATTTATAGTAGAGACAGGGTCTCACTCTTGCTCAGGCTGGTTTCAAACTCCTGACCTCGAGCAATCCGCCTGCCTTGGCCTCCCAGAGTGCTAGGATTACAGGCGTGAGCCACCACGCCCGGCCTTATTTTTTTTTTATACAGATGGGGTCTTGCTACGTTGCCCAGGTTGCTCTTGAACTCCTGACCTCAAGTGATCTTCCAGTGTCAGCCTCCCAAAGTGCTGGAATTACAGGTGTGAGCTACCACTCCCTGTGTCAACTTCTTATAAAATTGCATTTCATATCTACCTTATAAACCAGCAATCCCCCTCCTGGTTAGTTACCTGAGAGAAATTAAAACACACATGGACACAAAGACTTGAACATGAATTTTCATAGTAGCCTGAGCAGAAGAAATTTGTTCAACTCTGGGACATAACTTCAAAGAACTGTTATGAGATTATATGAATTAAAATATGTAAAGTGCTTGGAACTGTGCCAGGTACGTATTAAGTGCTTAATGACTGGTATCTGTTGTTATTATTATTGATTATATAATAATGATGTTAATTAAGATAGATAAAGCATTATTCTAATAACTAATAACAACTGTTATTTTGCTATATATTTCATAGTAACCAAATATGGGGGCTATTCGGGGGTTCTCACCCTGCAGCCCTATTGAGGGGGTCCCAGACTGAATCACTGGTCAGTAGGTGGCTACATTTCAGTTTTGGACACAGAGCTGAGTCTGCATCCATTTTTCTTCCTAAGCCCACAGCTTCTCCTAAGCTATAGGCCCAGGACTATACACCACATTTCTAAATATTTAAGAGCTACACATCAAGCTAACAAACCCTCATGCATTACTGGTGGGAATGTAAAACGGTGCAGCCACTGTGGAAAATAATACGATAGTTTGTTGAAAAATTGAACGGTGGTGTGTGCCTGTTGTCTCAGCCATTTGAGAGGCTAAGGCAGGAACATCGCTTGAGTCTGGGAGTTCAAGTCCAGCCTGGGCAACATAGCAAGACCCCCACCTCTAAAAAAAAAATAAATAAACATAGAATTACAACATGATCCAGCATATGTCCTAAAGAATTGAAAGCATGGACTTAAACACATATGTGTACGCTCGTGTTCATAGCAGCATTCTTCACTGTAGCCAAAAGGTGGGAACAACCCAAGTGTCCCGTAAGGGATAAATGGATAAACAAAATGTGGTATATCCATACGATGGAATATTCTCCAGCTTTGAAAAGGAAGGAATGGGATTCTGATGCATGCTACAATGTAGATGAACCTTAAAAATATATGCTAAGTGAAATAAATCAGTCGCAAAAGCACAAATACATAGAGACAGAAAAGAGAATCGTGGTCACCAGGGGCGGAGGGGAGCAGAAGGAAGTTGCTGTTTAATGGGTCCAGAGTTTCAGTTTTGCACGATGAAAGGCAATCTGGAGATGGATGGTATTCCTCGCTGCAGGACAACAAACATACTTACTGACGCAGAACTGTCCTCTTAAAAAATGGTTAAAATGGTAAAATGTACGATCTGTATATTTAACCACAATTAAAAAAAAAATAAATCCAGCTCACAATTTTGTCAAATTATGTTCTATAATATCTTGGTCCCTTGATATATATACCTTCATTGCAACAAAATTGTAAAATACGGTTTTGTTTGGTTGTTATGAAATAGCAAAATAACAATGACGGCTGAATTGGATTACGATTACTGCCTATGGCTGGGCATTCTGATGATGGGGAGGCAGGGACTGATTAGTAATAAAATGAAGCACCCAGCAATAGCTTGATGGACACTTGGAGTCCTACGAAATGTTCCTCCAGTGTCACATGCCCTGTTGCGAGGACCCACAGAACCACACATTGGAACAAGAATTAGATGGTCATCTCTCCTAGGAAATAATACTTTGCCTCGCAAGAAGCTGTTACATTCATGCCATCTGGGAGGGAGGATTTGAGAATTAGGTTATCTTGCCTTTCTTCTTACCTAAGAACCTCTTTGTCTAAAATTCCCTCTTCACCCCAAAACAGCATCCATCCTGACATTAGCATAACCCCCAAACCTTCGGGCATTTGGGTACAGACCGTTTGTTCCAAGGACGTGGTTTAAAAGCCGTGTGGCTGCGACACCCTGGGCTCCGAACAGTCAGAGAGTGGACGTTTAGGGTCGCCAGTGGCCCTGTGTCAGCACCGAGCACTAGATCCTGAGCCAAGAAGGTGCCGTGTGTCCTTTAATCAATTGATTTTGTGAGTGTTTGTAATAACCGGGGGCGTCCACAACACAGGTCCCAGGACAGGAGGTGCAGAGGCAATAATTGTCTATAACTGTAGTCCCCAGCCTTTTTGGCATCAGGGACTGGTTTCATGGAAGACAATTTTTCCACTGCCAGGGCAGGCATGGTTTCAGGCTGATTCAAGCGCATTGCATTTATTGTGCAGTCAGACCTCTCTGCTGATGATCATCTGTATTTGTGGCTGCTCCCCAGTGCTAGTATCACCGCTCAGCTCCACCTCAGAGCATCAGGCATTGGATTCTCATAAGGAGCGCGCAGCCTGGATCCCGCGCATGTGCAGTTTACAGCAGGGTTAGTGCTCCTATGAGACTCTGATGCCACTGCTGATGTGACCTAGGCATAGGGACCCTGGCTTATGGATTGGGGGCCGCAGGTCTATGGGCAATAATTGTCTTCAGGTTTTCTCAGTATTGGTACATGCATGTCTTTCTCTTTAAAAACAAAATGCGAGGGGGGTGGGGGGGCCATGGGCAATATATGTAACCTGAACACTTGTACCCCCATAATACGCTAAAATAAAAACATAATAAACAAATAAAAATAAAAACAAAATGCTACTGCACAGAATTCCATAACATGGATGTTTCATAGTTCATTTTAAATAATCCACAGTTGATGGTTGATGGACATTAAGATCATGTCCAGTGTTTTGCCGTTATAGACAAGGAACTGAAAAACAAAGTAAAGAATCTTCTCAATACATGCCTCTTTGTAAACACAGGCCAATTATTTTTCCCAAGGGTAGCTGCTTGTAAATAGTACTGCTGGATCTCAGGGTGTGTGCGGTTTTCCCAGAATATTTTATCATGGAACATTTCAAGCATTGCTGTGGACCGTTCACAGGACGGGGGATGAACACAGAACACAAAAGAACGAGACAGACACACAAGACAGACACACATGACTCGAGTGCCCGATGCACTGGTCGCTTTATTTTTATATCCCCCAGACCCAAGATTAGTTCCTTGTATGTGAGCATCTGAGCATAGCAGCGACAGCCATCAATTTCAGAGTTGTTTTACAAGGGAACAATGATCCCATGCTCTCAGACCAGAAAACGGTTACTTAAGGCGCCAGACATAGCTCAGAAGCCAAGGCCGAGATAAGCAACATAAAGCAATGCAGCCATCTGAAGAACGTTTTGTTCTCTTTTCCAGCCAGTGGCTCCTTCCGGCCCCCACGGTTTTGCCTGTCTTAGGTTGCCCCTCCCTTGAGGAGTCTTACCCGTCATTGACTACCAACCATCACACAGGGCTAGGCCTTGGGAACATTCTTCTTATCTTTATGGCCTCCAGACTCCCACCACGGGGGCCCTCCGTGTGGGAGCCGGGCAACATTTGCTGACGTGCAGAAACTCAGGCCTCTTATCATGTCACAAGGCAGCAACCGCGTCTGAAGACAATGCTGACTACCGCTGCGTCAGGCAGCACACGTACATTACAGGCTGTAGTGAATGATTAGTATAAGGCATAACGCCAGAATCAGCCCCCGACAGAGCACATGGAAAATTTGGGGGAGGAAAGTGTACAATGAACACTCAAGTAGCCACTGGCTAGATTCTACAATTGTGAACACTCTGCTGTATTTGCTTCAGTACCTACATATCCATTTATCCTTCTCCTATCTCAGTGGTTCTGAACCAGGAACAAATCTGCCCCCTGGGGGGACATTTGGCAATGTCCAGAAACACTTATTATTGTCACAACCTGTGTGGGCAGAAGGGCTATTGACACTGAGTGGGGAGAGGGCAGGATGCCACCAACATCCTGTAATGCACGGGACACCCCCCCCAACACGCACACAACAAAGAATTCTCTGGCCCCAAATGTCAATTGTGCTGAAGTTGAGAAAGTCTACGGTTCATTCATCCATTAGAACAATTTGCGACATTAGTACACTTTAGTCTTAAACGCTTCATTGCACGCATTATTAACTCAAGCTCAATATTTGCTTACGTCTCCTTTTGTTCTTTTCTTTTTTTTGGAGGGGTCACCTAGATTTGAATGGCTCCTTTTTTTTTTGAGGCAGTGTCTCACTCTGTTGCCTGGGCTAGAGTGCCGCGGCATCAGCCTAGCTCACAGAAACCTCTAACTCCTGGGCTCAAGCGATCCTCCTGCCTTAGCCTCTTGAGTAGCTGGGACTACATGAGTGTGCCACCATGCCTGGCTAATTTTTTCTATATATTTTTAGTTGTCCGGCTAATTTCTTTCTATTTTTTAGTAGAGATGGGTCTCACTCTTACTCAGGCTGGTCTCGAACTCCTGAGCTCAAACGGTCCACCCACCTCGGCCTCCCAGAGTGCTAGAATTACAGGTGTGAGCCACCGTGCCCAGCCAGAATGGTTCCTTTTTTTGAGGTAAAAATTACATACAGTGAAATGCCACCAAGTGCAGCCAATTCTGCCTTCTTTATCAACATTTGGCATTGTTGATTTTTTTTTTTTTTTTTGAGACAAGGTCACACTCTTGCCCAGGCTAGAGTGCAGGAGTGTCATCATAGCTCACTATAACCTTGAACTCCTGAACCCAGCCTCCTGAGTAGCTAGGACTACAGGCACGCCACCAGACCTGGCTAATATTTCTTTGAAATTTTTTGTAGAGAAGGGGTCTCACTATGTTGCTCAAGCTGGTCTCCAACTCCTGCCCTCAAGCGATCCTCCCGCCTCAGCCTCCCAAAGGTCTCAGATTACAGGCATGAGCCAGGGCGCCCAGCCAGTCTTTTCAATGCTAGCAAATTGCCGTGGGTGTGTTGTATCTCATTGCAGTTTCAATATGGTTTTCCCTGATGACTAATGTTCAGCATTTCTTTTCACATGTTTATTGGCACTTGAATTTCCTCCTTCGTTCAGTGTCTGTTCAGATCTTTTGCCATATTTTAATCAAGTGATTTGTCTTTTGTTACTGAGTCCCGGGAGGGACGCATGCCTTTTTTATGTGACTAGTTTCTGCCAAATTGTCCCCTACATTCCCTGTTGCCAATTTAAACTCCTCTCATGCACAGAGAAGGCTTCCAACCTGCTCTTCCTTTTTATTCTTGCCTCCCTGTCATCCCTTCACCCCTCCCTTGCTACCTCAATAGTCCCTGCAGCTTTGGGTCTTTGGGACAACAGGGCACTTTTTTATACTTCCGGGGAGCGGGCTTAGGTCTAGAATGCACCGTCCAACATGGCAACTGCTAGTCATGCAAGGCTGTTTAAGTTGAAGTGAATTAAAATTAAATAAGATTAAAAATTTCCACTCCTCGGTCCCAGGAGCCAAATTATGCAAGATCAACAACCACACGAGGCTGGTGACGACTACGTTGGCAGCACAGATATTCCACGTTTCCATCATCACAGAACGTTCTACAAGTCTCTGCAGGGAAACTAACCCGTCTCTTGCAGCCATGGCCCTGCCTGATGTCAGACACCTGCCCTCCCCCTGCGGGTGAGGAAAGGAAGATAAAAAGGAGAGGGCAGAATGAGAAAAAAAAAAAAGACCATCCAGCCATAAAAATAATAATTGTCTGGCCGGGCGCTGTGGCTCACGTCTGTAATCCTAGCTCTTGGGAGGCCGAGGCGGGCGGATTGCTCAAGGTCAGGAGTTCAAAACCAGCCTGAGCAAGAGCGAGACCCCGTCTCTACTATAAATAGAAAGAAATTAATTGGCCAACTGATATATATATAAAAAATTAGCCGGGCATGGTGGCGCATGCCTGTAGTCCCAGCTACTCGGGAGGCTGAGGCAGAAGGATCGCTCAAGCCCAGGAGTTTGAGGTTGCTGTGAGCTAGGCTGACGCCACGGCACTCACTCTAGCCTGGACAACAAAGCGAGACTCTGTCTCAAAAAAAAAAAAAAAAAAAAATAATTGTCTGGCACTTTGTAAGTGCTCATTACATTTTTGAAAAATACACGCACAGCTACCATCTAATGAGCATTTATCGAGTGCCAGGTACTTGCTCGACTGCGTTTATCTGACACATGTTTATTCCCAGGGAAACAGGAGGAGCAAGAGAGGAAGGCGCTCATGCCAAGCCACTTCTTTGCCAAATTACAGAGGGATTAACCCCTCAAGTTGCACACGCTTCTTGGAGCCAGCCATCTCGGAAGGAAATCTCTCTGAAATGTGTCGTCTACGTATGCTAAATTATCTTCCTCGCCAAACCTGCTCTAAGACCTGCATTTTCCCTCTTGGTCCATGAATGGCCTCGATGCATGCAGTCGTCCAGGTTAGATACAGGGGCGTTGTCCTCACCGCCTCCCTCCTCCTTGCCCCACCCCCACACCTAGGCCTCTTGCCCCTGTCTCTGCCCCAAGCCCTCTTCAACATCCACAGGGTCATGGGCTCAATTCCAGCCTCATCCTCTCCCACCTGGACTCTTACCCTAGCCTCCTCCTGGGCCTGCAGGTGCTCCCCTCCAGCCTGTCCCCCACACAGCCCCAGAGGGTCATTCTATACCCAGAACTGCTCCTGCCCATGCCCTGCTCCCAGCCCTTCCATGGCTCCCCAGTGCTTTTAGGACCATACTTCAGCCCTTCAGCTTGGTTTTGGAAAAGTTCTCTTTCATCTCTGCACCAGCATGGCTCCCTTTACCTAGAATTCCGTCCTGTCCTTCCCTAGTGAACTCCTACTCATCCTTCAGCACCCAACCCAAATATCCCTTCTTCCAGGAAGCCTTCCCTGACTCCTTCAGACAGGACAGTATACACTGTCCTCTGGATCCCTGCAGTACTGTATGAGACCTGGATGACCCACTGATTTCTCTCTGTTTATGAGTTTCTAACCACCTATTAATTTTCCTCGTAAGAGTGTAAGCTCTGGAGGGGAAAAACTCTCACTCATCCTGGTTGCCACATCTTAGACAGGGCCTAGCACATAGTAGGTACTCAGTAAATGTGTGTTGGAAAAAAAATAATTAAGATCAAAGGAACTCTGTGTAAGAAGTAGTAGGTTTACAGAGAAGAAACAGGGAAGACAGAGCCTTAAGCAAGTGATCAAAGCTAATGTTACCAGTAATGGGACTTTCCAACAGCAGGGGCCTCCTGATGTCACTGAGAAGGACACAGCATCACTTCCATGGTGTCCCTGTCCCAAGTGCATAATCCGAATCTAATCATAAAGAAAATATCAAACAAATCTAAACTGGGGGACATTCTTCAAACTAAATTCCCAGAGAGCCAAGGCCACGAAAGCCAAAGAAAGAGTGAGGAGCTCTCCCAGATTGGAGGAGACTAACAAGAGGTGACAACTAAATGCAGCATGGGATCAGGATCGGATCCTGGACCAGGAAAAGAACATGGCTGAAAATATTGGTGAAATTTGAAAAAAGGATTGAAGATGAGTTCATAGGAATGTTACAAACGTTAATTTCATGGTTTTGAGTTATCTCACTGTGGTTACAGAAGGTGTTAACGTTTGGAGAAGCTTGGGTGAAGGGTATATGGGAATTCTTTGAACTGTTTTTGCAACTTTTTTGTAAAGTCTGGAATTATTTCAAATTTAAAAATTAAAAAAAAAATAATAAGCCATGTGTGGCAAAAACTTCACAAACTCCAAGTTCCTCTAACTCTTTCGGTGTCATGATCTCAATTTTGCCAACACAGAAACAAGCTCAGAGAAAAACAATTAAGGGGCAGCACCGGGATTTGAACCCACGGCCTTCTGATTCCAGTGCTTGCATTTTTAAAAATTCGACACAATGTTTTTGAGCACTTACTGTGTGCCACACACTGTTTTATGAACTGGGAAATACCAGCCATGGACAAGACAGAGTTCATCTCTCTGAGAGCAAGAAACGGAAGTACAGTGAAGGCAGAAGTTTTAAACCTCTGAGCCTTGGCTACCTGCTTTCCTAATTTGGTGCCTCCAAGTCTGGAGTCTTATTCATTAAGCTAAATTACTTCCCACAGGTGCCATGATTAATTGAACTTTTTCTTGACTCAGAGCTGTTATTACTAACATTGGTCATTAAACCTATGGCTATTGAGCAATACCCCCTACATCAGGGATCCTCACAGTTTAATGTGCTCAGTAAATGTGTGATGGGAAAAATAAAAAGTTAACAATAATTAACATCAAATGAATGCTGTGTGAAAAATGGTAAACTTTACAGAAGAGAAACCGGGTAGACAGCACTCGAATGCAGTGATCAAAGTTAGCATCACCAGTAATGGGACCTTCTGACATTAGGGGCTTCCTGATGTCATGCACTGGGAGGGACACAGCATTACTTCTATGGTTAATAGAACATTGGGAGGGTTCTTGTTCGAATGCAGATCCTGATTCGGCAGGTCCAGGGTGGGGCTGAGGGTCTGTATTTCTGATAAAGTCCAAGGTGATATTGATGTTATTCCACCATATTTTTGAGCAGCAGGGCTACAGCTTCTTAAACTTGAGCAGGGCTGAAAATCACCCAGAGGACTTGGTGAAATGTAGATTGCTGTGCTCCGGCCACAGACTCTCTCTAGGAAGCCTCCTTGTGCAGTTTGGCCAGTTCTCCCACCTCCTGTGTGATCAATCCCCTATATTAAATTACCTCCTGTTGAAAGACCTTGGGTGATTTTTGTTTGCCTGGCCAAACTCAATCAGGGACCTACACCTGGAATTGAGAAAGGAAGAGCTGGCATGGGGTAAGTGTCCTCCAAATGCAATATCCTGTAGTACCACATGCCACGACCCCATGAAACTAAACTGTGCATTCTTGTATATGGAAACCCGATGGAATCCTGCCTCCTTACCTTTTCCCAGGCTGTTCCCTTCACCTTGAATACCCATTCCCCTTTTACACATATCTGAATTTCACCCGTATGTATTAGTTTGCTAGGACTGCCATGACCAAATACCTCGAGCCCGGTGATTTAAACAACAGACATTTATTGTCTCACAGTTCTAGAGGCTAGAAATTCCCAAAGTGTCACCTGGGCTAGTTCCTTCTCAGGCCTCTGAAGGAAAAAATCTGTTCCAGGCCTCTGTCCTAGCTTCTTGTAGCTTCAGGCATTCCTTGGCTTATAGATGAGGTTTTCCCTGTGTCTTCCCATAATCTACCCTCTGTACATGTCTGTCTCTGCCCAAGTTTCCCCTTTTTTATAAAAATATAGCCTGATTGGATTGGGGCCCACCCTAATGACCTTATCTTAACTTAATCATCTGCAAAAACTTTATTTGCAAATAAGGTCACATTCACAGGTCCTGGGGGTTAATAATCTTTTTGGAGGACATAATTCAACCTATAACACCTTTGCCAAGGTTCAGCTCAAATCCTGATTTCTCCTTAAAGTGCTCCCTGGCTGCATAACCTTCATTAATCTGTTGCTCAATTTCCATAGTTTCCTCCTCCAGAGCAGATTACATGCAGACTGGTCTAGTTATTTATTTATTTATTTTTTTTTTTTTTGAGACAGAGTCTCGCTTTGTTGCCCAGGCTAGAGTGAGTGCCGTGGCGTCAGCCTAGCTCACAGCAACCTCAAACTACTGGGCTCAAGGGATCCTCCTGCCTCAGCCTCCCAAGTAGCTGGGACTACAGGCATGTGCCACCATGCCCGGCTAATTTTTTTTTTTGTATATATTAGTTGGCCAATTAATTTCTTTCTATTTATAGTAGAGACGGGGTCTCGCTCTTGCTCAGGCTGGTTTCGAACTCCTGACCTCGAGCAATCCGCCCGCCTCGGCCTCCCAGAGAGCTGGTCTAGTTATTTTTGTCTGTGTTTTGTGATTGTCCTGTTAGGATATGAGCTCGCTGGGGACAGCCACAGTGCCTTAGACCCAGTCTCTGTGCCCACAATGCATTGGTACAAAGAAAGTGCCCAGTCTATGTTATTTTCAGAATGAATAAATGAATAAAGGAATCAACCAACATTTATTGACCACCTCCTAAGGCCAAGGTCTGTGCATACAACAGTAAACAAGGCAGACAAAAATCTTTGCCCTCATAGGTTTTATAACCCAGGGAGGCAAGAAAGACAATAAACAAGATAAACAAGCCAGATGGTGATGCACACTATATTAGTTTGCTAGGGCTGCCATACAAAATGCCACTAACTGGCTGACTTAGAATAGAAATGTACCATCTCACAGATCTGGAGGCCAGTGGTCTGAAACCAAGATGTCAGCATGGCCATGCTCCCTCTGAAATCTGTAGGAGAAAATCCTTCCTCGTCCCCTCCTAGCTCCTGGTGGTTTGCTGGCAACCTTGCTGTTCCTCTGTCTTCGTGGTCACAGGGCATTTTCCTTGCATGTCCCTGTGTCGTTACACGGCATTCTTTTTTTTTTTTTTTTTGAGACAGAGTCTCACTTTGTTCCCCAGGCTAGAGTGAGTGCTGTGGCATCAGCCTAGCTCACAGCAACCTCAAACTCCTGGGCTCAAGCGATCCTCCTGCCTCAGCCTCACGAGTAGCTGGGACTACAGGCATGCGCCACCATGCCCGGCTAATTTTTTCTATATATATCAGTTGGCCAATTAATTTCTTTCTATTTATAGTAGAGACGGGGTCTCGCTCTTGCTCAGGCTGGTTTCGAACTCTTGACCTCAAGCAATCTGCCCACCTCGGCCTCCCAGAGTGCTAGGATTACAGGCGTGAGCCACCGCGCCCGGCTGACCCTGTCTCTTTAAAAATAATAAATGAATAAATAAAATAACCAAGTGTGGGGGGGAAGTGAGGTGGAGAGGGTTATGGATGAAACAATAAAGGTCCTATGATGATAACTATTGGAGCTCGGTAATCGGGGGTGCAATCCCTTCATAGTGGGGAGCTTGATGTACGCATGTCAGTAGTGGTTTCTTCTAGTCCTTGCGACACAGCAGTGTCCCAGCCAGCCGAACGTCTGGGATCCAGAATGCTCTTGCTCAAATCCATTTCTATAGTTTTATGCTGTCTTTTTCTTTTTTTCTTTCTTTTTTGTTTTTTTTTTTGAGACAGAGTCTCACTGTGTTGCCCAGGCTAGAGTGAGTGCCGTGGCGTCAGCCTAGCTCACAGCAACCTCAGAATCCTGGGCTCAAGCAATCCTCCTGCCTCAGCCTCCCGAGTAGCTGGGACTACAGGCATGCGCCACCATGCCTGGCTAATTTTTTTCTATATATATTAGTTGGCCAATTAATTTCTTTCTATTTATACGGCATTGTTTTTATAAGGACACCAATCATGTCGGATGAGAGGTCCACCCTGTACCAGGATGACCTCATCTTAACTGATTACACCTGCTGTGACCCTATTTCCAAATATGGTCACATTCTGAGGCACTGAGGGTTCAGGTGTCAGCATACCTTTCTTGGGAGAGACACAATCCAACCTCTGACGTGCATGAAGGTAGAACAGAAAGCAGAGAAGGAAGCCAAGAAATGGTGGGGTGAGGGCCTGCCGCCTCAGTGGGGTGGCCTGGGAAGGGCTGTCTGCGCAGGGGACACACGAGTCATGGCATGCTGTCCGAGGAAGAAAGAACCTGGATTTCATTGCCTGGCATTTAGAGCATTTCCTTTGGCGTCTCAGAGGTATTTAAGTTGTTTTTTTGCTGCTCATTTCCTGGTCTGAAAGTGGTGCGATTAAGAGGGAGGACAGTCACTGGGGCGTGGTTCTCCTAAGAACCTGAGAAATTTTCCGCCGTGTCAAATTCACTAAATCAGCGGCTCTGAGAAGCCCCAACAGCTGTGAGGCCGAGAAGCCGTCAGATCCCAATTCCAGCGAGAGGTTGGGAGCCTCTGCTGAGCACCAGCTGCTTCACCGGGTCTCAAATTGTCACAGCCAACGCCCCGCCCGCCTTTATTTAAAATAGCATGCACACAAAAAAGGTGCACACAACTCGAGTGTACAACTCAACCAGTTACTACAGAGTGGGCACACCCATGACGCCCACACCCAGATTTAAAAAAAGGAACATCCCCAAGCCCTGAAAAACCCTCCTTGTACCACCTCCCTTGTCCCTCGTCTTCCCCAAGGGTCACCGCTATCCTGACATCTAGCACCTTAAATTAGTCCTTCCTGCTCTTGAATTTCATATAAATGGAATCATACCTCCGTACTCTTTTGAGTCTGGGTCTTCCACTTAACATAGGTTCTATATTGATTGTTTATTCTCATGGCAGTGTGGCAGGGGCTGGCAAACCATAGCCTGGGGCCAGATCTGGCCCGTGGCCTGTTTGTGTAAATAAAGTTTTATTGTAACACAGCCATGCCCATCCACTCACTATTGTCTATAGCTGTTTAAGCACTGTAAGGGCTGCAGGGGAGACCACACTGCCCAGAAAGCTGGAAATATTTACTATGTGGATAGTAAGAAAAAGTTTGTCAAGCCCTGCCAGTGTACAAATATAACACAATCTATTTATCCATTCAACAGTGGATGGGTATTTGTGTGGTTTCCAGTTTGGGGTTATTTTAGTAGCAGTGCTAAGAACATTCTAGTGTAGGAGCGTCGAACTTTTCTGCAAAGGGCCAGAGAGTAAATATTTTAGACTTTGGGGGCCACATATGTTGCCTGTCACATATTCTTTATTTTTTCCTCCCTTTTTACAGCCCTTTAAAAACATAAAAAGCATTTTGGCTCTGGGCCATAAAAGAATAGGCTGTGGACTGAATGTGGCCCCAGGCTGTAGTTTGCCAATCTCTACTTTAGTACGTGGATTTTGGTAAACATATCTATGCACTGCTATTGGGTATTCCAAGGTCCCCTTTTTATGACGAATGTTTTGCTGTAGCCCTTTACTCTCCCCAGATGAAATTCATGGGCAATCTAATTTACCTACAGATACAAATTTAAAAAACCAAACAACTGTAAAATAAAGGAGAAATAAATTAAAAGTAATTTTTAATAAAATAATATAAATTCCAGTGTGCAAATGTTGGTGCACTGTGGCAGCCTGTTCACTGTTTTTTTTTTTCCTGAGCACATAAGCGTGTACTTCCTGTCATGTGACTTGTGTGGGCCAATGAAATGAGAGCAGGAAAGCCTGCCATTTTGGGAGGAAGTGAGCACGTTACCTTCTTCCTCTGCCTCAGTAACTGGCAGCAATGCCTCAAGGGTGGCTGTTCTGTCAGCCTGGGTTCCAGAGGCAGGACTATGAGGATGTGGACGTATAGTCCTCAGCCGAATGTGATGCATAAAAAACACAAATCACCACAAGCTTAATGGCTTAAAACAACACACATTTATGCCCTCACAGTTCTGGAGGGTGGAAGCCTCACTGGGCTAAATCAAGGTGTGGGCAGGGCTGGTCCCTGCTGGAGGCTCCAGGGGAGGGTCCGTGTCCTGGCCTTTTCCAGCTGCGAGAAGCCACCACATTCCCTGGCTTGTGGTCCCTTCCTGGCATCGCTCCAGCCCCTGTTTCCATTGTCACGTCTGCTACCATTAATGTCTTGGAACCGCCTATGTCCCTCTTGTGACGACAATGCTCCCAGCTGCACAATCCTTATTGTAAAGATGATACGAGTTAGTCTCCAATAATAATATTTCTAGTCATTGCTATCTGGGCGTTTCTAAATTATTTTCTTGCAACAGTGGAACTATTGTGCCAGTGAACATCCACACATTTACAGGCTTTTGATATGTATTACTAACTTATCTTTTAAAATTATTATACCAATTTATTTTAACAAAAACTATTAAGGAATTTGTTTATTTTCTTGCAACCTTGCCAATATTTGCTTTTGCTCATTTAGATGCAAAATAACATTCCATACTTTAAAAAAATTGTATAAATACAGTTGGTGTGATTGAATATTCTTTCTTGCAACCCAATTCTATGTGTATTCCTCTTCGTGAATCATTTGTGGTTTTATTTTCCTTGTTGGAACAATGTACGCTGAACATAAGAGATGATTCCAATAGCCTACTTGCGATGACAAAGCTCCCAGCTGCACAGTCCCAGCTGCTCATGATCCTTAACTTAATCACACCTGCGGAGTCCCTTGTGCCGTGTAAGGTCGCACTCACAGGTGCCAGGGATTAGGATGTGGACCATGGCCCAGCCCCCCACACCCTCCAGCCTGCTCCTCCCATCTCCTGTCTCCGTGGGGGGGCAGCTTCCAGTTGCTAAATCCCCTGGAGTCACCCAGGACCCCATGCCATCTCTCCCATCTCACCTCTAATTTGTCAATAGATCTACCTTTAAAATGCGTTTCTACTTCAGCTGCTTCTCGTTACTCAGCTGTCACCCTGCCAATCCAAGCCACCATCACCCTGGGAACTACCTGTCGCCTCCTCCTTGGGCTCTCTGCTGCCATCCACAGCCTGTTCCCCAATGGGCAGCCAGAGGATCCTACTAAAACCTAAGTTAGGTCTCATCCCTCCTGTGCCCAGAAATCTCCCCTGGTTCTTACCTCACCCAGAGCAGAAGCAAAGTGTCCCCCACACTCCACAGTCTGCACCACCGACCCCACCACTCCTCTGACCCTGTCTTGAATCTTCTGCTCTTCCCCTCGTGCACTCAGTTGCTGTCACACCGGTTTCTTTGCTGGCCCTCAAAAGTGCTGGGCATTCATACCCCAGGGCCTTTGCACTTGCTGCCCCCTCTGTCTGGAAGGCTCCTCCCTGCGATAAGCCTGTGACTCCCTCCCTCATCTCCTTCTGGACTTTACCTAAATGTCGCCTTCTTGGTGAGGCTTCCCCTGCAGACCCCTGAAAACTGTCAACACCTTCAGCCACCTCCCACCCTCCTCTCCTGCTTTATTTATTTCTCCGTAGTGCTGAAGGCCATCAAATACAATATAAGTATGTATTTTATTTATGGTCTGTTTCCCCCTTTAGAACACAGCCTGCGGGGGTTGTGTGTGTGTTGGTCACTGTTACAGCTCCCATGTGTAGAACAGCTCGTTAGTGCACGAGCTGCTTCTATGGTCCCAGAAACAAGCGTTCCTACTGGGTGCCTAGAACAGGGCTGGATTCGCGGACTCGGGAAGCTCAGACGGGCTCCTGCCCGGCGGAGTCCCTGCTGCAGGTGGGGAGGGCGGGAGCCCTTAAGGGAAAGAGAAACCGATAGGGCAGCACAGTGTGATAAGGACACGGAGGGAGGGGAGCTGAGGGCCTGGGAGGGACGGTTGCCTCAGGGCGGGCAGAGCAGGGAGACACCCACGCCCAGGACAGCGTTTGCCATGGAAACCACACTTAGGCTGGATTTTTTGAAAATTTTATTTTATTTTATTTTATTTTTGAGACAGAGTCTCGCTTTGTTGTCCAGGCTAGAGTGAGTGCTGTGGCGTCAGCCTAGCTCACAGCAACCTCAAACTCCTGGGCTCAAGCAATCCTCCTGCCTCAGCCTCCCGAGTAGCTGGGACTACAGGCATGCGCCACCATGCCCGGCTAATTTTTTATATATATATATCAGTTGGCCAATTAATTTCTTTCTATTTATAGTAGAGACGGGGGTCTCGCTCTCGCTCAGGCTGGTTTTGAACTCCTGACCTCGAGCAATCCGCCCACCTCGGCCTCCCAGAGAGCTTGAAAATGTTTTTTCATTTACTTTCCCGCCCCCTCCTTGCTGGTGGTTTGCTTATTGAAAAATCTTCAGGGCTGCCCAGATACTAAATCCTGTAAATCCCAGAGACTTTTTTTTTTTTTTAAGACAGAGTCTCATTCTGTTGCCCAGGCTAGAGTGAGTGCCGTGGCGTCAGCCTAGCTCACAGCAACCTCAAACTCCTGGGCTCAAGAGATCCTCCTGCCTCAGCCTCCCAAGTAGCTGGGACTACAGGCATGCGCCACCATGCCCGGCTAAGTTTTTCTATACATTTTTAGTTGTCCGGCTAATTTCTTTCTAGTTTTAGTAGAGACAGGGTCTCACTCTTGCTCAGGCTGGTTTTGAACTCCTCACCTTAAGTGATCCTCCCGCCTTGGCCTCCCAGAGTGCTAGGCTGGAGACTCTTTAGTAATAAAACAGGGGCCTGCCTGAGCCAGAGCTGCAAGTGTGCCCATCCTCCATACAATGCACTCCGCACCC
The DNA here is from genome assembly GCF_040939455.1 of Microcebus murinus. Lineage (NCBI taxonomy): Eukaryota > Metazoa > Chordata > Mammalia > Primates > Cheirogaleidae > Microcebus > Microcebus murinus. The sequence goes on along the minus strand of NC_134119.1, from coordinate 68,457,650 downwards.
ATTGGTTGGGCAAGGCAAAGTCATCATATGTAACCAAAATGTTTGTACCCCCATAATATTCTGAAATAAAAAAGCAAAAAAGAGGCCAGACTCGCTGGCTCACGCCTGTAATCCTAGCACTCTGGGAGGCCAAGGCGAGCAGATTGCTCGAAGTCAGGAGTTCAAAACCAGCCTAAGCAAGAGCGAGACCCCGTCTCTACTATAAATAGAAAGAAATTAATTGGCCAACTAAAAATATATAGAAAAAATTAGCCGGGCATGGTGGCGCATGCCTGTAGTCCCAGCTACTCGGGAGGCTGAGGCAGGAGGATCGCTTGAGCCCAGGAGTTTGAGGTTGCTGTGAGCTAGGCTGATGCCATGGCACTCACTCTAGCCTGGGCAACAAAGCGAGACTCTGTCTCAACAAACAAACAAAAAACTACAATGAGATACCACCTTAACCCCATCAGGATGGCCATTATTAGAAAATCAAAACTCTAGGTGCTGGCATGGATGCAGAGAGACAGGAACGGTTATACACTGCTGGTGGGACTGCACATTTGTGCAGCCTCTATGGAAAACAGTATGGAGATTCCCCAAAGAGCTAAAAGTAGACCTACCCTTTGATCCAGCAATTTACCCAAAGGAAAAGCAGTCCTTTTTATCAAAAAGACACATGCACTGGAATGTTTATTGCAGCACAATTCACAATTGCAAAGATGTGGAATTAACTCAAGTGTTCATCATTTCATGAGTGTATTAACAAACTGTGGCATATGTACACTATGGAATGCCATTCAGCCATGAATGAGGATGAATTAGTGCCTTTTGCAACAATTTGGATGGAACTGAAGACCATTATCCTAAGCGAAGTGTCTAAAGAATGGATAAACAAACAATACACGTCTTCACTATTAATCTGGAACTAACTGATGAGCACACGTGCACAGAAGGAAGTAAAACTCAGTGGAAATCAATGGGTGTGTGTGAAAACTTACCTAATTGGTACAATGAACACTGTTTGGGTGATGGGCATACTTATAACCCTTACTCAAGCATAACAAAATTGATACATGAGACCAAAATCATTTGTACCAATGTAATATTTCGAAATTAAAAAATGCTACAAAAGAAAAAAAAGTCACAATTTCTATACCCCAGAAAAGCATGTGAAAAATGTTCTAAGGTTCTAACGGTGCTAAGTTTTTTAAAAATCACTTATTTATAGTTTCTACTCTATGTCAATGAACATGATTTGATTAAAAAATAAAATTAGACTACTGGAAATAAAAGGCAGGGGCCTATAGATTATGAAAATTCTATCATCTGCTAATGACCACTGAGAACTGATTTTCAAGAAAGCTGACTAGGAGCAGTGGCTCACGCCTGTAATCCTAGCACTCTGGTAGGCCGAGGTGGGAGGATCACTCAAGGTCAGGAGTTTGAAACCAGCCTGAGCAAGAGCGAGACCCCATCTCTACTAAAAATAGAAATAAATTAATTGGCCAACTAAAAATATATAGAAAAAAATTAGCCGGGCATGGTGGCGCATGCCTGTAGTCCCAGCTACTTGGGAGGCTGAGGCAGGAGGATCGCTTGAGCCCAGGAGTCTGAGGTTGCTGTGAGCGAGGCTGACGCCACGGCACTCTAGCCCGGGCAACACAGTGAGACTCTGTCTCAAAAAAAAAAAAAAATGATGTAGAGTTCACATAAAGTGTCCAACTCTTGGGTGTGCAGATTGTTAAGTTTTCGCAAATTGAACACACCCACGTGGGCACCACCCAGATCAAGATATAGCAGATTTCCAGCCCCTTAGAACAGGTGTCCTCAGACTACGGCCTGCAGGCCACATGCGGCCTGCTGAGGACATTTATCCAGACCACCGGGTGTTTGTGCCACCGCTGCCTGTCCTGCTTAGCAGCCGGCTAGTCCTGGGCCCGCAGTGCGCATGCGTGGAATGTGCGCAGCACTCTCCAACGGCCTCCAACAGTCTGGGGGACAGTGAACTGGCCCCCTGTTTAAACCGTTTGAGGACCCCTGCCTTAGAAGGTTCCTTTGTGCCCCTTGCCAGGCAGTCCCCTTTCTTACCCCCGAGAAGCAACCACTAATCTGTTTCCATCACTGCAGATCAGCAGTGTCTTTTCTAGAATTTCATGCGAATACATTTGCAGGGCGAGTACTCTTTCGTGTCTGGCTTCTTTTTTCCCCCAGCATAATGAATGCACTTGAGGTTCACCAACGTTATGTGTATCTGTGGTTCATTTCGTTTCTTTGCTAAAGCGTAGCCACTGTGCGGATTGACTGCGGTTTAGTCACTTCACCGAGTGACAGACATTTGTGCCGTTTGCAGTGATGGCTGCTCTGAATGAAGCCGCTAGAAACACTGTTGCACAAATCCCTTTGTGAAGGTAAGCTTTCATTTCTCTTGGGTGGAACTTCTTGGGAGTGAGATTGCTGGGTTATAGGGTAGGCATCTACTTATCTTTATAAGAAACTGCCAGATTACGTGCAAAGTGGCCGGCCCACTTGGCAACCCCTCCAGCCCCGCGTGAGACTCCCAGTTTCTCCATATCCTCACCTACGCTTGGGATTGTCAGCGCTTTCATTTTAGCCATCCTAGTGGGTGTGTAATGAATGACAAGTTTGCCAATTCCACAGAAGCCAGGTGGGTGTTTGAAGCTACCCTCTGCTGTTAAACCCCCAAGTGGGACATTCGTCTGTAACTTTTAACAGCCAAACTCCGCAACTTGAAACCACATCTGAGAGTTCCTTATGTCAAATATTTAATGTGCATTTTATAACCAGCTTTTTTTAGGTTGAGATGATGACCTTTCATCTCAAAAGTGTGGATAATAATTAACTTTTCATAATTGCAGCATGCCTTACAATCTTTAATACTTTTCTTTTGTATGCGGTGTTATGCCATAAAACAAGCCCGAAATTTGGGCCCAAAGTAGTAAATGCATGGAGCATAAAAATTTTCCAAGGGGTGCACAAAAGGATATGCAAGAAAATGTTTCCCTCCCACCCAGACACCTAGAATCTATCTCTACAGGTAATTGTAATTTCTTGCAAATACTTTCGGGGTATTATTAGGTGTACAAAGCCTATAAAAATAAACAGTTGTCTCTTATATAACTCTAACACAGGGGCACGGGGAGGGGGGTTGGCAAACTATGGCCTGTGGGCCAGCTGCCTGTTTTATTAAATACAGTTTTGTTGGAACATAGCTGCATCCGTCATTCACGTACGATCTGTGACTGCATTTACGATACAACGAAAGAGTTGAGTCACTGCAACAGAGACTTCATTGCAACCTTTGAGATTATGAATGTCCTGTTTTATAGATGAGGAAATGGGGTTTCAGAGAAAGGACATAATTCCCTGAGGTCGCACAGCCAGCAAGGGGGGAGGGGCAGAGCACAGGACACACTTACTTGGTTTTACCCCTCACTTTTTTCACTTACTAATATAGCTTGGAGAGGGTCCCGTATGTAATCGTGTATAGCCCCCACACTCATTTTTCTTTTCCTATTTTTTTTTTTCTTTTGAGACAGAGTCTCACTGTGTTGCCCAGGCTAGAGTGCCATGGGGTCAGCCTAGCTCACAGCAACCTCAGATTCCTGGGCTCAAGCGATCCTCCTGCCTCAGCCTCCCCAATAGCTGGGACTACAGGCATGCGCCACCATGCCCAGCTAATTTTTTCTATATATTTTTAGTTGGCCAATTAATTTCTTTCTATTTCAGTAGAAACGGGGATCTGGCTCTTTCTCAGGCTGGTTTCGAACTCCTGACCTTGAGTGATCCTCCCGCCTCGACCTCCCAGAGTGCTAGGATTACAGGCATGAGCCACCGCGCCCTGCCGACACTCATTTTTAAAAAGCCTGCTCTTGGGATTTAGACCCTCTTAGCCCTCCTGATGCAGGTCTAGGCCATTTCCCCCTCTGCGGAGACCGGCAGCGCCTCCATGAGTGTCTTGGAGCTTACTTCTCGGAGCTCCCATGTGAGTGTGGTCTGAAGGGAAAATTCCTGGAATTGGAGTTGTTGGGTCAAAGGGCACGTGGCAGTCGGCGACTTCGGTGTGGAATTGAGTTGACCGGGCAGGTGGGGAAGAGGAGAATGCAAAGGACATCTGGGCAGGGGGACCCGCATAGACAAGAGCGTGCAGGTGTGAAGTAGGCTGTCCCGGAGTGCTTGGAAGGCTGCACTGCGAGGGTGCTAGAAGGTTCGCTAGGGAGTGTGGCCGTCTGTCTCCAGCTGCAGGCTGGGCTCTGCTCTGGGGACACTGGGGAGCCACAGGAGGGCTGTGAACAGAGGAGGGGCAGTTACCTCTGGAGCCCTATAGGGACTAAGAACTTCAAATGCATCATCTCTTTTGCCCCTCGAAGCAAAACTATTATAGAGATGCTAATATCCTCGTTTTATAGACAAGGACCCTGAGGCTCGGGTGGGGTGGGGGATAAGCCTCAGGTCACACGGCTCATAGGAGCAGGGCTGGGACTCTGACCCCACAAGCCAGACTCTTTTTTTTAAAACCTTTTTTTTTTTTTTAGGTATAATCCACATACCATAAAATTCACCATTTTAACATGTACAATATGGACACCTGGGTTGTTTCCACTTTTTGGCTATTGTTTTTTTTGTTTGTTTGTTTATTTTATTTTATTTATTTATTTTGCGACAGAGTCTCACTTTGTTGCCCAGGCTAGAGTGAGTGCTGTGGCATCAGCCTAGCTCACAGCAACCTCAAACTCCTGGGCCCAAGCGATCCTCCTGCCTCAGCCTCCCGAGTAGCTGGGACCACAGGCATGCGCCACCATGCCCAGCTAATTTTTTCTATATATATTTTTAGTTGGCCAATTAATTTCTTTCTATTTATAGTAGAGACGGGGTCTCGCTCTTGCTCAGGCTGGTTTCGAACTCCTGACCTTGAGCTATCCGCCCGCCTCGGCCTCCCAGAGTGCTAGGATTACAGGCGTGAGCCACCGTGCATTGGCCATTTTTTTGTTATTGTGGATAATGTTGCTAGGATGATTCGTGTACAAGCTTTTGTATGGACCTATGTCTTCAATATTTTGGGGTATAGACCTAGGAGAGGAATCGTGTTGGCTCATATGGTAATTCTGTGTTTATGTTTTGGAGGAACTGCCAAACTCTGTCCACGGCAGCGGCAACATCTCACATTCCCATCAGCCACGCACGAGTGTTCTAATCTCTACGTCCACGTCAACACTTCTTGGTGACTTTTTGATTCTAGCCACGCCAGCGGGTGTGAGGTGGTGTCTCATTGCGGCTTTGGTTTGTGTTTCTGTGATGTCCAGTGACGCTGAACATCTCTTCATGTGCTTTTGGTTGTTCTAGTATCTTCTTTGGAGAAATGTCTATTCAAGTTCTTTGCCCATTTCTTAAATTGCGTTGTTTATCCTTTTATTGTTGAATTGTGAGAGCTCTTTATATATTCTGGAGACAAGTCATGCACTAACTAATGATTTGCAAATATACGCTTATATGGGATCTTTTCACTGTCTTGATGGTGTCCTTTGAAGCCCAAAGGACTTGAAATTTCTAAATTTTGAGTAAGTCCTCGCTAGCCCTTGTTCTTGATCGCTGCATGCTATTGTCAAATGTTGATACAGTGATCCGCAAACGGGGACGTTTGGCGACAGCTACAGACATCGATAATTGTTCCTGCTGGGGTGAGGGTGCTACTGGCATCTGGTGACTAGAGGCCAGAGATGCTGCTAAACACCCTACAGCACACAGGACGGCCCCACAAGGAAGAATCCTCCAGCCCCAAATATCAGCGGTGCTGAGGTTCGGAAATGCTGGTGTTCACTAATAAACGGAAGAGCTAACATAATGGAGGTTTCATAGCACAGGGTTAGGGGTGCAGGCTCCGGGGCAAGGCAGCCTGAGTCCAAATGCTGGCCCCACCACTTACTCAAGGTCTGATTTGGGGCTAACCTCAGCGTCCCCATCTGTGAGCTGGGACAATGTCTTTCTCTCACAGCAGCGCCACAAGGACTAAATGAGTCACTACGTCTTAGGTCTTAGCATGGGGTCTGGCCAGTGTTGGCTGTGGTTCTCATTGAGCCCCAACTACATGCGAGGTCCCCCCTGGGACAGAGTCAGTCTCTTCAGTTTCATGTCAGCCCAGTGTGTGCCGTGGCGCCAAGGTACAGATTAGGAAACTGAGGCACAGAGAGATGGAGAGATGGAGCAAGAGTGCTCAAGGCCACACAGAGAGTACATGGCTCTCAGAGTTTGAAAGGCAGGCAGGGCAAGCCGGGGAAAGGAGGAATACAGAAACACTGAGACTTGGAGTGGGTGGGGGAGGGAAGGGCGGGTGGACAGAGACCAAAGAGAGGGGGACAGAGAGAGAGCAAGACAAAGAGAAAGGCCGGGAGCAGTGGCTCAGGCCTGTAATCCTAGCACTTTGGGAGGCCGAGGCTGGAGGATTACTCAAGGTCAGGAGTTCGAAACCAGCCTGAGCAAGAGCCAGACCCCGTCTCTACTAAAAAAATAATAGAAAGAAATTAATTGGACAACTAGAAATATATATAAAAAATTAGCCGGGCATGGTGGCGCATGCCTGTAGTCCCAGCTACTGGGGAGGCTGGGGCAGAAGCATCGCTTGAGCCCAGGAGTGTGAGGTTGCTGTGAGCTAGGCTGACGCCACGGCACTCACTCTAGCCTGGGCAACAGAGTGAGACTCTGTCTCAAAAAAAAAAAAAAAAAAAAAAAGACAACGAGAAAAACAGTGAGTTTGAGGAACAAGAGGGATAGTTTGGATGGCTTTGGGCAACTTAGCCAAGCTGTGCCCAGAGAGCAGGGGGTGGGGGCAGTTTGCGGAGAAGCCCCGGGCGTGGGTGGGGCATGGAGCGATCCGGCCTGAGGGGCGGCCTGGGAGCCCAGGCTGGAGTCGCTGCCCCAGGCAGGTGAGGAGGGAGAGGAAGTGTGGGTGTGGGGCCCACCCGTGGGTGTGAGAGTCACTGAACTCGGGGAGAAATGTCCCACAAGACAGATCACAGCCCCACTTCTGCCTGGGGACAGCACTTGGACCCAGGCCATGGGCCCGTGCACTATTTACTCAACAATAACAGAGCACGTTATTTTTTTATTTTTTTTTTTTTGAGACAGAGTCTCACTTTGTTGCTCAGGCTAGAGTGCCATGGTGTCAGCCTAGCTCACAGCAACCTCAAACTCCTGGGCTCAAGCGATCCTCCTGCCTCAGCCTCCCGAGTAGCTGGGACCACAGGCATGTGCCACCATGCCCGGCTACTTTTTTGGGTGGCCAATTAATTTCTTTTTATTTTTAGTAGAGACAGGGTCTCACTCTTGCTCAGGCTGGTTTCAAACTCCTGACCTTCAGTGATCCGCCCACCTCGGCCTCCCAGAGTGCTTGAAAGATTTTTTCTATCCTGAAATATAATACCCATCCACAAAAGAGAGGAAAACAGCCAGTGCGAGCGTCCACGTTTCTCCTGACCGAGGAGCGGTGTCTCTGCACAATGGAACATTATTCAGCCGTAACAAGAAAGGAAATTCTGGCACATGCTGTGCCACGGACGAATATTGAGGACATTATGCTAAGTGACATAAGCCAGTCACAAAAGGGCAAACACTGTATGATTCCACGTATATGAAGCACGTAGAGTAGGCAGATTCCTAGACAGAAAGCGGACCGGTGGTTGCCACGGCTGGCGGGCAGGGAGCATGGGGGATTATCGTTCAGCGGGGACATGAGCTTCGGTTTGGGACGATGGAAAAGTCCCAAAGGAGACGGATGGCGGTGGTGGCTGCCCAGCAACCTGAATGGACTTCCTGCCACTGAACTGGACACTTAAAATGGTTAAGATGGTCAATGCTTTGTGATGTGTATTTTACCATAATTTTTAAACATGCAAATTGGATCATGTCAGTTAACTTTAGGCTCATAATAAAATATATAGATAATTTTTTTTTTGAGACAGAGTCTCACTTTGTTGCCCAGGCTAGAGTGAGTGCCGTGGCGTCAGCCTAGCTCACAGCGACCTCAATCTCCTGGGTTCAGGTGATCCTTCTGCCTCAGCCTCCCGAGTAGCTGGGACTACAGGCATGCGCCACCATGCCCGGCTAATTTATATATATATATATATTAGTTGGCCAATTAATTTCTTTCTATTTATAGTAGAGACGGGGTCTTGCTCTTGCTCAGGCTGGTTTCGAACTCCTGACCTCGAGCAATCCGCCCGCTTCGGCCTCCCAGAGTGCTAGGATTACAGGCGTGAGCCACCGCGCCCGGCCGATAATTTTTTAAAAGGTGCAGTTTCATGGATGAATATAAAATGAAACCCTTGGCCGGGGCGGTGTCTCATGTCTATAATCCTAGCACTCTGGGAGGCCGAGGCGGGCGGATCGCTTGAGGGAGGTCAGGAGTTCGAAACCAGCCTGAGCGAGACCCTGCCTCTACTAAAAATAGAAAGAAATTAATTGGCCAACTAAAAATATATATACAAAAAATTACCAGGCATGGTGGCACATGCCTGTAGTCCCAGCTACTCAGGAGGCTGAGGCAGGAGGATCGCTTGAGCCCAGGAGTTTGAGGTTGCTGTGAGCTAGGCTGACGCCACGGCACTCACTCTAGCCTGGGCAACAAAGGGAAACGCTGTCTCAAAAAAAAATGAAAGCCTTGTCCTCGCCACCCAGGTCAGGAACTAGACCCCGGGCCCCCCAGAAGCCGCCCTGATCAGAGCCCCCTCCTCCCCGCAGAGGAAACCTCTCCCCCCTCCGCCATGGTCGCCGTCTGGGCACGGGCGCAGGGCAGGCTGGCGGGCAGCTCGGCCGCGTCCCTTGCTTTGCATCGGTGCGGGAGCACGTCACGTCTTCTTCCTTTGTTCCTTCTTTCGCTCAGCATCATGCTCGAGCGATGTCCCCAGGCCGCTGCGTGGGCAGCTGGGCTTTTCGTCCCGCTGCTGTGCCCTGCTGCCTCCGACGAACGCGCCACTCCGGCTTATCTAGTGAGTCTCCCGCTGACGGATGCTTGGGTCGCTTCCAGCTTGAGCTCGTCACCTGGTGACATGACGCCAGCACCGTCGTCCGGTGGGCGCATGCCCGGCAGGGGTGTGCACCGGCCCAGCCTCCCTGCACCCGTGCACGAGAACAAGCCGCTGTGTTTGCAGCCACACGGCGTGGCCCGGGGACGGGGCTGGGCGTGGGCGGCGGACGGCGGGGAAATCACCCCTCCACCCCTGCCCCGCGAGCTCCTCTGATTCCCTCCTCCACGCTGGGCTCGCAGCCAGTCCCGAGAACCATTTCCCAGGCATTCTCTTCCGCCCGCTGCACACCAACGCGCATGGGCCGTTAGTGTCGCTCGGCAGGGCTTTGCCGCGTGACACCCCCCCCCCCCCCGCAGGCTGCCGGCCCGCTCCTGCCTGTCTCTGCCTGAGCGACCCAGCGCGAGCAGATTGACCAGCCGAGCCTCAGTTTCCACATCTGTGGCAATGCACACGTTTTCCGTACATTGCAAGGGTCGCGGGGCACAGTTTACCCTCTGGAAATATCAGGGCTGCAGGCACAACTGTTTACAGTCACAAACTCAGACGAGCATAAAACGCCACTTTTTTTTTTTTTTATATATATAGTGTAGTGGTTAAGCGCATGGATTCCGGAACCTGACTGCCTGGGTTCGAATCCCAGTGCTCCGTGGAATTTCTTTGGGCCTCAATTTGGGCCTCCATTTCCCCCTTTATCCATGGGGTGAAAACAGTACCTGTCTCATCTCCTGTAACTCCCCTGAGCCATTGGGACACTAACAGAGCCATCCACAGCCTTCTAGGACCAAACGCACCCACCACCACTCCGCCACATGGCTGCCTGGGGTGGTTTTAAAGTATATCCACAACCGAAGCTAGGGTGGCCTAAATAAATAAAAAATAAAATAAAATAAAATCTATCCACAAACTCCTTGACTCTCCTCCCTTCAAAAGGTGAACCCTAGCCGGGCGTGGTGGCTCACGCCTGTAATCCTAGCTCTTGGGAGGCCGAGGCGGGCGGATTGCTCAAGGTCAGGAGTTCAAAACCAGCCTGAGCAAGAGCGAGACCCCGTCTCTACTATAAATAGAAAGAAATTAATTGGCCAACTGATATATATATAAAAAATTAGCCGGGCATGGTGGCACATGCCTGTAGTCCCAGCTACTTGGGAGGCTGAGGCAGAAGGATCGCTCGAGCCCAGGAGTTTGAGGTTGCTGTGAGCTAGGCTGACGCCACGGCACTCACTCTAGCCTGGGCAACAAAGCGAGACTCTGTCAAAAAATGTTTAAAAAAAAAAAAAAAAAAAAAAAGGTGGACCCTAATTCTCCTTCCCTGGAACGTGGGCCAGGCCTCATGGCTTGCTTCTAATGGACAGACTGTGGTGGCAGTAATCACATATGACTTCCGAGGCTGGCCAGAAAGGGACATTGCTGCTGGCCCCCAGCTTGCTCTTGGACTGTTTGCACCTGGCCAGGTTGGCTCCTGTGTCTCGTGGATCTCTAAGAAGCCTGCGTAGGGGCCCAGGCAGCAAGGAGTAGAGGCCAGAGGTGTTCTGCCCAGCGCGGGTGCCATCTTGCCAGTGCGCCATCTTGGACACAGATTCTCCAGCGCCAGTCCTGCCTTCCGGGGACTGCAGCCCCAGCGAATGTCTGAACCGCAACCTCATGGGACTCGGAGCCAGAACTGTCCAGCTAAGACACTTTCAAATTCTTGGCTCATAGAAAGTGTGAGATAATAAATGTTTATTGTTTTTAGCTGCAACATTTCGGGGATCGTTTGTTACGCAGCAATAGCTGACTATTACACTGCCCCATCATGAGGCGTGCGGGAACCTCCCTGACAGGTTCATCTGCTCTCTGAGCCACCCCCAGGCTGGAGGTACAAATTGTCTCAGCCCACAGATCCCTAAACTCAAAGGGGGTTTCGAGATGGTTGTTGGAGACGCTCACAAATATCTGAACTCTCTCTCCTTCTGGGCACGTGAAGGATTGTTCCTGCTCACTCTTGTGACGTTAGGTGTGGCCATGTGACACAATTGGGTCAGCAAGCAGCTGTCATTTGTGGACGGGAACATTTAAAATGACTGTGAGCGCTGCTGCCTTCCCCCCTGCCGGAGTACAGACCAGCCAACCATCGTGACACGAGTGAGAAAGAAGTCAGTTGGGGCCAGTGGCTCACGCCTGTAATCCTAGCACTCTGGGAGGCCGAGGCAGGCGGATTATTTGAGCTCAGGAGTTCGAGACCAGCCTGAGCAAGAGCGAGACCCTGTCTCTTCTAAAAATAGACAGAAATTAATTGGCCAACTAAAAACATATAGAAAAAAAAAATTAGCCAGGCATGGTGGCGCATGCCTGTAGTCCCAGCTACTCGGGAGGCTGAGGCAGGAGGATTGCTTGAGCCCAGGAGTTTGAGGTTGCTGTGAGCTAGGCTGATGCCACGGCACTCTAGCCTGGGCAACAGAGTGAGACTCTGTCTCAAAAAAAAGAAGTCAGTTGGTTTAAGCTGCTGAGATATTGGGACTGTCTGATCCAGCAGTGTAACCTCATCCACCCTGACGCAGACATCTTTGCTGTCCCCTCACCCCTGCCAGACTCCAGAGGTACCAGGTACACATCCAAATAGATCGTTTTCTCTTTTTCTTGAACCTCCCCTTCTGTCCCCACCCCTAGTTCCAGGAGCCTCCTATTTCCTTTCCACTTTTACTAACCTCAGGTGCAGAAAATGAATTGTATCACCATGATCTTCAGTTTATGAAACTTATAAAAACAGCCAGTGCTTAGATAGTGCTTTGCTATGGACTATTCTAAACTATACATTCTAGGTTATTTAATGCTTGGGACAACCCTGCAATGTAGGAACTATCATTATCCCATTTTATAGATGAGGCAGGTGGGGTTAGCTAATTTGCCTGAGGTCACCCATGTTAAGTGGCAGAGCCAGGATTCAAACCCAGGCCGGCCGGTCCCCACTGTCCCATAACCTTCAATGGTTCGCACTCAATCCTGCACCCATTTCACTTATTTCTGACTCATTTTTATCTCCCCCACTCGCCTGCCTGCTTCTCTTCCTTCCCTGCCAGAAGCCACCATTCTACCACATTTACCGCGTAGACTTTTGTTTGTAGGCATTCGTACACACAGCGTATTTGTGTTTGGATGAATTTCAATTTATGTCAACAGTATTGGATTGTAGGTCTCACTGTGCTTTTTGCTGTTGTCACTCAGATCCATTCATGTCACGGTGTGGACAGTCTCGTCTGTTCTTCCGGCTGCTGGAGGGTCCGTCTTCTGCCAAGGACACCCTATGGGTGCTCCCACCTGCACCCCCCGACAGACACCCAGGCTGCCTTTGACTCTGAGCACCATAAATAACACTGCGATGGACACCTTGGTGCCCAGTGCATGAGCGTGGGAACTTCTGCAGCCTCTTCTGCTGCGATGTGAAATCTGATAATGCTTCATTTAACCACGTTGGGCCAAATGGCTCTTTCGCACGGCTGCATCGGAGAAACAAAACCAGTTCTGCCTCCTAATTCCTCCTGCCTGGCACCTGGCCCCGGGGGGTCTGGGGCTTAGAAGCTGAGGAACGTTCGGCCTCTGTTTCCCATCCCATCTGGCAGCTCTTTGCAAGGGCAAATAACAGCTGCCCCAAAGAGGTAAAGGGGGAAGAGGAAAAGGGCGAACAAGTTGACATCTCAGGTTCATTTATTGGCTGCATGTGCTAGTATTTTAACTGGCGGATCCTGGGAAAGGTAGGCGAGGCAGCCCAGCCCCTCTCGCAGGTGTGGGGAGAAGAGAGAATTTCTCTCGGGTGTGAGCACCACCTTGTGGTCCAATCGCCTCATTACACCCTGTTGGCCATTAACCCCCTAGCCGATTTAATCATGTCTGATTCAATTCAAATGATGTCTATTGGGTACCTTCTCCATGCCAGACCAGCGATGGCCAGTCGAAATATGATGAGCTCCACATGTAACTGCAAACCTTCCTCTTGCCACAGCGAAGAGGCAAAACGAAACAGGTGGCATTCATTGTAAGAATATATTTATTTAACCCGATACATCCAGAATGTTATAATTTCAACTTGCAACTAATATGAAAGTTGTTAATGAGCTATTTTACCTTCTTTGCACTAGGATTTTGAAATGTTCTCATAACAGCACATGTCAATTTGGACACTACACTTGCATTAAAAATACTTGATCTGGCCGGGCACGGTAGCTCACGCCTGTAATCCTAGCAATCTGGGAAGCCAAGGCGGGAGGACTGCTCAAGGTCAGGAGTTCGAAACCAGCCTGAGCAAGAGTGAGACCCCTGTCTCTACTATAAATAGAAAGAAATTAATTGGCCAACTAATATATATAGAAAAAATTAGCTGGGCATGGTGGCACATGCCTGTAGTCTCAGCTACTCGGGAGGCTGAGGCAGGAGGATTGCTTGAGCTCAGGAGATTGAGGTTGCTGTGAGCTAGGCTGACGCCAGGGCACTCACTCTAGCCTGGGCAACAAAGTGAGACTCTGTCTCAAAAAAAAAAAAAAAAAAATACTTGATCTGCATTTAGATTTCATAATGTTTGCAGTTGAAGTAGATCCATATACTCAAGTTGTTCCAAACATTTCTAAAATTTTTCTAATAACAGGATCAAGGATCCGTTTTAAAAATTTTTAAGTTTAAACTAGTTAAATAATATCAAAAGTGAAAGTCCTCAATCATACCACATTTCAAGTGCTTAGTAGCCGGCCACACGTGACTACTGACTACCATCCTGGACAAAGCAAACATTGGTTTTATGCCACTTCACCCTTGGGATAAAGTTGGCGCATTATTATCCTCATTTTACAGAGGGGTAAACTGAGGCTCAAAAAGGGAACTGGCTTTTTTCCTTTTATTTCCTTCAATAAATATTTATTGGACACCTACCATATGCCGGGTTCCTTCCTGCAAGTTCAGGGCAGTATACGCATGGCTCCTGGCCTCAAGGGGTTTATTGGGCTGATACGGGAGAGAGACAAAAAAAGACAAAGAAAAAAATTATAATTAGTGCTACGAAAGAAGCCAACAGGACGATGAATTAGAGCAGGTGTTGGCCACCTATGGCCCACGAGCTAAGAATGGTCTTTACATTTCTAAATGGTTGGAAAAAGTCAAAAGCAGAATAATCTTTTGTGATGCTTGAAAATTATATAAAATTCAAATTTCAGTGTGCATAGTTTCATTGAAATGCAGCCACCCTCATTCATTTCCCCAATGTCCTACTTGCCCACTACAGTAGTGACAGAGAACCTAGGACTCATAGAGCCTAAAATATTTATATTCTGGTCCTTATTTAGAGAAAATATCTGTTGATCCCTAAGATAGAGAATAACAGATCCGCTGTTCAGAGTGTAATCTGAGAGGGCTTCTGGGAGGAGGAGACACTGAAGCAGAGAAGAGTTAGAAGGCATATGGGAAAGTCTGAATATGTCTGGTGTTGAGCCAATGTTAAATTTCCCACGAGTGATAACCAGACTCTCGTCTCTAGAAGAAGGTCCTCATTCTTAAGAGAAATGTGCTGGAGAATTTAGGGGTAAAGTGTCTTGGTGTCTCCAAATTATTTATTTATTTATTTATCTTGAGACAGAGTCTCACTCTGTTGCCCCGGGTAGAGTGCCCTGGCGTCATCCTAGCTCACAGCAACCTCAAACTCCTGGGCTCAAGTGATCCTCCTGCTTCAGCCTCCTGAGTAGCTGGGACTACAGGCATGCGCCACCATGCCCAGCTAATTTTTTCTATATATTTTTAGTTGGCCAATTAATTTCTTTCTATTTTTAGTAGAGACAGGGTCTCGCTCTTGCACAGGCTGGTTTTGAACTCCTGACCTTTAGCAATCCTCCCACCTTGGCCTCCCAGAGTGCTAGGTATTTTCAAATGGATCAAAATAAATATATCTATGGTGCTATGAAGGAAACCAATAGGAGAACAAATTATAATGTAGGAGAATGCAAATCAGGGGAATAAAATATGCATATATTATACATAATTATATCTTTCTTCTCCTCTCCCCTCCCCTCCTGTGATGGACTGAATGTTTGCATCCTGTCAAAATTCATATGTGAAATTCCAACCCCCATTGTGATGATATCAGAAGCGGGGCCTTTGGGGGTGATTGGGTCTTGAGGGTGGAACCTTCATAAGTACAATTAGTGCCCTTCTAAAAGGGACTCTACAGAGCTCTGTCACCCTCTTTCTGCCATGTGAGGATACAAGAAGGCAGCCTCACCAGTACTCGCCCCTGCCGGCACCCTGACCTTGGACTTCCAGAACTGTGAGAAATCAATTCTGTTGTTTATAAGCTATTCAATCTATGGCACTTCGTTACAAGGGCCTGAACTAAGACAACTCCCCTCCCCTCCCTTTCTCCCCCTTTCTCTCTCTCTGTCTCTATGTCACTCTCTCTATACACACTAATATTTATTTAGTCTTTATTGACTTAAATATCTATTAATTAAATTAATATTAATCTATATATTAATATAATATAAATTGATTTACATTTGCTGTATCTGTGTACTAATATTTAATGTCTTTTATTTTTTATTAATGTTTTTTTATTTTATTTTATTGTCAACAGAACTACCAGAAATATTTAATGTCTTTTAATTTAATCTCCATCATTAAATTACTATTTTATTAATCTACATATAGGTAGAGAGATACAGCGAATGCAAAGTGTGAAGGCATATTTGAGTGTTTATTGTGCCACTCTTGCAACTTTTCTCTAGAGTTGAACATTTTCAGGGTGAAAATTTCAGGGAAAAAACAAAGTACACTTCCCCTGGGGAGTCCCCAGGGATATTTAGTGGGTTCACTAAATATCTATGGAGGACCTAGAACATGCCAGGCACCGGGCTAGAGCAGGGAACCAGACATCACCTCCTGCCCTTGAGAATTCTCCTGTCATCACACTGTATTTGCACCCCAGAGCAGAATGCAGTTTGTCATTGCTTTATTTACTAATCTGTTTACCGGGTTTTACATTTCTCTTCCCCCCACTCCCTCCCACCCCTGCTGGACTGAACTGCGTGAGCAGCGACGGTGTCCATCGTAGCTCAGTCATCTCCAGCTCCTGGCACGTAGTAGGCAACACTGACGTCTGTGGAAGAAATGAATGTGAACTCCAGGTGGGCAGGGGCTGCCTGTGTTTATCTCAGCTCTGTATCTGGTGCCTAGAACGAGACCTGGCACACAGTAGGCACTCAGTAAATACGTGTTGAATTAATCAAAGTAAGTGCCAAAAGGGCAGAGACCTCCTGTTTTTCTCACCTCTAGCTCTGGGGGCCTTGGTCGGCACCTGGCACATAGTAGGTGTTCAATAAATATGTGTTGAATGAATCAATTCAGTAGGAACCAGGAAGTTGCACGAGGGCAGAGGCTTTCTGTTTTTTCTCGACTCTCTCTGCCTAGGTTCCATGCCCGGCACACAGTAGGTGCTCAGCTTACGCGTGCTTGAACGCACCTGTGGTGTTCCCTGGCCCGCCCCGCCCCTAACTGGGGGGCGGGGCCTGCGGGCTGCCTCTGTGACGTCACAAAGACCCAGCCATGGCCCTGGCCTTGGCCCTTCTGCTGCTCCTGGGCCGGGGCGCGCCCGGCGGCCGGGGCTGCCTGCAGTGCGTCGACTCGGTGAACGAGGCCCTGGACAAACTGCGCGCGGCCATCATCCCCGGCCGCTTCCACCGCGAGCAGCTGCAGGCCCGCGCCCAGGCCCTGCTGCGGGGCATGCAGGGGCCCTTCTTCCGGGACTACGCGCTGAACGTGTTCGCGGGGAAAGCGGGTGCGGGGCAGACGCCCGGGGACCGCGCCCCGAGAGGAGCCCCGGGGGGCAGGGCCGGGCGGGGCCGGGCGCGGAGGCGGCGGGGAGGCCCTTAGCCCTCGGGGACCCACTGGAATGTCCTCCCTCCCGCCCCCAGAGGCAGATCAGCTGGACCTGGTGGCGTCCTTTGTCAGGAACCAGACGCAGCGCTTGCTGGTTTATTCTATGAAAGGTAGGAGCCGAGAGGGGCGCCTTTCCCAGCACCCTTCCCCCGCCTGCCCCGGTGCCAAGATAAAAGCAAACGCGCACACGGCCTTCTCGCCGCGCCCGGCCCGGGCCCGAGTGCTTCACCTAGAAGAGTCTACGGCAGTGCGTGGAGCTGGCCGTCTGAGTGATGCGCACTTCGCCGACGGGGAAACTGAGGCTCAGGAGGTCAGGGGACCCCCCCAACGTCACACACAGCTAGGAGGTAGCAGCGCTGAAGATCTGTGCCAGGGACCCCCGGCTCAGACGCTGTATTCCTAACCGGCAGCCCGCGGATGCTTCTGGTTTTGTGTCCGGCGACGCCTAGGGCGCCAGGCGCAGGATTAGTCGTCGCAGATTTGTGCGGTTGTTCTGACATTTCCCAGCAGAGGGCAGTAGAGGGTCCTGTGGACTCGGGGGCGTGGTCCGAGTGCAGAGCCCCGCCCCACCTTGAAGGATGAGTGACGTCATGCGGAGCCCGCTATTTTTTTTTTTTTTATGTAAAAATGTGTGTTTGTGTGTTACGTTTGTTTGAGGTCATTAAATATGAAATGTCTGGGCCGGGCGCAGTGGCTCACGCCCGTTAATCCTACCACTCTGGGAAGCCAAGGCGAGGCAGATTGCTCAAGGTCTGGAGTTCGAAAGCAGCCTGAGCAAGAGCGAGAGACCTCGTGTCTACTAAAAGTAGAAAGAAATTAGCTGGACAACTAAAAATATATAGAAAAAAACTAGCCGGGCATGGTGGCGCATGCCTGTAGTCCCAGCTACTCGGGAGGCTGAGGCAGGAGGATTGCTTGAGCCCAGGAGTTTGAGGCTGCTGTGAGCTAGGCTGATGCCACGGCACTCTAGCCCGGGCAACAGAGTGAGACTCTGTCTCAAAAAACAAAGAAAGAAAAAAATGTCTGATTTTGACTCCAAAGTCTAGTTTATTATATCTCAACCAAGAAGCAGTCCAGTGAATCAAAGTACGTGCCCAGACTATTGACACAGTTTTGCCATCTAAGCAGCTTGCTTATGCGAGCAGCAAAGAAGCCTGGAGATCGTATGGCGATGAAATCAGGAAAGACGTTTTCCGCAGCTTGTTGAGAATTTAATATTTTTCCTTGCAAGAAGTGGTCCAAAGCCTGGAAGAAGTGGAAGTCAGCTGGTGCAAGGTCTGGTGAATATGGTGGATGACAGTTTCCAAGTCCAGCCTCTGTAGTCTGAGCAGCGTTGTTTGTGTGACATGTGGTCGAGCATTGCCTTGCAAGAGGATTGGCCTGTCTCTATTGACCAATCTCAGCTGCTTAATCGCATGCATCCTCGTCATTTCCTCCAGTTGGTTGCAGTAGACATGCACTGTATCGACTGACCAGGTTTCATGAAGCTGTAGCGGATAATGCCAGCGCTGGACCACCAAACAGACACCATTAGCTTTTTATTGATGAATATTCAGTTTTGGACTGTGTTTCAGCACTTCATCTTTATCCAACCGTTGTGCCGAATGCTTGCAATTGTCAAAAAGAATCCATTTTTCATCACAGGTAACTATGCGATGTAGAAATTGTTTGCATTTATGTCGTGACAGCAAAGAAAGGCAAGCTTCCAGAGGATTCCTCTTCTGGCACTCATTTAATTCATGCGGTACCCATCTATCCAGCTTCTTACCTTGCCCATTTGTTTCAAGTGGTCCAATATTGTTGGAATAGTAACGTCAAACCTTGCTGCTAATTGTCATGTAGGTTGAGATGGATTCGCTTCCACTACAGCTTTCAGTTTATCATTATCCACCTTGGTCTCAGGTCGCCCACGTGGCTCAGTTTCAAGAGTAAAATCACCAGAAGGGAAATTCTCAAACCATCGACTCGTTCGTTAGCCACATCCTTCCCAAACACTTTGTTGATATTTCAGGCTGTCTGCACTGCATGGGTTCTGCAACGAAACTCATATTTGAAAATAATACGAATTTTTGATTTATCCATTAGTTTCACAAAAATTGCTCTAAAAATCATTTGAAAGATAATCACAAGCCAAAATGTACATTTGAAAGACTGAGGATGTACCTTCACAATAAAAAGAAAGCAATAAGTGTCAAACTGAAATATCAGAGATATCAACTGTCAAACTTAGCACTTAAGGAAATCGGACATTTCATACTTAACCTTAATCTAACACGAGCAACCAAAATACTGATTCTAGGTGTCCTAAGTTAAAGGGACTGAAGGTGGTGCTTGCTTTCTTCCCTGTGCTTGTCAAATTGTAGTTTTCAATTTCTTGTTTCTTCCTACCTTTTTAAATAATGAATGAGAAATAGTCATAGAATCAGGAAAAATATGCTAATTATGTAATAATGTTATCTCCTTTTTAGAATAACCCTACCATTTAGTGAATATGAAATTTTAAATACATGCTAATGGGCACAGGGTTTATTTCTGGGGTAACAAATATCCTAAAATTAATTGTGATGATTGCAAAATATGTGAATATACTAAAAACCATTGAGCCATACACTTTAAATGAGGGAGTTGTATAGTACATGAATTATATCTCAATAGAGCTGTTTTTTAAATGCAGACAAATATAGTCCCCTTTGACCAGACTCAGGCCCCTTCCTGGGGAATGAAACACTGGAATCCCCTGGTTCAGTGAAGTGGAAAGTCACCCAGAATACAATCATGACCTGCACTGTTACAATGGCACTTCGATGGCTATAGACGTTTGGCTAGCATAGCACTTAAAAATTTATTCAATCCATTCATTCTACAAATACTTAGTGAGCACTTACTATAACGCTAGTCACTCTATGCTAGGCACTGTCCTAGTAGCTGGGGATACTGCAATGAATATAACAGACTGAAATGCCTACCTCTTTGGAGCATATATGCTAGAGAGAAAGGCAGACAAGAAATACGATAAAGCAATATAATATACATGTGTGTTTGGGGACCTCCCAAGACCACTTTTAGGTTCAAAGATTTGCTAGAATAACACAGAACTCAGCAAACCTCAGTTACAGTTTATTACAATGAAAAGACACAAATGAAAATCAGCAAAGGAAAAAGGTGCGTAGCGAGAAGTCCAGGAGAGACCAGGTGTGAGCTTCCAGTTGTCCTCTCCCAGTGGAGTCATGTGAATGGTGCTTAATTCTCCACCAATGGAGTGCAACAATATGCACAGAGTATTGCCAACCAGGGAAGCTCACCTGAGCCTTAGTGTCCAGGGTTCTTACTGGGGGGTCAGTCACATAGGCACGGTTGACTTCAATTACTCAGTCTCCAGCCCCTCCAGAGGTCAAGCTGCTACTGCACAGCCCAAGGCTCCCACCATCAATCATATTGTTAGCATAGACTATTTGGTGTGGCCCAAGGCTCCCAGGTAAACCAAGACATTCTCAAGAGGCAGAATATTCCAAGAACCTAGAGATTACCTTCTAGGAACCAGGCAAGAGCCAAATTTTTGGAATGTGAAGGGTTTGGACAACCCAGATCTGCTCAGTTAATCTGCACAATTTAATATGTCAAATGGGGGGAAATACTATGGAAAAAAATTAAGCAGGGAACAGGGGGCTAGGGAATACTGGGAGCAGGGTGTGGGTTACAGCTTAAAATAGGGCAGCCAAGAAAGATGTCACTGAAAAGAAGCAACATGAAGGGACGGAGGGAGGAAGCCATGAGGGACTGCAAGGTTAAAGGCAGAAAGAACAACTAGCAAGGTTCCTGAGATGGGCTGATGTTTGGCATATTCACAGGACATCAAAACCAAGAAGGCTAGAGTGGAATGAGAGGGAGATATTATTTCTGTGTAAGATGAAATCCTAGCATTAGGAGGGAGGGGATGGATATCTTGAATATTGAGCAGACAGGATTTGGTGCCAAGCATGCTGACAGATTGCATGTAGGATGTGAGAAAAAAGAAAGGGGTCAAAGACAGCACCAAGGATTCTGACCCAAGCAACCAGAATCATGGCATTTACTAAGATGGAGTAGACTGGGAGATTGGGAGTTGGTTTGGAGCAGAACACCAAGGGTTTAGTTTGGGACTTAGTTTGAGATGCCCACAAGCCATCCAAGTGGAGATCTTGACTTGATAGTTGGATATATGAATCTGGACACCAGTGAGTGGTCTAGGCTAGAGATATAAATGTGGGAGGCATCAGTGTATAGGCCAGTACCATCCAATAGGAAAAGAATATGAGCAGGGCTACCAAATTTAAAATTTTCTAGTAGGCACGTTTTTTGAAAAAAGAAGTAAATAAGAAGCAGGTGAAATTAATAATATATCTTATTAACCCAATATCTAAAATATTACCATTTCAATGTGCAAATGAAACATTTAAGACAATTTATAGGTTTTTTGTATTATGTCCTTGAAATCCTGTGTACATTTTATACCTACAGCACATCTCAGTTCAGACTAGCCCACTTCAAGTGTTCCATGTGTGGCCAGTCGCTACCGTACCAGACAGTGCAAGTCTAGGTCGTATATAAAGCCATGAGGTTGGACTGGAATCATGAAGGAGTGTAGACAGAAAAAAGAAGAGGTTATCCAGTCCAAATCCACTTACCACATGAGCAAACTGAGGCCAAGGGAGGGTGATTTAGCCTGGGGGCCCCACAGTGAATCAAAAGCTAGAGGCAGGATCTCCTAAGCCATAGATTTGCCCAGGGGACCCTAAGGAATACCTGGTCTTCCTTATTTCTGGTAAATGAAGACGAGCTTCCACATCCCTTCTCCTGGAAGCCATAGATGGGGATGGGCTTGCTGGGCGCCTCCCATCCCACAAGAATCTCTTTCTCTCCCCAGATGAGCTTCTGCTGGAAGAGCTGGTGACTCTTAGGGCAAACGCGATCAAGGAACTCAAGACAGTTTTAAGATCATATGAATTAAAAGGTACAGCGTATTTCTCCACCAAGCCACCTTCTCCCCTTGCCCATTGATCTCTTGATCTACTTCGTTCACTTTTTCTCCCAACCTCCTCCTTCACCTCCCCTATAACTCAGCCTTCTTCATCTCTCCTTTCCCACACTCACCTCTCCCTCCCTCTCCCTTCCCAATTAAATTCTTAAATTGCCATCCCCTGGCAATTGAGATTGCCATCTCAATTTAACTCACTCGAGCTCTTTTCTCTTGCAGCCTGCGATCCCCAACTTTGCTGTGAGTCTTGGATTTGTTGTCTGCCCCTCCCTCCGTCCTATACCCTCCTACATCCTTTTACCCTCCTACATCCTTTTACCCTCCCTCCCCAAAGCAAGCCTTGCTACCACACCTCCATTCGGCGGTTCCCTCACCCCGAAGTCATAGCACCTAGGGAGATTTGCTTTTTGAGGGCTTATGAAAATAATTGCTACTTGCAAAAAAATATTACTGGAGTTAAGTCAGTCAGGATAGGATCGGCTATGTTGTATTAACAAATAATCCCCCACATCTCAGTGCTTTAACACAACAAAGGCTTGTTTCTCTCTTACCAAATTCCACTGAGCTTTGAGCAGCTCTTCCGAGCAGTGACTAAGGGATCCAGGCTGCACACATATTGCAGACTTTTAGCTTGCTTCTGAAGGGAAAGAGAATAGGGAATCACACTGGGAGTTTTAAGCCCACGCCTGGAAGTGACGCACATCACTCTGCTCACTTTCCATTGGCCAGAACTAGTCACATGGTTTCAGCCTACTGCAAGGGAGCCTGGGAGATGTAGTCTTCCTGTGTATGCAGGAAGAGGAGGAGGCATCTCACCAGTCTCTGCTACAAAGGGCTCCAGATTGGAAAAAGAAAACTGTCAACTCAAAATTAACAAGTGCTTAATTAAATGTTTACAAACAGAATGTTAGGTCTACTGGATTACAGGGGCTGGTCCAAGTGCAGTGGTGTTTACAACTAATTGATCACAACCAGTTACAGATTCTTTTGTTCCTTTTCCACTCCCACTGCTTCACTTGACTAGCCTAAAAAACAAACAAACAAACAAAACTGGATGACTGCAGCTCAACTCTTCAATGATTGTATGAAAATTATTTTTCATGTGAATTGTCAGTGCATTTTGCTCCACCTGCTTGGCTGTGCAGTGGAACCTCCAAAAATCAAGAGGGCCAAGGGACCCCATCTCCTCTTTCCCCTTCTTCCTTTCCACTCCTCTGATTTCTGCCCTCCTCATACTTCTCCCTTTCCCCTTGTCTAGACCAACTGAACGAAGAGGTCTTGGACTGTTTACAATGCCAGATAATCAAATCCAAATGTATCCCAAAAAAGTACTGCTTTGGTAAGCTCCTGAACGTGAAAGAGGAAGACATTTATGGCCCACTAGCTATGGGTTATGAGGCTTCCTACATGCAGCCTTGAATTCTGCCTTTACTGTTTTCTCGCAGTGTGGCTCAGAAGTTGCTTCCACATTTTAAAATTCGCTTTCCCCCTTCTGTTAAATGGGAAGATTCCTCTGGAACTTTAAAATGCCCCTAACACCAGAATGGCAGGTGCTAGAGAAACATTTTATTCTTAGCCATTGCAATACCTGGGGAATCAGGTAGGATGTGATGAAATCACTCATTCGCTCATTCATTCATTCAGAGATCTAAAAATATACATATCCTCATAGCAGAAAGATTAGTACAAGGGATCCACATATATCCATCCAGGTTGAATAGGCATGCTAGACCATTTCACATGCTGTTCTCTCTCTGTGTCATGCTGTTCCCCTCACTCCCACACTTCATTTGAGTCTCAAAGGTCACCTCCTCAGAGAGACCTCTCTGAACATACTCTTTAATATAGCACTATCAAATTATGTTACCAATGAACATTCTTCCAAATTTACCTATTTTATTCTTTATCATAGTATTTTAAAATAAACCACAGACATGCAATTTCACCTATACATATCAAGTACCTCTAAAAATAAGGACATTTTCCTACATAACCACAGTGCCATCCCCACACCCAACAGACTTAACAACGATTCCTCAACAGCAGATAATTCCAAGACCTTCTATCCATTCCCCTAATTGTCCCCAGAATATCTTTCACAGCTGATTTGTTCAAATCATGATTCAATGAAAGGATTTTTCATATCATTCAATTGGTACGTTTTTCACTTCATTTTTTTAATCTAGAGTTGTTGTTTTTTTCCTCCATGGCATTGGCTAGTTGACAAAAAGGGTGTGTGTTCTAGAGAATGTTCCACTTTCAGATTTGTTTGTTTGCTTCCTTTGGATGGTATTTAATGCCCCAAACTAGGGATCAGCAGACTGGGAGATAGATGTAGCTCCTGCCCTCATGGAGCCCACATTTTAGTGGGGCAAGGTGTTAGGCTAGGGTTTCTCGACCTCAGCACCGTGGACATTTGGAGCTGGGTATTTTGCTATGAGGACCCTCCCCTAATTCACAGGATGGTTAACAGCAGCCCTAGCCTCATCCACAAGATGCCATGATCAAACAGACCCCTCAACAATCAAAAATGTCTCCGGACACTTCCAAATGTCCCCTTGGGGATAACAATTGTCCCTGGTTGAGAACCACTGGGTTAGAAGGTAATTACATGAACATATAAACGAATTGATTCCAGAAGGCATTGAGTGCTCTAATGAAAAGAAACAACTTGATAGAGTGTATCTGGGTGGTGCTACTATACAGAGTACAGGTGGAGGGGCCTCTATAAAGAGGTGACCTTTGAGAACTGAAGAAAGTGAGGGAGTAACGGGAACAGTGTGAATGGTACGAGGGAACAGTACAGGCAGAATCCAACATGATTACGCAACAAGGAAGAGGAGTGGCGTGGCTAGGGCTGAGTGAGTGAAGGACATTAGTAGTGCAGCTAGAACAAGGGCCAGGTCACAGGGAGACCAGATCATGCAGCAACTGCTGGAGCAAAGGGTGGACTCGGGCTTTTATCCTGAGTGAGATGGGAGCCATTGAGCAGAGGAGGGAGCTAAGGTCGGTGTTAACAGCGCCCTCTGGAGGCCAAGTGGGGGAGTACAGGGGGAGGAGCCACAGGGAGACCCCTTTGAGAAGCAATGGTGAGGGCTGGACCAAGTTGGTGGATTCAATTCTGGGTACAGTTTGAAGGTCGAATCAAGAGGAGTTGCCGAGGGAAGGAAAGAGTTGGGGACAGCAGGGGAGTGGAAGATGCAGAGTGGAACTCCCAAGGCCGCCTTCAGTGTTGCCAGCTAAGACACAAGGAGACTTTAATCTTGAGAGACTGTCAGTGGTTTGCAGCCCCCTCTCATGTGTATGGTGTCTCTGTCCCTTTTCTTGGTTTTGAGTCAATGTTCCCAAGTCTTCCTCGCCCCCCCCACCCCATCAAATGAGGTGCATTTAGCACTGGCTCCTCACTGCGACTGACATGCTGTGTAGACTGCCAGCTGCATGAGGGCAGTTTGCCAGTTTCGTTCCCAGCTGTATCCCGAGTGCCTTCATTGGTCCCTGAGACACAGCATTTGGGGAGTGGACAAATGGGGAGTCAGACTCCAGGGGAGTGCAGGGACCAAGTCCGAAGAAGGGACAGGGAAGCCTGACCCCGCCCCAGGTTGCTGAGGGGACAGGTAGAGAGTGGGTACAAGGCTAAGGAAGGTGGTAACTTGAAGGTCTGGGCTGTCTCCCCCACCCATCCCAGTTGACCGGCAGCCCCGAGTGGCCCTGCGGTACAACAAGAGCAAAGAGTGGAACCTGGCTCTGTTGGGCAGCCTTATTTCCGTGTTTCTGGCTGTCTTGGTCTTCGTGGTCATCGTGGTCTCGTGAGTCATCCTTGCCCCCTCCTTGTCCCCCAAATGTCCCTCTGGGTGCCTCAAAAATGGCACCTCCCTGGATAGGCCACTGTGTACTTTGGCAGTCTCCTCCCCAGTCATTTGATGTGTCTCTGCCTTTTTCTCTCTCTCCTCCTCCTTTCCCTCTCCCCTCCCTCTTTTTCATTGGTCTCTCTCTCTCTCTTTCTCTCTCTCTCTCTCATCTCTTCTTTCATCCACTCTTGGGCCATATTATGACTTTCCTGGGTCTTCAGCACTTTCGTCATTGCGGACCCCTTCCTCCATATAAAAATTACTAAAAGTTGTATTTTGCGAATGCATTGGTATGAAGACAAAGATCATCCAAGTTGGCTTCATTATTATATATTCTTCATCATCATCATTATTGTTATATTCATGTGTTATCTTCTGGCTTTCAGAGATATTACAGTGAAAACGTTTCCATGGGCACCAGGCCCCTGTCCCCAGGGAGAGGTGGCCCTCACCCTCCCCTCTCCACCTCTGAGGGCTTGTCCCTGCCTCCATCTGCCTGTATGCCCCTCAACGCTTCTCCAGCCCCTCTCCTCTTCTCTCTGCCTCCTCCAAGTGGCCCAGTAGCCTCCTTTCCCTGACACCTCAGTTTCTTCATATTCAAAATGGGGGTGATCCCAGCGCCTCCTCCTCAGGCTTTGGTGGTGGGCACTGAGTGACTCAGCACATAGGAGCGCTCCGGGAGTGTCAGCCTCTCTTCCATCTCTGACTCTCCTCGTCCCTCGGTCTCCCTGTGTTATCAGTTTCGTGTTGCTGCTGTAACACGTCACCGCCAACTGGCTGGCTTCAAGAAACAGAAATGTATTCTCTGTGTTCTGGAGACCAGAAGTCCAGAATCCAGGGGTTGGCAGGGTTGGTTCCCTCTGGAGCCTGTGAGGGTGAATCCACTCCACGCCTGTCGCCCAGCTCCTGCGGCTGTGGCAGCCCTAGGCCTGGCTTCCCTCCCGTCTGCCTCCGTTGCGTGGCTTCTTTGTGTCTACGTCCCAAATCTCCCTCTCCTTTCTCTTGGGAGGACATCTGTCCTTGGATGTAGGGCCCAGCCTAAACCCGGATGAGCTCATCTCACCTCAACTTAATTCCATCTGCAAAGACCCTATTTCCAATTAAAGTCGCGGTCACAGGTACCGGAAGTTCGGACTTGGATGTATCTTTTGGGGGAAAACACACTTTAACCCACTATACTCTGCTTCCACTATCCCCATCTCTTCCTTTCATCTCTCCATTTCTGTCTGTCTGTCCTTGCTCTTTTAGTCTTTCTCGCTGTCTGTGTCGCCTCCTGTCTTTTTTGACTCTTCCGGGTCCCACATCTTACTCTCCCAACTTTTCACCCTTCTGAGGTATCAACTTCGATTGGCTGAGAACTTTGGAAATCTGCCCAGAGACTCATGACGTCACTGGCTGAACCAAATCAAGCCAATGATTGGAGGGAATTTGGGGGGGGTAAGGGTCAGTTGAGCAGCAGGAATCTGAAATTCTTTTCTAACCTCCAGGCTTTTTCTCTCTTACTAGGGCTTGTACGTACAGGAAAAACCGAAAACTCCTGCTGCAATAGGGTGATGCTTTGAAGGTGTGTAAGGGGAAAAGTTTAATAAAATCTGTGACAATCTTCTCAATGTGTCTATCAGTTTCCTGGGCCCTCCTCCCCACAGTTGGTGTCCAGCTCTGTTTCTCTACCCAACTTTCTCCATAAATGTTGTTGGCAATGAATTTATTTCAAGTACCAAAATCAACCCAAACACGTCTTGCTACCTCTGTGAGATGACAGGAAAACTTCTGGGGCTGGGCGTTTTTTGTAGATTTTACATTAGTGAGAGATTAGCAAAGAAACTTTTAAGTGTTGATCAATTCCGCTGGCCTCCCTATTAACATTTCCCAGAATCCGCTGCCAGCGCAATATCTGTTACCATGGATACCGGCGTCCCAGTCACTTTAAAAATAGGAGGGTGTGTATGTAAACCGTAACTTCTGATTGGCCGAAACCTCGACTTCTTTGTTCCAGCCCCACTGGTTGCCAAGCTACCAGTTTTAGTACATGCGCTGTAGAGTGCGCAACCACTATATTTTACTGCTGCCAAGTTCGCCTCGTCTCTTTTCCCTGTACCATGAAAATGAAATAGAATTGGCTCCAACCGAAAGGATTCTGGGAATGGTAGTTTCCGGCCTCGGCTGCGCAGGCGCACTCCCCTCATCCGGCGCTGCCACTTCCGTGGTGTTGGAAAAGTCGGCGGGAACCAAGTAGGCAGTGGTGTCTCTTCTCCATTTCTGAGCAGGTTCTGCCCCCTCCTCTTTCTCTCAACTCCAAGCCCTTGCCTCCAGCCTGCCAGAGGCGTGTCTAGGCAACGGACGCTGGTCGCCATGGCGACAGCCCTCCTGGAGCGTATGACGTCACAGTCCCCTGTGCGCTGGCCTGCTACAGCAGACTCCTCAAAATGCTTGACTTAACGCGCACCTCTTACGCGGGTAGCCAGACCGCAGCCCACCTGGAAGAGGCTCAGGTTTGGGGGTCGCAAACTAGTGGCCCAAAGATGCCTTTGTTATGGATTTTTTAAAAATGTATTCACGCCACAGGTCCAGATATTCCTTTAACTTCATGGGAATCCCCTGGGGATTCCCAGGGGACAATAAACAGATAATTTTATTATCTGTTTATAATAAAATCTGTACAATAAACAGATAATTAAATTGTGCATAAACTATGGTGTGATGAGAGCTCCTGGAGAGTGCAGTTGGACAATTACAACACAGCAATGATTACAATATCAGCGCTAGGATACTGGGATGATCCTGTGGGAACCCAGGAAGGAAGTTGCCAAAGCCAGCTGGGTTTGGTGGGAATCAGAGAAAGTTTTTTATTACATTCCTTGTGGTTCTTGTTTAAATGGAGAAAACCTATTCGTTTTAATTAATTTTGTACCCAGTCATTTTACAGAATTACCTTGTTTATTTTAGTGTTTCAGTCGATTCTCTGATTTTCATGATCTTAATCATATGTGAAAAGAAGAATGAGAACCCAGACTTCTCTATTTCAATGATGTCTTTTGTTTCTTTCTGTTGTATAATTACATTTTTAATTCTTCCAATAGTAGTGAGAGTGGACATTTTGGTTTTGACTTTAACAGGAATGCTTCTAGTGTTTTACCATTAAGGCTGATATTAAGTTTTTATTATATGTGTATAATTAAACACAAGAAGAGACCAGTAACTCTTCAGCATTTTTGTTATTATTGTTCAATATTGGCCTATTCTTAACTTATTAAGCTTATCTAGAAATGACTGGTTACTGAATGTTATTAAAAGCCTTTTCAGTATCTATGAATATGATTGCATTATTTTGATATATCAATATGTTTTATATCCTAATATTAAACCATCCTTGCATTCCTGAACATACATTTCCTAGCTCCCAGCATAGGACTCTGTTTCCTTTACAACATTGCCCTTTAAGAGGTGATGGGTAAAACTGAGGTAAACAGAAAGACAGATGCCCAGGGAAACTGAGTAATTAAATGACAGAAACTCGACTCATTCACCATTGGTTTAGATGGGGCCAACTTTTATCTGCCCTGAAGCCTTCCGCTATGGTAGGAGAAATTTGGATTAAATGGACTATAGCATTGCCTTATGTGAAGGACGATGAAAAGACTCTGCCTAAAATGAGGCTATTCGCGGAGCCAATACAGCCAGACATGTCTCAAATACCAGGTTTCCTCCAGCTGCAAAACAGTTGTCTATCCAAATAGTCTTTCTCACGCTCCACGCTATACGCCTAGACTCCATTTCCCAGCATCCCCCGCACTCAGAAACCTTAGGCCAGGAGGAGCGTGAGCCTCAATGGTTTCTGGGAAATGTAGTCCAGCTGCGATGCCAAGTTTAAAGTACTGGGACTGCTAGTTCCCAGACAGCGACCGCGCAGGCGCATTCCGCGGCCCGCGGGAGGGAGGGTAGGCCTGACTGCCCTGCGGAACCCGCCCGGGCGCACAGGTGAGTCGGGACCCAGCGGACTCGAGCGGAGCAGGTGGATGCGAGCTGGGCTAGGCTGGCGGGCGGGCGCTCAGGGGGCGGGCCCCAGTCGGGCCTGGGTGGGAGGGGGACGGGCTGTGGGTGGCGCCCCGCCCCCTGCTGTCAGTCGTGAGCCATCTCAGACCCCCTCACCCCCCGCATCCGCGCGGCCCAGACTACTCAGCGCGCGAGCACCGGGCGCCTGCAGTTTGCCAGGAGCCCGGCCGAGCGCGGGACAGCTGCGATCTCCCAGGAAGGGGAACCTAGCTTTCCTCACTTTGCGGGTGAAGAAACTGAGCCTCGGGGAGACTCCGCGACTTCTTTCAGGTCACGGAGCTACTAAGTGGTAGACCTGGAACACAGAGATTCTGACCCCAAAGCCTGAGAACAACAGTGCAGGCATACCCTGGTGTCCGTACCCCTCAGCTCCACTGTCCCGGATTCTGTTCCCCTGGTCTCGTCCGCCCTCCACCGCCCCGTGTGTGTCCCTCGCTTTCTAGGTGTCTCTGTCCCCTCCTCTGTGGGTCTCTGTCCACCTTCCCAAGTCGCAGACCCTCTCTTTGGGTCTCTGCCCCCCTCTCTGGGTCTCTGTCCCTTTCTCTCTGAGTCTGTCCTCTTCTCTTTCTGGATCTCAGTTCCCCTCTTCCAGGGTCTCTGCCCTCCACGCCCCCTCCCGGGGTCCGTGTGCCCTCTTCCCAGCCCCCAGCCCTCCCAGTGAGTCTCTTTGTGTTTTCTGAAAACGAGGTCGTTTTCTTAGGTAACCATAGCACCGTGATCACCATGAGGAAATGATAAAAAAAATTGTTACAATACTATTAGCTAATCTAAGGGCCTTATTCAAATTTTTGCTAATGCTCCCAACAATGATAAATGGCAAAAAAAAAAAAAAAAAATCTGAGATCACACATGGCATTAGTTGTCTAGTCTTTCTGGTCTCATTTAATCTGGAACAGTTTTTCATGCTTTTCTTGACCTTTCTGATGATCTTGGAAGTTCTGAAGATTACAGACCATGTACTTTCAGAAGGTTCTTCAGTTTGGGCTAGTCCAGTGTTTCTTCCTGATTAGATTTGGGTCACGTGCTTTTGGCAGCCATGCCCTGGGAGTGGTGCTGCGTCCCTCTCTCGTCAAATCGGGGTCCTTGAAGCGGGTCTGTCCCATCACAGGCCGGTCAACCTTGCTCACTCAGTGAAGGTGGTGCCTGCCGAGGTTCTCCTCTCTGCAGTTACTGTCTTCTCCTTGCAATTAATAAGTGATTTGGGGGAGATGGTTAAGACTCTGTCCCTCATTTCCTCATCAAAGTTTCACCTGCTGGTTTCAGCACTCAGGGGTGTGCATCCCTGTGTAGCTGTTTGCTTGGGAACACTCGGGAGGCACTGTATCTTTTCATTGTGTGGACGGTGTCAGTTTCCTCTTGCTGCCGTAACAAATTCCTGTATACTCAGTGGCTTAAAATGACACAGATTTATTCTGTTGCCATTCTGGAGGCCAGAAGTCTGAAATGGGTTTTTCACTGGGCAGAGATCAAGGTGGCAGGAGGGCCACGCTCCCTCCAGAGAGTCCAGGGGGGATCTATTTCCTCGCCTTTTCCAGTTTCTAGTGGCACCGTCTTCCTTAGGTTGTGGCCCCTTCATCTATGTTCAGAGCCAGGGACATAGCATCTTATCTCTCGGCCTCTGCTTCTTCTCCCCACTTCTGTCCCATGGCTGCCTTCTCCTCTGTGTCAGCCCCGCCTCCACCTCCCTCCTATAAGGACACCTGTGATGGCATTTAGGGCCCACCATATAACCCAAGATAATCTCCCCATCTCAAGATCTTTAACTTAATGACACCTTCAAAGTCTCTTTTCCATACAAGGTAAGAGTCACAGGTTCCAGGGATATCTCTGGGGGCCACGATTCAGTCTGCCACCTGGTCTGGGTCAGGCCTGTTTCCCGCACCTGGCAGAGAACCCCTCGAGGACAGGGCCGAGTCTCACTCGTGTCTCTCGTCCTCAGAACCTGGCACGGGGCCTGTTGCTCACATGGGGCTCAGAGCCCATTTGATGAATGAATGAATGAGGGTAGCCCCCCACTCTGAGCTCCCGCCTCTCTTTGGCAAGGATTCTGATACTTTATTTTACCAATTGGAACTGTTCTTCAAACAACATCTTAAGCAGGAGCCCAAGATCCTTAAGCAGGATTTTTAAGACAGACAGAAGGGGCTCTGCAAAATGTGGTCTGTCCGTCCTTTGGAATATTACTCAGCCATAAAAAGAATGATGCACTGATACAGCCTGCAATGTGGATGAACCTTGAACACGCTGTGCTAAGTCAAAGAAGCCAAACACAAAGGCCAAATATTGTATGATTTCTGCTGACCCTCATATGGAACACCTAAAATATTCACAGGCAAATTCAGAACAGAAAGCAGATTTGTGGTTGCCAGGGGCTGGGGAGGGGTGGGATGGGGAGGTCGGGGGTGACTGCTTAATGGGTACAGGATTGCCTTTTTGGGGTGATGTAGATGTTCTGGAATTAAATAGAGGTGGTGGTTAAACAATATTGTGAATGAACTAAATGCCACTGAATTGTAGACTTTAAATGATTAAGAGGGTAAATTTTATGTTATGTATATTTTACCACAATAAAAAATTATAAGGAAAAATGATATTGTGCACAGTGGCTCATGCCTGTAATACCAGCACTTTGGGAGGCAGAGGTGGGAGGATCACTTGAGCTCAGGAGTTCAAGACCAGCCTGGGCAACATAGTAAGACCCCATGGCTATAAAATTTTCAAAGTTAGCCAGCCATGGTGGTGTGCAGTTATAGTCCCAGCTACTCAGGAGGCTGAGGAGGGAGGATCACTTGAATTGGAGGCTGCAGTGAGCTATGTTGGAGCCACTGCACTCCAGCCTGGGTGACAGAGATTCTATCTCAAGAAAAGTGGGGGGAGGTGATTCTGCAGCCAGATTTCTGGGTTCAGATCCTGCTCTGACACTTATCTCTATGACCTTGAGCAAGGACCTTGACCTCTTGTGACCTCAATTTCTTTTTTTTTTTTTTCTTTTTTCTTTTCTTTTTTTTTCTTCTTTTTTTTTTTCTCTGACCTCAATTTCTTTATCTGGGGATAACTATAGTTCCCACGTCTGAGAGCTACTATGTGGGCGAGGTGAGCCGACCTTCATATGGATGATTTGTTGTCCCTGATATGAAATGGGGGCCTCAGGTGGCCTGTCCTGAGCCTTTGCTTTGTCCCTTAGGACACCAGGGACCCCTCTGTCACCAGGTGTCTTTGGGGAAGGCATCTGTCTGTCTGGGCCACAACCCCTTCTCTGCTCTGGTCTCCTCCTCCAGCTCTTCAGACTCCGGCCGGGATCTTCCTCCCAGAGGTCCCTGCCCAGGTCTCAGCAATGGCCACTGGGACCCTGATGGCTGAGAGCCAGGTGAGTCTGGGCTTCCTCTTCCGAGATGACTTTGTGGACTCCAGAAGGTCCTCCCCGTCTCTGTGCATGATCTGAAGGGCTTCCACCCCTCCCAGTGCTGAGGAGCAGGGAGCTCTGGCGCTGGGGGGTGCAGGGAAGGCAGGGGCAGGTGCAGAATGCTGTGAGCGGGGACCTCGTGACATAGTCTACAAATCAGTCATTGAACACTCAGCAGCCTTTTGGTTACCAGATGAAATGGGCAGTGGATGGTTTTGCTTCGTCCCTGATCCTTATCCCTGGAGTCAGGAATAGGGGTCAGGATCAGGGATGGGGTCTGGGACAGAGTGGGACATAGGAATATGTCTTACACAAAATGGCTTGATAGTTTTTTAAAAAGTGTTTCTTAGGGCTGTCATGTACAGGTGTGCAGGTTACGCACTGCACAAGGGCGCCTCATCTCAGGGGCTGGATTCACATCTTACACCTCATACACTGGTATGTTTATTGTGGCGATTTTCAAGCAGATGGCAGTAAACTGTCATATACTAAAATAATTGGTGTATTACAATAACTCTCCAACAGATGGCACTAAAGAGTCGCGTGGAAGGGCTCCTCGTTCTGCGTTACACCAAGGCGCCTATGGGCTAGCGGCTGCCCTAGGTGGTTTCTGTCCCCATGGGCCAGTGTGATTCAGTCACCTCAAGTCATTCTAATTCTTCAGAATTAGAATGTTCCGGCCCAGGGGACAATAGTGGGCGCTTGACCCGTGACATCTCCTGCCCCAGAGCTCTGGAGGCACGAGCCCCTCCACCGTGTAAAATCCACCCTTGCAGGAATCAGTGACCTTCAAGGACGTGGCTGTGGACTTCACCCTGGAGGAGTGGGGCTGGCTGGGGCCTGGCCAGAGGGCGCTGTACCGGGACGTGATGCTGGAGAACTACCAGAACCTTCTCTCACTGGGTGAGGCCCACCCCCAACCCTCCCCAGGGAGGGGCCTGTGCCCCTTTGCGCCCTCTTCCCATTTGTGCAGGCAGTCCCTGGGGCCGTCTGGGGCCCTCTGTGCTCTTACTGGGGCCTGGGGCCTGCCTCTGGCCGGGGTTGGCCTTGGCCGTGAGCAGGGCCGTTTCCAGGATAACCGGCGGCGAGGTGAACTGTGAGCAGAGATGCAGATTGGTTGCCGGGACTCCTGGTGGGGAAGGGCAGACGCTGTCATCCCGATGGCGTCTTCGAGTGATGAGGGGAGGTCACAGCTGCAAAGAGGGGCTGAGGTATAGCAAAGGAAGAGAAGAAATGACAAAAGGATCATTTTGGAGAATGGGAAGAAAACACACAATTGTGCATCGCAACTTGCAAGTTGCAAGCCGGACATTGGCGGAAACTCTCTTGAGCCTCTTGGGCGCTGGCACCTAAGTCAGAGGGTATCTGGCCCTGAGCACCGTGGGACCTTTCCCCAGGGAGGTCCTTGCAGGCCAAGAAGGGCAGTGCAGGTAGGGCTGTGGCAGGGGAGGGGCTCCAGGGTGAGTCACAAATGCCAGGCTGCAAAGAGAGAGGGAAAATCGTGGGGAGGCCACAGACGGCGAGGGGTGTACAGGCTCAGAGAATTCGCCATCCTGGGTCTCTGCTCCTCTTCCTCTTGCTTGTCCCCAGCCGCTGAGCCAGATTCCAGGCAGCTGCTGGTCCATGGAAGGTTAGTTGGAGTCAAGAAGTAGGGAAAGTGACAAGGAGGCCGGAAGGAGGGAGGAGAGGTTTGACGCTGAGATGGGGAGGTGTGGTCGTTACCGGTGGTGAAGGGGTCTAGGATGTGACCATGGGAGCAGGTGCCTGAGGTGGAGGGGGATGGACTCAAGGGATCACTGTGTCCAGGTCTGCCTCCCCCTTCAGCTTGGGACACCCCCCTCCAAGGGCAGAGGGGTGCCCAGATCATTTCTGTATCCCCAGCACAACCTCGAGCTGGCGTGGGAGGCCACTGGGCATGTTTGTTGAACCAAAATTCTTCTCACCCTCACCCCTGTTCTAGTCATCTTTTGGCTGCCTCCTCCAGGAAGCCTCCATTGATTTCTCCACCCTCCATGACTTCCTGCAAGACCAAGTATTTCTTCCATTCAGCTTATACCATACTAGACTATGCCTCAGTTTCCTGGTTGGATGGTAAAATGAGCTAATACATTCAACTAGCTTCAAAACATGCCTGACATGTAGTGTGTGCTTAATAGATGTTAATTTTTTCATATTACTCTAACTATTGTTGTAATTATCTCATGTTTTAATCAGGCATCAAATGTTTGCCTACAGGGATTCAAGACAGTTTCATCAAAATGAGAAAGTTTTGACTTGTGTTTCTAGAAGTCTCGGAATGGAAGGCTTCGAGCATAGATGAATCTAGAGCTGTATTGGCCGTCAGAAATAGGACATGACCCACGAAGGTCATTTTAAATTGTTTGGTGGCCAGGTTAAAAACATAAAAAGAAATGAGTGAAGTTAATATGAATCATGCGTTTTATTTACCTCAAGCTATCCAAGATATTATTTTGACTCATGGAAATCATAATATACAAATTATTGATTTTATGGCTTTTTCCATAGTAAGTCTTCAAAATACAGAACATTGTGTTTTGGGAGGTTTTTTTTTTTTTTTTTTTTTTTTGAGACAGAGTCTCACTCTGTTGCCCGGGCTAGAGGGCCATAGTGTCAGCCTAGCTCACAGCAACCTCAGACTCCTGGGCTCAAGCAATCCTCCTGCCTCAGCCTCCTAGGTAGCTGGGACTACAGGCATGCGCCACCATGCCCAGCTATTTTTTTTCTATTTTTAGTTGTTTGGCTAATTTCTTTCTATTTTTAGTAGAGACAGGGTCTCGCTCTTGCTCAGGCTGGTCTCGAACTCCTGACCTTGAGCGATCCTCCCACCTTGGCCTCCTAGAGTGCTAGGATTAGAGGCGTGAGCCACCATGCCCGGCCATGTGTTTTTTACACTTTAACGTCACACTTGCCTTGGACGGCACAGGCCCAGGGCTTTAAACAGTCTCATCATGGCTCAGTCTCTCATTTCGGTTTACTAGGCAATCAACAAACAAGCCTCGCCTTGGCCATTGGGGCCAATCATTAGGCGCTCGCTGTATGCATCTCGTCTGCAGACCGAGGGCCCAGCGCCCAGGCCTCCCTGGGATTGATTCTGGCACCCACGGCCAACTGTCCTATCTTTCCCCAGGGGCAGGGGTTCTCGGGTCCAAACCCGATGTAATCTCCCGTCTGGAGCGAGGGGAAGCGCCGAAGATGGAGGAGAGAGAAGCCCAGCGAGCTACCTGTCCAGGTGGGTGAGGATGCCCCGCGGGTGCGCACCCCCTCCCACCCCGTCTGTCATGGCCAGTGGGGTTCGTTCGGGAACAAGGCAGCAAAACACACAGGCGGTAATCAAGGGCTCTGGAGTCCGGCCTCCTGGGTTCGAATCCCAGCTGCCCACTTCCTGGCTGTGTGGCCTTAGCCTCTCTGTCCCTTGATTTTCTCATCTGTAAAAAGGGGATGGTACCAGTCCCGAGGGTTGGGCGGGATCAATGACTTAACAGCTACAGAGCAGCACCCCGCCCCCCAGTCAGTAGTGGCTTTGATGGTTGTCATCATTGTAATTGTGTATTGGGAATAGCCTTTGGAAAGACCCAGAAGTAGGACCTGGCCTACCATGTTTGGGAATTGGAAGAAGCCAGTAGAAGCTTCCCTATGGACTGCGGCCTCCATTGGAGGAGGGGATTGAAGCAGCCATGTTTCCATCACCGTCCAGATCCTCCCCTCCCTCCCCTCCCCCACAGCCCATCAGTCCTCAGCCTTGTCCCTCCTGCCCCTGGCCAGGCCTCAGCTCCTCTCCCTGGACTCTCATCTCAGCCTCCAACTTGGCCTCCTGGCCTCCAGGCCTCCCCACTCCAGTCTGTCTCCCACACAGCGCCCAGGGGTCTTTCTGTACTGAGAGCTGACCCCCTCCCCTGCTCATGCCTTCCCATGGCCCCCAGAACTCCCAGGATGGAGCCTCAGCCCCTCAGCCTGGCTCCCTGTGTGGTCTGTCCCACGCTGTCTCTACCCTCATCTTTTTTTTTTTTTTTTTTTTTTGAGACAGAGTCTTGCTTTGTTGCCCAGGCTAGAGTGAGTGCCGTGGGGTCAGCCTAGCTCACAGCAACCTCAGTCTCCTGGGCTCAAGCGATCCTCCTGCCTCAGCCTCTCAAGTAGCTGGGACTACAGGCATGCGCCACCATGCCCGGCTAATTTTTTTTTTTTGTATATATATTTTTAGTTGGTCAATTAATTTCTTTCTATTTTTAGTAGAGACAGGGTCTCACTCAGGCTGGTTTCAAACTCCCGACTTCGAGCAATCTGCCCGCCTCGGCCTCCCAGAGTGCTAGGATTACAGGCGTGAGCCACCTCACCTGGCCGAATTCTGATTTCTTTACATCCTCATCATCATTTGTTATTTTATGTCTTTTATTTTTTTAGAATTTTTTATTTTTATTTTTTTTTGCTTTTTTTAAAAAATTTATTTTGTTCTGGATGTTCCTTGCTAATCTGTCTTTTTGATTGTATTCCTAATGGGCGTGAAGTGGAATCTCACGATTTTGATTTGTATTTCCTCGATGGCTAAAGACGTCGAGCATCTTTCATGTGTTCATTGTCCATTTGTGTATCTCCAGAGAAATGACTATTGAGATATTTGCCCACTTTTTAATTGCGTTGTTTCTCCTTTTATTATTGAGTTGTAAGCATTCTTTGTATATTTTAGATATAAGTCCCTTATCAGATATATGATTTGAAAAACTTTTCTCCCATTCTACTGCTTGTCTTTTCACTTTCTTGATAGTGTCTTTGAAGCACAAAAGGTTTTAATTCTGACAATCTCCAATTTATCTATTTTTTCCTTTGTTGTTTATGCTTTTGATTTCATATCTAAAAGACCATTGCCTGATCCAATGACATCAAGATTATTTCAAGAATCTCACATAACATTTAGTTGTCATGTCTCTGTTTTGGGGGTCCCACAACTACCCACTAGTTTAGTGATTTTCTAGAAGGATTCACATGACTTAACAAGTAGTACTCACAGCTTATAACAAAGTATAGTGCAAGAACAGTAGGGACAAACACAGGCTCGAGAGGTCATACATAGGCCTCCATGGACAGTGCAAAACCACAGAGACACACATGAGGTATCCTCACCCAAGGAATCCCACTTGAGTCTTCAGTCCAGGGTTCTTGAAGAGGGCTTGTCACATATGCACATTCCCGCTACATGACCAGCCATGTGAGGACCCCAAACCAGGTACCATCATGGATCTTCATATTTATAGTCAACAATGCTAACAACTTAGCACATCGTGATCCATGGCCTTGAGCATACAGAAAAACATCATTAAGTAATAACTGTGTAAACGTCCCAGGAGTTTAGTTCTCAGAGCTTGACCAAGGGGCATTGCTGTGGCAGCAAGAGACAAACAAAAACTAAATAAAATAGACCTTCAGTGTTAACTCTTTCCTTGCACAGTCCCACAAACACAGCATGAGATATCTGTGCCATTCTCACTTGCCAATATTGTATATTTTTTAATATTTTCCAATCTAAAAAGGGTAAAATGGCATTTTAGTAATTTGGCTTTTTACTATTACTAATGCTGAGCATCTTTACGTGTATTTATCAGCCATTTATTTTTCTTCTGTGAATCGTCTATTCATATTCTTACCTTACTATGTTACTAGGATTTTTTCATTTTTTTCCTCATTGATTTGTAAAAAAATCATTATATTTCATGGCTAATCAACCTCCATGTACAAAAACTGTTTTGCAACTTGGCTTTTTTCATTTTTTGAGTATACTGAGGCCACCTTTCCATGTCAGAACATGAATCTATCTATTCATACATTATGCCTTTCAAAATAACAACAAATTTTAAATCATTTCTTTTTAAGTTTATCCCGCTACTGCCAAATAATCCGTTTTCTTTGTCTTGAGATAGATAATATTGATATTTTCCATTTATTTCAGACTTGGAGAAAAGCTCTGTGGCTACTCAAGAGACACCTCCCAAAAAGAGCATTTCTGAAGAGTCAGCTTCTCCAGTTGAGGGAATTTTAAGGGCTGTACTTGGTGATGCCAAGTTGAGGGAACTCCGGGCATGTTGCCATCCATTGGAGGACCTGGGAAAGCAGGAGAGGCATTTGAGGTGCTTATTTGCTACTCCCAAGGGAGACACCTTGGTGGATAAAGGTATCAGGGGTAATGAGCTTGGGAAAAGTCTCAGGTGGACCTCAGCCCTCATCAGGAAGCAAAGAGTGCCTGGTGGAGAGAGGTCCTGGAAGTGGAGTGGGCCATGGAAGAGCTTGAAACACCAAAGGATCTTCATGGAGAAGAAACCATTTAACTGCACAGAATGTGGGAAAGCCTTCATTTACCATTCGGACTATATTCTACATCAGCGAATTCACACTGGAGAGAAACCCTACAAGTGCAATGACTGTGGGAAGGCATTCAGCAACAGCTCATATTTCATTCAGCACCATATCATTCACACAGGAGAGAAGCCCTATGCCTGCCACGAATGTGGCAAGACCTTTACTCAGAGCTCATCGCTTACTGAGCATCAGAGGATTCACACTGGAGAAAAACCCTACAAATGCAAGGACTGTGGGAAGGCCTTCACCCAGAGCTCATCCCTCATTAAACACCAGCGATGCCACACTGGGGAGAAACCCTATAAATGTGACCAGTGTGGGAAGTTCTACTCACAGGTCTCCCACCTCACCCGCCATCAGAAAATCCACACAGGGGAGAAGCCTTACAAATGCGGCGAATGTGGCAAGGCCTTTTGTCACACTTCCTCCCTGACCCAACACCAGACCATCCACACTGGAGAGAAACCATACAAATGCAACGAGTGTGGGAAAACCTTCAGCCACAGCTCCTCCCTCACCCAGCATCAGCGAGTCCACACTGGAGAAAAACCCTACGAGTGCACTGAGTGTGGCAAAGCCTTCAGTCACAGCTCGTCTCTGACTCAGCACCAGAGAATTCACACTGGTGAGAAACCCTATGAGTGTCATGAGTGTGGGAAGGCTTATACGCAGATTTCCCACCTCATGAGGCACCAGAGCATTCACATGGGGGAAAAGCCCTATATATGCAATGAGTGTGGAAAGGCTTTCAGCCACACCTCATCCTTTACTCAACACCAGACAATTCACACTGGTGAGAAGCCCTACAAATGTGCTGAGTGTGGGAAAACCTTCAGCCAGAATTCTTCACTCACACGCCACCAGAGGATTCACACGGGAGAGAAACCTTATGAGTGTAAAGTTTGTGGGAAAGCCTATACCCAGATCTCCCACCTCATTCAACACCAGAGGATTCACACTGGAGAGAAACCCTATGAGTGCAGTGAGTGTGGGAAAGCCTTCAGCCGGAGCACCCATCTCATTGAGCACCAAAAGATCCACACTGGTGAGAAACCATATAAGTGTAAGGAGTGTGGGAAAACCTTCAGTCACAACTCATCCCTCACCCAACATCAGAGAATTCACACTGGTGAGAAACCCTACGCCTGTAAGGAATGTGGGAAGGCCTTCAATCAGAGCATCCATTTGATTCAGCATCAAAGGATTCATACTGGAGAGAAGCCTTACAAATGTAATGACTGTGGGAAAACCTATACTCAGATCTCACACCTTCTCCAACATCAGAAAGTCCACATTGGTGGCAAACGCTATGCCTGTAAAGAATGTGGAGAGGGTTTCAGCTGGAGTTCACACCTTACTGAACACCGGAGACGTCACACTCAGCAGAATGCCTACATATGTAATGATTTTGAGAAAGCCTTTGCTTGGGGCACAAAGCTTGCTGATCATCAGAGAACTCATGCTGACTAGATAACCTGAGCATGTACAAACTAGCAGTTCTGCTGTTAGGTTCAGTTCAGCCTTCATCAATACTAGGAACCCTAGAAAAAAATTCACCTTCAGGAAAATATGGATCCAGGTGCTTAAATAACCTTTCGGCAATCTGTTCTTCATCAACACCAGGAACCCCTCCTACTCAGGGAGGAATGTAGCACCACATTTGAGATAGTTTGTTACTTTGTTTCCTAGAGGGAGGATGGCACAGTTTATCACTAGCTGGGATAGCTTATGATAGTTTGGGGGGTTTACCTCACATATTTCCTCAACCCTGAATGTCCCCAGATGGTGGTATAATTAGGGGATGGTCTAAAAGTGATGCCACCTCATCTGAGATCTTTGATAAGAATAATTATTCCTGAGCTTTTTAAACTGATTAAATTGGAGCCTGAATATTCAGAAGGAAAAAACAGCTGTAAAAATTAACCCTTTAAAGTAATGATTTCACTTTCCTTTAAAACTTTAAGCTACAAATTTCACAATCTGTAGTTGGCTTAAATAATAAATATATTTCACACATTTATAGCCACTTTAATGTCCTATTATTTCTGTTTATTACATTTCCAGGATTTATGCTTTACAAAGCTATTACCCTATTAAGCATCATGCTCTTAAGCATCATTTTTATTCATGCCCAAAGAGAGATTTTTCATCACATTTTAAACATTATTTTTATTTTAAAAATAATATGTATACTTTTATAACAGGAAAACATTGAGGCAAAATAACATATGCTCATTGTAAGGATAATTTAGAAAGTGTAGAGAAGCATGCAATAAAATATCAAGTCCCTATAGTCCCACAGCTATAGAGAATCATTAGTCATTCTTGGGTGTGTTTCTTTTCTTTCTTTCTTTCTTTTTTTTTTTTGAGACAGGGTCTCACTTTGTTGCCCAGGCTAGAGTGAGTGCCGTGGCATCAGCCTAGCTCACAGCAACCTCAAACTCCTGGGCTCAAGCGATCCTCCTGCCTCAGCCTCCAAGTAGCTGGGACTACAGGCATGCACCACCATGCCCGGCTAATTTTTTTTTTTTGAAAGATTTATTCATTTTGAAGAGAAACCAGAGTATGTGGGCTAATTTTTTGTATATATATTTTTAGTTGGTCAATTAATTTCTTTCTATTTTTAGTAGAGATGGGGTCTCGCTCAGGCTGGTTTCGACCTCCCAACCTCGAGCAATCCACCCGCCTCAGCTTCCCAGAGTGCTAGGATTACAGGTGTGAGCCACCACGCCCAGCCCTTGGGTGTGTTTTTTTATGGCTTTTTTTAGTCTATATCCTACATGGTATGTTTAGTTGTCAGAAATTTTGGATTAAA
Organism: Microcebus murinus; assembly: GCF_040939455.1. Lineage (NCBI taxonomy): Eukaryota > Metazoa > Chordata > Mammalia > Primates > Cheirogaleidae > Microcebus > Microcebus murinus. The sequence goes on along the minus strand of NC_134119.1, from coordinate 68,415,247 downwards.
AAAATAAAAGCCATATACTCATAATTTGGCCACCTTTAGAAGTCATATTGTTTTTGTAGTTTATATTTCCTTCCAAAACTTTTAAACAAATGTAACTTTATTTCATGTAATCACAGTGTAGAGACAATTGTGTCATTATGCCATAAGCATTGTCCTTGTCATATACACATCATATTTATCATTATTAGGGCTAATGATATGTCATTGAGCAGGTGGAGAATAATTTACAAATCAATTCCTCATTTAGGTTTTTGTTCTAAACTCCTGATTGACACATGTTATGGACCAATTTTTCCAATTATGAATAAGGTTATAATGAGCATTTCCATGCTTCCTCCCTTCTTCTGGGGGGATTATTTCTTGAAGTAAAATTCTCAGAATGGCAATGAGGGGAACCACATCTCCAACCAGCTTCCTGATTCCTCAAACATGTTGCAAAATTGCTTTCCAAAGAGGCTGAACTTCACTTAGCTGTCACAAGCTGGGTGTAAGGACCACAGTTGCACTACATTTTTACAGCAGTGTCAATTATTTAATATATCATTAAATAATCTTTAGCAACCTGATGTTTTGTAGTTTCACATAGTTATGTTTATTCAACCAATACATTATCCAGTCCCTTGTGGGACATTTCAGTTATTTCTTGTTGACTTTTATAAATGTGGTATAGAACAGGATGAAGTGCCTGACCATTTCCCAGGTAGTGAGGTCACTGGGTCAAAGGGGAGGACATTCCTATGACCCTGTGCATATTGCCAGTGGCTTGCCAGCAGCTCTGTATGGGTTGGCACTCTGGCCGTGTGTTGGGCTCTGTCTTGGGCTCTGTCTCACCAGCCCTCATCTCTACTATTATATTTTAAAGTCCTTGCCCAGATATTTCCTCTCATCTTCTGGGACTTTTTTCATGATTGAAGTAATATTCATTCATTGTGAATAATTCAGCCAAAACAAAAATGAAGAAAGGTATAGTGCCCTGTAAAACTTCATTCCAAAGATCCTAGACTTTTTTCTGTAAATGTGAAGCTCTCTTTTTGTTTTTATGAAACTGATTATATATATTTACATATAGTATATGTATAAGGCATATCCATATACAAAAACATGATTTTAAAAGTTACTTTTCTCACTTGACATAATATGGATAATTTCTCACAATAATACTACTATAAAATACATACATATTGTATATATTATAGAAAAAAATATGTGCAGGTAGCTATATATGTATCTTCATTTTTAACAGCTGCATAATATTTCATGTTAGAGTTTCGTTAATTTATTTAACCAATCCCTATTAATGGACATTTAAGTTGTTTCCATTCTCTTTTCAATCATTGGATATTTATTATTTGACATTATGTTTAAGATAATAATATGGACATAATTTGACATTATGTCCATAAGATGAATTCCTACAAGTATATTTGTGGGATCATAGAATGTCCTGCCCACATTTAAAATTTTCATAGTTAATGCTAAATAGTCCCCCAAGAAAGAATGAACCAATTTAAATGACTCCTGGAAATGTAAATGAGTGCTTGATTTTCTGTTCCTCTACTTCCTTCTTAAATACTTGGTATTAGTCCTTTTTAAAACAGTTTTAATCTGATAGGTAAAAATGTTCTATTGTTAGTGATATTAATGATCTTTTACGTGTTTATGTATTCTGTGAATTGCTTATTTATTTTGCCCATTTTTAATTGGGCAGCCTTTTGTATTGATTTATAATAAGCAGGTCTTTATATATTATGCATATTAACCCTTTGGTATATACGTTACTAACATTTTTTTTTTTTGAGACAGAGTCTCACTGTGTTGCCCAGGCTAGAGTGCCGTGGCATCAGCCTAGCTCACCGCAACCTCAAACTCCTAGGCTCAAGCGATCCTCCTGCCTCAGCCTCCCAAGTAGCTGGGACTACAGGCATGTGCCACCATGCCCGGCTGATTTTTTCTATATATATCAGTTGGCCAATTAATTTCTTTCTATTTATAGTAGAGACGGGGTCTTGCTCTTGCTCAGGCTGGTTTTGAACTCCTGACCTCGAGCAATCCGCCCGCCTCGGCCTCCCAGAGTGCTAGGATTACAGGCGTGAGCCACCGCGCCCGGCCCTTTACTAACATTTTTTCTCGATTTTTATTTCTCTTTCAATTTTGTTTGTAGTATATTTTGCTATACAGAATATAAAATTTTTTAGGTATTCAAATCTATTTGTATTCCTTTATAGTATAGAAAGGCCTTTCTCACCCCCAAGATTATTTTTAAATAATAGTTCTCTTATATTTTACACTAGTACATTTATAATTTTCTAACAATTAAAATTTTATTTCATCTGGATTTTTTATGGTTTATGGTATGAAATAGAGAATTATTATCAGCCAAGAGTATTTTGCTTGCTTACAGAAGAGAGAGGATTTGTTGGCCCATGTAATTGAAAAGTTTCACCTTCTGGAACAAATGGATCCAGGTGCTTAAATGACTTGTCAGCAATGTGTTGTCTCTTCTCAGCTCTGCTTCCTTTTTGGTAAGGTTTGTTTTCTGGCAATGAGAGGCCCTCGCCTAGAGCCTGTGCCTAGACAGCTGCCACGGAGAACAACTCTGGCGTTTGTTTCCTGAGTTGATGGTTGCCCTGGAGACGAACGCAGGGCGGGGGGCGCCTTACAGAGTCACAGTGGCCTGTCATTATTCATAATGGGAAGCGTTCGTATCCTGTGTAGCTGTCGTCTCCACTCCAAATACGGAAGCCTCAGTAAGCCCTGATACCGTGTAACCTACGCGAAGGCTACTTGGGCGCCAGGGTTTCTTCTGACTCTGCCATCAGAGGACAGTCGCCCTGAGGAGCCCGAATCCCTTGGTGGCGCTGCCCACGTGGGGACTGCGGTGGGGAGCCAGCTTTGGGCGGGAGGCCCACGGGATGCCCAAGGCCGACTGCCTGATGACATTCACTACTGACCCTCCCCATCTTTGGCCCGAAGAGCTGCCAGCGCTGTCTCCAGGGGTTTAGGTCACAGAGGGGAACAGAAAGACGCCTGAATCTGGCGGATGCCGAGGAGGCTGTGGGGGCGTGGCTGGTGCGCAGGCCTGAAGCAGGGAGTGGGCGGGGTTAGAGGCGGGACGCTACGGGGGCGGGGCTAGGAGCTGTGCTGGCGCAAGGATTGGCTCTAATAGGCATGGAAGGGGATGGAGGTGGTGTTGAGCCAATGAGGCCGGAGTGGGCGGAACCCGCTGATGCATGTCTGAGAATCCTTAAACCCAGTATCATTCTTGGCTCCATTGGGGAAATTGAGGCCCAGAGAAAGCAGGGGACCTTCACATTTACTAATTCATTAGAAGGGCTCACAGAACTCAGCAAAGCTATTATATTCATAGATGCATTTATTTCAGCTAAAGGATACAGACTAAAATCGGCTATGGGAAAAAGTGCATAGGCCACCGTCCAGGAGAGACCAGGCCATGAGTTTCCAGTTGTCCTCTGCCAATAGAGTCACATGAACAGCACTTAATGCTCCCAGCAAGGTGTGTGACAACATACAGAGTGTTGCCAACCAGGGAAGCTCACTCAAGCTTTGGTACTCAGGGCTTTTATTGGAGGTTGACCAATATTGGAGGTTGACCACTGCGCGGCTGACTTTAGTGTCCAGCCCCTCCAGAGGTCAAGCTGAATTCCAGCCTTTCATGATAGGCTCTTAGCTGGGTTCCACTTCTGACAAGGGGTCCCCATCTCTGAAACATCAGGGGAGACTTCAGCCCTGGAAGGCTTTCCTGCTACCTTATACCTTGCCCTCATGTGAGCTTGTCCTCATGTCAGCCTCATAGGTGTTGGGTTTTGACATCTTATTCTTTCTTGGTTTAGGCTCCTGTAGATCTCTGTTTTCTATTACATTTCTTCTTTTTAAAAACAGCTTTATTGGAATATGTTCTCACACCAATTTACTCATTCCAAATGTATAATTCAATTTTTCTAGTATATTCACTTATAATGTGCACCCCATCACTCACACCAGACAATTTACTCATTCCAAATGTATAATTCAATTTTTCTAGTATATTCACTTATAATGTGCACCCCATCACTACAGTCAATTTAGGATGTTTTAGAACATTTTCATCCCCCCAGAAAGAAGCCCCATACCCTTAGGTAGCAACCCCATCCTTCCACCTAGCCTTAAGCAACCACCATTCTCCCTTCTGTCTCTATGGATTTGACTCTTCTATATACCTCATATAAGTGAAATTATACAGTATTTGTCTTTTTGCAACTGGCTTATTTCACTTAGCCTATCTTCAAGGTTCATCCATGGTGTAGCATGTGTCAGAATTTTTTTCCTTTTTAAGATTGAATAATATTCTATGATATGGATACAACATATTTTGTTTATCCATTCTTCCATGGATGGACATTTGGGCTGTTTCCACTTTTTGACCATTATGAATAGTGCTGCTATGAACATTCATGTATAAGTTTCTATATGAGTTTTCATTTCTCTTAGGTCACAGGTCAACTCTATGGGTAACTCTTCGACGAACTGCCAGACTATTTCAGTACTTCTTTTGCATTTATTCCTCTACCTTTAGATGACAATGGCAAATTGGAAGGGCAGATGTCAGTAAGACTCTGAGGCTGAATGTTGAGTTCCTGACTGCTGGCCCCATGAAGAAAGGCTGATAATATTGCTGCACTGAACCACCAGGTAAGAATTTTGGAAAACCTACATGGTGAAACGAATGTTCTCCCACCCTACTGCATGAGAGGTGACTCATCTTAATGATTTATCTCCCTATGGTTAAAGGCAGGAGCTGATTATCTGTGCCTTCTGTCCTCTAGAGAGCTGTGACATCAGCTGGGTCACCCAGCCACTGGCTGGGAGTGGTGGCATGGGGGGATGGAGTGTGGGATCAGGGTCTTGAAGCCTGTTCCTTTATTAGGGTTTGTAGATAAGTCCCTTTACCTCTCTGAGCCTCTGATTCCCCAGCCTTTGCTGTCATCTATTTATTCAAGTTGGGGGCACAAGATCTCCTTCAGACATGAGAAAGAAAGTGCTTGATCAGCTGCCAAGTGCCATCAGTGTGGCTATCACCACACTCAGATGATTTCCCCTTAGGGACTGCACTCTGGGAGGGGAGACCACTCAGTTAATCCCCAAAGTCTACACCAAACCAGTGATCTCAGTCAGATCTGTGATGTCTTTGAGGCCTCCTGCCCGGTTACCAAGTGTCCTCTGGGTAGTTCTGATAATGGTACCAAAGCTCGCAAGAAATTGCTTTGTAAACATCAGTGAGAATAGATTCACTGATGTCTCCCTCACTTAGTTTCTTACTTGCTTTTCTGGTTGAGGAATGAAGCAGTGAATTAAACCAGCATGTCAGCTGGGAATTCTCTAGCTATGATTAATAGAAATCCTGTCTCCACCCGTCTTAACACAGGGAAGTTACTGGTTCATGTAACTACAACGTCCAGAACTTAAATGTGGTCAGATAAGGTCTAACCCAAGAGCTCACCCATGTCTGCTCATTGAAGTGTTGAAGTGGGCAGGGTTCAGGCCTCCTGAAGTGTTGACTCATCTAAGGCTCAGTCCCTGTATTAGATCCTTAGGGGTGCTGTAACAAATTACTACAGATTTGGTGGCTTAAATAACAAGAACTTGGGAAAACATACTCAGCTGCTCCCTTTTACTGGGCAACACTCACCATCATAAGCCCTCCCACACAAGAACATGAGTGCCAGTCAGGCAGAACTCTGATGCCTGGCATCTGGCTAGGTATGTGGCGCCAAGCTGAGAGAAGGAACCAACGCTTTCAGATTCAAAATTTTAATCAGGTATTTCTACAAAGGGGTTCAAAAGAAAAAAGAGGGGAAAATACCCCAAATTTTAATCAGAGAACCAATCAACATGTACACATAAAAGACATTTCTACCTTGACCTAATGGCTTCCAATTTTCCAGGGAGCATTCAATCTCTATCACTGGTGTAAAAACTCATTGAACACACTTATCAATTGTTTTCCTGTTCTGCAATACCTTGTACACCCCTTTTGTATGTAACATGCCCATCTTCTGGATCAGACAAGAGTTCCAGCATCTATGTGGAGGGAATGAAATGTTTTGGCCATTTGAAAAACAGCATGTCTAGGAGGTTCTGATGTGGAAAAAAAAAAAAAAATAGAAAAAAGAACAACAGAATGTGTCCCATTGTGGTTGTGGGCCCAATGGTCTGCCAAAATAAGGTTCCCCATTTCAACTACAAAACCAACCAGCAGAACTCAAGCTGAAAGGCTTAAATAGTCCAAGGGTACAGAGCAAATACCCCCAAACTCAAACTGTTTTGAACACTGAAAATATGGAAGGCATTGAAAATATGAGGGAACAATGTTTTCATAGGATTCTGTCATGCTTCAGCAAACATGCTACTGGGTCACTTAGTAGGTAAGGCACAAAATCCCAGAGCTGACAAAGCACTGTCAAGAGGGAGCTTGTCCTGTGTTTCCATCTCTTTTGGCTCTCCAGCGATTCTTAGTGGTCCCAGAATTTCCTGACACGAGGGAATGTGGCATATTTAAGATGTTATTTGCCAACTAATGGCAATCTTCCATGAAAATGGAGCCATTCATTTCCCTTTCTGATTCCAGAAGCTTCAGAACAGGGGCAGGGCTTATTATATTGGCTTTACTCACCAAAGCCTAGCAAATTGCCTGGTGAGTAGGATAAATGGTGCACGATAAACATTCTAGCAACCACTTCTGCACACAATTTCCACACACACCCCACTCCCCAGCATGTCTTCCATGTGTTTTGTGTGTGGCAACATCTTGATCAATGCTGCTCTCCTGACTGAATCCAGCTGTGTTTTCAGTTATCATCAACTTCCATGGCAAATGTGGTCTCACATGGGATAACTAACCACTTTTAATGGAGGAAAATTATGAGATGAGGCAGCACGTGGGAAGGGGAGTCCTTTGAGTAACAGGCTTGGGAGGTTGGCAGTGGAAAGTTTTAGCTCAGGTTAGGAGTTTACATGCTCTTCTTGGCTTTCTGGAGGTCAGTTAACAGAGAAATGGAAGGCCAGAAAAGACCAGACATTTTAAAAGAGTAAGATGTGAGAAATTTTTTAAAAGTAAAACTTTAATTAAAAGCAGTAACATTATAAAAACATTAACTGCAGTAAACAGAGACAAGTTACTAATCCTTTTCTTCTTTTAATATAAAAGAGTATATTTGTATTAGAGCTGACATATTTGTAGCTCACACTGGATGAGTACTTAATATGCCAGGCATCAGTTCTAAGTGCTTCACATTTGTTTAATCCTCACAACAGCCATCTGAGGTAGGTAAATCTTATCATCCCCATTTTACAGATGAGGACACTGAGGTCCTGAGAGATTTTACAACTTTCCCAAGGTCACTTAGGTAGTAGACAGTGGTGGGATTTAACCCAGGCAGACTGGCTCCAGAGTCACCTCTAAATCCCACTGTTGTACAGCTTCTTAATTTTTGTTTTTATTATCTTAATGAAACTCATGTGTGCAAACTTTCTAATCAATCTTTATTAATAAACAGACTTATTTCTTTGGAGGGAGATTGCAACGTGATGGTTTCAACTTCTGACATCAGATGAACATGGTCTCAGACGTCTGGGACTCTGCTGCCACCCAGTGGCAGCAGGCAGCATAGCTGCTTGTTACCTGTGTACTCGCTGATGGCGCCTGAGACTTGAGCAGCACCCAAAGGCTCTCTGACAATGTGGACATTGATAAGGTTTCTCCTGGCTGTGAGTTCTCTGGTGCTGACTGAGATGGGTGCTGAGGCCAAAGGCTTTACCACACACATTGCAGATGTACGGCTTCTCCCCAGTGTGAATTCTCTCATGCTGCGTTAGATTTGCTTTCTGGGCAAAGGCTTTCCCACATTGGCTACACACATAGGGCTTCTCGCCAGTATGAACTCTCTGGTGAATAACAAGGCACGAGCTCTGGCTGAAGCCTTTCCCACATTCCTGACAAACATAAGGCTTTTCTCCAGTGTGAACTCTCCGGTGGCGGATGAGTTCAGCGCCTAGGCTAAAGGCTTTCCCACAGTCACCACATTCATAGGGCTTTTCCCCTGTGTGATGAACTCTCTGATGCTTGGATAGGCATGAGCTCTGACGGAATGTTTTCCCACATTCTTTACACTCAATGGGCTTCTTTCTATCATGAGTTTTCTGATGCTGAATAAGGTAGTTACTCTGGGTGAAGACTTTGTCACACTTGTTACATTTAAAGGGTTTCTCTCCAGTGTGAACTAACTGATGTTCTGAGAGGCATGAACTTTGGCTGAAGGTCTTTCCACATTTGTTACATTTAAAGGGATGCTCGCTTGTGTGGAAGGACTGAAGGTCAGTAAGGGAGGTGCTGCTGCTGAAGGCTTTCCCATGCTCACCACATTCATGTGACCCCACCCCAGAGTGGATTCTTTGGTGGTGAATGAGCTGAGTACTCTGGCCAAAGGCTTGTCCACACTGGTCGCACTCAAAGGGCTTCAAGATGCTGTGAATTCTCTCGTGCTGAGTTAGGTATTTGCTGTGGGTAAAGGTTTTCTCACATTTGTTACACTTAAAGCACTTCTCGCCAAGCCTTAGATGCTCTCTCTGTTCTGGGTTCTGATCCAAGATCTTCCTGCCCACATCAAATCCTTGTTTTTCTCTGGCGTGAACACTCTGGTGGCAATTCAGGGTTGAGCTGCAAGTGAAGCGTTCTCCACACTCCTGACATTCATAGGGGGTTTCAACGGTGTGGATTTTCTGGTGTTGCACAAGGTGTTCCTTATGGCTAAAGGGCTTCTTGCATTCAGCACAGCTGTAGGGCTTTTCTGTGGTGTGAGTGGACAGATGTCGAATCAGGCGTGAGGGCCGGTTAAAACTTTTGACACATTCTTGACATTTGTGGGGTCTGTGGCCCGTATGAATTCGCTGATGTTCATTAAAGTGAGTGTTTCGGCAGAAGGTTTTCCCACACTCACTGCATTTGTAAGGCTTCTCTCCACAGTGAACCCTCTGATGGATCTTTAGGGTAGAGGTATGGCTGAAGGGTTTGCCACATTCATTACACTTATAAGGTTTCTCTCCAGTATGAACAGCCTGGTGCTCTATGAGCAGGGAACTCCGCCTGAAGGCCTTCCCACACTCCTGACAGTCGGAGGTAGCTTTAACAGCATGAGTTTTCTGATGTTGGATGAAATGTTTGTTCAAGTTGAAAGTCGCTTGGCATTTGGCACATTCATAGCGTTTCCCAGTGTGGGTCTTCTGGTGCTGAGTGAGATGAAAGGTCCGGTTGAAAGCCTTGCCACATTCATTACATTTAAAGAACCTACCACCTATGTAAGTTTTATGAGGTTTAACAGGCCTTGTGCCACGACGGGACTGGCCACCATCTTGACTCTTACATGGTTTTTCTACAGAGTGAGTTTTCTGATGCCGTAGAAGGTGACGATTCTGACTAAAAGTTTTCCCACATTCATTACACACATATTTGTAACTCATGGGAGTCATCGGATGCACAAAAAGGCAAGAACTCAGGTTGAAACCTCTCTCACACTCTTGATGCACAGTAGGTTTCTCCCTAGTATGAATAATCCAGTGCTGGATAAGATGGTAACTCCGGCTGAAACTTTTCTCACATTCACTACACTTATATGGTTTTTCCCCTCCCTGGACAGAATCTTGCTGGCTTTGGTCAGAGTAGTAGCCAAAGTTACTCATATATTCCTTAGACTTGGCTGGTGTGAGGCTCTTTTCAGGAAGATCATGCACCACAGAGTCCTCTCCTGTGCAAAGGAGGGACACAGGACTGAGGCCTCTCTTGAATTCGTGACTCTTGCATTCTGTGGGACTTCCCTTGTTGGTGATAATGTCAGACCTCAAAAGACATTCTGGATCTCCCAGCAAACTATCTAACCAGCTCTCGCCTATACAATCTTCTCCAAAATTGGAGTTCCAAAGGCCATCTTTGGACAGCGTCTCCATAATCTCCTGGTAGAGTCCTTCTTCCAAGAAATCCTGCTCCAGAGGAGAGTCATTGGTCTCAACCATGTCTGAAAGAAAAAGTACAAATGTCTCCTATTCCCAAAAGAGGAAAGACAGGAGCTGTGGAGTGAGAACACAGACAACAGGGAATGGGAGTGATGGATCTTGAGTCTAGCCTGTCTGTCAAGGGCCCCAGAGTAGTGACCTGTCTGGAATTGGCATCACAGAAAACAGAGAACCTACTCCCAGAAGGGGAACTGGGAAACCACAAGAGTTCAACAGGTCACAAAAACCTCTACCACTGCCCTCACACCTACCCGACAAAGTTCCCTAAAAAGTCTCCTGGACTCACCTCCTTCTCCCCTCCACTCTATCCTGCACTGTCACCAAAATCTTGCACCTCATATTCTGCATCCTCCATCTTGGAAAACCCCACCACCATCCATCCAGTCCTCCATGCAAGAATCCTAGTAGTTGGCCGGGCGCTGTGGCTCACGCCTGTAATCCTAGCTCTTGGGAGGCCGAGGCGGGCGGATTGCTCAAGGTCAGGAGTTCAAAACCAGCCTGAGCAAGAGGGAGACCCCGTCTCTACTATAAATAGAAAGAAATTAATTGGCCAACTGATATATATATAAAAAATTAGCCGGGCATGGTGGCACATGCCTGTAGTCCCAGCTACGTGGGAGGCTGAGGCAGGAGGATTGCTTGAGCCCAGGAGTTTGAGGTTGCTGTGAGCTAGGCTGACGCCACGGCACTCACTCTAGCCTGGATAACAAAGCGAGACTCTGTCTCAAAAAACAAAAACAAAAACAAAAAAAAAAGAATCCTAGTAGTAACCCCCGGGCCACCCCCCACCCCCCGGGCCCCCATGCCTCAACTCAGGCATTACTTCCTGTCTGATCTCCTTCAAAATGTCTCAACTAACTTCCTCTTCTCTCTACCGACTCCATCTGACTCCAGGCTCCTTGTTGGCCTTTCCTTTCTCTTCCACACTAATCCTGAAGGGCTTTATAATAAACAGATCTGACTACATCATTCCCCTGATTTAACCCTCCCATGGCTTCTTGCTTGAGAAAGAGAAATGCAAGTGTATTAGCCCAGCATTCTTTGTGCTGGCCACACAGAACTCCTGTAATTCCCTGAATCTGCCAGACTTTCTTACCTGTGCCTTGACTGGTCCCTCATGCTGGACTGTTCTTCCCGAGGTAACTCCTCTATGTCATTTTTTTTTTTTTTTTTTTTTGAGACAGAGTCTCGCTTTTGTTGTCCAGGCTAGAGTGAGTGCCGTGGCTTCAGCCTAGCTCACAGCAACCTCAAACTCCTGGGCTCGAGCGATCCTTCTGCCTCAGCCTCCTGAGTAGCTGGGACTACAGGCATGCACCACCATGCCAGGCTAATTTTTTTTATACATATATATCAGTTGGCCAATTAATTTCTTTCTATTTATAGTAGAGACGGGGTCTCGCTCTTGCTCAGGCTGGTTTTGAACTCCTGACCTTGAGCAATCCGCCCGCCTTGGCCTCCCAGAGAGCTAGGATTACAGGCGTGAGCCACCACGCCCGGCCCTCTATGTCATTTAATACTGAGCTTGAGTATCACCCTCCTTTGAAAGCCTTCTCTGACAACCCTGCACCCTGTTCTGCTTTAAGTGCCCTGCCCTGTATTCTCTGAACAATGGCCAAGCACTTACTTTTCTTTACTGTAACTGGTTATGAGTGGGCTGACCCCTGACCAAAAAGCAAGCTCTTTGATGGGGACCCTTCATTGCTTATCTGTCTTCAGTGCCAGTGGGCCAAACCTGCCACACAGGAAAGGCTCACAGGACAGAGTAATTCCCACTTATGACACACTTGCTCTTGGGCAGAAGTGCCTCAGTTACTCCCCACAGCCCCCTGTAAGGTGAGTACATTTCTCCTTTCTTACAGCTGAGTGAGCAGTGCAGTGAGGATCTGACCCGTGTGACCCCATACCCTCAATAACCAAGATGTGTGCTCTCTGGGATCCTCCATAGAGCATGAATTTCACTGCTCTACTCCATGCCTCCAGTCCCCCGTCCCTCCCCACCACCTCTCCTCCATCTTGCACCATCATCACATCTTTTCAAGCCTGCTCCTTTTGCTGAGATTTACTGGCTCACCATCTACTGAGTATCTGTGGGACTGCTTAATTTCTCTCAGCCCGCAATTGAAACTTGCCTTCCAAAACCACATCACTCTTGCCTCCACTCTTGTGTCCCACAATATCTGGCTCATTCCCCCGACCATACCTTTGCTCATGTTGTTCTCCCTGCCTAGAATGCACTGACAGATGTAACAGGCACCTCTTATATGCACAACATGGTGTTAGTACTGGGGAATACAGGATGAATCAGCTAAGCTCTACTTTCTAGAGAGGTGCACTGTGAAAGGAGGAAAGACAAAAATGAAAACAAAGCAACACAAGTGTTACTATTGGAGGTTAGTAAAGGCATGGCTGCCTATTTGAAAATAGTTAATATGCTGAGGTGGCAAAAACAGGAAACAGGTTGCAAGAGGCTGTGCCTGGGTTAGTCACTTGCATGGAACACTGGTGTGCTGAAGAGGAGGCTGCAGAGGGCCCACATTCATGAGCTCGTGGGTGGTGAGCCAAGAAGAGAGCTGCAGACTCACTCATTTGTGTGGAACTTAAGACTCCTGTGGTCTCTGATTCAGGGCCCTCCTTCCCATGTAGATAAAATAACAATGAGAGAAGCTTCCGATGCCCAGGTAAGGCACCTGCTGCTGCTTTCTCCCACTTGGGGAATACCCTGGGAATACTCATTGCCTAACCTCATCGACCCAGAGGAACCCTGGCCTAGGAGATGGCAGAGTGGATGCTCTTGGTGGCATTCAGGCCTGGACTTGAGTCACTACCAGATGTGGCCATATGCTGTGTCCTGGCCTAAACAAAGGGAGGTAAAAGAAGTAGACCAGGGGGTCGGTCCACATGCTCAGGGAGCACAAGGCTGGAAGGTAGAAAACCGACTCAGGGAGTGGAAGGCCTCCCATTGCTGAGTTCCAGAAGGAAAGAGGAGACACAAGACAGCCCTGTGCTGAAAGCCCAGGTAGATGACAACATGTTGCCAGAGTGAGGGTCCATCCAAATGTCCTGATCCACTCCAAGCCCCCGGGAACAGGGGATAGAAGCCAGCAAATGGCAGTGAAGCCTGGAAGCCAGGCATGGAGACATTTGGGTACATCTTCTGGGGGACTGGCCATAGCCTTTGGATGGAGGTCCTGAGGACAAAGGGTAAATGCAAGGGTCCCCCCACTCCATTCACTCACCAGGGCCAGTTGCTTTTGGGCTTCCTCTCACCAGGGCCTCCAGCTCTCCCGTGCCATCCAGGTGGGAGGTCAGATTGGGGCTTCGGGGGTCTGCAAGGAGAGAAGAGCACTGTCATCCAATCAAGCCTGTTGGCCAGGCTGGATTTCAGAAGGGTTCCCAGCATCACCAGAACCGATGATGGGCTCACTGGGCCTCAACTGTACAAACACTGGCTTACATTGAGCATCTGCTTCCCTTCTGGGGGTCTAGAATTTTGGTATATGCCAGGCAACAGAGGGGCCATGTGACCCGCCCCCAGTAAAAATCCTGGCACTGAACTCTTACGAGCTTCCCCGGGGTACAGCATTTCACATGCTGTCACACTTCATTGCCAGGGAAATTAAGTTCATTCCACATGACTGTACAGAGAGAATTCTGGAAGCTTGTGTCTGGCTTCCCTGGACTTCACTCTATGTAGCTTCTTCACAAGTAGTGATGATCAACAATGTCTCTAAACATTGCCAGTGTCCCGTCAGCCAGCTGAGAACAGCTAGACTAGGTCATGCTGATTCTAAGAAGCTTAGGAGCTGAGATTTCATCCTACAGGTGATGGGAAGTGTAAGTAATCAGCAAGCAGGGCAGTGACTGGGGCCCTGGGACGAGAAACACTCACTCAGCAGGAAGAGATCCTGGTAGTTGTCCAGTGCTGTGTCCCAGAACAGGTCCCCCTGGTCCAGCCCCAGGTCCTCCCAATCTTCCAAGGTGAAGTCCATGGCCACGTCCTTGAGGGTCACAAATTCCTAAAACATAAGACAACGCTGGTCACTCGGGGGAGCTCACTCAAAGTAGTCCTAGCCCTCAATTTTCTAGGCTTTTGGCAAAAATCATCCTGTTCTCAGCTGTAAAACAGGAATGAGAGCAGGAGTGACTCCATGACAGGCTGCACTTCCTGGAGTAGGTCTAAGTTTCGGTTTCCTGAAACTTTGCCTACTACACCCTTCCCCGAAGTGACACCGACAACACCCTTCCCCGAAATGACGTGTGCTGCTTTTGAAGGAGCCAATCAGGAGCCAACACGATCAGCCACTTTTAAAGGAACCAATGGACTAAGGGGGGAGGTGTACCCAGCGTGTATAACTTGCAGAAAAGGATAAAAGCTTCACTTATACCCCAGGGCAGGGTCCTGGTTCGTAGGGAGGCCACTGTGTTGGCGCTCTGGGACCTGGACCCTAGCTCGAGCTAGCCAATAAACTGTTTTGTGCTTTGCAACCTCAGCGATTCTGCCTCTCTGTTCCTGGGGCCAAAGGAAACTGGCTCTAACTAACACAGCCTCACGAGAAGAACCTTGAGATGGAAGAAATCGGAAACCTCTATATTGTGCAGGTAAGGAAACAAATCAACTCACAGTCACACAGGTAGCAATTAAATCCAGGTCTGCTTGATCCTAAAATCCATGTATTTCTTGCTCTTTTTTTTAGTGTTCATTCAAGATTTTTAAGTTTTATTTATCATGGAAATTTTCAAACATATGTACAAGTAGAAAGATGCATGTAATTAACTCCCATGGATTCATGACCCAGGGATCATCTGATTTCACCTGTGACTATTTCAGTATGAACAGTAACTCCTTAATATAACTGAATACATAGACCACATTAAAAGTCTGTATACAGATTTGTCTGACATCTCAATGCTATGTTTTCATAGCTAGCTTGTTTGATTCAGAATCCAAGGAGATCTATACCCTGGATTTGGCTGATATAGCTCTGAAGGTTTTTAATCTGTGCCCGCTTTACAATTACATGCGCCTGATTTAAGGTCCCACATTCTGGGTGTGGCAGACTGCTTCCTCATAGTGTCACCTGGCTGCTCCCCTGGCTCCTGCATTTTCTATAAACTGGTTGGTAGAGCAGAGGCCTGACGAGTCAGTACAGCTTTTGCGGGGAAGACCCCCTCACAGGTGGTGCCAGGTCCACTTCAGGCCATGAAAATACCTAAGGCTCATGTCCAGCTGTCCAACTTTTAGTGATGCCATCTTTCTTCATTTTAAAACTTCCTAGTTAATAGGTGTTTAGAATAAAATTTCAAATACTCAAGAAATAATGACAGCATGCTCCCATATGCTCTATCTCTAGGTGAAACTGTGACTTTTTGGTGTGTCCCATCCCCACCCCACAAAATATATACATAGATACACACTCATGTGCGCACACACACAGGCACGTTTTAGGGAAGAATGGAAACCAACTCTCTAGTCTGGATTTGAGGGTTGGCCCCTCTACCTTCCCGTGGGTGACTGTTGGTAAGCAAGTTGCGCGCCCCTCGTGAGCCCTATCTCATCAAGCAACTTCATTCCAGCTTACGCTGTCCGTCCCAACCCTCCAGGTGCCCGACTGCAAAGGCCCTCCTTTGACCAAGAGCTTCCTTCATGCTGGGAATGGATTCAACGCTGTAGGTGCAGTGAGTCCCTGAACTGCCTGACTTCTCTCTGAGGCAAGATTATCCCTGATTTACAGAAGACTGAGACCCAGAGAATCAAAGTCACTCACCCAAAGTCACACTGTGTGTTAGTCCGTTTGCTGCTGCTATAACAGAATACCTGAGACTGGGTAATTTATAAAGAAAAGAAATTTATTTCCTACAGTTCTGAAAGTGGGAAAGTCCAAGGTCGAAGGGCTGCATCTGGTGAGGGCCTTCTTGGTGGTGGGGACTCTGCAGAGTCCTAAGGTAGCACAGGACATCACATAATGAGGGGGCTAGAGCATGCCAACTGGCTGTTATAACAGAGTCATTCTCATGCTAAGTAACCAACTCCTGTGATAATCCATTACCTCTTAAAGGCCCCACACCTCTTAATACTGTTACATCAGGACTTGAGTTTTGACATGAGTTTCTGAGGAGATAAAAGTTCAAACCCCAGCACAGTAAGTAGGTGGTGGAGGAGCGTACCCCACCATCTGCTATGTGACCCCCAGCAAGCTGACCAGTTAGTGGCTTGGCTTTGGAGTCAGAGGGACCCCGGTTCAGATGCTGCATCTATTAGCTGTGAGGCCTTGTTACTCCTCATCTCTAAACTAAGGCTGCTGTGAGGACAAAGTGAGCTGATACCCGTACAGTGCTCAGCAGGGACCCAACCCGCTAGGAAGCAGCTGAGCAAGTGGCGTCTGTTGTCTACCCGTTTGTCCAATGATGACTGAGCAGCTACTATGAGCTGGCCCCTGAACAGGCACGGGATGCAGGAGAGAAGGAGGCAGCCAGTTCCTGCCCTCATGGGATTTAGTCACATTGACATTTGTGAAAATGCTTTGTAAACTCTAAGAATATTGCCGGGCGCGGTGGCTCACGCCTGTAATCCTAGCACTCTGGGAGGCCGAGGCGGGCAGATTGCTCCAGGTCAGGAGTTCAAAACCAGCCTGAGCAAGAGCAAGACCCTGTCTCTACTATAAATAGAAAGAAATTAATTGGCCAACTAATATATATATAGGAAAAATTAGCCGGGCATGGTGGTACATGCCTGTAGTCCCAGCTACTCGGGAGGCTGAGGCAGCAGGATCACTTGAGCCCAGGAGTGTGAGGTTGCTGTGAGCTAGGCTGACGCCATAGCACTCACTCTAGCCTGGGCAACAATGCGAGACTCTGTCTCAAAAAAAAAACCAAAAAAACAAAAAACAAACTCTAAGCGTATCAATTAACACACACACACACACACACACAAATACAGGTGTGTATAAAAGAATTGGTCAGGCCGGGCGCTGTGGCTCACGCCTGTAATCCTAGCTCTTGGGAGGCCGAGGCGGGCGGATTGCTCAAGGTCAGGAGTTCAAAACCAGCCTGAGCAAGAGTGAGACCCCGTCTCTACTATAAATAGAAAGAAATTAATTGGCCAACTGATATATATATAAAAAATTAGCCGGGCATGGTGGCGCATGCCTGTAGTCCCAGCTACTCGGGAGGCTGAGGCAGAAGGATCACTCAAGCCCAGGAGTTTGAGGTTGCTGTGAGCTAGGCTGACGCCACGGCACTCACTCTAGCCTGGACAACAAAGTGAGACTCTGTCTCAAAAAAAAAAAAAAAAAAAAAAAAAAAAAAAAAGAATTGGTCATCTTCGAAGGATGACAGTCAGAAACCAATTCCTTATATTGTAAACTGAAACACAAAAGGAAAGAGTCAAGCATTTACCCACCTGTCCCATGTGAAGTATACCATTGCATAGCCAAATAGTAGATGAGGGGAGACGTCTTTTTAAAAAAATGTTCCAACTAATAAATGAAATGATAGCACTAGAACAGCACCATTTTGCAACCCCTGGTGAATGAACAGAAGATAAGGCAGTAAACATCAGCATCTGCCAGGATGACAAACATGGAGAACTAGACATTCTAGGACTCCTTCACCTCTTAGCAAAAGGATTGACCCTAAGTCAGACCAAGCCTCTGGATCCAGCTGCCAACTGGGAACAAACTGAACTCCACCCGGAGGATGGAACTGACAAAAACGAACTGAGAGAAATTCTACAGGTCAAACCGCCCTGGTTCTTCAAAGGACAAGCTGTTAAGAACAGAAGGGGATGCAGGAGCAATCTAGAAAGAGTCGTAAAAACATTTTTTAAAAAAGAGGGGGCAGGCCAGGCGTGGTGGCTCACGCCTGTAATCCTAGCACTCTGGGAGGCTGAGGCAGGCAGATTGCTCAAGGTTAGGAGTTTGAAACCAGCCTGAGTGAGACCCCATCTCTACTAAAAATAGAAAGAAATGAATTGACCAACTAAAAATATATATACAAAAAATTAGCTGGGCATGGTGGCACATGCCTGTAGTCCCAGCTACTCAGGAGGCTGAGGGAGTAGGATCGCTTGAGCCCAGGAGATTGAGGTTGCTGTGAGCTAGGCTGATGCCACGGCACTCACTCTAGCCTGGACAACAGAGTGAGACTCTGTCTCAAAAAAAAAAAGAGGGGGCAATGGGCATGCTTTTGGGTAATGAAGCTATTATTTAAAAAACCCATAGGCAAGTAATAAATATAAAAATCATCCCTTATGAGGGATAGGAGAGGCTCTGATGGGGTCCACAAAGGACTTCTGGAATGAGTGGCAAAAAAAGTTCTCATTCTAGAACGAAGTGGTTATTTGTCTTCATTAGGTCATATATTTGATGCATGTTGGTTTCTGCTTCTGTGCTTTATTTTACAGTAAAAAGATTTTCTAAAACATTAAGCACATACTAACCAGGATCTTCCTCTGGCTGCTTTGTGGAAA
Source organism: Microcebus murinus (assembly GCF_040939455.1). Taxonomy (NCBI): domain Eukaryota; kingdom Metazoa; phylum Chordata; class Mammalia; order Primates; family Cheirogaleidae; genus Microcebus; species Microcebus murinus. The sequence goes on along the minus strand of NC_134119.1, from coordinate 68,396,718 downwards.
AAGACAGAAGGTGGGAAGGACAGAAGCAGCGAGTCAAGGAAGAGGACCAATTTCAATGATCTGGGTGAGAAACGATGGCAAGAGTGGAGGGAGTGAGAAGTGGTGCGAGTTTAGATAGTCTGATGCTGGTGCTGACGAGACTTCCTGACAGATAACATGCAGGGCGTGAAAGGTGGAGAGCAGCACAGGATGTCTCTAAGTTTTTAGCCAGAGTAGCTGGAAGAACAGAGCTGCCACTTACTGAAATGTGGGAGAAGCAGCTTTCAGGGCAGAAAGTCTGAGTCTGGTTTGGGATATGTAAAGTTTGAGATTTCCTTTAGATTTCAGTAGGCTGAGTCATTCCCCCAGCCCCCACAAAGATGTCCACATCCTAATCCCCACAAATGTTACCTTATATGGCAAAAGGGACTTTGCAGGTGTGATTAAAGATTTTTTTTTTGAGACAAATGTCTCACTCTGTTGCCCAGGCTAGAGTGCCGTGGCATCAGCCTAGCTCACAGCAACCTCTAACTCCTGGGCTCAGGTGATCCTTCTGCCTCAGCCTCCCAAGTAGCTGGGACTACAGGCATGTGCCACCATGCCCGGCTAATTTTTTCTATCTATTTTTAGTTGGCCAATTAATTTCTTTCTATTTTTTAGTAGAGACAGGGTCTTGCTCTTACTCAGACTGGGTGATTAAGGATCTTGAGATGGGGAAACTATCATGGATTATCTAGGTTGGCCCTCAATGTCAAAGGTCCTTATAAAAGGAAGAAAGGGAGTCACAGGTGGGAGAAGGCAATGCTATGACAGAAACACAGACTGGAATGATGGAGCCAGGAGCCAATGAATACAAGCAGCCTCCAGAGGCTGGGAGAGACAAGAACATATTTTCCCCTAAAGCTTCTAGAAGGACCCAGCCCTCCTGACACCTTGTTTTGAGGCTCATCAAAACTAATTTTGGGCTTTCAAATTGTACAGCCAATATTTGAGCCCATGTACGCCTGACCCCAGAGCCTATATGTTTTAACCAGGGGTGAGCAACCTAACTACCCATTGGCCAATCCTCTCAGCTGCCTACTTTTATAAATAAAGTTTTATTGGAACAAGCAAAAAAAAAAACAAAACTAATTTTGGGCTTCCAACCTCAAAAACTGTAAGAGAATAAATCTGTGTTGCTTTTAAACCACCAAGTTCGTGTTAATTTGCTACAGTAGCAATAAGACACTAACACAGTCATCCAAACAGTGATGTTAGGCAGGAGTTAGGTAGACAAGACAGAGGATCCTCTTTCTATCTATAGCACATCCTGTCCCTCATCTGCTCCAAATCCTCCAATGGCCCCCTACTCACTCAGATTTTTTTTTTTTTTTTTTTTTTTTTGAGACAGAGTCTCGCTTTGTTGCCCAGGCTAGAGTGAGTGCCATGGCATCAGCCTAGCTCACAGCAACCTCAAACTCCTGGCCTCAAGCAATCCTTCTGCTTCAGCCTCCCGAGTAGCTGGGACTACAGGCATGCGCCACCATGCCCAGCTAATTTTTTCTATATATATTAGTTGGTCAATTAATTTCTTTCTATTTATAGTAGAGACGGGGTCTCACTCTTGCTCAGGCTGGTTTCAAACTCCTGACCTCGAGCAATCCGCCCGCCTTGGCCTCCCAGAGTGCTAGGATTACAGGCATGAGCCACCGCGCCCGGCCTACTCACTCAGATTTAAATACAGAGGCAGTGGTTTATGGGGCCCTAAGGATCTGGGCCTAGCTACCCCCTAGGCCTCACCTCTGCCCCTCCCTGCTTGTCACTCTGTTTCAGCCATACCGGCTTCCTTGCTGTTCCCTGAACACACCTGCCTGCTCCCCTCTCAGAGCACAAGAGTGCCTCCCTGGTTCTCTGCTCAAACGCCTCTTCTCCAATGAGGTCTCTGACCCCTCTCTATGAAACAATAAACCTATCCCCTTCTCTGCTTTATTTTCTCCATAGTTCTTAATATCACCTGCATTCTATGTGATTTACTTACGTATATTACTGTCTAGTATGGGTTGAATTGTAACCCTACAAAAAGATATGATGAAGTCCTAACCCCCAGTACCCCAGCATGTGCCCTTATTTAGAAATAGAGTCTTTACAGAGGTGGTCAAGATGAGGCCATTAGTGTGGCCCCTAATCCATATGACAGATGCTGTTATAAAAAGGGGAAACTGGGACACACAGATAGATACATGCTGAGGAAAGACTGATGTGAAGATACGGGGAGAACACCATGTTAAGGCAAAGGCAGACATCAGGGTGATGTTTCTACAAGTCAAGCAACACCAGGTATCACCAGCAAACCACCAGAAGCCAGGAGGAGGCAGGGAACAGATTGTCCTTCACGGCCCCTCAGAAGGAACCAGCCCTGCCATCCGCTCGATCTCAGACTTCTGGCCTCCAGTACCGTGAACAATAACTTTTTGTTGTTCAAGCCACCCAGATTATAGTGCATTGCTACAACAGCCCTAGCAAACTAATACACTGTCACTCCCAATAACATGTGAGCTTCATAAGGGCAGGGACCACATAAGTTGGTTCCCTACTCCAGCCCCTAGAACAAAGCCCATATGCAGTAGGCACATAATAAATATCTGTTGAATAAGGCAAGGAATCATGTAGTCCTAGCACCTGTTTTGGGATAAGGGAAGGAGCTCATCAAAGGATAGAGCCAATACTAGTTGGGACTGAGAGATGGGGACAACAAACTGAGTCCCAATCATACTAGCAAATAAGCCAGCCCCACCCATGGACTTTTGGTTATGTGATCTATGTAGTTTCCTGACTATTAATGTTGGTATGTATAGCTGAAATTGCTGCTGTCATCCATATTGAGAAGGATGAGCCAAGGTTTTCTTCAGCAGGAGCCAGATCAGAGGGCCTTGAGGGCTTCCTTTCCTCAGACTCCCAGACTCTGCTGCACATGGTCTCTGGTCACAGTGATTGGGGTGTGGCGGGGAGAAAGGGGCACAAACTTTATCCCTGAGGTAAGAGTTTTATACAGGAGAGTGACAAGGTCAGAGCATGCATTTGACAATCATTTCCCCTACATGCCAGACCACAGCGTGCCAGGGTGCCAGGGACACAGACATGTATCAGACTTGGTCCCCAACCTTGAGGAGCTCCTGGTCTGATGGAGACATAAGGGATGCCGACACTGAGCATGAGGCAGTGGGGCTGTGACAGAGGGAGGTGTCAGGGCTTATGTGGGCTGGGGAGGGAGGGAGGATGTTGCCCTGGGAACAGGGAAAGCCTACTGGAGGAGGACTTTCAAGTTGGATCATTAAGGACAGCAGATATTTATTAGGTAGAGAAATGGTTTCATGCATTCATTCACTCAACAAACACCTCACAAGGCTCCGTGTGTGCCAGGCCTGTGCTGGGCCTTGGGTACCCAGAGATGAACCCCAATCAGTTCCTGTCCTTGAGGAGCATCTACTCTGGTGGGGCTGACTGACACGCACAGAGATAACCAAATCTAGGTGGATCTGCGCTACAATGGAGGCAGCAGGGGTGCTATGGGAGGCCACAGCAGGTACAAGTTGACTCTGCCTAGGAAGGCAGGGTGGGGAGACACTAAGCTGGGTCTTGAAGGCTGTTAAAGACATTACCCGACAGAAAAGGAGGGCAGGGTATTCTAGCAGAGGGTACACTGAGCAAAGGCCAGGAAGCTGGAATATACAGTGTAATATTTTACCACCAACCCAAAAGGACGTATTGGTTGTCTGGGTAAATGGTAGCAGATGCTGAGGAGGTGGGCGAAACCCAGATCATGTGGGAACGGGCTGAGAAACCTAAAATTTATCCTGTAAACAACAGGGATTCCCGGAAGGGTACCAAGCAAAAGAACAACAGCAAGAGAGTTTTATATTAAAAAGACTGCTTGGGAGCCACCATGGGACAGAAAACCCAGAACAACGGAAGGCCAGTTTCCCAGGCTCAACTCACCTCAGTTGTAGCGTGAGGGTCTACTGGATCCCAATGGCCTCTTTTAAGCTCATCCTCCTTCCCCTCCATGTTTCTGGCTGGCAAGGCTGCAGGAAGAACAAGGGAGCTACGAGAAAGTTTTCCTTCCTCTTATGGCTGACTCCCTGGCCATGCCGGATGAGCCCTGAAAATATCCAGAAGTAGGAAAATAAGTCCCAAAGTGAGTCTCCTTGCAGGAATCACAATGAAAACTGTATTTACTAAAACCATCTCAGTCCCACATTTTCGTTGTGCTTCAGAGCCTACAAAGTAACTCTGCAACTGGGACCTTCCATCTTGGTCACTGCTGTGTCTTAGCACCAGCACAGTGCCTGCTGTATGGTAGGTGCTTTTTAAGTATTTGTTGACAGAATAAATGTATCTCTCTAACTGAATAAACAGGGCAGTGCTTCTGGGATTTCTCATTATCATCTCTAGGATTTGAATCCAGGTGAGTCTGCCTCTAAAACTGGCTACTTCTGTAACAACAATATTTCTTAAGTTTTTAACCTTGACCCACAGTAAGGAAGACAGTATGTGTCATGACTATGCATACACATGGTAACTAAACAAAAGCTTCATGAGCAATACTTACTCTTGCAACATAGTACTGGGATGTCTTCTAGTCTCTTTTATTCTACTGCATTTAAAAAAAATTATGGTCACTGCCCACTGAGTTATTTTCATGACCATTAATTTGCAAAACATTAATTTGCAAAAACCATAGGGTTTTTTACACATTTGTACCTACTGTGTATTTTCCAAATAGCATACATCCGTGGAGTGCTTTCACTCCATGTCACAAAGCAGCACAATGACTTAACAATGACACAGGTCGACAAGTTCTTAAAACTCTGAGGCCAGATATGCTTTAATATTTAGAAATTTTTAGATTTTAAAAAGGTGATGCAGGCCGGGCGCTGTGGCTCACGCCTGTAATCCTAGCTCTTGGGAGGCCGAGGCGGGCGGATTGCTCAAAGTCAGGAGTTCAAAACCAGCCTGAGCAAGAGCGAGACCCCGTCTCTACTATAAATAGAAAGAAATTAATTGGCCAACTGATATATATATAAAAAAAAAAATTAGCCGGGCATGGTGGCTCATGCCTGTAGTCCCAGCTACTCGGGAGGCTGAGGCAGAAGGATCGCTCGAGCCCAGGAGTTTGAGGTTGCTGTGAGCTAGGCTGACGCCATGGCACTCACTCTAGCCTGGACAACAAAGCAAAACTCTGTCTCAAAAAAAAAAAAAAAATAATATGCCAAAAAAAAAAAAAAAAAAAAAAAAGGTGATGCAGAATATATAGAGCATATTTCATTAAAATCCCAGCATGGTGTGGAACAGGCAGCATTTCCTAACTGAACACTTTAACATTCTACAGAGAAAGATGTAAATATACATTCTAGACTCATGGCTGTAATACCAACATTTCGTGAGGCCTTAGTTTGATATTAGCCTGGGCAATATACCAAGACTTTGTCTCTACAAAAAAACAGGACGTTAGCTGGGCATGGTAGCATGTGCCTGTTGTTCCAGCTACTCAGGAGACTGAGACAGGAGGATCACTTAAGCTCAGGAGTTTGAGGTTGCAATGATCGATAATAATGCCACTGCACTCTAGCCCAGGCAACAGACTGACACCTTGTCTCAAATAAATAAACAAACAAATAAATAAATATTTATTCTAGGTAGGCCATTAAAGGTTATAAATGCCCTGTAGCAGTTCAGGTCAGGTATGGACACCAAATTTATGAAAAAAAATTTGCTCTTCAGAGCTTTCTAGATTTTGTGACTACAGATAAGAGAATATGGTAAACCTACAACTGCTAACATTTACTAAAAACAATGAGTTTCTCCACATGACACAGTTGGTTAAGCCTTGACTTGTGAGACTAACCCAGTTGACAGATGTTTGATTTGGTCCACAGTGTTGACAGAATGTTTTGAAAGAAAATTCTTTAAGTAGTCCCAAACTTGAAAATTGGGAAATTTCACCTAAACATTAGATCTCCAACCTCTGAAAAATCCCAGGATTTGGCAACATTGGGTCAGCATTTCCACAAAGCTAACTCACTAGAGTCCTTTGCAAGCTCCCTGCTTTAAGTGAGGCAAATGCTCCCCAACACCCCACAGCCTCACCCAGGCGGTTTCTCTACTGTACCTGTACCCTCACACCTGAGTTTGGGACCTCTGTCTATGCAGGAGTCATCAAACTTTTTAAACAGGGGGCCAGTTCACTGTCCCTCAGACCGTTGGAGAGTGCGCACTGTGGGCCCGGGACGAGTTAGCTGCTAAGCAGGACAGGCAGCGGAAGCAAAAACACCTGGAGGGCCGGTTAATATGCTAGGCCGCCCATAGTTTGAGAACCCCTGGTCTCCAGTTTCCAACTCACATTCTGTTTCCATCTCATATACTCCTCAGACTTGGGAGGGAAGAAACAGGGGCCCTGAGGGAAAGTCCAAAGTCATCCAGCTTGTCAGGGTGACTTAAGCCAAACAATTATGGGGCCAAAAAACCTTGGGCCCTGGACTGGGTGTCTTGCTACTTCTTAGTGTGGGACCATGGCCAGATCATTTACCTTCTCTGAGCCTCAGATTCCACACATACAGAATGGGGCAAATGCAACAGGTCCACAGTCCCTTAGCTACAATTCCAAAAAACAAAAGGTTCAGAAAACGGGAACTTTATTCATAAATTGCCAACAACACTTAACCTGCATTGTCATAGGCCATGTGTAGTTTCTATTCCTGTCAGTGTGAATATTCACACCTTGCCCCACAGAAACATTTGATGATCAAAAATTGGCCCACAGGGCGGGCGCAGAGGCTCAGGCATGTATATCCCAGCACTCTGGGAGGGCGAGGCGGGAGGATCGCTTGAACTTAGGAGTTCAGAACCAACCTGATAAAGACTGAAAGCCTGTCTCTAAAAAAATAAATAAAAATTTAAAAAATTGGCCCAGATTCCTCTAAGGTGCTGCCTAATTACGAAACATGCAGCCCATTAATGTTCTAAAATCTGAAAAATTCTGATCCCCAACATGATCCTGGTGCCAAGGGTATCCGATGATAAGACCGAGGATGTGCACTCATGTCTCAATGTCGTTGTGGAGGTTAGAAGAGAGAAAGAAGAGCGTGCAGCTCGACGGCTGGCACACAGAAAGCGTTCAAATATAGTAAATGTTAAAATCTTCGGGTCTCCTGAAGAATTCCCATTCATCATCCCCGATCTGCCCACTTCGGACAACTCATCCCCCCTCCTTTAGCATCAGTTTCCTCAACCAATAATAAAATAAAGCAGAATCTCTACTCTCAGGGCGGCCAGTGAGGACTGGAAACCACTTTACTGGTTTTCCTACCAGGCTGTGAACGAAGGTACAAGCCTCCGCTGAGACAACCGCCGCTCAATGATACGCGCCTTTTGCCAAAGTCGCCGCATTAGTGTTGTCACCCCTCCAAAAAGAACCGAGCCCGAAAGCCTCCAGGGTCCTCAGCGATCCCAGCTCCAGCGTCTTCCTACCTCGAGACTGTCGTCGGCCGAGCTAACAGACGCGACCCACTCGCCGAGTAGCTAGAGAGCCAACTCCCCTCCCACGCGCCTCCTCACAGCAACTTCCGGTGTTGCGCGAGACTCCCCAGAGCTACTCCATCCATGATCCTCCGCGCCAGTGCCAGGACTATATTTCCCAGAGGGCTGTGCGGGCGACTTCACTTGTCTTCCCATCTCCACCCGCTTCATCCTTAGAGACACCGCTGGAGCGCTCTGGCGGGGGAAATAGGGTAGAAACGTAATCAGGACCGAGTGACTTCAGGGTTTAGTAGTCCAACTTTAACCCTGTTTAAAGGACCATCTAGTCAACCTTATCCTGCCTTTCCTAGAATACTGGAAGGCTTTTCCATTTCTGAAGGGGACAACAGTAGGTTGCCATAGAAACGCATTAAGAAAGACGTTGGGATTCTTGAGAAGACGCGCGAAACTAAGGGGCGGAGTTGAGGGAGAAGTAACAATATAACCTCTGATTGGTGGAGAGATGCCTTCGATTCATTCCGATTGGTTTTGCATTGGCACATGCGCAGTAGAACCATGAAGTGTTCCAGAGAGGGTGGAATGGGAGGGTGATGAGGAAATAATCCCTCCCTCTGTCCTGAGGCAGAGGACTGGCCTGCCGCGAAGGCGTCTGGGAGATGGAGTTCCCAGAGAGGTATAGCCCAGGGGCCGTCGGGAAGTCAGCGGCGCCTGCGCAGGCAAGTCCGGCCTTAGGGCCAGGATGCGCGCGCAGCGCGTTCGGCCCAGCGGAAGTTTCTGTGGGGTAACTAAGAAGGTGAGTCTTGGGAACTGCGGAGGATTCAAGGGTCTGACCTCAGAAACTCCGCAGTCCACCCTTCTCCTCAGGTACAGGGGTGAGGGGAAGACGAGGTGAAGCAGTGGGGAGTCTCCCAGTTCCTAGACACAGCTCGGTCGTGGTGCCTGTGACTTCAGTTTGACCCTTTGTAGGAGGCGGAGGCCCGGCAGGCGGGGATCGGGATGAGAGCGACTCCGGGTTTTTGGGATCACTGCCAACCCTAGTGTGTCGTTAAGGCACTTTTGGCTCTAGGTGCTTGGCTAGACTAGAGCTTCCGGAGAGTTTGAAAGACGCCCCGCCTTGACAGCTACGTCATCCCTCGTTTTGATAGAGGGTGAGGCCTAGGAGACTGTCACCAAGGCTACCGCCCTTCCTGCGCTGGGGTTAGGTGTAGCCCTTCTGTGTTGTCTGCAAGTAAAATAAATGGATGAATGGGTGATGAAGACTGGCCTGAGGGTTGGAACCTTGGGTTTCAAGCCCTGAACTGGCCACGTGACCTTGGATAGCTGACTTCAGCATTCTGGAATGCCCTTGTTTCTTTCATATTTATCGAGCGTTTAGTATATGTAAGGCTTTGTGCAACAGACACTGCTGTTTCTTATACGTTGGTGTGCCTACTTTGATAGGCAGAGTTCGAAGCTTAATGCTATCTAAAACAAATCCTGCCCAACAAGTGTACATTCTAATGGTTGTTGGAGATGCCACACCCTAACAAAGTAAAGTAAATTATACGGTATTTACAGGTTCACCATTCCTTATCTACAACTCTATAAAGTCCAAAAACTTGTGAAAGCTGAAAGGTTTTTTTCTGTTTTGCAGCTTGGTCGCCCAACCTGACTTGGCTTTGAACTTGTTTGCTGGCAACAACCAATCTGAACTGATGTGTGGCTATTTACAAGACCAGTGGTCTAACCCCTAAGCTATAGAGCCTCATATGTGGCTATTTACAATCTTTAAAGATTTTGCTGCACAAAATCATATACTTGATTATAGAAAGTTACCCCTAGATCCTGCTGGTGGTATAATATAGTACTATTCTAAAATCTAAAAATTTTCGAAATACTGGACTTTGAAACACACCTGGCACCAGGTGATTAAGATAAGGTGTATCTATTTTAGATGGCATTAAGTGCTAGGAGAAAAACAAAGGAGGAGGGGGATGCAATTTATAAAAAAGGTCAGGGAAGGACTCTTAGGCTGAGACCTGAAGAACAAAAAAGGAACCAGCCACAGAGGGAGTGGTGGGAAGAGCATTCCTGGCAAAGGGAACTGCTCTGGCAAAGGTTCTGGAGTAGGAATTAACTGGCCCGAGACCATGTGGCCAGAAATGAGTGGAGCAGAATCATTAGAAGAGCTAATGTATCAAATATACGGTATATGTCAGGTACCTTAAAGTTTGAAATTAAAGAGGGAAGTGCTGTTCTTAGTTTAAAAATGGAGAAATAGGTACAGAAGTGTTAAAAAAATTTTTACTCAGCACCATCAAACAGTAAGTGGCAGAAGCAGGATCCAAACCCAGTCTGATTAGATTCCAAGTCCATGCTCTTAACCCCTACACTGCTCTGCTTCTAAGTGGCAGACCTTTTTTAAAGATCTTCTAGCTAAATAATTCTGGTCCTAAGCTTTGACTCTCTGGCTCATTGTCTAGACTTGTTTGCAAGGTGAATATGTGCTAACACAGCTGGGGACTCTCCTGCCTTCTTGGTAAGTTTCTTTCTGCAGGGGAGACAATAGTTTATTCACTCAGCAAACACAGATCAAGCATATGCTCTGTGCATGGCCTATTTGAGGCTCTGTGCATACTGTGGTGAACAAGGCAGACAGTCCCTGCAGTCATGAAGCTTACATTCTAGTTAGGGGAGTCAGTGATAAACAAACAAATGAAATATGTCACATGGTAATAAGTGCTGTGAAGAAAAACAAAGCAGGGTAAGGAGGACAGAGTGTACTATTATTAATAAAACAGTTTCAAAGCAGGTGTCTCTGAGGAGGTGACATTTGAACAGAGACCTAAGGAACGTGATGAGGGAGTGATCCATGGGCACTCTGAGGGGAGGACATTCTAGGCATACATGAGAACAGAATAAGTGCAAAGGTCCTGAGGCAGAAATGTTCTTGTCACATTTGGGGAAGAGCAAGGAAGGTAGTGTGTCGGGCTCAGAGTGAGCAAAGAGAGATGGCGGGAGAGATCAGAGGGGGAACAGGGAATGGCAGATCAGGTAGGACCTTGTGGGCCATGGTAAGAGCTTTGGCCTTTACTGTCTGAAATGGAATCTGCTGTATAGTTTTGAGCAGAGCAAGGACAGGGTCTGACTTAGATTTTAAATAGACCCCTCTAGATGCTGAATTGAGAATAGACCGTAGGGGCAAGGGTAGAAGTAGGGAGTCTAGTTAGGAAGCTGCTGGAGTAGCACAAGGGAGGGTTGGTGGCCTAGACCAGGCTGGTGCCAGTATGTCAGAGCTGGGGGCTACATGGCTAAAAACACCCACTATCTCTCATGCCCAGATTCCACACTCAGCATCAACTTCCAGATTAAAATCTGCAAGAATCTTCTGACTTGCAGCCCCAAGAAAACAGTCCAGTTTTTCATTTCTATTTTATAAATTGGTACAAGGTTAAGAACATGGGCTCTAGAGTTCTGGATTTGAGTTCTGTCTGCACTGTATTCTACCAGAGTAGAGTCTGGTCTGGTGTAGAGAGTATTTTCACCCCTTTGAGCATCAGTTTGTAGATTTCAAAGATGGGATGATTATCCCTACCTCATAAGACTTGGGGAAAAGATTAAAATAATGTATCTGTCTCTGCCACTTAAGAGCTGTGTGGCCTTGAGTAAGTCATTTTCCCTCTCTGAACCTCTGCTTCCATATCTCCCCAAAGAGGAGAGTCATTCTTGCCTTGCAGGGTGATTGTGAAGATTCTGTGGATAATACCTACCAAGAACTTAGCATAGTGATCTGCATGTATTGAACTCTCATGAAATGGGAGCTGTTGTTAAGTGACTTTACCTCTCTGTGCTACAGGGATTCCCTGTTCCAGTTACTACCTCTGCAGAACAAATTATCCCAAAAATCAGTGGTATAAAACAGCCATGCGTCATGCTCATGGATTCACTGGGTTGGGGATTCAGAGAGAGCACAGCACGGATGGTTGGTTTCGGCTTCATGATGTCTGGGGCCTCAGGAGGAAGACTCAAAGGTTGGGGTTTAAGTTACCTGCAGACTTGTTCACTCAGAGCAGCAGCAGATGCTCACTGCCAGCTGGGGGCCTCACTTCCTCTCTGCTTGGGCCTCTCCATGTGGTCTCTCTGCCTGGGCTACTTTAGGCTGCCTCGTAGCATGGAAACTGGGTTCCACTGGTGAGCATCCTGAGCAAGCCAGCCAGGTGCACATTGTAATCTTTATATGACCTAGCCTTGGAAGTCTCATGGCATCTTCTGCCAGTCCTCTATTTACTGGAGCAGCATAAGCTTCACCCAGGTCCAAAGGGGAGGAACCAGAGACCCTGCCTCTTGATGGGAGGGGCTACAAGGTTTCCATGAGCACACAGGACCAGAAATATTGCTGTGGCCCTCTTTGGAAAATGCAGATGCCACCCTATCCTAAGAAATAATAATAATTTGAGAACCTACCTCTTGAGCTATTGTGTAGACTAAATAAGATAATACATAGAAAGCTCCCTGCCTGGAGAACTACCCCCGCCCCAGATATCATGACTCACTCCCTTGTTTCCTTTGGGTCTCTGCTCAAATGTCTCCCCCTGACTGAGACCCTCCTTGGCACCCCATTTTCTCCTGTGGTACTTTATTCTCAATAGCACCATCTCCATGGGACCTGTCCAACAGTTATTTATTAGCTTGTCTTCCCCCACTAGAATGTAATCTTCCTGGGGTCAAGGGCTGTGTTTCTTTCCTGTGTTGCTATCTTCCCAGTGGCTGGCACAAACTACAAACTCAGTAAATAATTACTGAATGAAAGTGAATGGATTTAGTACATACTGGCTACACGGCCAATGCTCAGTAAACACTAGCTATCATCTTTCAATAATATGTGAAAGAGGCATGAGTTAGCTTCTCTACGTTTGTTCACTTTCAGGTCATTGTCAAGATGGAGTTTCCAGCCCAGTGAATCCAAGGGCCAGACCGTGACCCCATAAAGGTACCATCCCCTTGGGCATATGCTCCATAAGGCCTATTCCCCACCAACAGCTGGCTCCTGCTCATCTCCTCTGTGTTGCTGCTAGCAGACTTCACTCTCAGATGGAATTTTGTCATGGGCGTGGCAGGGCTCACCTGTTCTAGGCATTTGTTCCATCCTGGAGACCATCTTTAACTGAGGGCGGTTGGCACCTAGGGACAATCTGCTTAACCTGAAGCCACTTAAAACCACCACAGATTTCCAAACAAACCTTTTGTTTACTTAAGAAACCCAGCAGAGTCTAGGTATGTTAGGCTAGGCTAGGCTATGTCACAGTAACAAACAGCCCCCAAGTCTCAGTGGCTTAACACAAACATGAGTTCTTTCTCACTAATGCAAAGTCTAGACAACTCTCTAGGGCAGCCAGCCTCTAGGCAATTTGATCTTGTGGCTCCTGTGTCAACACTTGGGCTTCAGGTTTGTCACTGCCTGAAGAGAGAAGGGTGAGGTGGCAGTGAGTCCTCTGGCTTAACAAAAGTGCTTACCAGTATTTATACCTTCGAGAAGGCAGAAGTGTCCATTTATGTGTTATTACCAAGACAACAGATCACGAAGACAACCAGAGTTGCAGACTTCCCAGAGGGTGAAGGATACTTGACGACAACCTTTGCAGTCCAGGTGTCCCACACAACTCCTTTGTGTGAAAGAAGAGAAGGGGCAGCTTTCTGCCACAGTGTGGTTTCACTCTTCTGCAGCCCCAGGGAAAGAAGAGCCCTGTTCTCTTCCTCTGGCTGAGATGTCTTTCACTAGCTGCTTGGATGGCCTGGGATTTTCAAGGGCAAGTGCTGGAATTCCTTAAGTCAGCACTTACAATGTGGAAAGAGGAAAGAGAAGAACAAATATATGAATAACTAGAATTTATGGTAACTGGGATACAGGGCACAGTATAGTTATAGCGACCACTAACATAAAAGGCCTTCTGTGGGCCAGGCCCTTTTCTTAGCACTTGACAGAAATATATTCATTTAGGCTTCAACAGCCGTTCCATCAGATATGTACTGGGAGGAGTCCCATTTTACCACTGGTCAGACTGAGCCACAGAGAAGTTAAGCAACTTGCCTAACACATAGCAGATCTGGAATTCAAATCCAGCAGCCTAGGACCAAACCTGTGATGTTAATTAAGGACTCCACTGTTTGCAATTGCAACAGAGGCCAATCTTCACAGCGAATAAAGGAAAAGGGTTTGATCAGAACTTTTTCTTGCATGGTAAAATAAATTCATGAGCACGTGTTCATTTTAACTTCTGTTTTGTTATTCTATCTTTTTAAATGCTACTGTACACTAAGTCTTAGAATATAAGAACAAATAAAATGTTTTTTTTTGTTGCTGCTATTTATAAGATATTCATTTGGGGTGTTTATTGCACTGTCATCCTTGTTGATTTTCTCTTCTTCACTTAACTGGCCTAATGCTGCCCTATCCTCATTTGTCATAAGGTCTGTGTGTGATTTGGATTTTTTTTAAGTATTAGAAAATATTTCAGAGATACACAAAGTATAGAGAATAATGTCGTGAACACCTATTGTCCCACTAAATTAGTCAGGATAGGATAGGCTGTGCTGCAGTGACAAACCCTGAAATCTTTGATGGCCTAATACAGAAATGTATTTGTCAATCATGAGGTTCCAGTGTGGACCAGGCCCTCTTTCATCTTGTTGCTATATCACCTGGCAGATGTGGCCTCCAGGGCATCCCTGCAGATGAAGGGGTAGACAGAGGAGGTCTCTGATCTTTAACTGCCACAGCCAGGAAATGACTTCTCCCACTCCATCGGCCAGATCTAGTCACGTGCCCCAACCTAGCTGCAAGGGAGGCTGGAAAGTGTAGGGGAGCTTATGGATATTTGGGGAGCATTGACTGTCTCTCCCATTCCCATCATATGTTTTAAGAAATGAGGCCGGGTGTGGTGGCTCACACCTATAATCCTGGCACCTGGGAGGCCGAGGCGGGCGGATCACTCAAGGTCAGGAGTTTGAAACCAGCCTGAGCAAGAGTGAGACCCTGTCTTTACTAAAAATGGAAACAAATTAAATGGACAACTAAAAATGTATAGAAAAAAATTAGCCAGGCATGGTGGTGCATGCCTGTAGTCCCAGCTACTCGGGAGGCTGAGGCAGAATGATTGCTTGAGCCCAAGAGTTTGAGGTTGCTGTGAGCTAGGCTGATGCCACGGTACTTTAGCTCAGGCAAAAGAGTGAGACTCTGTCTCAAAAAAAAAAAATGAGCATCACAAACAACAATCAGAGACACTGACTGTGCCTCTTTGACACTTGTCCTGTGATTGGAGCAATTCTCTGACAGTGTTTTCTCTGACCTCAAGGCACGGAGTTTTACTTTGTATTTGTTCTGCTTTGAGTCTACCTTGGGCTATTAGAATGGGCTAGAGGCTCGATGCACTGGACAGGACCTCTGAAGTACCCATTAGAAGTGGAATATACTTTAGGGAGTATATTCAGGGTGTGATCATTTTTCTTCCCTTTGCAACCTCATCACTGTGGAGAACTCAGATGACTATTCACAGGTAGTGGGTTAAGTTTTTCTTTCAGCTTCCTGTCCTCCTCACCCCCAATTCTGTTTTATAGCATGATCTCCTTCTGTCCAGACTGTGGCAAAAGTATTGAAGCAACATTCAAATTCTGCCCCTACTGTGGAAAACTTTTACCTACAGAGGAGGGCGCAGGGTCCCAGACCTTTGTCAAGCCACGTGTGTCATCCTTGCGAGGTAAGAACTTATCCCTGAGCTTATCCCTGCAGTAGGGGTGAAGTACACACATATGTATGTGAGGACACCTTTGTTACCTGTCTGACCCTTTCTTATACTGGAGAAGCCCAGGGTTTAGGCCTGGACTGCTCTATCTACTTTCAGTCCCTCGGCATCATATTGGTCTCATGGCTTTAAACACTGTGTATATGTTGACAACTCATGTATTCCTATCTCCAGCATGGACTTGCCCCCTGCTTGGAGGAGATTTATGTATAGCAAGCTGCCTGCTTGACTTCTGCAGGTTGAGTATCCCTTATCCGAAATGCTTGGGACCACATTATTCTTACTGATTGAGCATCCCAAATCCAAAAATTCAACATCTGGAATGCTCCAGTGAGCATTTCCTGTGAGTGTCATGTTGCCACTCAACACTCTGGAGTTTCAGATTTGGGATGTTCAACCTGATAGATGTCCCATATGCATCTCAATCTGAACGTGCCCAGAACTGAGCTATTGGTATTACTGTTGCCTCCATCTGCCTCCTTCCATGGACTTCCCCATCAAAGTAAACAGAAACTCCATTTATCCAGTTTCTCAGGCCAGAACCTTGCAGTCATCCTTGAGTCCTCTTTCTCTCCCACCTCATGTACATCCAGCCCTTCAGCACATTTCATTGGCTGTCCTTATAAAATCAATGCAGTATCAGACCACTTCCTTCCAGCTCCCCTCCCACCTCCCCACTCCATCCCACCCTCTCCTCTGGCCTGTATTGTTGTAGTCTTCTTCATGTGGCAGTGGAGGGGATCCTGCTAATATGGAGTCAGAACCTGTCATTCCTCTGCTCACACCCCATGTGAAGCCTCACATGATTGGGTACCCATTTCCTCTCGCACCTCACCTCCTAATCCCCCTCCTGTTGCTCATGCTGTTCTAGCTGCACTGGCCTCCCCACTCTTCCCCAGTACCTCAGCACACATGGCTCTCTGAGCCTTCACACTTGGCTTGGCACACCCAAATGTGTTGAATAAAATATAAACAATGTCCTTTTTAATATAGGGCTGGATGGTAGGAAAGTAAGGGAATTCCATGGAAGTGAAGAACAGTAAAAAAAATCCACAATAAAAAAGATCCACAGGGCTAAGCAAGTATTGTAGGTGTTATCTGTCCTGGGGCTATTTGATGGTGACCTGAAGTGGCCTGGTTTTCATTGGGGTACAGGAGGCAAAGCTTAGGGCCTGAGCAGTGCAGGAGGTGAGATTGGAATCCCACCTCTTAAATCTGGGATGCCTCTGTGGGTAAATGAGAATAAAACAATTGTTCCACAGAGAAAATTGGTGGAGACATTTGTTGGTCTCAGCCTTGGTGGTGGGTGAAAAAAGGAAGAATGTCTTTTCTGAATATTCCTAACCAAGCACTCACATTCTCACCAGTTGGGACCAGAATTCATACTGATCTGTGTGGCCTCCCAAAAATACAAGTTGAACTTTTAATTTAAAGTGGTGAGATATGGGTACCATCCCCCATCCCACATAAACAAATTTTCTCTTGGAAAACACCCTATAAAGACAGAGCTCAGAGAATTCTCACATCCCAGTAACGTGAGTCCCAGTCTTCGTTGACTTAAAAAGACACCGGGAAATAAGCCATCATGAGAGTCAACAGAAACAACAAACTACAGAATCAGAACTGCAAAGACTGCAGACCTTAGAATGAACAGATGAAAATATTTACAATGTAAATTTAATATGTTTAAAGAAATAAAAAGGCCAGGCGAGGTGGCTCACGCCTGTAATCCTAGCACTCTGGGAGGCCAAGGCGGGCGGATTGCTCTAGGTCAGGAGTTCGAAACCAGCCTGAGCAAGAGCGAGACCTCCGTCTCTACTCTAAATAGAAAGAAATTAATTGGCCAACTAATATATATAGAAAAAATTAGCCGGGCATGGTGGCACATGCCTGTAGTCCCAGCTACTCGGGAGGCTGAGGCAGGAGGATCACTTAAGCCCAGGAGTTTGAGGTTGCTGTGAGCTAGGCTGACACCACGGCACTCACTCTAGCCTGGGCAACAAAGCGAGACTCTGTCTCAAAAAAAAAAAAAGAAAGAAAGAAAGAAAAGAATAAATTTAAAGTATAGTGGAAGAATAAGAGTTAGAATTAAGGCCGGGCGCTGTGGCTCACCCCTGTAATCCTAGCTCTTGGGAGGCCGAGGCGGGCGGATTGCTCAAGGTCAGGAGTTCAAAACCAGCCTGAGCAAGAGCGAGACCCCGTCTCTACTATAAACAGAAAGAAATTAATTGGTCAACTGATATATATATATATATATATATAAAATTAGCCGGGCATAGTGGCACATGCCTGTAGTCCCAGCTACTCGGGAGGCTGAGGCAGAAGGATCACTCGAGCCCAGGAGTTTGAGGTTGCTGTGAGCTAGGCTGACACCACGGCACTCACTCTAGCCTGGACAACAAAGTGAGACTCTGTCTCAAAAAAAAAAAAAAAAAAAAAAAGAGTTAGAATTGACCAGGGAGATTAGAGGAAGAACCAAATAAAACCTTTAATGATAAGAATATATATATCATCTTTGCAATTGGAAACTCAGCAGATAGGCTGAGCATGCCTGTAATCCCAGCACTTTGGGAGGCTGAGCCAGGAGGATCGCTTGAGGATAGGAGTTTGAGACCAGCTTGGGCAATATAGTGAGACGCTATATCTACAAAAAATAAGAAAAATTAGCCAGGCATGGTGGTGCATGCCTGTAGTTCCAACTACTCAATGAGCTGAGGCAGGAGGATCGCTTGAGCTTAGAAGTTTAGAGCTGCAGTGAGCTATGATCAGGCCAGTGTACTCCAGCCTAGTCAACAGAGTAAGATCCTGTCTCTAGGGGGGAAAAAAGCCATGGATGGTTTAAATAGCAGACTAGACATAGCTAAGGGGAGAATTAGTGAACTGGAAGACAGATTTGAAGAAAGTACCCAAAAGAGAGCGCAAAGTGATGGAACATTTAAGAGAAGCCAAGACCTATGAAAGAAAGAATACCTAAAAGAAAGGAGCAGTTTGCTTAGATATTTAGGTGATCAAAGAAGCAAGAATGGCTGTGAAGGTCAAAGGGAAGTGTGTAGCTGAATATGACCTCAGGGTTTCTGGTTTAATGGTGCCTGGAAAGGGCCATTGTAACTCCAGTCTGCATTTGATCTGCCTTTCTCCAGGCACCAGAAGACAGCTGAACTCCTCCAGTTCTGAAATTTCTCCCAAGAGAGTGAAATGGTCTAGCACTGTCACTGCTCCCCAATTATCCCTCTTCCCAGATGGTGACAGTTCTGGGTCTGAAGATACCTCAAGTCCTTCTGAGAGATCCAAAGGTAAGAGTTAGGGTCATTCTGGCCTGACTGTAGATGGAGCAAAGGCGGGTCACCTGACAAAGTTTGGGACAGAGCTGCCACAGCCCCCCACTCATACCTCATCCACCCCTGCCTGGACCATCATCCCCGGCTCCCAGTCTCTCCCTCCAGCCCATCTCTAAATGGCCCCCGAGAGGTCTTTCTACACCTGGAGCTGCCCTGGCCCCTCCCTGCTCACAGCCCCTGTTGCTTCTGTCACCCACAGTGCAGGCTCTTCAGCCTGGCGTCTGTATGGTCTGGTTCCTGCTTTAGCTCTCACCTCAACTCTATGCACAGAAAACTCACTTTTGGAGATTTTTAGGCTCTGGTCTTTGTGAAGTCTGTTCCCTTCGCCTAGGGCACTCCCACCCCCCTCCTTAGCCTGGTGTGCTGCCCCTTTCCCAGCACTCAGAGGGTCTAATCTCTGAGAAGCCTTTCCTGAATGTTGTAGGCTCACGTCAAGGCCTCCTCCCTGCCAAGGCCTCTCTCCAACCTCGTCATCCAGCATGCCCAGTGCTGCTGCCTTCATTTGAGCACATGTGTCACTGGGTTCTGTGTCCCTTTTGGCCTCACTTTCTGGACTGAGAGTCCTTTGTGGACAGGGTCCAAACCAGTGCCCAGGACACTGGAGCTGGAGGACTGTGTGCTTATCTCCTGCCTACTGGGCCCCTAGATATGAAGTCACAGCCTGAGGGGCCTCCCCTTTCTCCAGCCCCAGAGTCCTGTTGCCATTATGTGTCTTGCGGGGATGGAGGGTAGGAGGAACGAGGTGGGGGATGTCATCTTTTCCTGCGTCCAAGTCTGTCTCCTGCCACACCCACCCCACTCTCTTGCCAGTCTAGGAGCCCATCGAGAGCAAGGCTTCCGTCTAAAAACTTCTGGTCCCTCTTGAATCTCAGCACAGGGCCAAGTCCTATTTTTGGGTAAATGTCCTTTTCCCCTGGCAAACTTCTGCTCATCCAATAAGACCCAGTGCTAATGTGCCCTCCAGGAAGCCTCCCTGACTTCTCTAGGCAAAGTCAATGTTTTTCTCTTCTGGTCCTTTTATCTCTTGGTACTGCCCCGTCTCAGACTCAGTTCTGACTGATGGTGTTTAGGTCAGACTTTCCCACCAAATTAGTGGCTTCCAAGAGAAGGGACCAGGACTGACTCATGTCTGGCTCTCCAGCATCATCACATATAGGACCTGACCTCATAAAAGTTCCCAGGAAGTGTTTGTTGAATGAACAAAGGAACAGTATTACGAATGTTATTCGTAATGTTGTTCATTCTCCATCCAGCTTTTCTTTCTGGGATGCCACTTTTTCTTTATTCTGACCATCTTCCTACAGCTTCCTTCAGCAGGCCCCCAACGCCCAGGTACAGCCCGGTACAGCCCAGGTACAGCCCGCAGCCGACCAACCGAAGCCCTCAGACACTCAAGCGGAGCCGGGTGACCACCTCACTTGAGGCTTTGCCCACAGAAATGGTGCTGACAGACAAGAGCGGGCGGCAGTGGAAGCTGGGATCCCTCCAGAGCAGGGACGACCAGGGCATTCTCTATGAAGGTACAGCCTGCCCACAGATGGGCGGGTGCTGGGCTGGACTGGGCCGTTGCAGCACCAGGACGGGGAGAGGGACCCCTTTCTGAGAATGGGAACGGAAGCCACGTCCCCAGCTGCAGACCTGCCTCTAGGCAGCCTTCCCTTAGACCCAGGACTGTAAACCTCCCTGCGTACAGGGGCCTGGCAAGTAGTGGAAATGAACGCAGGAGGCTGGAGGATGGCAGATGGGAGTGGCAGGACTGCAGCCAGTGGGAAAGCACGCACCCTGCGCAGGTGTGCTCCTCCTCACCGCCACCTGCTGTCACGTGGGGTGCGGGCCCAGTGGCCAAGTGATCAGGACGTGGCCAAGTGTCAGCCTACAGAGACAGGATGGACCCTCACCCAAAATTTGGTTCAGATGTCAAAACGAATGATGTTCCACACCAAGAGGACATGAGAGGTTTATTCCTTACATAGCTGTGGTCTCTGCAGAGAGCAGAGCAGGCCGGCCACGTGGGTGGGAAATGCCTTGAGAGAGCGAGGGGAGGAGGCTGCCCTGGGTGGTTCACGTGGCTGGGATGGGACTGGGGTGATTTGAGTCTCCCGCCAGCTCCAAAGGCTTTCTTACCAGCATGCCCAGATGGGATGGCTGGGGAGGGGCAGGGGTGAGGCTTAAAAACTGTGAATAGTGAAACCTCAAACGATGGAGTCAGATTCTTTATTACAATGAGGGAAAAAACAACTGTGGTATTAGTATTAATAATACCTAATGTTTATTGAGTGTTTATGCAAGGCCAGGACCTGTTCCAAGCACTTTATATGCGGTTTTTTGCACTTTTTTAATTGAGATAAAATTCATAAACATAAAATTTACTCTTTTAAAGAGTAAAATTGAGTGGTGCTTGGTATATTCACAGTGTTGTGCAACCATTGCTACTATCTAATTCCAAAACATTTCCATCACTCCAGAGAAAAACTTAATACCTTTAAACAGTCACTTGGCATGTCCCTGTCCTCCCACCCACCAGCAACCACTAATGTCCTTTCTGTCTCTGTAGATATGCCTATTTTGGCATTTCATATAACAGAATCATACAGTATGTAGTCTTTTGTGTCTAGCTTCTCTCAGTGTCACGTGTTCAGGGTCCATCCATGTTGTAGCATGTGTCAGTTCTTCACTCCTTATAGCTGAACAATATTCCATTGTGTGCGTAGACCACATGTGGCTTATCCATTCATCAGTTGACAGGCATTGGAGTGTTGGGCTATTATAGATAATGCTGTGTGAATATTTGTGTATAAGTTTTTAGATGCACCTATGTTTGCATTCTTCTTCTTTTTTTTTTTTTTTTTTTGAGACAGAGTCTCACTCTGTTGCCTGGGCTAGAGTGCCGTGGCTTCAGCCTAGCTCACTGCAACTTCAAACTCCTGGACTCAAGCTATCCTCCTGCCTCAGCTTCCCAAGTAGCTGGGACTACGGGCATGCACCACCATGCTGGGCTAATTTTTTCTATATATACTTTTTAGTTGGCCGATTAATTTCTTTCTATTTTTAGTAGAGATGGGGTCTTGTTCTTTCTCAGGGTGGTTTTGAACTCCTGACCTTGAGCGATCCTCCCACCTCAGCCTCCCAGAGTGCTAGGATTACAGGCCTGAGCCACCGCGCCCAGCCTGCTTTATTCTTCTTAACTCGTGGAATTCTCACAAGAGCCTTAGGACATCAGTATTTCCATTATCCCCATTTTATAGATGAGGAAAATGGATTCCAGAGATATTAATAACTAGCCAGGCTTTGGGCTCCAGAGATCTTTCAAGTTTTAGGGAAAACCAGAAACCTAGGTTTTGATAGGAAACCTTTCATTTCGATGTGCTGGCTGGCCGGATGGGCATGAGGCTGTTTTGAGCCTCCCGTTGGCTGTCTCTGCCTTCGACTCTGGGGAGGGGCAAGGCAGCATGTTTGGGACAGCCCTAGCTGAGTCCTGGCTTGGCTCCGACATGCTGTGAGCCCAGGCAAGCAGCTCAAGCACTCTGTGCCTCGATGTACCCCACTGGAAAAGTAAGAGATGATGCCCCATGCGCCTGTCTCCTAAGGCTGTTGGTGCCAGATGATGACAGGATGGAGGCAAAGCATTTGGAAAACTGTAAAGGGACCTTCCCAGGCCAAGATAGGCAGTGTTAATCATGGAGGGACAGAAGAGTGCGACAGGGAAAAGTCAGGGAGACAGAAGAGAGCATGGAGGAACGTGACAAGAGAGGGGTGTGAGCTAACGCTTAGGGAGCACTCACTCCATGCGGGCATGTTTGGAGTTCTCCATGTCATAATCCACATGATGCCCCCAGTTATGTTGTGAGAGAGGCACCCTTAGTACCCATCTTACAACTGGGGCACAGAGAGGGGAAGCCACTTGCCGAAGGGCACACAGCCTGCAAGTGGCAGAGCTGGGATTTGAATCCAGGCAGTCTGGATTTTCCTAAGAAAGGGAGAGAGGGAGAAGAAATGAGAGTGAGAAGGAATGGTAGGCAGAGGATAGAGGGAAGAACAAGAGGAAGAGGGATGGAGGAGAGAGAGCAGGGGTGGGGAGAGAGGAAGAGGGCAGGGAAGGAAGAGAGAGAAAGAAGACGTGCAGGGCCAGAAGCACCTGAAAGGAAGAAACCACACTGTCCTCACTGGAAACCACAGTGGGAAGTACAGGAAGGGACCAATTTTAGGTTGTTTGATAAAAATAACAAACCCCAGCTGGGCGTGGTGGCTCACGCCTATAACCCTAGTACTCTGGGAGGCCAAGGTGGGAAGATCGCTTAAGCTCAGGAGTTTCAGACCAGCCTGAGCAAGAGTGAAACCCTGTCTCTACTAAAAATAGAAAGAAATTAGCCAGACAATGAAAAATAGAAAAAATTAGCCAGGTATGGTGGCGCATGCCTGTAGTCGCAGCTACTCAAGAGGCTGAGGCAGGAGGATCGCTTGAGCCCAGGAGTTTGAGGTTGCTGTGAGCTAGGCTGATGCCACGGCACTCTAGCCCCTGCAACAGAGTGAGACTCTGTTTTAAAAAAATAAATAAATAAAAATAACCCCTTCCTGGCACCCAGCCTGCCTGAGTCACTCATTCCTTCAGCGGATCCTTAAGCAGCAGCTGCTGCATGCCAGGCCCTGGTGCCGGGGCAGACACAGCAGGGCTGGTGAAGGCCCTGCAGGCCCTGCTCGCACTTGGGGAGGCTGCGCAGTAGGGCGACATTACCGTAGGGCAAATCGCCCATATCCTCTGCCAGTTTGTACCAGTTGAGAGGAGATAGTGGCCTATTGTGTCCTATAGTTTAAAACAGTAACAATAAAATAGAAACAGCAGCAGAATCTTTATTGTTACTATAGCAGTGGACACTTTTATCCCATTCTGTGCCCTGCCAAGTTCTAAGCACTTTACATCTGTTAACTGTTATCTGTCAAATACTGAATTATAATGTCATACTTCTGGCCTCCCTGGAGCAGGATGGGAGAACCGTCATCCATTGTCAGTCGCATAAATCCCTGCAGCTGCTCACTGTGGTGTGCTTGAGAAAGTTGCCCCATGAAAAGGAGCTCAGGTTCAAGTCCAGGCCCTTGTGGATGGAGGCTTGTGTTCATTTCCTAGGGCAGCTTTGACAATTTACCACCAACTTTGTGGTTTAACACAACACACATATATATTCTCTTACAGTCCCGGAGGTCAGAAGTCCAGAATCACTGCGTACACGGTCTAGGTGCTGGAAGCACTGGTTCCTTTGCAGCCATTAAAGGAGAAGTCACTTGGAGTCTCCAGCGAGGATTAGGGAGGCAGGAAAATGTGGGGGACCCTGGAGCCTAATTGTGTGGGCAGGTCTCCTGCCTTTGCTGGCAGCTAGTTGTCTGACCTTGTTCACATGACATTATGACCTTTATGCCTCAGTTTCCTCATCTTCAGAGGAGAGATCATAACACTACCAACCTCACACAGCTGTTGCTGGGAGAGTTAAATGAGTAGAATGGTGCCTGGGAGAATAGCAAGTGCTGTATATGTGCTTTCTGTTGTTATGGTTAGGATAGGTCCAGAAGAGCATTCTTGCTGCGAGTTCAATGTTGCCCTTCCTTTGGCAAGCAGAGGCTCCCACCTGCCTGCCTGCCATGCTTGGCACACAGAGATTTTCCACATTGTGGAAGGGGTCGTTGTGGCAAGCAGGGGCCACCCTAGATCATAGAGTCTCAAGTCCTGGTCTCTGCTGGGGCCCTTGCTCTGGTCTGTCCTCCCTTGGTTCCTTCTGCAACGAAAATGGCCCAACCAGCTCTCCAGGCTGTTAGTGGGGGGGTCAGTTACAAAAGTGGAAAAGAAAAACTCTTTATAATCAGCAAAGCAGTGCAAGAAAACTGTATTTAAGTCACCAGCTTTTCCTGCCTGCTTCCTAGTGCCAGGCATGTACGCATTGTCGTCTGACCTCATGCTAACCCTGTGTGGTACTCTTATTACACCCAGGTTCCTGTGAGGAGCAGGCTCTTGGCCATAATGTCCCAGCCAGCTCCAGGACACTCCTTGATGATCCCCCAAGTCCCCTCCCACAGCCAGAAAGCATCCTCTATCCCCGAGATCCGTGCCCTGCACACTCTTCCCTCTTCTGCTGGGCTCAGAGTATCCTTGGCCTTGAATGTGTAGAACCGGGTCCCAGCCCTGTTCCAGCTGGAATTTCTTAAGGGGCAAGGATGGCTTCTAGGGGACTTGGTCACTTCCTTATCCCTTAGCTCAGCATCTTAGGTGATACCAACCTTGATGATTAAGGGAGGGACACAGGAATGAGCAGGGTGGACAGGCGATGATGGTTCAGTTCATGGGCTTCAAATTAACGGGGCTTCAAGTCCGCTCTGCCACTTACCAGCTGTGGGGCCCTGGTGTTGATGGGGATATTTTAAAAAGCTGCCACATGTTGAGCAATCCGGATGCACCAGGCTCTACACTGGGCTGTGGGCTGTGAGTGGGTTGATTGAGCCGTGCGTGCACATTAAGGGGGATGCAAGCTCTGGCTGCACGCTTAGCCGGTGCTATATTACTCCTACTGGCCAGTCGAATCCTTGCAGCCCATCTCAGGGTCGGCTTCATTACGCCTGTTTTATAGACGTGGAAATGGTGGCCCAGAGATATGTTTAGCACCTCACCCAAAGTCACACAGAGGAGCTTAGAGACGGAGGAGCTGGAATTTGAACCCAGGTCGGCCTGGCATTTCTTGGCTTTAGGTCTCTAAGCTTTAGGTCTCTCATTTTCTCATCTGTCAAATGAGGAGGATGCATGGAAGGCCCACACTTAGCACAGCGCTGGAGGTGTGGCGGGTTCCCAGAAGCAGGCTCTGGGCCGGGACAAGCACACGGGGTGTTTATAAGGAGCCTGGAGGTGGGGAGGGGAAGGAAGCACGTGGGGCAGAGAGAGAGGGGCGCCCATGATGCAGCCCAGTGACAACCTCAGCTGACCCTGCGGGAGTCTGGAGCTAGAATGGCCCTTCAGCATGGCTCCACATCGGGTCAGGACAGCTGAGCCTTTGTGTCCCCCTCGATCCTTCGTTGGATATGGGTCACTGTTGGATGAGGCTACTCTGCACAGGATGCTCTTAATTCCCCCGCCACAAGTTGTGACAATTTGTGGGAATTGTCCACCAGGGAAGCTGATCAGAGAGGCTCAGTGCCCCCTCTGTCTAACAGGTATCCAAATCCCAGGCTCCCAGAAGAAAAGCAGGTGTTCAACATAAACCACATCGTTTGCACAAATGGTTCAGGCCCAGTGAGCCCCTCTCATCAGTCAGGGAATTTTGGGAGCCCCCCTGAAACTCGGTTCCCAGACCTCACCCGGAGAGCAGTCCAGCCACTGTGGTAGCCTTTCCTGCACAGCTGGGTACTGACAGCGAGAAGAGGGAGAAGAACCCGGTTGCTGGGAAGTTTGAGGACGATGACTCTGGCCTTCCCTGGGGGTCATAACCTTGCCCGCTCGTTCTATTCCTCCACAGCTGAGCCCACCTCCATCCTCGCCTGTGGCTCAGATCCCCAGAAACAAAAGTTCTCGCTCAAATTGGTAAGTGGCCCTGAGGGGTGGGGGCAGCGCCAAGAGAAGGGTGTGGGGCTTTGCCAAACGCACCCTTGACTTCTGAGTCCCTCCTAAGTGGGAGAGTTGGGCCTGGGGGCCAGGGTCGGTCTGGCCTGCAAGGAGCAGCGAGGCCCTGGGACAGGCTCCCGGTCCTCCATCACGCAGGGCTGTTTGAAACCTGCAGCAGTCGCATCTGGCCGAGTCTGGCTCGGTGCTTCCTGGCTGTGTGATGTGGGCAAGCCCGTCCCCTCTCAGAGCTCGGTTTCCTCATCTGTGGAATGGAGCCACTAATACCCCCATCGGGTGGCCACCTGCCCACTACTGCCTGCCTCCGCATGTGGTCCGCAGCCTCGTCGTCATCCCTGGGTGCTGGGATTGTGGGTGACTTTTATTCTCTTCCTTTCATTTATCCAAATTGTCTCATGCCCCAGAAAACCCAGGACAGCCGGGTCGGGCGCCCTCTCTCAGGCCTAGACAGAGGCCGTGTGTGTGGATCAGAGTGCAGGCTCCGGGGCCAGGCTCACTGATGACAGGTAGCACCTGCTGTCAAGAGCCAGTCACGTGCCCAGCCCAGGCTAAGCCATTCACGAGCACTGCTTTGTCGAATCCTCTCAACGGTAGCCACCATGTCCCAATTCACTCTTTTCAGAAAGGTTCATTTGAGGCCTGGTACAGTAAGCACCCCACCAGTCTGCCTGTTCCTGTTGTTATTACTATTTTTACTACCATCCTCTCCAGGAAAGCAGAAATGAAGTTCTCTGCTCATCCATGTGACCCAGTCAGCATTTCCTTAGGCTCAGAGCTGGGTGACACTGGGCTGTCAGCCCGCCCCAGGCCCAGTCCTGGAAGAGCTCCCAGTCTGGTGTCTGGGAGACACCATGTCACAGTCCCATCAAGTAGAGGGACGTGCTGCCAGGCAGGGAGCATGGGGCACAGGGCCGACCAGAGGACATTGAGAGCCTCTCCATCCTGGGGCAGGCAGTTCTGTTCTGATGTTTTTGAAAGGGCAAGTGCTTAGTGCCCGGTGTGCTCATCCACTTATTTATTCATTTGTTCACCAAACCTTTCCCGCAGCTTCCTGTGAACTGGGCACTGGGACATCTGCAGAGATGGTCCGACCCGATTCCTGCCCTTAAGGCGCTACCCTGGTGGGGGAGTGGGACATAGGCACGAATGTGCCCTGTGGATTGATCAGGGCCCAAGAGGCTGTGCTCACATCAGCTCACAGTTACCCAGAGCTCACTGCGGATTCACTTGCGTCACAGAGGACTCCAGGGCAAGAGGAGGGTAGGCAGGGGCTGGGAGCCAGGCTCACTAATGACTAGTAGCACCTGCTGACGGAGAGCCTGTGTGACAGACCCTGGGCTGAGAGTTGCACAAGCACCGTGAAGCCTACAGGGTGGCTGCCGTGTTCCCATTTAACAGATGAGGAAATAGAGACTCACTTGCGCAAGGACACCAGTGTGCGTGTTTCTCTGTTCACTGCTATATCCACAATGCCCAGACGATACTCAGCACCTAGTGGAGGCTCTGTAGAAAGAATGAATGAATGACAGCACTGGGATTTGAACCTAGCTCTGTTTGACCTGCACTTTTAAGAACCTAGCTGTACTCGTTGTGTTTAATTAAAATATTTGGTTTGACTGTGATTTTTAAAAAGATCCAATGTTAACAATGGCTTAAGCAAGATAATATTTTGTTGCTTTTCACTTAAAAGTCTAGGGCCGTGGTCCAGAGCTGATATGATGGTTTTGTTAACAAAGGACCCGCTTTCCTTCTCTCCTGTTGCTCCAACATCTTCAACTCATAACCTCCATCTCTTGGGCTGAGATGCTGCGTCACCTCCCACTGCTACCTCTGTGTTCTGGCCAACTGGAACAGGAGAAAAAAGGGAAACCCTGTCCCAGCCTTTTAAGGGCATAACCTGGAAGTGGCCCAGATTTCTTCTCCTCACAGCCCCCTTGGCCAAGACTTAGTCATGTCATTCCTTACTGCAAAGGACGCTAGGAAATGTAGTTTTTAGCTGAAGGCCACATTCTGGGGAAAACTTAGTGGATTCTATCATAAAAGAAAGAAAAGGAACCTGGGTGCTGGGAGGTGGCTCGCAGTCACTGGTATGTGTTCACATGCAGCACCCTAGGAATTTGGTTCTGATTTGGGGACTTAAGGAACTTGGTCGTCACTGGCACTACCCTGGGGTGACAAATGGCCAGTGTGGATTGGGTGTCCTTGTCTAAGAGAGTTCAAGGTGACAGCCTCCCAGTCTTCCTGTCCCCCACCAGGATGCCAAGGATGGGCGCTTGTTCAACGAGCAGAACTTCTTCCAGCGGGCCGCCAAGCCTCTGCAAGGTACATGGGCAAGGGGAGAGAGTTAGAGATGCCAGTTTGGTCACAACTCCCTGTAGGTTTGGGAATGGTAGGGAATAAAGGCCCAGGTTTGCACCCCATCTGTGCCCACAGCCTCATGCCTGTCACCCTTCAGGACTCCATCCTCAGAGGAAAGACAGCATGTGCAGGGCCTGGGTCTCACCAGCTCTTGAGAGTCAAGTATTAAATTTTAAGGAATACTGTAAGCTGGTCATTATATACAGCCGTTATTTAAAATTAAATTATATAAACTTACAATCAAATAAATTATATTCAAAACAAAGGTACTACTACTCAAAATTTCATCCTGTCCTAATTATATTTCTACATTTTCTGTTATTTGTACTCTAGAGGTTACTTACATGTATCGCCACATGTGGTGACAGTACTGCATAGTGGCATCGGCTGTGTGTCTCTCCCAGGTCACATTCAGTCACGTCATATTGGTAGCTTGAAGTTGGCCGTGGTGGGAGGTGTTTACACTGCAGAGATTGCAAATGCTACCAGTCAGGACTTATTCCCCACACAGCCAGCATTAAACTTGCCTCAGCACACCATTGGTTCTTTTCCGCCCCACTGAGATCTGGAAGGTACACAGAGGCATGTTCTGGCCGCATCATGGCCAATTCAGATAGCCGTTGATCTCATCAGCTCTCCGTGCGAATTTAGAAGTTAGTCTGTCATTCTTTGTCTTCCCACTTACTCTAGATTTGTATATGCTTCCTCAGAAGTCACTTGCAGACATGAATCCCCTACGTTCATGGGTCACCCACACCCACCTTCTGACAACCCCTGTCCTGCTGTCACCCACCCGCAAAGATGTCATCTCCTACAAGTAGACCCAGGGTCTGGTCTGGGCACTCTGTGTTAGTGGTCTGAGAATGAGCTGTTGTTGCCATGGGCCTGGGACCAGGTAGGCTCTAATCTCAAGCCCCTGCCTCCTACAGTGAACAAGTGGAAAAAGCTGTACTCGACCCCCCTGCTGGCCATCCCCACCTGCATCGGCTTTGGTGTTCACCAGGACAAGTACAGGTCAGCCACCTCACTTGCTGTCCCCCTCACTGGCCCCTTTCTTTCTCTCCCTTTCCTATGCCCAGACATGGCTGGGAGCCTGGAGCCATTGGCCAGTTAGTTGCTTCCTTCCTTCCCCCAGTTTTGAGCCAAGCTGGTACCAAACCAATCAGAGCCCTTAATCTCATCTGGGACCAGGACCTTGCAACCCCTCCGCCACCCTCCATCCTTGGTGGACTGTTCCCCTCCCCTGTTGATCTCCCACCTCCTGGCACGCTCATGTCTTCAGGTTCTTGGTGTTCCCCAGCCTGGGGAGGAGCCTTCAGTCAGTGCTGGATGACAACCCGAAGCACGTGATGTCAGAGAGGTCTGTGCTGCAGGTGGCCTGCCGGATGGTATGTACCCGGAAGTTGCTCAGCTCCCATGTGCAGGAGGGCGCATCGGATCCTAGTTCATCAGGCTGTTTATTCGTTGACATCCAGCCCCCACTTCCCTCCGCTGAACACTGGGGCTGGACGCTAGCTGACACAGGTGGACGGTTAGAACTGGGGTGACGAGCGCTGCCATGGAGGGCTCTCGGGGCTGTGGGCATGGGGGAAGGGGCCCCAGCCTCAGACTCAAGGCTTAGATTGTGCTTCCTGGTAGAGGTTGTTTCTAAGCCAACACTCGCGAGACAAGTGGGAAATAACAAGGTGCTGGGTGGAGTGGGAGTACATGAGCAAAGAATATTCCAGGCCAAGGATACAGCTGAGACAAAGGCTTGTAAAGGAGAGAGCACATAAGACATTTGTTCATTCATTCATTTAATCTTTCATCCTCTCATGAAGTATTTACCAGGTACCTACTGAGTGCCACCCTGTCCGAGGGGCTGGGGGTAGAGCAGGGAGCAGCACAGACGTGGGTTTTGTGTCTTGGAGCTCGCAATCTAGTGGGAAAGGACACTATTAAATAAAACAGTTGCACAGATTGTGACAAGTACTCTGGATAGAACTGTCCCCCTGCTGTGATGGAGAATAAGAGGACCCAGTGGAAATTGCCGGAGGGATAGATGTGCCGGGGGAGTGACACGTTAAGGGAGTCTTGGAGTCTTCATGTTCAGAGTGTCTGCTATGTGGTATGGGGGTGGGGAGGTCAGCATTGTCCAGGTCACACAGGGCCTCATATACCAGGCTGAGGGGCTGGGACCCCATCCTGAGGGTGGTGGGGAGCCATGGGAAGATTGAGAGAAGAAGAAGGACAGGTCAGCTCTTGGGCAGAAAACCCTCAGGGGCCATGTGGGGATGGACTGGAGGGGAGAGACTGTAGGCAGAGTGAGGGTCCTCGTGGGAGAGGATGAGGCCTGAGGAGGGTCCCAGGCCATAAGGATGGAGAGTTTGCAGAAGTAGAACAAGCAGAACTTGGTGGACAGTTCAGCCCTGGGGTCAAGGAGGAGGGGCCTGGGGCTATAACCAGGATGTAGCTCACACCAGGCAGTTGTACAGGAGTCTGGCACTCAGTAGAAAAATTTGAGCTGGAAATAAAGATATAAATTGCTTAACTAAATTTATTTCTGCTCTCTAGGAGAAATGAGAAGAACTCTTTCATGTACATGGGTGCTAGGTCATTTTTGCAGAGGGGCAGGCTTCCTCTCCTGAGTTTGCGGTCAGCTAAGAGATAGAGGAGGTAGATGGAAAGCCACGTGTTAGTTGACTGCTGCATCTCTGAGAGCCTAGTTAGAGGTGTGCCTAGGTGTGCTATCACAGAGGGCTTCCTAATGCACCCAGGATTAGTCAGGCTTAATGTGCCAGTCACAGACAGAGCCAGACAACCCCAGGCCTAACAGCAGGGGGTCCCCTTACCCAGCTTTGCATCACAGCCTCTTCGTGTAAGTCATGCTGCTGACGGAGATGCTTGCTTGTTTCTTCCCCTAGCTGGATGCCCTGGAGTTCCTCCATGAGAATGAGTACGTTCATGGAAATGTGACAGCCGAGAATATCTTTGTGAATCCACAGGATCTGAGTCAGGTAAGAGCCAGGTCCTACCCACTCTGGAAGGTCTCTGAGCTCAGGTCCCATCTGTCTCTAAACCTCTGCTTATTTCACAGTGCTTATTGCAGACAAAGGATTGGTGTTCATCATATATAGAGAGTTCCTTTGAATAAATAAGAAAAGATAAGGAACTTAATATAAAAATGGGCAAAGGATAGGAAAAGCAGTTCGTAGAAAAAGAAATCCACAGGTTAGTTAAATATATGAAAAGATACTCAACCTCCCTTAATAATCATAGAAATGCAATTAAAAGAAGGTACTATTTTTTACCCTTTGAATGGGCAGAATTAGGAAAAATGATAATATTTATTGTTGGTAAGGATGTAAGGAAGGAGGAATTCTTCATACACTGTTGGGAGTGTGAATTGGGCAACCTTTTTGGAGGGTAATTTGGAGATAACAGTCACAATGTTAAATACATCTGTTTTTTGAATCATTAGTTCCTCTTTTAGAAATGTATCCTATCCATATATTCATGGGGCTGTTCAAAGATACATGTACAAGATATTCCTGACAACATCGATTGTAATAGTTAAATGGGAAACACCTTAAATATATAGTTCCAGTAGGATACTGATTAAATAGTATTTTAATTAAAGTAATTTTTAATTACTCTTTCAGTTGCAAATTACAGAAACCCAACTTAACATAGCTTAAGCAAAAATACAAAAGGAAGGGTGTGCAGTTTATTAGTCCATGGAATGGAAAAATTCATGACTTTACTGGGTTCAGGCATGGCTGGATCTAGGAACTCAATCCCAGTCACTGGGAAGCTGGCTCTTCCGTCTCTGGGCTCTTCTTGCTTCTGCATTACTCATTGTCAGGCAGACTCTTTCCTCATGGTGACACAATTGCCACCAGAAAATCAGGCTTAAATCCCCAAAGTTCAGCAACCGCATTAGAAACAGATCAGGTGAACCCCACCTGAACTGCATGGACTGAGAGTTGGGGAGGGACAGTCTCAGAGGAAAATGCTAGAACTGTGTATTAGTTGGGGTTCTTCAGAGAAACAAAACCAATGGGGGTGTGTATGTGTGGCCAGCAGGTCAAGACCCAACAAGACTTGATGTTTCAGTTCAGTCCAAGGGCAGGAAAAGACCAATGTCCTAGCTTGGTAAGCAGTGAGGCAGGAGGAGTTCCCTCTTACTCAGCTTTTCCTTCTATTCATATCTTCCATTGGTTGGATGAGGCCCACCCACATTAAGAGGAGCAGTCTGCCTTGCTCAGTCTGCCAATTCAGTTGTTAATCCCATCCAGAACACCCTTATAGACACACCCAGAAAAGGAGTTGGCCAAATGTCTGGGCACCCCATGGCCCAGTCAAGTTGCCACGTAAAGTCAACCATCACAAACTGTACTGGAAGAAGGGGGGATATAGGTCTTGCACTGACAAAACCAAGAGTTGTCCCGTAAGCAACATGGTAGAGTAAGACGTAGCCTTTAAAAAGATGTGGTTGACTTTGTATATCTAGCACAAGCAACTTTTTATTTTAAACTCAGTGTCTCAGTCTGTTTTGTGTTGCTGTAACAAACACCCAAGGCTGGGTAATTTATAAAGAAAAAAAGATTTATTCTGCTCATGATTGTGATGGCTGGAAAGTTCAAGATTGGGCATCTGGGGCGGGCCTTGGGCTGCTTCCATGTGACGGGGAGCTGGCACGGCAGAAACTGCATGGCGAGGAGGAAGTCGGGGAGGGCAGGATCTTTGCAACAGTCAGCTCTCGTGGGAACTCATAGAGCGAGAACTCACCTTGAGGGAGGGCATGCATCCATTTGTCAGGCATTCGCCCCACAATCCAGACACCTCTCATTAGGCCCCACCCCCAACAGTGAGAACCAGATTTCAACATGAGGTTTGAAGGAGTCAGATATCCAAACCAAAGCACTCAGTTAAACTTCATGACAACCCTTTGTGGTGCAGACTATTATTTTTATTATTTTTTACAAATGGAGAAGTCAAAGTACAGAGTACAGAGAACTTCCATGACTTGCCCAAGACTGGATGGCCACCAAAAGGTTGAGCTGGCATTTGAACCCAGGCCACCTGGCTCCAGAGCTAATGCCCTGAGCCATTATTAAAGTGTAAAAACCTGGGTGCCCAACAGGAGGTACAGTGTGATGTCTCTGTGCAAAACAAGAGCCCCTTCCCTGTCCACAAATGTTTACCTAGGTATTTAAAGAAAATGATTTGGAATGATGGGTAAGGAACTTTACTAGTGGTTACTTCTGGGCAGTTACTTCTGGGTTTGGGAGACTGGAAAGAAATGTGGATGACTGGGTTGGGTTCTTTTCACACCATTCCATAGTGTTTGGCATTTTTACTATGAGCATGATTTAGTTTTATAAGTTAAAAATATCATCGTAATGGATGGGTTGTTTCAAATTGCACCCACAATTGAAATCTCTGACCCCAGAGTCTGCACCTCTAACCTGCAATCTCTGTGGCTTTTTCCCATGTCCATAGGTGATGCTGGCAGGCTATGGCTTCACCTTCCGCTACTGCCCAAGTGGCAAACACGTGGCCTATGTGGAAGGCAGCAGGAGCCCACACGAGGGAGATCTTGAGTTCATTAGCATGGACCTGCATAAGGGATGCGGTATGCGGCCAGAGGAGGGGTTCAGTACCATGGGGGGACAAGCTTCTCATACAAAGGCAGCTCTAGGGGTTCACAACCACAAACAGTGGGCGCCAGACACAGAAGGGGTGCTAAGGGCGCCATGCTTAGGAATTGGGGACGTGAACAGCATCCGGGCCACTGAGGGAGTGATGGGGCAGCGGTTCAGCACCGAGGACAGCGGGGAAGCTGGGCACTGGGAGCCCTGGGTTTCAGAGGTTGGGATTCAGGATCTGGTGTGAACTTGGGAGATGAGAGTTGCCTAAGCATGATCCAGGAGGGGCTGCTGAGGAGGTGGTTGTCTCAGCATCCAGAGCATGGTAGCATGGACACTGGGGTGTAGGATCTCAGGAGTTATCAGCCTAAGCCCTAGGAAAGGATGAGCTTATGGGGGAAGAGGTCCCAGGGCAGATCCCTTGAGCCCCTCTTTCTCAAATCCCTTTATACCATGGCCATCCATGTGCCTGCCAGTGTCCACCCACCAGGCTGAGCTCCCCAGGCCAGGGATGGCACCTCTGCCCCCAGCATCCAGTGACAGAAGATCAGCACTGTCACCAACTCAGGGCACATTGAATGCTTACACAGAGTTATGTAAGGAGATGTGAGGAAAATAAAGCCTCATAGTCTCCTTCATCCTCCCCCACTGAGGCTAGGTTTGGTACCCATCCTTCTGGGCTCCCTGTGTCCTGTTCTGTCTCCTTGGTAGCTCAGGGAATCCTGCACTGTAACCATCTCTCTCCGAGACTGTCAAGAGCTGGGACCCAACACAACTTTTGTCTGGGTTTTCAGAACACGAGATAGGGTCTGGCACACGGGTGCTGAGGATTCGTTGAATGAGCGCATGAATGAAAGGCGATGTGGGAGTGAGCTAGTGAAGGAGCAGGTGAAGGGAGGCTGAGCAAGTGAAGAGTGAGAGAGTGAGAGGAAGCGAATGGCAATTGAGTGATCGGGCCAGACAGCCCATATGGCTGAATGGCTGAGGGCACGAGTGCATGGTTAAGTCAGTAAGAGAGAAAAAAGGAAAGGGGCAGGCCTGTCAGTGAGTGGAGCATCTAGACTGAGCTGCCACCTCTTCCTCTCCCTCCCCAGGGCCCTCCCGCCGCAGTGACCTCCAGACCCTGGGATACTGCATGCTGAAGTGGCTCTGTGGGTTTCTGCCATGGACAAACTGCCTTCCCAACACTGAGGACATCATGAAGCAGAAGCAGAAGTGAGTCTGGGGTCAGCAGAACCCAGCGCTGGCCCAGCACCCCTGCAGGCAGGGCAGAAGCCCAGGACCCAGCAGGGAGCAGGAAGGAAGGGGAGGTAGCGTTCGAGAGAGCTAGATGCCTCTCGATTCTCAGGCGCATGCTCCGCTGCCCATTCCAGCAGGCAAGAGCGTGGGCTCTGGAGCCACCTTTGTGGGTGCTGGGTGAGCAGCTTAACCTCACGAGCCACAGTGTCCTCCTCTGTGAGGTGGTGTCCTGTTAGCACCTGCCTCCCAGGGCTCTGGAAGGCTTTGGGGGAATCAAGTACTCACAGTACTCAGCACAGGACCTGGCCCATAGAAAGTGCTCATTGTGTTTTATTCACAAACATGAGCGACCTGACAGGTTAGGCCCAGGCCCTGCCTCGGGGTCTGGCACCACCAGCCACCCAGTGTCCATGCCACCAGTATCAGTGTCCTTACCTCTCTGTGTGAAACCAGCAGGTCTTGCCAGTTGTGTTTCACCACTCAGCACCGAGGACAGTGGGCGGGGGACACATGGGGAAGTTCTGGGATGGTATTCAGCACCAAGGACAGCGTGCAGTCGACCACAAAGGGAAGTACATGGGGTGAGAGTTCAGCACCAAGGACAGCGGGCAGCTGGATGCAGGGAA
This sequence comes from Microcebus murinus, assembly GCF_040939455.1. Taxonomy (NCBI): domain Eukaryota; kingdom Metazoa; phylum Chordata; class Mammalia; order Primates; family Cheirogaleidae; genus Microcebus; species Microcebus murinus. The sequence goes on along the minus strand of NC_134119.1, from coordinate 68,360,661 downwards.
GCCCTGCAGTGCAGGTCCAGAGGTCGGGATTCAGCACCTAGTGTGGACTTGAGGATCTGCCAAAGAGTCATCTAGGAGGGGCTGTCCACGTCTGAACTGGGGGATTGAAGTCTAAATGGACCTCACACCTCAGGGGCATCTCAGGAGTTGTCAGCAAATGCCCCAGGAGAGGATGAGATTATCTGGGAAAATGTATGGAGTGGGAAGAGGGAACTTTCCAGTAAACAGCACTGAGTCCGTCATACTTCCCAGTTTTTAGCATGCCATGTCACTTGTTCATGTTGAGCCTTTCTTATTTTACTCTGCCCCTTTTGTATCTCCTTCCTTCCTTCTCTCAATCATGGACAGCCATACAGACACACTTAATGTATGTTCTACTGATATGTTCGCTTAGATGTATTTGTATCCTTAAAATTGCATGGTGGTGCTATGTGCGATCTGCATAAATGATGCTCTGCTCTGTATCTTATCTGCTTCCGGCTCTTTCCAACTTTAACCACATCTTTACACATGCGTTGAGTTCGCTATTTCTGACTCCTACTTCTAAATCGGTTTTGTACAGACATGGGTGTCTTTGAACAATACTGTGTGTGTTTAATTTGCATAAATGGTACTATGCTCTAAATCCCATTCTGTTTCTTGCTTTCATTCAGTGCTGTTTTTTTAAACTTTAGCCACATTGCTGTTTCACTGTCTCTGAGTACTTCTCCTAAATTCATTTAGATGTATCTATGTCCTTTAAAATTATGTGATGTTGGGTATGTGTTAGATTGGCACAAATGGTACCGTGTCCTGGATTGTATCCTCTAGGTTTCAGCTTAATTGTCACTCTCCCAGGGAGCCCCTCCACGTCCCACTACATCAGATCTCCTGCTTGTACCTGCTCAGAGGAAGGAATGTGTCCTCACCATGCTGGGCTATTTATAGTGACACTGTCTGCATTGGGCATTGCACCCGGTGCTTCCCTTTGTCATCCTCAGAACACCTGAGCTGAGTGCTCTTATGATCTGAGGCACAGAGGGCTTAGGTAGCCAGCCCAGGTCCACAGCTACTGAGTAGAAGCGCTTGGGCTCAAACCCAGGCCACTCAACTCCAAAGACAGCCCCTCTCCCTTCAATGCTTTTCCCAAGCACAGGAGCCTTATCATGGGTGGATTAGTGGTGCCTGGATACAGCCTGCCTTTACTCAAATGCTTACTGAGCACCTACTATGTGCCAGGCTCTGTTCTTATCCCTGGGGACATAGCAGTAGACAAGGCAAAACTCCCTTCCTCAGGGAGCTCACATCCTACCGGGGGAGATGGACAGTAAGGAGCTAAAGGCTGAAACACGCAGCATGCCAGATATCAGACCGATGGTAGCCATGGAGCCAGACCCCTGGGTGTCCACCAGTGAGACTGTCACAGTGTGGACGTGCACCACGCTTTTAGGTTTGATGTCCAGGGAAAGTCTCTGGCAACAATGGCAGGCGAATGGAGCATGTCTCAGTATAGCCCTGACATGCTCCTAACATCATAAAGAGAGAGAGACAGAGAGAGGCCTTCAGCTCTCAGGCCTCCACAGGCAACCTCTGCGTTGGAAGCTAGCCGCGCAGAACCCACTAGAACACAAGTCCACTGCCCTATTTTCTTGGATCTTTTTTTACACTTATTTCAAGTCATGACGGGTGGTGCTGGTTTTCCGCTTATGGTGGTGAGAGTTGCTGTCAAAATGAAGCCTGTTGGAAACAGTGACAGCATGAGTAGGGTTAACACACGGCCTGAGGCTGATGCAGTTTGCGAAGTGCCCCCTTACCCGCTCCGTTGGGTTAGTTAGGGACAGTCCAGGCTGCTTTCACAAGGAGACCCCGAACCACTGCAGTTTAAATGGAGGAGAGGTTCGCTCCTGTCCCACTAGCAGTCCCAAGGCAGGACAGCAGGGGCAGCACACACGTCCTCCTCTGGGTCCGTCCCTCTGTGCTGCTCTCTCCCAGCAACAGAGAGCACAAATCCTGGGTGCTCAAGAAATAGTTGTGGAATGAAAGAATGACTAGGAAATGCACATGTGTGCCAGCCTAGGCGTCCGTGTGGACACGGAGGGGAGACAGATGCAGCCCCAGCATGGGCGGTTCCCAGGCTGGGAGGAGACATGGAAAACAGGTGCTGCCTGCGAGGGCAGAGGCAGCCTGAGGCATGATGGGAGCCGAGGGAGGGCATGGGACCCTACAGCTGGGGATGGCTGACCCCAGGCTGTACAGAGCACGAGAGCCTCCCTCCCAGGCAGGCTCGGGAGAGGCAAGATTTCTAGGCAGACAGGACAGCACAGAATTGCACTCTCCATTCATTTCACTCAGCACCTGTTTCCTGAGGGCATCCATGTGTCAGTCGTGGTGCTGGAGACCCAGATAAGAATCAGCTAGTACCTCCTGCTGTCCACTCTTAGCAGGGAGATCAGCCCCTAAGGTTCCTCCAGGTTGAATCTTCTCCCCCCTCCACCTCCCCTCGCTCCTAAGAACAGTCGTATCACCCTTTTCACATCTCTCCCACCTAAAGGGACTTTGGATGAATGTGATGTGCTTCACAAAAACAGTCTGCACTGCAATTGTGGGTGGCGCAGGGTAAATAAGTCATGATAATAATTTTAATACCAATGATATCAGCATGGATGACAGTAATTCCAGAGCCCCAGCTCCTCACCACACTGTAGAGGGCAGGTTACATGGAAATGCTCCAGGGAGAGTTGGTGATGTTAAAACTGTACCCTAGATGCCCTGCCCCGCCCCCAGCCCAGCCTCTGTTGCCCACTGGAGGCCGTAACCAAAAGGACCAGGAGGGGGCGATGTTGCTACGTGCACGTTTCCTGCCACCCTAACGCGTCCTCAGCAGGGACGTTTTACTGGTGTGCGTGGCCTTTTTCCATTCAATCAACAGGTATTTGTTCATTTTGTGTACATTCCAGTTTGCGAAGGAAGGAAGGAATAAAAGAGGAGAGGCAGTTTACATCCCCAAGGCTTGTGCAAGGCCCCTGGCTGGGCAAAGCACAAATATGAGTCAGATTTGGCCCCTGCTCTCTAGCTGCATGGCTAGTCGGGGAGATCCCACAGACAGACAGCGACGGTGGCAGAGTTGCTTGTGCAACCTCCCGATGACATAACTCGGGACGAATTGATTTCTCCTGCCTGGAGGGGTTAGGGAAGGATTCCTAGGAGACGGAGCCCTTGAGCTGGGTTTTGAAGGGAGAATAGCCACAAGCCAAGGCTTAGAGGGCAGGGCGAGGAAGGCCGCCCTAGGCAGCGGGAGCAGCTTGTGCAGAGGTAGGAGGATGTGAGTAGACGCATGGCCTGCTGGGGACTAGGCGTAGTTTGGTGTGGCTGGAGCATGAGATGGGAGGAGGGAGTGGGGGAGACGAAACCAGAGGGTGGCCAGGTGGCCATGTGTGTCGGTCTCTACCCTCAAGGCCGGGAGGGGCAGGGCAGCTCTGGCTGTAGAAAGACCCTCTGGGGCCGTATGGGAGATGCACAGGAGGCCGGGAGGAGGGTGGGCTCCAGGAGAGAGGATGAGGTCTGAGACATGGGATGGGGGGGAGAGAGTTGGGGAGCAAGAGGGTGGTGCTGGGGGAGACTGGAGGACAGCGAAGGCAAGGATGGTACCCAGTGACTGGGTGGGTGGTGGCGAGCCACCTTGGTGGGCCAGGCCAGAGAAGAAGTGATGTGGCTGGGGCTCACGATGGAGCGGAGGCAGCAGACGAAGTCCTGTTTTCCTGAGCGGTCCAGGCGGGACACGCGTGTGTGTTTGCATTATGTGTGTATGTGTATATATGTGTGTGTGTATACAGTTGATCCTCATTATTCACAGATTCCATATTTGTGAATTCTCCTACTCCCTAAAAGCATTTGCAATCCCAAAATCAATTCTCGTGGTGCTTTTGTGGTCATTGCATAGTAGAGACAAATTTAAGTCACCTGCTGCACAAGTTTCCAGCTGAAGGTGGAACCAGGCAGCGCCTCCTCATTGCAGCTCTCATATTATAAACAAGTGTCCTTTTCACTGTCTATTTAATGCTATACTTTTCCCATAAAGTAGCTGCCTAGCACAGTGCTGTCTGATGTTCCTGGGGACAAGGAGACTAATAACACGTGTGGCAGATAAGCTCTGTCCAGGCATGAGTTACAGTGCTGTTGGCTGTGAACTCTTGTCACTTCCTGCTGCCTCAGCATCCATTTGAATATAAGTACGACTTTCTCATACCGGAAGAAGGGCTCAGTCACCATTGACACAGTTTCGAGTTCCACATCTCCCAGTTCCTCATTGTGGTTGATCCAGATATCTGCCTTATACCATTGCCTCCTGGTGACCCCGTCCCCATGGGACAGCTCAGGACAGCCCACTTGACAGTCCTGCTGGTCCCTACGCCCCACATGGACCATGCAGATAGGCCTCAGTGACCACCTCTTGGGCACAACATGACCTCCTGGAACTCAAGCCTGTAAGCCAGCATGTTCTAAACCCAACTGAACTGAACTCCCAACTGGGAGTCCAACTGAACCAAGTTGTCCCTATGGGAAACCCTTTGGATATTACCCTGGACCCCAATAAAGGCGTTGGCCCATGGGTGCCCCCCAACATATTCTCTGACCCCTGTATGTGTGTGTGGTTTCCGGGTATGCTGTGTACCTCTTAGGACCTGTCAGTAATAAAATCTTTATTTCCGTCTTGCGTCTGTCCTAATCATCAAAGGGGCCCTCTCCATCTTAAAGACCCTAAATTAAAACAGTTCAATGCTAATGATTTAACAATATTTATTAAATAAGATGTCTTTCACCAGAAGCACACCTAAAACAAGGTTACGTATTGATCAGCTGATGAAATATGACCAAAGGCTCACAGGAACCTAACGCTGTGTTTCTCCTGGGAGCTGGTTCTGGATCGGCAAATTCAGCATTCATGGCAACTACAGAATGTAATGACCGTGACTAACAAGAACCGACTGCATATATATTAGGCGTTCTCTTTTAAAAAGTTGTTCTCCTTTCCCTAAAAGACCTTTCACATGTCTTTCTGTCCCTTCAGGTTTCTTGACAACCCGGAGGCCCTGGTGGGACTGTGTGGTCACTGGATCAGGTCCTCAGGTACGTCCTGAAGGGAGGGGGCCTGGGCGGGATCAGGTGACTTGGGTCCTACGTGGGGTTGCCTCTCTTTGCACCTCTTTGTTTTCTTTCTTAAAAAAAAAAAAAAAAACTCTGTCTCTAAACAATAACAAAAATACCCACATACACATAATATTTTAATGGAATCATACTATGCATGTCCATAATATGGATGTGCAACTTAATATCCAACTTTTTTTTAATTTAAGAAGTAATTTTGGTTTGTGCTTAAAAAAATAAAATAGAAAAGAAGTAATCTTGGAGATTTTCTATGTACATTTTGCCAGTTTTTTAAAATTGTCATAAGATACAAATAACGTCAGTATTTTTTAAACTGATTATGTCTCATGAGTCAGTCATGAAATCAATTTAATTGGTCAAGCACAAGATTTTTAAAAATTAGAAAGGACCAAAAATCGAGTGCCCGGTAGGAGTTAAGGAAATGTTTGTGAGCGGTGGTTTCAATGATGCGTATTTATATTTCTATGTGTGCATGTGGGTACCAGACCATAATGTAAAATGTGTTTCTAACGTAGGTCTCAGTTTGAAAATATTTGAAAAACACTGGTGTATCTGTCTGTGGTTACGACAAGCCATTGTATGAATTCATTTAACCAGTAATTCATTTAACCAGTTCCTCATTGAAAAACATTTAGATTGTTTCCAACTTTTTGATGTTACAAACACTTTCCTCTTTTTTTCCTTTATTGGGTTTTGGTTTAAATGCCACCATAACATTTGCTTATAAAATAATTTAAACCAAACTGAAACATGTAACATAAAAAGTGAAAGTTCCTGTCCATTCCCGGCCCCCTCCCCCATCATACTTTCAAAAGTAATCTCTGTTAATGTTAATAGTGTGGTGAGTATGTATGTCAGTTACCTACTGCTTCACAACAAACCACCCAAAATCATAGTGGCCTAAAATGATCTGAGCAGACATTTCTCAAAAGAAGACATACAATAAATATATGAAATATATGAAAAAAGGTTCAACATCACTAACCATCAGAGAAATGCAAATCAAAACTACAGTGAGGGATCATCTCACTCCAGGTAGAAGGCTATTACTAGAAAGACAGGAAATACCAAAAGGGAACTCTCATATACTGCTGGTGGGCAGGTAAACTATGGAAAACAGTATGGAGGTTCCTCAAAAAACCACAAATAGAACTGCCATATGGTCTAGCAATCCCACTACTTGGCTTTTAGTCAAAGAAAAGAAAATTAGTATATAGAAGAGATATCCACACCCCCATGTTTATTGCAGCACTATTCACAATAGCTAAGATATGGAATCAATCCAGGTGTCCAACAAGAGATGAATGGGTAAAGAAATGTGGTGTATATGTACACAATGGAATATTATTCAGCCAAAGAAAAGAATGAAATTCTGTCATTAGCAGCAACATGGATGGAACTAGAGAACATTATGTTAAGTGAAATAAGCCAGGAACGGAAATTTAAATACCATGTGTTGGCCGGGCGCGGTGGCTCACGCCTGTAATCCTAACACTCTGGGAGGCCGAGGCGGGCGGATTACTCAAGGTCAGGAGTTCGAAACCAGCCTGAGCAAGAGCGAGACCCCATCTCTACTATAAATAGAAAGAAATTAATTGGCCAACTAATATATACAGAAAAAAATGAGCCGGGCATGGTGGCACATGCCTGTAGTCCCAGCTACTCGGGAGGCTGAGGCAGGAGGATTGCTTGAGCCCAGGAATGTGAGGTTGCTGTGAGCTAGGCTGACGCCACGGCACTCACTCTAGCCTGGGCAACAAAGCGAGATTCTGTCTCAAAAAAAACACCATGTATTCTCATATGCAGAAGCTAAAAAAAAAGTTGATCATGTAGAAGTGAAAAATAGAACAGAGGTCACTATAGGCTGGGAAGGGTATGGGGAAGGGAAGGAGAGGGAGGGATTTCTTAAAGGATATAAAATTACAGCTAGATAGGAAGAGTAAGTTCTAGTGTTCTGTAGCACTATTGGATGACTATAGTTAACAATAATTTGTATTTTCAAATAGATAGAAGGAGGATATTCAATGTTCCTAACACAAAGAAATGTTAAGTGTTTGAGATGGTGGATATACTATTTACCCTGATCTGATCACTATACATTGCATGTACTGAAACATCACTATGTGTACCCCATAAGTATGTACAATTATATGTCAATTAAAAAGACATAATGGCCTAAAACAACCCCCATTTTATTCATTTACAATTCTTTGGGATAGCAATTTGGGCTGGGTTCAGCCAGGCAGTTCTTCTGCTGACCTTACCAGGGGACAGTCATGCCAATGCAGCCATCTGGTGGCTCTGCTAGAGCTGGCGGGTTCAAGTGGCTCCTCACTCTCCATGTGGATGGGTGCTGGCTTGCCTCTGGCAGGTCTAGGAGGCGTCAGCTGGGATGGCTCATCCGGTCCGCACGGAGTCACGCATCCTCCAGTGGGGTAGACAGGGCTTCTTCACACGGTCGTCTCGGGACAGCTTCCAAGAGGACGAGAGTGGAAGCTGCAGCGTATGGGAGTCCCAGAACGTCACCTTTGCCACTTTCTCTGGATCAAAACAAGTGACAGGGTCAGCCCAGACTCAAGAGGCGTGGAAACAGACTCCACCGCAGGATGGGGAAGTGCTCCGTGAGGGGTGGTTTCAGTGACACAATGTCCCATCACAAAGCGTTCATACAGGGATGAGAGGAGCTGTCACCACCAGCTCTGCAAACAGCCTCCACGGTCTGCTGCCAGTGCTTTTTCTACATACAGAGCAAACATAAATGCGCACACATACTTTGTTTTTTATAAAACTGTTTTCGTATTTAAGAACAAAAATGGGCTCACCCTACATACGTCTTGTTCGACCTCCTCTTGCTTTTTTCACTTAACCCTAAGGCTACTCTTCCGAGTCCTTCCTTACACATAAATCCACCGCAGCTAGATTTTTTTGACAGCTGGGCAATATTCATGGTTTGGCTGCAGTATAATTTGTAAAGCCAATCTCTGTCATTGGCTATTCAGGTCGGTTTTGTTTGGGAGGTGTTCTTGCTGCTGTCCTTTGCAAACCCCTTCTGAAGAGCTTCTGTATTGCTCTCTGAACTGCAGGCAGAAATGGACAGACGGAAACAGATCGTTTGTCCCCCCTGGCTCTGTAAAGGCTCATTTTTGAGTTATATTAAATCCCCGGGGTTCAAATCATGGATCAGCTGCTCAATTCACGCTCTCCTCCTGGTCGGATGAGCCTCACATGTTTAAAGCCAATCAACGGGGGTTGACGGTGGGGCGGGGCCTGTTGGGGGCGGGGCCTGAGTGAGGACGTTGCTTCCTTGGGTCCTGTGGTCGGAGCTGCACATACCAGCCCAGAGACCTTCAGTGGGTAAATGGGCCCCCTCTGAGCCTCGGCTTCCTGTGTATAAAAGGAGGCCCGTACTAGCCCCGCCTCCAGGGTTGTCCCAGGGATCGAGTGCAGAGCCTTCTGCTCATTGCTGGGCCCAGGCAAGAGCTCGGGACGTGCTCCATGCAGACTGTGGCCTGCAGCAGGTATTCCCCAAGTAGGGGCCATTGTGATGATTGTTGTTGGCATCATAATTGGCACTTTTTTTTTATACCTAAGCTTACACCTCACAATGTAATAACAGGCACTTTTATTTTAAAAGTATGACAATAGTATTGTGTTAATTAAGAGGAGAAAAGGGAGAGAGAGCCTTTTTCTTTTTTTTTTTTTTTGAAACAGAGTCTCACTTTGTTGCCCAGGCTAGAGTGAGTGCCGTGGTGTCAGCCTAGCTCACAGCAACCTCAAACTCCTGGGCTCAAGCGATCCTCCTGCCTCAGCCTCCCGAGTAGCTGGGACTACAGGCATGAGCCACCATGCCCGGCTAATTTTTTCTATATATATTAGTTGACCAATTAATTTCTTTCTATTTATAGTAGAGACGGGTTCTTGCTCTTGCTCAGGCTGGTTTCGAACTCCTGACCTCGAGCGATCCACCCAGTTCAGCCTCCCAGAGTGCTAGGATTATAGGCATGAGCCACCGCACCCAGCCCTTTTTAAAAAAAAAAAAGGAGACGAGGTCTTGCTCTGTGGCCCAGGCTGGAGTGCAGTGGCATGATCACAGCTCACTGCAGCCTTGGTCTCCTGGGCTCAAGCGATCCTCCAGCCTCAGCTTCCCAAAGTGCTGGGATTACAGGTATGAGCCTCTGCACCCGGCCTACCTTTTGAAGTCGGCGTCAGTAAACTATGTCCTGAGGGCTGGCCCTCTGTTTTGGTACTGCTAGTGAACTAGAATTGTTTTACATTTTTAAACTGTTGAAAATTTTTCAAAAGAAGAGCAGCATCTCATAGCCTAGAATTTACGTGAAACTCCAGCTGGGGCGCCCATCAGTAAAGCGTGCTGGCGCTCAGCCACGCCCAGGCACTCAGCGGCTGTCTATGGCTGCTTGTGTGCGACATCAGCTGAGTTGGCCACCTGGCCTGCACCTGCAAAGCCAAAAACATTTCCTGTCTGGCACTTCACTGTAGAGTTTTCCTGGGCCCCATTTACACACAGGCAAATGACATTGCTAGTTGGGATTTCCTTTAAAACCGTGCAGGACGGGGAAGCAGCAGAGGTTTAAATGAAACGAGACTGGCTGTGAGGCGGTCACTGTTGAAACTGAGTGGTGGGTCCTTGGGTGTCATATCCTACTGGTGCCTATGTTTGTTGTTGTCAAAAATTGAAAGGAAGGCCAGGCGAGGTGGCTCACACCTGTAATCCTAGCTCTCTGGGAGGCCGAGGTGGGCGGATCGTTTGAGCTCAGAAGTTCAAGACCAGCCTGAGCAAGAGCAAGACCCCGTCTCTACTAAAAATTAGAAAAAAAAAAGTTAATTGGCCAAATGAAAATGGAAAAAAAAATAAAGGAATAAAAAAAAAGAAAAAAAAAAAAAGGTCAGGAGTTCGAAACCAGCCTGAGCAAGAGCGAGACCCCGTCTCTACTATAAATAGAAAGAAATTAATTGGCCAACTCATATATATAGAAAAAATTAGCCGGGCATGGTGGCGCATGCCTGTAGTCCCAGCTACTCGGGAGGCTGAGGCAGAAGGATCGCTTGAGCCCAGGAGTTTGAGGTTGCTGTGAGCTAGGCTGATGCCACGGCACTCACTCTAGCCTGGGCAACAAAGTGAGACTCTGTCTCAAAAAAAAAAAAATTGAAAGAAAAAAAAGTTTAAGTCCTCTGGCAATGGAGGGCAGAGACTGAGCAAATGGGCCCTGTTGCTGAGACCCTCATGCCCCTGCCCGGCCCCCTCTGGGTACAATCCCCCAGGCTTGGGGTTGGGGGCATCTCTCAGGCCTCTCCCTTGCTCCACAGAGACCCTGCAGGAGTACCTGAAGGTGGTGATGGCCCTCAAGTATGACGAGAAGCCACCCTATGCCATGCTGAGGAACAATCTAGAAGTCCTCCTCCAGGATCTGCGAGCGTCACCCTACGACCCCATTGACCTCCATATGGTGCCATAGATGGAATCTAGGTGGGAAGAGTTTGGGAGTTTTAACCCTTCTCCCCACCCCAGCCCTGCCTCAGCCCTGCCCCAGGTACCAACGGGGGTGTTCACACCAGGGCCCGGCTTCCCAGTTAGATGCTGGACTTTTCCACAAGGTTCTTGAACTTTCCAACCCCCAGAATGGCAAATAGCAGAAACCCGACTCAACTTGGCTTCAAGAAAAGGGGGGTTGATTGGCTGTTGTAGCTAGAAAATTCTAAGAGGGGAAGAAGCTTCAGGTATGACTGGATTCAGAGCCTCAAAATTAGCATCAAATTGTTGGTATCTGTCTCTCACCTTCTTCCGCTGTCCCTTGTTGTGTCCGTCCTCCCTCCCTCTGGCCGTCCACCCATGCACCACAGCCTCTGCTTTCCTCTGGGCTGCCCTCCCCGTCCCCGCCCCACACAGAAGTCAGCCACTGTGCCCTGTGCCGCGTCTGCGCCTCTCACGTCACAGAACTTCTTGCAGCTCTTCCCTTGTTGGCACAGAACGTCCCCGGTCTTGTCACAGCAGCCCAGTCCTCCATCGTGTGCGTGGGGACACTCTGCACGAAGGGCAAAGATGCTGCTCAACATCCTACAACACCGGGCGTGGCCCCACCTCTGTCCCCAGCAGAGAGTCACCAGCCCCCGGTGTCAGCCGCGCCCCTGTTCAGAATAGCATCTCCTCGGGTGGCCCGTCTCCCTTTGTGGGCACTTGGATGACAAGCGCTTCTTCCTTCTCTCCACCTGTCCTTACATCCAAGGCTGAAATTGTGAGATGACGCTATATGCAAGGCACTTGGCCCGGTGCCCGCGCACAGAGCCCGCTGGAAATGCCAGGGTCGGGCGTTTTTCTCTGTGGCAGCGGCGTGGCAGGCCCGCACCTTAACCGGACACTGTCCAAAAGCGAAGTCGCGCCTTCTGCGCCCGCCTCCTCCTCCCCCGCCTCTCCAGCTCAGTAGGTGGCTCGTCCTCCGCCCACCCAGCTGTCCAGGCCAGACACCTCGGGGTCCCTTCGGTGGCCGCCTCCAGGTCTCCAGTTCCGGATAAGGCCAACTGCAGTCACTTGTCATGGTCACCCCCTGGCAGTGAGCTCTGTGCCTGTCGTTTCTGTGTTTCTGGCAAAAGCCAGAGGCTGCCTCCGTGTTTATCGATGGCACGAGTCCAGGTGTCCTGCCAGTGCCACCCTGTCTTAAGTGCTTTCCAGTCCACCCAGGACGGTGGACATTTAAACCTCAAAACTTAGCAGCCCCTTCCGGGGTCACCACCGTTTCAGGTCTGCTTACCCCCCCCCGGGGGCCACTCACTCCGTAGTAGATGTGTCCCTCGGTGGGGAACTTAATTCGGAGATGCCATTTCAGGAGCCCAGTGATTGTCGAGTGACTTGAAGATCGTCTTGCCTCTGCTCTGGGGCAGCTCCTTGCCTCGGCCTGCACGCCTGAGCCCCCCTCCTCCCCTCACGTGCCGGCCACGCCATCCTCCCTCCAGCTCCACACCAGGCAGGCTGGACTCGTTTGCACCTGGCCTTCTGGCCCCCGAGTTCACACTCTGGCTCCTCCCCAGGTCACCCCGGGAGGTGCCACCTCACCACCGGCCCACCCACTTGATTGTCACGTCACCTATTTCCTGCACAGCCCTTGTTCCTGTCTGGAGGGAAGCACACGTTTAGTTCGTGTTGTCTCCTCTCCCTTCTCTATGTTATAAGCCCTGCAGGGGCTCCTTGTCCCTCTGGCTCACAGTGACGTCCAGGGCGTCCGGTGCTTAGCACGTAGTAAGGACACAGAGTGTGTTTCTTGAATGAATGAGACGCTAACAGCCATTTTTTTATTTTCCAGAACTTTCACTTTGCAGTTTGCAATAGAAAAAAAAAGAAAAAATGAAGCAATGTGACTCAAGGCTTGCTGTTTAATCACAGAAAAGCTTCTAGAACAATCCCTGGAATGTGCATTCCTGCCACTTGTTCAGGCGATACTCATCAGTCCTGAGGAGTGTCAGGGAACCCGGCAGCTACCTACAGCTAATGTGAAGTTTCTCCTTTCCACCGGCCCTGTCTCTCAGCTGTCGTCCCCAGCCAGCCGCTGGGGTGTGGACGGGGAGGATTCCAACTCCCAGATGGGACTGCCCCGGGCCCGCGGGGGGACCCCTCCTCCCACTGGCACCACCGTGCTTTGGTAATAAATTGTTTTTGTGGAGCTTGGGGAGTCCAGTGTCTGTAGAAGTAGTTATTTGGGGGAAAGTTTAGCTCCTTTTTTCCTCATTCATCTGTCCCTTCAGACTTTCATCTGAGTATCCACCCTTTTGTTCATCTATTAAAACTCTCAGGCACCCACTCATCCACCATTCTTCCACATGTCCACCCCCCCACCCTTTCATCCCCCCATCCATCCCTTCAACCTCTCATCCATCCATCCCCCCATCCATCCCTTCAACCTCTCATCCATCCATCCACCCATCCATCCCTTCAACCTCTCATCCATCCATCCACCCATCCATCCCTTCAACCTCTCATCCATCCATCCACCCATCCATCCCTTCAACCTCTCATCCATCCATCCCCCATCCATCCCTTCAACCTCTCATCCATCCATCCCCCATCCATCCCTTCAACCTCTCATCCATCCATCCCCCCATCCATCCCTTCAACCTCTCATCCATCCATCCACTCATCCATCCCTTCAACCTCTCATCCATCCATCCACCCATCCATCCCCCCATCCATCCCTTCAACCTCTCGTCCATCCATCCACCCCCTCATTTACCCAAACCTTCGTGTGCACACCCATTCATCCAGCCTTCCACTCACCTCTCCATCCTCACATTCTCCCACCCACCCTTTCATCCATTCGTCCCTCCGTCCATCCATTCTTTCATCCATCCATCCATCCATTGCTCATTCTTCCTTCGCCTTCCCCTTACTCTCTTCCGTACACTTACCTTTCATCCTGCAAGCACTCGCCAGGTGCATCTTGTGCACGTGCTCCATGGCAGCCACAGCGCTGCGTGGAGGCTCCCGGTGGACAAGACATCCCAGGTCCCTGTCCTGCTGATGTGTACAGCCAGGAAAAGGAGATGGCATTTAAATCGGACAGCTTTCTGAGGAACAGACACGGGGCTGTGCTAGAGAGGGAGGGGCACAGGGATGGGGGCTTCTCTGGGGAGAGCCTGGGCACAGAGACGGGGCAACAGTCGCGATTGCTACCCTAGGGTCCTTTGAATTTGCTGCACAACAAATCCTAAAACGTGGTGGCTTGAAGCAACAATTTATTATTTCTCACGATCCTGTGGGTGGCCTGGGTTCGACTGGGTAGATCTGCTCTATGAGGTGTTGGGACTCATTTGGCTGCAATTCAGCGAGGAGATTGGGATGGAGAGTCCAGATGGCCTCTTCCCTGCCTGGCACTCCCCCTGGAGTGCCTTGAAGGGGAGGTTGGCTGGACTTTCTCTCTCCAGCAGGGTAGTTAGACTTATGTGAAGGCTCATAGCTCCAAGAGAACAAAAGCAGAAGCCAGCTAGGTGCCATGGCTCACACCGGTAATCCTAGCACTCTGGGAGGCCGAGGCAGGAGGATCACTTGATGTCAGGAATTCGAGACCAGCCTGAGCAAGAGCAAAAACCTGTCTCTGTTAAAAATAGAAAAATGAGTCGGGCATTGTGGCATATACCTGTTTGAACTGAGCAATTAAAGGGTTTGGGGGCTTTATTGCCCTTCAATATTCTTAATCCTCTCATATTCCAGACCCCACTAACTCTCTTTAACAAATGATACTGAGAATCCTTAGTTTATTTATGTGAATCACAGAAATCATACTTTAATTATGAATAAAAGGCCCTCAAAATTCTTGGCTTTTAAAATAATCCATAGTTTTATCTACCAGTGAGGTATTTTTAAAAATAATCAATAGAAACCCATTCCATTTTTTTTATAGTTTCCAATATTTAACAAGATTGTGCAAATTTCAAGAACAGAAAACAGTGTTAAGTGCGCCTTTGCTTTCAAGAACGTGTTAAATGTGTTAAAGAATTGATGAAAAATGTATCTCTGAGTGTCAAGGCAAGGGACCTTAGAACAGGAAAAGAAATTCTCGATTTCTCAAAGTGCATAATTATTGCAGCATTTGCCATGACTATGTTTTGAAAATATTTTATCCCTTGCCAAGTTGGATTCTTTTATGCATACGTTACTAGACACTGTAGCAGCAGGAGCAGTGCAGTTTTGAAAAGGAACAACAATTGACAACAGTGCTCTTTTTTTTCATTGCTGGGCACTGTTTTTAAAACATCGTTGATCAGGCCGGGCGTGATGGCTCACGCCTGTAATCCTAGCACTCTGGGAGGCCGAGGCGGGCAGATTGCTCAAGGTCAGGAGTTTGAAACCAGCCTGAGCAAGAGCGAGACCCCGTCTCTACTAAAAAATTAGAAATTAATTTGGTCAAGTAAAAATATATAGAAAAAATTAGCCGAGCATGGTGGCGCATGCCTGTAGTCACATCTACTCAGGAGGCTGAGGCAGAAGGGTTGCTTCAGCCCAGGAGTGTGAGGTTGCCGTGAGCTAAGCTGACGCCATGGCACTCTAGCCGGGGTAACAGAGTGAGACTCTGTCTTCAAAAAAAAAGACACCTGCACTCGAATGTTTATAGCAGCACGATTCACAATTGCAAAGATGTGGAAACAACCAAAGTGCCCATCAATATATGAGTGGATTAATAAAATGTGGTATATGCATACCATGGAGTACTATTCAGCTCTAAGAAACAATGGTGATCTAGCACCTCTTGTGTTTTCCTGGTTAGAGCTGGAACCCATTCTACTAAGTGAAGTATCCCAAGAATGGAAAAACAAGCACCACATGTACTCACCAGCAAATTGGTACTAACTGATCAACACCTAAGTGGACCTACAGGAATAACATTTGTCGGGCAGATGGGAGGGGGAGGAGGGGATAGGTATATACACACATGATGAGTGCGATGCACACCGTCTGGGGGATGGACACGCTTGAAGCTCTGACTCCAGGGGGGAAGGGTGGCAAGGCAACATACGTAACCTAAACATTTGTATCCCCATAATATGCTGAAATACAAAAAAAAATCGTTGATCAAGAGATGCAACCTAATCCTGAGGGCTGGAAAAGCAAGTTCTGTTATGAAAGGTGCACTTCCGTGTCTCAGCGAGTGAGACGTGCAGAGCACGTGACCAACACGACCAGCATCCTCCACCCTGCCGGTCCCTGTGCGGTCTACCGGCCGTGAGCGCTCACGTGCATGCATTTTCTCACTAATGAACGTTCCGTGGAAAAATGGACAAAAGACATTGGATGGGACCACCGCAAAAACCACATTCAAATGTGAACGGAACACAAACCGCCACTGCAAGGAATTTTATGAGCGAATCCTGCAAAAAGAAGAAATTATTAAGGGGAAGCAAATCATCAGGGAAATATAATTAAAGAAAGACCTGTGTCATTTAGATACTTATAATTTATATCAGATAAGCAATGAATGGTTTGTGTGTGTGTGGTAGAATACACAGGTTGGGTTCCCGGGGAGACATACTAGCAGCAGGGTGTCTGATGCCCCAGGGACCAGCGGGGACGGGGCAGGGAAGCAGGTGGGCAGAGACAGAGTGAAGCCACAACTGCCCTGCAGAGCGTCCCCACGTGGGCCTGGCTGGTCAGACTTTTACACCTAGTGGGCCATTCGGGTGGAGGTGTGGCCGGGTGAGGGCTGTCTGCAGACGCCTGTGTCGGAAGCTTTCTGTTGATTATCTCCTTCCTGCCCCACCAGAGCCCTGCGAATGAGGCTTGTTGTGTCCCATGACAGAGCGGGAAACTGAGGACTACAGCAACTTGCTCACACTCAGGCTCCTAATGGGGGCTGGGGCTGACCTACGAGCCCAGTGCTGCCCTCACGACACTGTGAGACCACCGGGGCTACCAGGTCTCCTGTTTACACGGAGAACTGGGACTCGGGAACTGTCCCTGACATCTCCCTCCCCAGGGACGCCCTGGCTCTACTGGAGGTCGCAGGTTGTCACTTGTGGGTCTTGATCTCTGAGTACTCGGTGAAGCCGATGGCCTCCTGCTCCTGAGACCTCCGGGGCCTCAGCCCACAGAAGCTGAGCGAGGCGTAATGGAGCTCCTGCTCCTCCTCTGAGGTGGCGGTGGCCCCAGGCGGCTCCTTTCTGTTGCCCTGAATGCAGGGGAGCAAAGGGGGTCAAATTAGGATGACGGTACCTGGGGGAGAGCAGGGAGGATCCACAGGTGAACCCGGAAACCAAGCACGGAGTCTCTCGTCTATGCATTCCAGAAACGCTGGCGGGGCCCTCCTTCGTTCGTTCATTCATACATTCACTCAGCAAACACGTGGCAGTACCGACGCCTGGCCCTTGGCAGTGATTGCCGGTCTCATAAACTCCTCACAGCAATCCACTGGGGAGACGCTACTATCCCATTTACTGGGTGGAGAAACTGAGGCAAAGTAAATGCCCCAACCACACATCTAATTAGTGGTCAGGCTGAGACTCATGGCCAGGTCTGACTCCGGTGCCTGCCGCCATAAGGAGTAGCTCCCCTGTGCCACCCCTGAACATTCAGGGAAACTGAGCAGACACCATCCCTGCCCTCATGCAGCTGCAGAGTGGAGAGAGAAGCTGACAGTAAGGAATAGTCAATGAAGTTACTATCTAATTGCAAATTGTGATAGGATGCACAGGAGCTGGGTGGTGTGAGAAGGACAGGAGTTTGCTCAGATATGGGCTGCCCTCAGGGACCACAGAAGATCAGTTATTCAAACACAGTTGACAAATTGAACCATGAGCCCAAGACACAGAGGACACAGTGCAGTGAGGGACTTAGCTTGCCCAAAGCAAGGGCTGACCCTTTGTGCCCAGCTGCTGGGAGGGAGTCCCCAACTTAAGCCCTTGCAACGTCCTTAAGCCTGGTAGGAGTATTTGTTCACCTGGGAGCCACAGGCCATGCCACACAGTCCGTGTCAGCAGTGTGACTTACAGCGGGGGCTGTGGGCCATGTGGCAACACTTTGACTCTGGGTGGCTGGAGGCGGAGGAGCTGAGGTCAGTCACACAGGTGCTCCCTGCCCATCTGGCTCACCTAACAAACGGGGACACTGAGGCTCAGGTGAGTTTCCCTGGCAATACTTCATGCATGTTGTCACACGAAGTTGCAGAGAGAAGTAAGGGCCATCCGAGTGACTCCACTAGGAGAGGACAGCGGGAAGCTCCGGGCTTGGTCTCTCCTAGACTCTGCCCCATCAGCCTCTTCCTGTCACTGATTTTCATCTGAATCCATTCACTGTATAAAATATCAGGGGCAGGCTTGGTGGCGCACGCCTGTGGTCCCGGCTACTCGAGAGGCTGAGGCAGGAGGATGGCTTGAGCCCACTGGTTCGAGGTTGCAGTGAGCTATGATTGCACCACTGCACCCCAGCCTGGGCACCAAAGCAAGACCCTGTTGCTTAAAATAAAATCCGCTGTCACCATGGTATAACAGCTTTCAGTGGGTTCTCTGAGTCCTTCTAGTGAATTAGCAAACCCGAGAGTGCTCGTGGGGACCACCTAACGTGTAGATGGTAAAACAAGTGAGGGTGGTCTTGGGGACCCCCGAGCTTTCTAGTAGACCCTAATTATTCTGGAGAGATCTCTCTGGTATCCTGTATTTAGGAAGAGAGACAGGAAGGAGGGGGAAGGAGAGGTCAGGGGTCTGCAGAGTAATGAGGAATAGGGTAGGAAGGTCCAATGGAGCTGAGCACAGGCAGGTGACACCTGCGTGGCCCTCGGCTCTGTGACCAGTGGGGAGGGTGGCCTCCAGGTCACGGGACTGGGGTCTGCATTAATGGGGACCCAGGAGGCACAGCCGATTTGGGGCATGATGATCCTCTAAGTCACCAGTTGGAATGTGGCCTCCCCAGATGGGACCCTGGCAGACAGAGGGCTCCTCACTCACCTGGGAGAGGGGACCCAGGGCGGAGGGTGCGTCCTTCCTGCAGGTCTTCACCCTGAGGGAGGGGCCACGACCTTTCAGCCCCCGCTGGCTCAGAGCCTGGGGGGACTCTTAACCCCCTGCTCAAAAGTTAGAAGGCTGCCCAGGCCATGGAAGTGAGGACACATCTAACCAGGTGACTTCCATGATGAGAACAGGTGACCCTCTCAGGCGGTGGGATCAGAGGTGGGAACAGACCCCTGCTCTGATCCCAATTCTCCGGACCCCGCCCTGGCCAGGTTCCCCCAGCGGGACTGGGCGGGATTCCAGGACCCCCAGCCCTCCGCCACCCCTCACCTGTCCCCCAGGGACCACACTCACCTGAGCAAGGCCAGGCAGCAGCAGAGAGACAGCAGGGCAGCGACACCGGCCCCCACCACGGCCCCCAGCGCGAATCCTCCCCCGGCTCTGGCTTCCCTGCAGACCAGGGGCGCAGGGTGACGCCCCTCCGAGTCCCGGGACCCTCGTATCCCCTCCCCACACAGAACTTGAGCTCTGGGGTTCCTCCTCCCCCAGCAGCCCCAGAGCAGGACCTCTCCCCCTCCCCGTCCCACCAGGCCGCCCGCGCCACCCCGAGCTCCCCCAGCGCGGCAGGCTCCTCCCTCCCGGGCCCCAGCCCCGCGGGACTGACCTGGCAGCAGCAGGACGGCGCCGCTCCGCGTCCCGTGCACGTTCCAGGCCTCGCAGCTGAGCCTGAGGCCGGAGCTGAGGCGCCCTGGGAGGCTCAGGGAGCTGTTGGCCCAGGGCCCGGCTGCGCTGGGGGTGTCCGAGAAGGAGCCCTGGCTGCCGGTCCCCTCCCGCAGCCCCTCCCCCAGCCGCCAGCGCAGGGAGGGGGCGGGCTGGGCGCGGGAGCAGCAGCCGCAGCGCAGCCCCTCGGCGTCCCAGGAGCAGGAGGGGCCCAGCAGCTGCGGGGGGTCTGCGGGGACAGAGGCCCGCGCTCAGCACGGGCTCCTCCCCTCCTTATACCTTGGGGTTCTGGCCCCACGTGCCCCCGAACTCACAGGGCACAGAGAGGCTCAGCGAGACGCGCCGGGCGCCCAGGGCGTGCTGGGCGCGCAGGTGAATTCTCCTCCTGCAGACAGCCCTGGGGCAGCTCCAGGATCCCGGTGTTGGAGATGGGGGTGGCGTTTGGGGCTGGGGACCCCTGGAACCAGCTCAGGCGGGCAGGGGGGCTGCTGTCAGCGGCCCAGAGCAGCCGCAGGGCCTGGCCCTCCAGGACGGGGAGGGACGAGGTGTTTTGCAGGATCTTGAGGACTTTGGGGACGGGGTGCAGAGAGAGAGACAGACATGGGCTTGGGGTGAGGGGCTGGTGTCCCTCTCCTTCCGGGGGGGTCCACACTAGCTCTGAGGAAGGCCCTAGCAGAGTCCGGGCGTCAGGCCTTGGAGAGCCCAGACCACTTCCCTGGCGCTGCCTAGGCCGCCAGCAGAGGGAGGACAGAGGGCTGGGGACAGCGAAGTGGCAAACGAACGCCATCTGTGGACAGAGCAAGCGCCTGTGACAGCCGACAAAGGCGCAGGTCGCAGAGAAGGTGGGAACAGGTTGTGGCAGCTGTCCTTGGGTTTGGCCACAGTAGCCTATAGGGGAGTAAAACAGGAAGTTCATGGTGAGGGAGTTGGCGAGGCCCTGTCCCTCGCTGTCCCCGAGTCTGACCTCAGACCTGCTTCCCTCACCCCGAGTCCCGCCCGCTCAGCCCAGCGCTGAGACCCAGCCTGGGCCTGTCCCAGCGGAGACCCTCGTCCACCCCAGCCCTGGAGGGTCAGGACACACTCGTTCCTACCTGTGCAGTTTGCTTGGAAGATGCTGATGGCCAGGTTCTGGGGAGCACCTGGGACAGAAAGATGTGGCAGCCCGGACATCCCTGGCCTTCCCCCGGGAGCCATGGAGATGGGACAGGGGGCTTTTCCTGCTTGGCTACCCAGTCCTACCTTTCAGCCTTGGCCTGGCCCTGCCCTGTTCCCCCCAACTTCCACCCTCGGGCCCCGGGCATCACAATCAGCTCTCGCAGGACACGTTGAAGTGGACAGTCCTTGTCGTGGTCACACTGGCCCCAGGTAAGGTCACCTGGCAGGTGAGGCTGGTGCCGTGGTCCTGGGGCTGAGGGACGAGGGTGAGCACCGAGGAGTGGCCGATGGTGGGGCCCTGGGGGGCCACGGAAGCCCCCTCCCAGGAGATATTGGGGGGCGTCCCCTGTTCACAGGCCGAGGGCACAGAGCAGGTCAGGGTGCTGGGGCGGCCGCACTCCAGGGTCCCCGGGAGGAGGATGTCGGGCGTGTGGGTCAGGGCTGGGGAGGAGAGGAGGACACGCAGGGTCAAGAGGGAGGGCCAAGGTGCGGCCCTGAGAGGACTCAGGCTCTGGTCCAGCTCCTGCCCTGAGCCCCACACGCTTCACCCCCAGTCCCTCCCAGGACGGGGTCCCAGCCCAGCCCCGCCCTGCGGCCCCCACCACCTCCTCCCCTGTGGGCCAATCCTAGAGCCCACCGTTACCTGTCACATGCACAGAGAGGCCGAGAGATGTCCTCTCTTCTCTGTCCACCCAAAAACCGTGTGACCCATTGTCCCTCCTCCTGGCATCTCTGATGCTCAGGGAGCAGCTGTTCCTTCCCGGATCCCCAAGGAGGTGGCATCGGCCCTGGGTCTCCTCCTGCACTGTTTGAGTCGTTTGTGGCCACTGGAGACTCCTTGCGTGATTGGCCCCTTCCCGGAATCAGTAGCCGTGAACAGGGTCAGAGTGGTTCCAGCCACGTGGGGGGTAGGAGAAGGATCAGGGCACGCGGACACACAAGCCGTCTTGCACCGTCACCATACTCTGCACTTGCAGCCTGTAACCTTCCCTGTCCCCTCCCTGTCCCTCCACCCCTGCCGTCCCCCAGAGCAGGGCCAGCAGCAGCAGCATGTCCGGGCGCAGGTGCCAGGGCCACCGGGGACAGTCACTCCTCGGGGTTCTTCTCTCGGGAACTGAGAGCTGCAGGACTTAGAGGAGGCCCCACAGGAAGCCGGGGGCGAGGTCAGAACCCTGACCCTCCTCAGAGAAGGAACTTCACACCCTGACACTGTCAGGGCCAGGACAGCCATTAGAGATCCACTGTCACCACCCGCGTCCACTCCTGGGGACTCTGTGCCTCAACAGGGTGAGAGTCACCCAAGTTCCCACCCCATGGGGAGCCCAAACACATCTCCTACCTCCCTGTGAACACCTTTCCCTTAGGGGGACATTTTCTGGGAGGTGACAATGAGTCCCATATGACCAGACCCCTGACTCTCTGACTGTGTGTGTTTGTGAGGGTCAGGGGTGAGGCTGAGGGACAGGGCCATGGAGTTTTTGCTCACGCTGACCCCTCTGCTGGGAGTCTGTGCTCAGGGACGTGGAATGAGGACAGCCAGGTGCGGAGTGACACACCACTGGGAGCCATCGGGCTCTGTTGGGAAACAGCCCCTGCCCCTGGATGTGGAGAACTTGTCCCTGCTTCGTCGGTGGGGGCTGTGGAGGAAGTGGTGGATCCTGGGAGACGGGACAGGGAATTCAGGGAATCTCCTTAAATGGATTGAGTGGCGATTTTCACAATTGTTAGAGAACATTCTAGTTCTTTGATTTTCCACATACATTTTAGAATGAACTTGCAAATTTCTACAAAAGCACTTCCTGAAAATTTGTTTGGAATTGCTTTGAATTTATGGATCAATTTAGAGAAAACTGGTATCTTAAGAATATTGTCTTCCCCTCCATGAACATTGTATATACATACATACAATATGTCCTCAATAAACACACATATACACATATATATATTATTTGGGTCTTCATTTATCTCAGTAATGTTTTGTATATTTCAAATACAGGTCTTGCATTAATATTTACTTTAATAAATTGATTTCATGTTCATAATATTACGTGAATTGTACTTTTAAAACTTATTTTATTTCTAATTATCCTTGGCTAACATATAGATATCCAAAAGAATTTTCTAGTCTGAAGAAATATGCCGCCACCTCAATCAGTCATTTGTTGGTTTAGGAGCTTCTTTGTGGATAACTGCAGATTTTGTCTGTACTCAATCATGTTGTCTGTGAATAAAAACAGGTTGACCTCCTCCTCTAAGATCTGAATAGCTCTAATTTCTTTTCCTGTTTTTATTGCACTAGGAAGGAGCTACATGTTTACTACAAGCGGCGACAGCAGCCACTCTGCCTTGTTTCCAATCCTAGGGGAGAAAGTTCTCAGTCTCTCAGATCAAACCGGGATATTGCAGATCCCATCCTCGGACTGTAGATGTGCCCTGCTATTTCTAGATTGCTGAGAAGTTTACTCACGATTTAGTATTCCAGTTTGTAAGATGATTTTGCATATGGTTTTCCTACTTTGCTCTATTAACAGAATAAGATACATTATTTGGGGTTTTTAAAATTTTAATAGTGGAAAAAACACATAACACAGAATTTACATCTTAATTATTTTTAAGCATACAGTTCAGTAGCATTAAGTATATTCCAAATGTTGTGCAACAGATCTCCAGAGCTTTCTTATCTTGCAAAACCGAAACTTTAGACCCACTAACTACAGTTCCCTAAGTCTTCCTGTCCCCTACTTCCTGGTAACCACTGCTCTACTTCTGTCTCTGGGAAACTGAATACTTTAGATGCCTCAAATAAGTGGAATCACACAGTGTTGGTCTTTTTGTGACTGGTATATTTCACTTAGTACAATGTCCTCAAGGTCCTGCCATTTGGTGGCATGTGTCAGAAATTCCTTATTGAAAAGGAAGAATAGTATTTCATGTATGAATACATGTCTTTTTGCTTATCCATTCATCTGTCACTGGATACTTGAGTCACTTCCACTTCTTGGCTGTTGTGAATAAATCTGCCACGGACACGGGTTTGCCAGCATCTGATCAAGTCCCTGCTTTCGGTGACTTTCATGTATACCCACAAGGGCACTTGCTGAGTTACGATAATGCTATTTGTGATTTATGAGGAATTACTGGCTCACATTACCCCTTTCATTCGCCTTGTCTGTTGCCATGTTATGGCCCCCCCCCTTTTTTTTTTTAAGACAGAATCTCACTCTGTTACCTGGGCTAGAGTGCCGTGGCGTCAGCCTCGCTCACAGCAACCTCCAACTCCTGGGCTCAAGCGATCCTCCTGCCTCAGCCTCCCGAGTGGCTGGGACTACAGGCATGTGCCACCATGCCCGGCTAATTTTTCTATATATATTTTTTTAGTTGGCCAATTAATTTCTTTCTATTTTATAGTAGAGACAGGGGTTTCGCTCTTGCTCAGGCTGGTTTCAAACTCCTGACCTTGAGCGATCCTCCTGCCTCGGCCTCCCAGAGTGCTAGGATTACAGGCGTGAGCCACCGCGCCCTGCCATGTTATGCCCTTAAGGCTCCACCTGGAGTCCCCTACTGAGCTGCCGACACGTGTGTCCAGCTGTGTCCCTGGTGTCCCCACTCTGATGCCAGGTGGACTGTCAGGACTGACCCTGCCCTGCAAAGCCCTCCCTCCGCAGCCCCTGTGGACACAGCTCCTTCCTTCCAGGAGCTCAGGGGACGACTCTGCCATCATCCGTGTCTTCCTGTTCCCACATGAGCACGCCCATCGGAAACCCCTATGAGCTTGACCTTCCACATGTCCCAAATCACGTGCTCAGCCCGGCCCCGCCCCCCTGCTGCAGCCACCGTCCCTCCCCCTGATGGCGCCTTCCCAGTCTCCCTGACCAGGGCAGCCGAGGTCCTGTCACGGTGCAAGTGCAGTCCTGTCCCTGCTGTCCCCAAAGGCTCCGGGTTCCTGGGTGTCAGCCCTGTCCTCCCCCTGCTCCTCCTCCTGCCACCTCTGCTGTCACACACGGGCCCCCGAGAGTCCCCAGCACCCGGCCTGCCGCTGCCTCTGAGCACTGCGCTCGCTGTTCCCTCTTCCCTCCTCCTGCAGCGCTGTTCCTGACTCACACGCAGAGCCTGACTCCTCACCGCCCTCACGCTGTGCCCAGACACCGCCTCCTCACACCGTCAGATATGGAACCTGTCCCCAAAATGTCACAAGCTCCTTCACCTCCACGATCTTTCTCCAAACACACATCACCACCCCACTGGCTCTCAGTAGACTTCTCGTTTGTCATTTGTTTTTTCCTTTTTGCCTCCAGAATGACAGCACGTTGACGAAAGAGCTATTTTTTGCTTTCTTTTACATTTCGGTAGACTATATGTGACATACGATTTGACATTCTTTACATTGTATACCGTACAATTCAGTAGCATGAAGCACATTTCCAACACTGTGCAAACATCACCACTATTTCCAGAACTTTCTCATCATCCCAAAGGGAAACACTGCACCAGCTGCCCGGCCCCTCCCCATCCCCACCCTGTCCCCAGCTGCTGGCCCCCATCCTAGTTTCGGTTTCCACCCACGCGCCTGTCCTAGCAGAGCGATGACACTACGTGTCCCTCTGTGTCCAGCTTCCTTCACTGAGCACATGTCCCTGCGTGCTGTGACACGCGCTAGATCTCAATCCACTCCTTTCTATGACATCAGAATGTCACATTTTATGGATGTAGCACTTTCTGTCTCTCCATTGATCTGTCAACGGGCACTGGGCTGTCTCTGCCGTTTGGCTACTGCAAATAACGCAGTAGCCATGAATACTGCCGCACGCTCGGGCCGGGAGTGGATCTGGGAGTGGATCCCTGGTCACTCGGAAATTGTATGTTTAACTTCTGGAGGAAATACCAAGGGGTTTTCCACAGGATTACACCATTTTACATGCATTGCAAAAGGATTCCAATTTCTCCACAACTTTGCAAACATTTATTGTTATTCTTCTTTCCTTTAAATCACAGCTATCCCAGTGGGAGTACAGTCGCATCTCATTTGTAATTTTGATTTGTATTTTCCAAATGACTGTGACGTTGACATCCTTCCATGTGCTCATCGGCTTCTTGCACCTCCTCTTTGGAAGCGCGACTGTTCAAGGCTTTGGATGTTGTTGAAGTTATATTCACCACGCGACTCTCGCACTGTGACAGTCTTGGCACGTAGTAGGTGTTCAATAATTCCTCCTGAACGAGTCTATGAATGGCTGAAGGACTGAGCGTCCCTTTGCCACGCAGAAGCACACAAGGAAGACACACTACCCTGAGTGACATTTAAGGCTGAGCCTGAAGGATGAGCAGGACGTACAGGCAGAAATGGGGAGGGAAGGGCGTTTCAGGAGGAGGAACTGCACATGCAAAGTGTCAGATCGCAGAGGACTTGGCCCAGGGGTTGTGGGGACATATTGGGAGATGCAGGGAAGGGAGGAATCAGGAGGACAGTCCGGCAGGGGACAGACCCTGCGAGGACCCAGTCCCAGCCATGGCGTTTGCACCTCGTTCTCTAGCAATGGGGGAGGCACGGCCGTCCACACTGCGCGGGGCCGGATGAGGATGTATCTGGAGGCCCAGTCTGGAGGCCTGTGCTGGGGAGAGACGGAGGCAGGGGTGGGGTGGACTCAGGGAGCAGGGAGGAGGTGAGGCCGCAGGAATGACCAGGGTGGAGAAAGGGCACCGGGATGAGCCGTGCTCAGGAGAAGGAGGGACAAGTGTGAGTGACATATGGATGTGGGGGAGGGGGTGAAGGTGAGGAACCTCACCCTGGATCTGCATATAGAGACTCAGCCACCCAATCATCAGCGGGACTGGGGTCCTGGCAGGACAAGGGGGCTTGGGGAGGAGATGAGCCGCTCAGCCTTGGCCATGCTGAGCAGAGCAACCCTGGAGGCCATCATGGAGGAGGTGTCCAGCGGAATGTGGGAGGGTGAATTGCCAAGTCACTCACCTGAGGGATTAGCCTGTGACAGTGTCTACATCCTCCATGGCCATTGCTGCCCGGTCCACCTTCCCCCTGCGGGACCTCACTCTGAGGGAACAGACCAGGGCCTGTCATGGGGCAGGACCAGGGTGCAGAGGGCAGCAGCCTCACCATCCTGAGCCCTGTCAGGGGCATGAGGGGACTGAGGAGGAGAGAGCAGGTCTAGCCCCCAAGGCCCCCTCGATGACAGCAGAAACCTCACTCCCTGGACCCTTGTCCAGAGCTGGGGACAGACACCACTGGCCATGTGGGATCTCACCACCCGCTCAGCCCCTGCTGGCCCAGGCCCTCGTGCCCCTTTCTACTTCGTCCAGCACAGGGCTGTGGGGATCAGGGTCGTGTCCCCAGCCCTCCTACCTGTCGCCTTAGTCGCTGGGGCCGCACTCACCTGAGGAAGATGAGGCAGAGGCAGAGAAGCAGGATCTTCACAGTCACAGCCCCGATGGCCACCAGAGTCACCTCTGCCACGGGCCCCGGTTTCCCCACGGCACAGTGGGATGAGCCAGCTTCACCTGGGAAACCACAGTCCCGCCTTCTTCCTCTTCCAACCCCTTGGGCGTGGGTTCCCCGGACCCCCTGCTTCCCTGGATGGGTGACACGTGCCCAGGCCTCCCCCGACAGAGGTCCCCACAGTCCAGCAGCAAAAGGGTTCCACGACCCGTGGACGTTCCGGGCCTCGCAGCTGAGCCTGAGGCCGGAGCTGAGCCCCCCTGAGAGGCTCAGGGAGCTGTTGGCCCAGGGCCCGGCCGGGCTGGGGGTGTCCGAGAAGGAGCCCTGGCTGCCGGTCCCCTCCCGCAGCCCCTCCCCCAGCCGCCAGCGCAGGGACAGGGCGGGCTGGGCGCGGGAGCAGCAGCTGCAGCGCAGCCCCTCGGCCTCCCAGGAGCAAGAGGGGCCCAGCAGCTGCAGGGGTCTGCGGGGACAGAGGACTGCACTCAGCACGGGCTTCTCCCCTCCTTATACCTTGGGGTTCTGGCCCCAGGTGCCCCCGAAATGACAGTGTACAGAGAGGCTCAGCGAGACTTTCAGGGAGCCCAGGGCGTGCTGGGCGCCGCAGGTGAATTCTCCTTCGTGCTCCGTTTGGACCTTGAGCAGCTCCAGGACCCCAGGCTCTGAGGGATGGGACGGGCTCAGGGTCTGGCTCTCCCGGGTCCAGCTTAGCCTGGCCGGGGGATTGCTCAGGGCGACACAGACTAGGCGCAGGCTTTGGCCCTCCAGGACCGGGAGGGATGTGTCATTCCCCACGGTTTGCAGGACTAGGGAAGGGAAGAGGCAGAATCGATGCCCTGCTGAGGGCACAGGGACCCTCCTGTGTGGGGACAGACATCGGTCCCCCCATTTGGCTCTGAGAAGCCTGGTCCCTCTGTCCCCGATTCCTACCCGTCCTGTTTGCTTGGGAAACCAGCACCGTCAGGTTCTCTGGAGGATCTGCACGGACACAGGGTGGCGCTCTAGACGGGCCAGGGCTTCCCTCTGGGCAAAGGGAAGGTCCCTGGAGACCGAGGTGGGGGGTGATGTGGGGTGGGAGGGGCGAAGTCACTCCCAGAGGCTCAGATGCCAATTGCCCAAGGGTAAGAAGGCCTGGTCCCATAGGCCTGGGTTCCCAGTCCCCTCAGAGCTCAGGGGCCCTGACCCACCCTGCGCCCGCCCCTCTCCCTCCAGGTCCCCAGGCCCTGCTGGTCACACTCACACTGCACGGAGAGCTCCAGGCTGCGGTTCTGGGAGCCAAGCCTGTTCTCCGCTCGGCAGGTGTAGCGCCCTGAGTCCCCAGCCCGCACCCCGGGCAGCTCCAGCTCCAAGTTTCTGGCTCCCCAGGGGTGGGACCAAGACAGGACTCTGTCCCCCAGGAGCCAGCTCAGCATGGGCGGGGGCCAGCTGTCAGCAGTGCAGAGGAGCCGCAGGAACTGGCCTTTCTGGGCTTGCACGAGTGGGACGGTGCCCTGGGGCTTCTGGGCTGGACACAGAGACAGAGACACAGACAGAGACAGAGTGACAGAGAGGCTGAGCACATCCCGCACCCTCACCCCAAAGCCTTTTCACCCAAAGAGGACTGGCCCCGCCCCAGCCCGGAGAGACCCCAGTACCTGGCCCGTTGTCCGTGGAAATGCTGACAACCAGGGCTCTGGGGGCGTCTGCAACAGGGTTGTGAGGGGCTTCAGGGAGGGCTGCTTGTTCCCCAAAAGTGCTAACCCCTCCCTCAGGGCAAAGAAACTGTGATTTCCCGGGGAAGAGAAGTGACAAGGCAGCGCCAGAGCACCCGAGTGTAGACAGAGAGTACACCCCATTCCCATCCGCACCCCAGGGCCTAGGCCACATCCGGGACCCTCTGGCGTCCTCTCCGGACCCGCCTGAGCTGGGAGCCATTCGCTGCCCCTCAGGGCTGCTCCGCCTCCCCATCCGCCCGGCCTGTCCCCACACCCCACAGTCCTTGCCACACTCACAGGCCACCCTGAGTCGGACAGTCTTTTGTGTGCTCACGCCACTTCCGGGGAAGGTCACTCGGCAGGTGAGGTCGGTGTCGTAGTCCTGGCGTTTCGGGGTGAAGCTCAGCACAGAGAAGTGGGAGGTGGCGGGTCTGGATCCTCGGGAGGAGAGGGCAGCCCCCGTCCAGGAGAAAGAAGGGGCTGGACATTCCTCGGAGGCCCAGTTAAACACACAGATGGCTGTCGCTGGCTGCCCGGGCTCCAGGGTCTCCGGGATGTAGACATCTGGCTGCTGAGTCAGGGCTGGGGCAGAGAGGGGCTCCTAGTGCCCTGAGAGCCCTCCCTGCTCAGCCCCTCACCCGTCGCCTGGGGGAGTCCCACCCTTCCCATACCTGTCACTGCCAGAGAGAACGCATTCCTGAAATTATAATTTATGTCGCTTCCTCTCTCCACCCGAAAGAAGTATTTGCCCGCGTCTAACGGCCAGACATCTCTGATCAGCAGGGAGCAGCTCTGGTTCTGGGGGTTCCCGAGGAGCTGGAAGCGGCCCCGTGGACACGTTTGCACCTCTCGGTTCGGGTTGTTTGTGGCCACTGGAGCACCAGTCCTTAAGTCGGTCCCTTCTCGGAACCAGTAGCCGTAAGCTGGGGTAGAGTCTGTCCAGCCGCCCCAGGGGTGGGAGAAGGTGCAGGGCACGAAGACACACAGGCCGCTCTGCACTGAAACTGACTGCTGCACCTGAATGTCGTAACCTGGATGCTTCTGCTCGGAGCCTGGGGGAGACAGAG
Source organism: Microcebus murinus (assembly GCF_040939455.1). Taxonomy (NCBI): domain Eukaryota; kingdom Metazoa; phylum Chordata; class Mammalia; order Primates; family Cheirogaleidae; genus Microcebus; species Microcebus murinus. The sequence goes on along the minus strand of NC_134119.1, from coordinate 68,330,992 downwards.
GCTCAGCTGCTGTCCCAGACCCCAGCTGGGCCCCCCCGGCCCCAGACCCACTCACCCGCGCCCAGCACGGGCAGCAGCAGGGACAGAAGCAGCATCCTCAGCTCCGAGGGGCTGGGCCACCTCGGGACCTCTGGCTATGGGTGCGCCTGTCTGGGAAGGAAGCTGCTAAGAGGGTCTGGGGGAGGGGCAGTGCCCAATCACTCAGAGGAACCTCAGGAACCGCCAATGTCCTGAAAAGTCCCCTCTCCAGACTTCTCCTTTGTGAGAGGGAAGCAGCATGGCAGGGGCCCCAACCTACCCCTGGGGAAGGCTCTGGGGGGCTGGTGCCCCAGCAGGGAACCCTTGGGGGGGGGGACACAAAGAGGAGCCATGGCCCAGGTAAAGTGAGAAAGACTCCCATTCATTCATGCATTCATTCATTTTCCAGGCCAACATCTGCAAACCATGAAGGGCTGGCGGCAAAAGAGAAGGTGAGGAGCTAAGCCCTGCCCCCAGGGGCCTCATCTTCAAGTGCCCCCAAACCTAGGGAACCCCCGGGCTCTCCAAAGGCACTGATCTGTCCTGCCAGTCTCAGGGCATCTCCGAGGCCCACAGCAGGCTCCCAGCTCCACGGCAGGAAGCAGGGCAGCTGCACAAGAGCAGGGGCTCAGAAGGCCTGTCCTGCCGGGCGCGGTGGCTCACGCCTGTAATCCTAGCTCTCTGGGAGGCCGAGGCGGGAGGATCGCTCGAGGTCAGGAGTTCGAAACCAGCCTGAGCAAAAGTGAGACCCCGTCTCTACTAAAAATAGAAAGAAATTAATTGGCCAACTAAAAATATATAGAAAAAATTAGCCGGGCATCGTGGCACATGCCTGTAGTCCCAGCTACTCAGGAGGCTGAGGCAGGAGGATTGCTTGAGCCCAGGAGATTGAGGTTGCTGTGAGCTAGGCTGATGCCACGGCACTCACTCTAGCCTGGGCAACAGAGTGAGACTCTGTCTCAAAAAAAAAAAAAAAAAAAAAAAGAAGGCCTGTCCTTTGGAGTTTAATGCTTTGATGTTTCCATCTTGAAATTCTGTTGTTTTTTTTTTTAAAGGTAAGGAAAGAGAATTTGTTTAGCTTTGTGAGGCTTTACTTTCACAATATACATACACTTGGCACAGGAAAGCCCTATTAAAGATTCAGAAGTTACTTAATAAGGTAAATATTTAGTTTGATTTATGAGGCTTTTCAACATTAAGTTTGAGAAAGTTAATGGTTATCAGAATTTCCATACATGATCACAATCAAAACAATAAAATAAACCAAAGAACAAACCTTACCCCCAAAACATAATAAATTGCAATTTCTAGTGAAACATTTATGCCTATGCTGTACTCATTTTTTTTTTACAAATGCCTTTCAGGAATCTTCTGCTATATTCATTTTGATTGCTTATTTTCCACTTTATACTCTTTGTTTTGAATATAGGTTACAAATAATCTTTTGTGTAATTTCCTCAGTCTTTTTTTTTTTTTTTTTTTTGAGATAGAGATTTGCTCTTTTGCCTAGACTAGAATGCAGTGACTTAATCATAGCTCACTGCAACCTCAAACTATTGGGCTCAAGCAATCCTCCTGCCTCAGCCTCCCAGATAGCTGGGACTACAGGCACACCACCATGACCATCTAATTTTTTTAATTTTTTGTAGAGATGGGGTCTCGCTATGTTTCTCAGGCTGGTGTCAAACTTCTGGCCTCAAGTGATCCACGTGCCTCAGCCTCCCAAAGTGCTAGGATTATAGGCGTTAACCATAGTGCCTGGCCCCCTCAGTCTTAATACCTTAGGCACCTGTTTTATCTTGGCTATATTTTTATCATTTAGAGTAGGATATACTTATTAAGCCAGTTATACTCCAGTAAACTTGTGAATGAAAAAATGTTAGAGAATTAAGAACAAGTAATGGAGTCATTATTTCACTGATCTTTATCCAATGTCAGGAAAATCATGTCCCTAAAACAGCAATTCTACCTGATAAATTCTTTACATGTCTAAACAGAAACAGCAAGAAAAGTGAACTTATGGGAAGCCTATTATACTTTACTAGACCTTGTGTGCTTTTAATAGTTCAACACTGGTAATATTTGATGATCAAGAGTAAATAGGCTAACATTTAAAAATGCATACTTTAATAAGTATAAAGTATATAAACAATTAATTAGGTAAGCTTGTGGAGAAGCTGACCAAGATACATAAATTAGGAGATACAAGTGTCCATTTAAATTTTCTATATCTAATTTTTTTACAGAATATTTATTAAAGTTGCTTAATATACAATTTCTCATTTTTCATTTTAGAAGTCATTTATTGTAAAGTAATTCTTCTGTCTGATGACAAACAGCAGCCACGGTGATTACTCTGGACCTCCATGTTGGATAAATTCAATTTCTTCTTGAGACACAAGTTTCCTTCTATATTTCTGAGGCAATGTTTTTATTATTTCTGCAGTGTCTGGTGGACCCTGATCCATCAGCAAATGTGGTGATTCACTTCCCCTAGAATGATGGGAAATTGCAGAAGAGTGAGATGGTAACCCTGCTGATCTCAAAGCTTCCGATACATTGGGTTTAGGATTGTCTCTTCTGTCAGGAAATCTTATTAATAAAGTGTGTGGCTTGACTACCTGGACAACCCTGCTGGCAGACGCCATCTTGCTGCCCATCATGACCCCCTCCATCTTGAAATTCTTTTTTTTTTTTTTTTTTTTTTGAGACAGAGTCTCGCTTTGTTGCCTAGGCTAGAGTGAGTGCCATGGCATCAGCCTAGCTCACAGCAACCTCAAACTCCTGGGCTCAAGCAATCCTCCTGCCTCAGCCTCCCAAGTGGCTGGGACTACAGGCATGCACCACCATGCCCGGCTAATTTTTTCTATATATATTATTTGGCCAATTAATTTCTTTCTATTTATAGTAGAGACGGGGTCTCGCTCTTGCTCAGGCTGGTTTCGAACTCCTGACCTCGAGCAATCCGCCCTCCTCGGCCTCCCAGAGAGCTAGGATTACAGGTGTGAGCCACCGCGCCCGGCCTGAAATTCTTAATATTATCTTTTTTTTTTTTTTCCAAGATGAGGTCTTGCTATGTTTCCCAGGCTACAGTCCACTGACAGGATCACAGCTCATTGCAGCCTCAAACCCTGGACTCAAACAATTCTCCTGGCTCAGCCTCCCGAGTAACTAGGACTACAGGCTTGGGCCATACTGGCTAATTTTTTTTTTCTTGGTAGAGACAGAGGCTCACTATGTTGTTCAAGCTGGTCTAGAACTCGGGGCCTCAAGCCATCCTCCCTCCTCGACCTCCCAAATGGCTGGGATTATAGGCATGATCCACCAAGGTCTTTGTTATCTTTGAATTGGGTTTTGCGGTGCTATGCTATGTACGATAGTGGTTGTCATCCATGGTTCCTGGCCCATGGATGACCGTAGCAGCCCTTGCTACGGTCATTATAATGTCAATGTGTTGGGCCTCAGGAAACTGACTAATCTTCTCCCATTTTTCTGATTGTGGGTCAGAAGATGGTCATTCCAGAGAGGGTTCTGCCCCATACCCATACCTTCAAGGTATGAAGGCTAATGACATTTCCACACAGTTGAACATAAAAACCCAGGATGGGCCGGGTGTGGTGGCTCACACCTGTAATCTTAGCACTCTGGGAGGCCAAGGCGGGAGGATCACTCAAGGTCAGGAGTTTGAAACCAGTCCCAGCAAGAGTGAGACCCCGTCTCTACTAAAAAAATAGAACAAAATTAATTGGCCAATTAAAAATATGTAGAAAAAATTATCCAGGCATGGTGGCGCATCCCTGTAGTCCCAGCTACTCTGGCGGCTGAGGCAGTAGGATTGCTTGAGCCCAGGAGTTTGGGGTTGCTGTGAGCTAGGCTGACATCACGGCACTCTATCCGGGGCAACAGAGTGACAATAAAAAAAAAATCAATAGAGTTTCTATACACCAATAATGAACTAGTTAAAAAAGAAACCAAGAAAGCAATCTTATTTATAATAGCTACCAATTTATAAAAATGTTCAGGAATAAAGTTAACCAAGGAGGTGAAAGAACTCTGCAAGGAAAACTACAAAACACTAATGAAAGAAAGTGAAGAGGACACAAATGAATGGAAAGACATCCCATGTTCATGGATTGGAATAACTAATATCTACGGACTCAATCCAATCCCAATCAAAATGACAGTAATTTTTCATGAAAATAGAAAAAACCATCCTAAAATTCATACAGAACCAAAAAAGAGACCAAATAGCCAAAAACATTCTGAGCAAAAAGAACAAAGCTGATGGTATCACACTATCTGACTTTAAAATATACTACTAGTCTGTAGTAACCAAAACAGCATGGTAATGCTATAAAAACAAACACCTAGATGAATGGAATAAAATAGAGAATCCAGAAATAAATCCACATACTTACAGCCAACTAAGTTTTGAAAAATAAGTCAAGAACATACAATGTGGAAAGGGCACCTTCTTCAATAAATGGTGCTGGGAAAATTGGATATCCATATGCAAAAGAAAGAAACTAGACTCCTAATTTTCACCATACAAAAAAGTCAAGTCAAAGTGGATCAAAGACTTACACTTAAGGCCAGAAACTATAAAACTACTGTAAGAAAAATAGGGGAAACACTCCAGGATATTGGTCTAGGCAAAGATTTTATGGCTAAAATCTCAAAAGCACAGACAACACAAATAAAAATAGACAAATGGGACTATATTAAACTAAAAAGTTTCTGTACAGCAAAAGAAGTAATCAACAGAGTGAAAAAATAGCCTGTTGAATGGAAGAAAATATTTGCAAATTATTTATCCAACAAGGGACTGACAGCTAGAAAATAGAAGGAACTCAAACAACTCAACAACAAAAAACAAATAAACTTGGCTGAGAATGGTGGCTCATGCCTGTAATACCAGCACTTTGGGAGGCCAATGCAGGAGGATCACTAGGGGCCAGGAGTTCGAGACCAGCCTGGGCAACAAAGTGAGAGCCCATCTATACAAGAAACTTGTATTTCTTTTTTTGCACCCTTCCTTTGGCTCTCCCTTTGATGCAACAGTGGGTCCGGTCATCATCTGTGGCATATGTATCATGCTCTCTAAACCTGTCTGGCTCTTACCCTATAATCCTAGCTTTCTCTCCTCAATAAACCTCATTTTCATGCTTGCCTTAAAAAAAGAAATTTTAAAAAATCAGCTGGGCATGGTGGTGCACACATGCAATACTATCTACTTGGGAGGCTGAGCTGGGACAATTGCTTGAGCCATGAGTTCAAGGTTACAGTGAACTGTGATAGTGCCACTGCACTCTTGCTTGGGTGACAGAAGACTCTATCTAAAAAGAAAGAAAGAAACAACACCACCACCAAAAACCACATAAAATCTCATTAAAAAGTGGGCAAAGGACCTGAGTAGACATTTCTCAAAAGAAGACATACAAGGCCGGGCGCGGTGGCTCAGGCCTATAATCCTAGCTCTCTGGGAGGCCGAGGCGGGCAGATTGCTCAAAGTCAGGAGTTCAAAACCAGCCTGAGCAAGAGCGAGACCCCGTCTCTACTATAAATAGAAAGAAATTAATTGGCCAACTAATATATATACAAAAAATTAGCTGGGCATGGTGGCACATGCCTGTAGTCCCAGCTACTTGGGAGGCTGAGGCAGGAGGATTGCTTGAGCCAGGAGTTTGAGGTTGCTGTGAGCTAGGCTGACGCCACGGCACTCACTCTAGCCTGGGCAACAAAGTGAGACTCTGTCTCAAAAAAAAAAAAAGAAGACATACAAATGGACAATAGATATATTAAAAAATGTTTAGGCCAAGCTCAGTGGCTCACGCCTGTAATCCTAGCACTCTGGGAGGCTGAGGTGGGTGGGTTGTTTGAGCTCAGGAGTTCGAGACCAGCCTGAGCAAGAACGAGACCCCATCTCTACTAAAAATACAAAGAAACTAGCTGGACAACTAAAAATATACATAGAAAAAATTAGCCGGGCATGGTAGTACATGCCTGGGGTCCCAGCTACTCGGGAGGCTGAGGCAGGAGGATCGCTTGAGCCCAGGAGACTGAGGTTGCTCTGAGCTAGGCTGATGCCACAGCACTCTAGCCTGGGCAACAGAGTGAGACTCTGTCTCAAAAAAATAAAAGTGTTCAGCATCACTAATCATCAGGGAAATGCAAATCAAAACCACAATGCGACATCATCTTACCCCAGTTAGAATAGCTATCATCAAAAAGACAAGAAATAGCATATACTAGCAAGGATGTGGAGAAAAGGGAACTCTTCTACACTGTCAGTAAAAATATAAATTCAAATAGGCATTATGCAAAACAGTATGGAAATTTCTCAAAAAACTAAAACTAGAACTACCATAACATCTAGCAATCCCACTACTGGGTATTTATCTAAAAGAATGGAAATCAGTGTATCAAAGGGATATCTTCACCCCCATGTTTGGTACAGCACGATTCACAATAGCCAAGATATGGAATCAGTGTAAGTGTCCATCAACAGAGAAATGGCTAAAGAAAATCTGATCTATATACACAATGGAATACTATTTGGCCATAAAAAAAAGAATGAAATCCTGTCATTTGCAGCAACATGGAGGTCATTATATTAAGCAAAACAAGCCATGCACAGAAAGAAAAATACTGCATATTCTCACTTATATGTGGAATCTACAAAAGTTCATGTTGGCCGAGCTCAGTGGCTCAAATCTGTAATCCCAGCACTCTGGGAGGCCAAGGCAGGAGGATCGCCTGAGTTCAGGAGTTCGAGACCAGCCTGAGCAAGAGCGAGACCCTGTCTCTACTAAAAATAGCACACACCACCACGCCTGGCTAATTATTTTTAAGAGACAGGGTCTGGCTATGTCGCCCAGTCTGGTCTCCAGCTTCTGGTCTCAAGTGACCCTCCTGCTTCAACCTCCCTAGTCCCTGGGATTACAGGCCTGTGCCTCCATGCCCAGCTAGTTTTTGACCTCTAATATACAGCGTGGTGATGACAGTTAATAATAATGTAGTATATATTTCAAAATTCCTAAAAGAGTAGATTTTAAATATTCTCACCACAAAAATATAAGTACGTGAAGTGACAGATATGTTAATTAGCCCTATTTACTCATTCTACAATATATATCTATATCAAAACATGAAAATGTACCCCATAAATACATATGATTTTTGTCAGTTAAAAATAAAATGAAAAAATTATAGTAAAATATACATAAAATAAAATTAACCATTTTAAAGCATAACAGTCATTGGCACTGGGGACATTCACATTGTTGTGCAACCATCACCTCCCTCCAGCTCCAGAATTTTTCTGGAAACCATATACCCATTAAACAGTCACTTCCCATTCTCCCCTCACCCCCAGATCTTCCTACCCCGGCAACCACTGATCTACTTCCTGTCTCTATAAATTTGCCTCTTCTGGACATTCTACGTGAAAGGATCCTGCAAGGATGTCTGGCTCTTGTCACTTAGTATAATGTTTCCAGGTCCACCCATGTTGTAGCGGGTCTCAGTGCTTCCTTGCTTTCCATAGTGGAATACTTTCCATTGTATGGACATACCCCATTTTGTCCATGGTGTTTTTTATTTGCTAGTGAATATCCAGTCCCTGAGCCTCTGGGACACTGGCAGTTGGGCAGTGAGGATCCTCAAGATTCTTGGGGTCCCGTCCCTTCGACTCAGCACAACCCAGATCCTCTCAGTGCCCAGGAAGGTTAAAGGAGGTGGCCTGGGGCCAAGAACCTGTATGGGAGGTTGATGAAACAGGCAGGTGACAAGGCGAGATTGTGTGATTCCAGGTCCACACCCCACCAGTGTGGGTTCCATGATCCCTGTTGACCTCACTTACAAAATCCAATTCAAAGACAAAATCTTTGTGAGTTTCAAGATGGCAGCTTCAGAGCATTAAACCCCAAGGGAGAGGCCTTCTGAGCGCCAGGTCTCCTGCAACTGCCCTGCTTCCCGCCATGGCCCTGGGAGCCCGCTGTGGGCCTTGGAGATGCCCCGAGACAGCCCATTGCCCTTGGGGAGCCTGGGGGTCCCTGGGTTTAGGGGCACTCAAGGGTGAAGCCCCTGGGGACAGGGGTTGGATGGTCATGTTCTCCTTGCCCTCAGCCCTGCATGGAGTAGAGGTTGGCCTGGAGAATGAATGAATGAATAAATGAATACCTGTGTCACCTCACCTGGGCCATGGCTCCCCTCTGTCCCCTAGGAGCACCCTGCTCAGGCTCCCACTCCCAAGAGTTCCCCAGGGTGGCCTCCCTGGTTTGGGGCAGATCCTCACGGCCTCTGCCCCGCTTTTCCTTCTCAAAAAGGAGAAGTCTGGAGAGGGGACCTTTTAGGACATTGGCGGTTCCTGAGGTTCCTCTTGTGTGATTGGGCACTGCCCCTCCCCCAGACTCTGTTAGCAGCTTCCTTCCCAGACAGGCGCACCCAGAGCCAGAGGTCCCGAGGCGGCCCAGCCCCTCGGAGCTGGAGATGCTGCTTCTGTCCCTGCTGCTGCCCGTGCTGGGCGCGGGTGAGTGGGTCTGGGGGGGGGGCCCAGCTGGGGTCTGGGACAGCAGCTGAGCCTCTGTCTCCCCCAGGCTCCGAGCAGAAGCATCCAGGTTACGACATTCAGGTGCAGAAGTCAGTTTCAGTGCAGAGCGGCCTGTGTGTCTTCGTGCCCTGCACCTTCTCCCACCCCCAGGGCGGCTGGAATGACTCCACCCCAGCTTACGGCTACTGGTTCCGAGAAGGGACCGACTCAAGAACTGGTGCTCCAGTGGCCACAAACAACCCGAACCGAGAGGTGCAAACGAGGCGACAGGGCCGCTTCCAGCTCCTCGGGAACCCCCAGAACCAGAGCTGCTCCCTGCTGATCAGAGATGTCCGGGGGACAGATGCGGGCAAATACTTCTTTCGGGTGGAGAGAGGAAGCGACATAAATTATAATTTCAAGAATGCCTTCTCTCTGGCAGTGACAGGTATGGGAAGGGGTGGGACTCCCCCAGACGACGGGTGAGGGGCTGAGCAGGGAGGGCTCTCAGGGCACTAGGAGCCCCTCTCCGCCCCAGCCCTGACTCAGCAGCCAGATGTCTACATCCCGGAGACCCTGGAGCCCGGGCAGCCGGTGACAGTCATCTGTGTGTTTAACTGGGCCTCCGAGGAATGTCCAGCCCCTTCTTTCTCCTGGACGGGGGCTGCCCTCTCCTCCCGAGGATCCAGACCCGCCACCTCCCACTTCTCTGTGCTGAGCCTCACCCCGAAACTCCAGGACCACGACACCAACCTCACCTGCCGAGTGAGCTTCCCCGGAAGTGGCGTGAGCACACAGAAGACTGTCCGACTCAGGGTGGCCTGTGAGTGTGGCGAGGACTGTGGGGTGTGGGGACAGGCCTGGCGGATGGGGAGGCGGAGGAGCCCCGAGGGGCAGCAAACCGCCGAGCTTGGGCAGGTCCAGAGAGGATCTGCAGGGTCCCGGATGTGGCCTAGGCCTGGGGTGCGCATGGGAATGGCATGTACTCTGTGTCCACACGCGTGTGCTCTGGCGCTGCTCTACCCCGGGAAAGTCACACTTTCTTTGCACTGAGGGAGTTATTAGCACTTTTGGGGAACAAGCAGCCCTCCCTGAAGCCCCCTCACAACCCTGTTGCAGACACCCCCAAACCCCTGGTTGTCAGCATTTCCACGGACAACGGGCCAGGTACTGGGGTCCCTCTGGGCAGGGGCGGGGCCAGTCCTCTTTGGGTGAAAAGGCTTTGGGGTGAGGGTGAGGGGGTGTGCTCACCCTCTGTGTCACTCTGTCTCTGCTTCTGTGTCCAGCCCAGAAGGCCCAGGGCTCCGTCCCACTCGTGCAAGCCCAGAAAGGCCAGTTCCTGCGGCTCCTCTGCACTGCTGACAACTGGCCCCGGGCCACCCTGAGCTGGCTCCTGGGGGACAGAGTCCTGTCTTGGTCTCACCCCAGGGGGTCCAGAACTCTGGAGCTGGAGCTGCCCAGGGTGCGGGCTGGGGACTCAGGGCGCTACACCTGCCGAGCGGAGAACAGGCTTGGCTCCCAGAACCGCAGCCTGGAGCTCTCCGTGCAGTGTGAGTGTGACCAGCAGGGCCTGGGGACCTGGGGGGAGGAGGGGGGGGCAGCGTGGGTCAGGGCCCCTGAGCTCTGAGGGGGCTGGGAACCCAGGCCTATGGGACCAGGCCTTCTTACCCTCGGCAATTGGCATCTGAGCCTCTGGGAGTGACTTCGCCCCTCCCACCCCACATCACCCCCCACCTGGGTCTCCAGGGACCTTCCCTTTGCCCAGAGGGAAGCCCTGGCCCGTCTAGAGCGCCACCCTGTGTCCGTGCAGATCCTCCAGAGAACCTGACGGTGCTGGTTTCCCAAGCAAACAGGACGGGTAGGAAAGGGGAACAGAGGGACCAGGCTTCTCAGAGCCAAATGGGGGGACCGATGTCTGTCCCCACACAGGAGGGTCCCTGTGCCCTCAGCAGGGCATCGATTCTGCCTCTTCCCTTCCCTAGTCCTGCAACCCCTGGGGAATGACACGTCCCTCTCGGTCCTGGAGGGCCAAAGCCTGCGCCTAGTCTGTGTCGCCCTGAGCAACCCCCCAGCCACGCTGAGCTGGGCCCGGGGGAACCAGACCCTGAGCCCGTCCCAGCCCTCAGAGCCTGGGGTCCTGGAGCTGCTCCAGGTCCAAACGGAGCACGAAGGAGAATTCACCTGCCACGCCCAGCACGCCCTGGGCTCCCGGCGCGTCTCGCTGAGTCTCTCTGTGCACTGTGAGTTCGGGGCACCTGGGGCCAGAACCCCAAGGTATAAGGAGGGGAGAAGCCCGTGCTGAGCGAGGTCCTTGTCCCCGCAGACCCCCCGCAGCTGCTGGGCCCCTCCTGCTCCTGGGAGGCCGAGGGGCTGCACTGCAGCTGCTGCTCCCGCGCGCAGCCCGCCCCCTCCCTGCGCTGGCGGCTGGGGGAGGGGCTGCGGGAGGGGACCGGCAGCCAGGGCTCCTTCTCGGACACCCCCAGCGCAGCCGGGCCCTGGGCCAACAGCTCCCTGAGCCTCCCAGGGCGCCTCAGCTCCGGCCTCAGGCTCAGCTGCGAGGCCTGGAACGTGCACGGGACGCGGAGCGGCGCCGTCCTGCTGCTGCCAGGTCAGTCCCGCGGGGCTGGGGCCCGGGAGGGAGGAGCCTGCCGCGCTGGGGGAGCTCGGGGTGGCGCGGGCGGCCTGGTGGGACGGGGAGGGGGCAGAGGTCCTGCTATGGGGCTGCGGGGCAAAGGAGAACCCCAGAGCTCAGGTTCCGTGGGGGGAGGGGACACGAGGGTCCCGGGGCTCGGAGGGGCGTCACCCTGCGCCCCTGGTCTGCAGGGAAGCCAGAGCCCAGGGGAGGATTCGCACTGGGGGCCCTGGTGGGGGCCGGTGTCGCTGCCCTGCTGTCTCTGTGCTCCTTCCTGGTCTTGCTCAGGTGAGTGTGGTCCCTGGGGGCGGGGGAGGAGCGGGGCGGGGGAGGGCTGCGGGTCCTGAATCCCACCCAGTCCCGCTGGGGGAACCTGGCCAGGGTGGGGTCCAGAGAATTGGGATCAGAGCAGGGGTCTGTTCCCACCTCTGATCCCACCACTTGGGAGGGTCACCTGTTCTCATCGTGGAAGGCACCTGGTTAGATATATCCTCACTTCCACGCCCCCCCCAGCAGCCTTCCAGCGTTTTTTTTGAGCAGGGGGTTAAGAGCCCCCCCCCAGGCTCTGAGCCAGCGGGGGCTGAAAGGTCCTGGCCCCTCCCTCAGGGTGAAGACCTGCAGGAAGGACGCACCCTCCGCCCTGGGTCCCCTCTCCCAGGTGAGTGAGGAGCCCTCTGTCTGCCAGGGTCCCATCTGGGGAGGCCACATTCCAACTGGTGACTTAGAGGATCATCATGCCCCAAATCAACTGTGCCTCCTGGGTCCCCATCAGTGCAGACCCCAGTCCCGTGACCTGGAGGCCACCCTCCCCAAGGGTCCCCTTCTCCGCCACAGCGCTCAGCGCCAGTGGACCCTTCCTACCCCGTCCTCTTTTCTCTGCAGACCCCTGACCCCCTTGTCCCTTATCGCTGTCTCTCCTCAACACAGGACAGCAGGGGGGGCCTCCCCAAATAATTATTGTCTACAGAGCCCAGGGCTCTCCAAGACCACTCTCAGGTTTGATAATTCAGGAGAGGGATGACAGCACTCAGCGGAAGCTGCCATAGTCATGGGGATAGTGTTTAGTTTATAAGGGGGACAGACAGAGATGAAAATCAGTGACGGGAAGAGGTGCGTGGGGCAGGGGCTAGGAGAGAGAACACCCGTAGCTGCTGGGCGTCCTCTCCCAGTGGAGCCACACGCAGCACTGAATCCTGCCAGCCACAATGTGTGACAGCACTCATAAAGTATTGTTATCTGGGGAGCCCGCCCGAGCCTTGGTGTCCAGGGTATTTATTGGGGGTTGGTGACATCGGCATGGGGCACTATGTGGCTGACAATTCCTCATTCTCCAGACCCTCCAGAGTCAAACTGAGGCCGTAGACTATCTGACATGGCTGTTGCTCCCAGATGAACAAAGATATGTCTACCAGGCTGATATTCCAAGGGCTTTCTTTAGTGAGAGATTCCCTCACCTTTGTTTGGTCAAACCTTTGTCTGGGCAAAGTAACGCCTTCATTGCACAGTTATGCTTTCTTTCTTGGGCTCACAGCTCAATTTCACAGTTGTGTTTGAACAACTGACCCTCTGAGGACCCTGAGGGCAGCACAGGTCTGAGCAAACTCCTATCCTTCTCACACCACCCGACTCTTGTGCATCCTATCACAATTTGCAATTAGATAGTAACTTCATTGACTGTTCCTTACTGTCTGGTTCTCCACTCTGCAGGCTGCATGAGGGCAGGGATGGTGTCTGCTCAGTTTCCCTGAATGTTCAGGGGTGGCACAGGGGAGCTGGTCCAGACCACGGCAGGCACCGGAGTCAGACCTGGCCATGACTCTCGGCCTGACCACTAATTAGATGTGTGATTGGGGCATGTACTTTGCCTCAGTTTCTCCACCCGGTAAATGGGATAGTAGCGTCTCCCCAGTGGATTGCTGTGAGGAGTTTATGAGACCGGCAGTCACTGCCAAGGGCCAGGCATCGGTACTGCCACGTGTTTGCTGTATGAATGTATGAATGAACGAACGAAGGAGGGCCCCGCCAGCGTTTCTGGAATGCATAGACGAGAGACTCCGTGCTTAGTTTCCGGGTTCACCTGTAGATCCTCCTTGCTCTCCCCCAGGTACCGTCATCCTAATTTGACCCCCTTTGCTCCCCTGCATTCAGGGCGACAGAAAGGAGCCACCTGCAGCCACCGCCACCTCGGAGGAGGAGCAGGAGCTCCATTACGCCTCGCTCAGCTTCCATGGGCTGAGGCCCCGGAGGTCTCAGGACCAGGAGGCCACCAGCTTCACCGAGTACTCAGAGATCAAGACCCACGAGTGACAACCTGCGACCTCCAGTAGAGCCAGGGCGTCCCTGGGGAGGGAGATGTCAGGGACAGTTCCCGAGTGACAGTTCTCCGTGTAAACAGGAGACCTGGTAGCCCGGGGAGTCTCACAGTGTCGTGAGGGCAGCACTGGGCTCGTAGGTCAGCCCCAGCCCCCATCGGGAGCCTGAGTTTGAAGACTACATTGTCAGGGATCCTCTCTCTAGTTTGTTCTCTAAATGCGCAGAGCAGGAGACACCAGGGTGAGGGGGCACAGTGTGCTCTGGAGCAAGAAGCCACTCTCCATGTGGCCTTGTAGCCGCTGCTGTTTAGCGCGGATGATCCTTCTCCTCCTTCGGGAGAGAGACAGGGAGAGGACGCAGTCTGAGTGGCTCCCATTTTCACATTAAAAAAAAAAAAAAGCACCTGAGTTTGAGCAAGTTATTTTATTTTATTATTATTTTTTTATTTTTTAGACAGAGTCTCACTCTCTTGCCCCAGCTAGAGTGCCGTGGCGTCAGCCTAGCTCACAGCAACCTCAAACTCCTGGGCTCAAGCGATCCTCCTGCCTCAGCCTCCCGAGTAGCTGGGACTACAGGCATGCGCCACCATACTTGGCTAATTTTTTTCTATATATTTTTAGTTGGCCAATTAATTTCTTTCTATTTTTAGTAGAGACAGGGTCTCGCTCTTGCTCAGGCTGGTTTCGAACTCCTGACCTTGAGCGATCCGCCTGCCTCGGCCTCCCAGAGTGCTAGGATTACAGGCGTGAGCCACCACGCAAGGCCTGAGCAAGTTATTTTACTCTGCAGTGTTGTTCTCTGCAGAGAACAGTAATTGGACACAGTAAGCCTAATTCACAGCGCTCGGGTGGGGCAGAAAGAAAATGATTAACCTAAGGCAGAGAGCCCTTACCCTACACACCTCTTCCCAGAGCAGCCCACCTCTGCCCCGCCTGCTTCCTTCTCCTCCGCTCTGCAGGTATTTTTTTTCCAGATTTTTTTGAGGTATAATTGACAAATAAAAATTGAATATACTTACTGTGACCCTCAGGATGTTTTGCTATATGCATATATTGTTAAATGGTCACCACGAACTGGCTGGCCATTCCATTCCACCATCTCCGTGGTTACTATTTGTGTGTATGCGAGATCACTAACTCTCTTGACCAACTTCCAGTGTGCAAGATGATATCATTAACTCTGGTCATTGTGCTGGACAGCAGACCCCCAGAACTTACTGATCGGCCGGGCACGGTGGCTCACGCCTGTAATCCTACCACTCTGGGACGCCGAGATGGGTGGATCACTCAAGGTCAGGAGTTCAAAACCAGCCTGAGCAGAGCCAGACCCCGTCTCTACTAAAAATAGAAAGAAATTAATTGGCCAACTAAAAACATATAGGAAAAATTAGCCGAGCATGGTGGTACATGCCTGTAGTCCCAGCTACTCAGGAGGCTGAGGCAGGAGGATGGCTTGGGCCCGGGAGTTGGAGGTTGCTGTGAGCTAGGCTGACGCCACACCACTCTAGCCAGGGTAACAGAGTGAGACTCTGTCTCAAAAAAAGACTCTGTCTCTCCATCTTTCCCAACATCTATTAATTTTTTGTCTTTTTAATAATAACCATTCTAGTTGGGGTAAGATGATATCTCATTGCACTTTTGATTTGCATTTCCCTGATGATTAGTGATGTTGAGCATTTTTAATATATCTGTTGGCCATTTGAATGTCTTCTGAAAAATGTCTATTCAGATCATTTGCCCACTTTTAAAAAATTTATTATTATTACTTTTTTTGAGACAGAGTCTCCCTTTGTTGCCCAGGCTAGAGTAAGTACCATGGCATCAGCCTAGCTCACAGCAACCTCAACCTCCTGGGCTCAGGCAATCCTCCTGCCTCAGCCTCCTGAGTAGCTGGGACTACAGGCATGCGCCACCATGCCCAGCTAATTTTTTCTATATATATTAGTTGGCCAATTAATTTCTTTCTATTTATAATAGAGACGGGGTCTTGCTCTTGGTCAGGCTGGTTTCAAACTCCTGACCTTGAGCGATCCTCCTGTCTTAGCCTCCCAGAATGCTAGGATTACAGGCGTGTGCCACTGTTCTCAGCTGTTTGCCCACTTTTTAATGGCATTATTTGCATTTCTACTGTTGAGTTATTTGAATTCCTTATATATTCTGGCTATTAGTCCCTTGTCACCTGAATAGTTTACAAACATTTTCTCCCATTCAACAGGTTGTCTCTTCATTCCGTTGATTGTTTCCTTTGCTGTGATGAAGATTTTTAGTTTATTTTTTGTTTTATTTTTTTCTTGCCATGGTATGTGCGAGTAGCTTTTTAGTTTAATATAGACCCATTTGTCTATATTTGTTTGTGTTGCCTGTACTTTTGAGGTGTTAGCCATAAAAATCTTTGCCTAGACCAATGTCCTGGAGTGCTTCCCCTATGTTTTCTTCTAGTGGTTTTATAGTTACAAGTCTTATGTTTAAGCCTTTGATCCATTTTGAGTTGACTTTTGCATATGATGAGAGCTGGTGGGGTCTAGTTTCATTGTTCTTCTTCTCTTTTTTTTTTTTTTTTTTTGAGACAGAGTCTCACTCTGGGCTAGAGTGCTGTGGCATCAGCCTAGCTCACAGCAACCTCAAACTCCTGGGCTCAAGCGATCCTCCTGCCTCAGCCTCCCGAGTAGCTGGGACTAACAGGTACACGCCACCATGCCCAGTTAATTTTTTTTCTATATATTTTTAGTTGTCCAGCTAATTCCTTTGTATTTTTAGTAGAGATGGGATCTCGCTCTTGCTCAGGCTGGTCTCAAACTTCTGAGCTCAAACAATCAGCCCACCTTGGCCTTCCAGAGTGCTAGGATTACAGGTGTGAGCCACTGCGTCCAGTCCTACTTTCATTCTTCTGCATACGGATGTCCGTTTTTCCCAGCACCATCTGTTGAAGACAATGTCCTTTCCTCAATGTAAGTTTTTGGCACCTTTGTCAAAAATCGATTGGCTGTAAATAAGTGGATTCATTTCTGGATTCTATATTCTTTTCCATTGGTCTAGGTGTTTGTTTTTATAGTAATACAATGTTTTGGTTGCTATAAACTTGTGATATATTTTAAAGTCAGGTAGTGTGATGCCTCCAGCTTTGTTCTTTTGGGTCAGGATTGCTTTGGCTATTCAGGCTTTTTTTTGGTTCTATATGAATTTTAGGATTGTTTTTTCTATTTCTGTGAAGAGTGTCATTGGTTTCTTGATAGGTATTGTATTGAATCTATAGATTCCATTGAATAATATGTCACTTTAGCAGCATTGATTCTTCTAATCCATGAGCATGGGATGTCTTTCCATTCATTTGTGTCCTCTTCACTTTCTTTCATCAGTGTTGTACAGTTTTCCTTGCAGAGGTTTTTCAAACCTCCTTGCTTAACTTTATTCCTAAGGTTTTTTTATAGCTATTATAAATAGGATTGCCTTCTTGCTTTCTTTTTCAGCTAGTTCATTACTGGTGTATAGAAACTCTACTGATTTTTGTGTTGATTTTATATCCTGCAACTTTACTAAATTTGTTTATCAGATCTAAAAATTTGGGGTAGAATTGTTGGGGACTGACATTATACTTTCCTGGTTTAAGAATTAAATTTAGTGAGTAACGTACGTGCTCTGCCCAGAGCATGTGAGAGTTATATGTTCCGGACAGGGTCATTGTGACAAACAAGGTTGCTGCCTAGAGGCATAACAAAGGACCTGAGTTTCTGCAAGTAAGCAAGAGATGCCCAGCCTCACGGTAGTGGGGGTCTGGAGGCCACATGATAAACACATTGTTCCTAGGATTACTGCTTAGCCCCATAAGATGGCTGGTTAGTCAATGACAGGTAAGACTCCTCAGGGAGGAACGACCTAAGCCAGATACAGCCGCTGGGGGTCAGCCTCCAGAAACTGGGGACAAAAATTGCCTCCCGTGGCTGCCTTGCCTAACCTTGCTAATATTGGTCTGTGATCTATGCCTGGCACCTAGAGCAACCACCTGGAAACCTTGAATCGGGGGATATCTGTGTCCTTAAGGCTACGTGTTCCAGAATTTATGGCCATTGCTAAAATGCCTGGGGGGTCATGTATAAGGAACTAACTTTGATTTCTTAAAGTATAAAATAAAACTGACAAGTACATTGGGCACTCGAGTCTTGTAATTGTCTTTGCATGTGTCTGTGTCATCCTTTTGTGTCTCTTTGTTCTGTGTTCATCCCCATCCTGCAAACGGGCCACGGCATAGAATCTTTAGGTTTTTCTAAATATAAGATCATGTCATCTGCAAAGAGGGACAATTTGACTTCCTGTTTTCCAAGTTGAATGCCTTTCGTTTTGTCTGTTTTGGTATCAGGGTGATGCCGGCCTTGTAGAATGAGTTAGGAAGAATTCCCTCCTCTTCAATTTTTTGGAATAGTTTGAAAAGATTGGTGTTAATTCCTCTGTATACGTTTGATAAAATTCGGCAGTGTAGCCATCCAGTCCTGGGCATTTCTCTGTTGTGAGACTTTTTATTACTGATTTAATCTTATTACTTGTTATTGGTCTGCTCAGGTTTTCTTTTTCTTTTCTTTTTTCTTTTTTTTTTTTTTTTTTGGCAGAGTTTCACTCTGTTGCCCTGGCCAGAGTGCAGTTACGTCATCAAAGCTCACAGCAACTTCAAACTCCTGGGCTCAAGCAATCCTCCTGCCTCAGCCTCCCAAGTAGCTGGGACTACAGGCATGCATCACTACACCCCACTAATTTTTTCTATTTTTAGTAGAGCGGGGGTCTTGCTGTTGCTCAGGCTAGTCTCGAACTCTTGAGCTCAAGCAATCCTCCCACCTCAGCTTCCCAGAGTGCTAGGATTACAGGTGTGAGCCACCACGCCCAGCCTCTGCTCAGGTTTTCTATTTCTTCCTGATTCAATCTTGCTAGATTGTATGTGTTCAGGAATTAATCCATTTCCTCTAGATTTTCCAGTTTCTTAGCACATAGTTGTTTATAAATCTCTGATGATGCTTTGTATTTCTGTGGTATCACTTGTAATGTCTCCTTTTTTATTTCTGATTTTGTTTAATTTGGGTCTCCTCTTTTTTTTTTTTTTTTTTTCTTGGTTAGTCTAGCTAGTGGTTTATTGATTTTGTTACTTTTTCAAAAAACCAACTTTTGGCCAGGCGCAGTGGCTCACACCTGTAATCCTAGCACTCTGAGAGGCCGAGATGGGAGGATCATTTGAGCTCAGGAGTTCGAGACCAGCCTGAGCAAGAGTGAGACCCCATCTCTACCAAAAATAGAAAAAATTAGCCAGGCACGATGGCACATGCCTGTAGTCCCAACTACTCAGGAGGCTGAGGCAGGAGGATCACTTGACCCCAGGAGTTTGAGGTTGCTGTCAGGTAGGCTGATGCCATGGTACTCTAGCTGGGGCAACAGATTGAGACTCTGTCTCAAAAAAAAACAAAACAAAACAAAACTTTTTTCAGAGCTTCCTCATTGTTGGTAAAAAAAAAAAAAAAAGAGTCAACTTTTCATTTTGCTGATCCCTTTTTTTTTAGTCTCAATTTGATATAGTTCTTCTCTGATCTTTTTTTTTTTTAAAATCTATTAATTATGAGTTTGGTTTGTTCTTGCTTTTCTAGTTCTCAAGATTTATTGTTAGGTTGATTATTTGAAATCTTTCTGCTTTTTTTTATTTTTTCATTTTTCTTTTTCTTTTTTTTTTTTTTTTTCACAACCAAACAGGGAACAAGAAAGCCCAATTTCTGCTTTTCTGATGTAGGTGTTTATTGCTATAAAATTCCCTCTTAGCATTGCTTTTGCTATATCCCATAGATTTTGGTAGGTTGTATTGCATTTTCATTTATTTCAATAAATATTTTGATTTCCTTCTTAATTTCTTCATCAACCCAATGGTCATTCAGGAGCATGTCATTTAGTTTTATTTGTATGCTTTCCAAAGTTCCTCTTGTTATTGATTTCTAGTTTTATTCGACTATGGTCTGAGAAGATACTTGACATGATTTTGATTTTTAAAAATGTATTGAGATTTGTTTTGCAGCCTACTCTATGGTCTATCCTGGAGTATGTTGTATGGATTGATGATAAGAATGTGTATCCCCCAGCTGTTGGATAAAATGTTCTATAAATACCAGTTATGTTCACTTGGTCTAAAGCGCAGTTTAAATCTCAGGTTTCTTTGTTAATTTTATGTCTAGATGATCTATTGAAGACTGAGATTAGAGTGTTGAAGCCCCCAACTATTGTTGTTAGAATCTATGTCTCCATTTAGAGCTAATATATACCTGAGTGCTCTAGTGTTGGGTGCACAACATATGAGTGTTTAGAATTATTATATTCTGTTGCTGAATCGATCCTTTTGTCATTATTATATAATGACCTTCTTTGTCTCATTTTACTGTTTTTGACTTAACATCTGTTTTATCTGATATAAGTATAGCTACCGCTTGCTTTTGGTTTCTGTTTCCATGAAATGTCTTCTTCCATCCTTTTACTTTCAGTCTATATGTGCCTTTACAAGTGAAGTGAATTTCTGTTAGGCAGCATATATTTGGGACATGGCTTTTTATCCATTCAGCCAGTCTATATCATTTAAGTGGAAATTTTTAATCCATTTACATTCAAGATTATTATTGATATGTGAGGACTTATCCCTATCACTTCCTTAATTGTTTTCTGGTTATTTTATATATCATATACTCCTTTCGTCTTATCTCTGTTCATCACTGTGCTTGGTCTGTAGTGGTAACATTTGAGCCCTTTCTCTTCTTCATTTGTGTGTTTGCTCTACCAATGAGTTTTATACTTTCATGTGTCTTGGGGTTGGTAGATATCATTCTTTTTCTTCTAGGTGTAGGACTCCCTTCCACATTTCTTATAGGGCTGGTATACTAGTAATGAATTCCTTTGGGTCTTTTTGTTTGTTTGTTTTTGTTTTTGTTTTGAGACAGAGTCTCACTCTGTTGCCCAGGCTAAAGTGTGTGCCGTGGCGTCAGCCTAGCTCACAGGAACCTCAAACTCCTGGGCTCAAGCAATCCTTCTGCCTCAGCCTTCCAAGTGGCTGGGACTACAGCATGTGCCACCATGCCTGACTAATTTTTTTCTATATATTTTTAGTTGGCCAATTAATTTGCTTCTATTTATAGTAGAGACGGGGTCTCGCTCTTGCTCAGGCTGGTTTCAACTCCTGACCTTGAGCGATCCACCCGCCTCGGCCTCCCAGAGTGCTAGGATTACAGGTGTGAGCCACTGCTCCCGGCCTCCTTTGGATCTTGCTTGTCTGAGAAAGACTTTATTTGTCCTTCAATAAGGAAGTATAACTTTTCTGGATAGCAGGGGTTTTCTTTTCAGCACTTTGAATATATCATGTCATTCCTTCCTGATTTGCAAGGTTTCAGCTGAGAAATTCACCCTTAGTCAGATAAGGGCTCCCTTATATGTGACTAGATGCTTTTCTTTTACTGTTTTTTTTGTTTTGTTTTTTAATTCTTTGCTTTTGCCTTTTGACAGTTTGACTATAATGTTCCATAGAGAAGACCTTTTGGGGTTATACCTATTTTGGAATTCTGAGCTTACAGAATGTCTATCTCTTGCTAGACTTGGGAAATTTTCAGTTATTATTTCATTAAATAGGTTTCCCATGCCTTTGTCCTTCTCTTCACCTTCTGGAACACCCAAAATCACTTTATGGTGTCTCATATGTCACATGGCTTTGTTCATTTTGTTTGTTTAGAGATGGGGTCTCATTATGTCACCCAGACTGGCCTCAAACTCCTGGGCTCAGGTGATCCTCCTCCTCAACCTCCCAAATAACAAGGACTATAAGCATATGCCCCATGACCAGCCCTGTTTGCTTTTTAAATATTTTTTAATTTTATTTTGGTTTTTTTTTTTTGGTCTGACTAGGTCATTTCAAAAGACCTGCTTTCAGGTTCTCAAATTCTTTCTTCTACTTGATCTAGTCTATTCTTGAAACTCTTGAATGTATTTTTTTTTTCTTTTTCTTTCACCAGCCTAACAGGCCCAAATTGAATGTATTTTTTATTTCATTGAATTTTTCAGTTATAGGATTTCTGTTTGGTTCATTTTTATGCTATCTACCTTTTTGGTGAATTTTTCACTCATATCCTGAATTATTTTTTGATTTGTTTGTATTTTTTTCTGGGCTCTCTTGTATCCCTCTGAGCATCTTTAATATTAGTATTTTGAATTCTTTTTCTGGTATTTCATACATTTCTTTTTCATTGGGATCTGTTACTTAGGAATTATTGTATTTCTTCAGATGTCATATTTCCTTGCTTTTTCAAGTTTCTCATGTCTTTCTGTTGATATCTGTGCATCTGGTAAAATAGTCACTTCTAATTTTTTGGATTGGCTTTCATAGAGGAAGACTTTCCTGAAGATTAATCTATGGTGTTAGTTGGGGGGGGGGGCTCTTTAGCTTTGGTTCCGGGTGCATGCAGTCGTGTAGTCCCCATCCGATTTCTGTAAACAACATCAGTGGTGTCTGTTATTTCCTCAGTGGCTTAGGCTGCAGTTGTGAGAAGAGACTGTGGTGAGGTTTTGCTAGGGATGGGAATGCCAGGTGGGTCAATCCTTGGGCCCCAGTGGTGGTAGAAGCAGGCTGAGCATACCTGTTCTTGGGTCCAGGTGGTGTGAGCAGGCACAGGTCCAAGACGGCTGATTCTTGGGCCTCCAGGTGGCTTACTTGGGTGCCAGCAGTGGCAGTAGTTGGCTGGCTTGGTGGGCAGGTCCTCGATTACTTAGGCAGCATGCATGGCATGGGTGATGGCAGTAGCAGTGGTGGGGCAATCCTCACCTTCCCAAGCCACTCACACTGGTGTTAGCAGTGGCTTCGACAGGCTTGGCAGGCCAGTCCCCGGGTCCCCAGGTCCCCAGGTAATGAATGTGGGTGTGTGCCAGTCATGGTGGCGATGGCAGGCTGGGATGGCCTGTACTGAGGCCCTTAAGAGGAGTATACAGAGGCCAGTGCTGGGGGATGTGGCAATCCCCAGGCACCCAGGCAGCATGTTTGGGCGTTGGAGGGGGGTGGTACAAGGCCGTGCAGGCCTGTCCTCAGGTGGCATGCACAGGTGCAGGCTGTGGTGGGCAGGGTGCAGCGTTCCCTGCACCCCTGCACAGCACGCCTTGGGTGGTGACAGCAACAGCTGTTGGCAGAGACAGCCTGTCCTTGGGGCACCTGCAAGCGCGCTGTGACCCTGCTCCTGGGCCAGGGGGAGTGAGGTCGCTGTCAGTTTCAGCGGCAACAGTCCTTTGTTGGTTTAGTCTGTAATCTTCCGCCATAATAAACCATAACCATGAATCTAATAGCTTCTCTGAGCTCTGTGAGTCCTTCTACTGAATCATCAAATCTCAGGATGCTCTGGGGCATCCCCAAAACAGCCCGTTCTCCTGCTTGGGCTGCAGTTCACAGTTCACTGAAGCCACTGTTTGTCTAAGTGAGCGAGACGTTGCCCAGCTGCCCGGGTCTGTTGACTCTCTGACCGGAGCCCAGACCAGAGCTCACCAGCCCAGCCCTGGTGGACACGCAGGGTCCCGCCCAGCAGGCCTCGATCTTGTCTAAGATGGAAAGTTGCTGACCGAGAAAACTGCTGAGTTTATCAGTAAAAAAAGGGAAATGGGATGATGTACCCCAAAACCACAGAGAGAAAGCATCAGTTCCTTCCCATCTGTCACCAAGTCCCTCATGCTACTTCCCAAATACTTGGTTCTCAAACATGAGGTGACTTGTCACTTTCCAGTAAATGGTCCCAGGTTGTAATACAAGGACACCGTTGCGACTCTGTCACCCACGGCCCAGCCAGGACTCCACGGAGAGCAGCCCAGGAAGGAGCCTTGGGGCAGACTCTGCAGGGAGGGGACTCTCGGGGCTCTGTCTCTGACTCGGTCACTCTTCCTACTCTTGGTCTCAGTCAGGTTTTATTTCTGCAAACTGCAAAGCAGGCCCCCCAAAGTGCCCTCCTTTAAAATCAAGTATTCATCATTTTTCCAAAAGATGGCAAGAAACAATGGGGATGGGAAGTCAACCACTGGTAGGGTTCCAAGGTCCCAGGACCACGTGGCACTGACAGATAGTGACTGAAGCCAGGTCTAGTTGCACGGACACAGAGGCTCACCTTTCCCA
Organism: Microcebus murinus; assembly: GCF_040939455.1. Lineage (NCBI taxonomy): Eukaryota > Metazoa > Chordata > Mammalia > Primates > Cheirogaleidae > Microcebus > Microcebus murinus. Next base: position 68,307,356 of record NC_134119.1, on the reverse strand, counting down.
GGAGAAAAGTAGGAGGGTGAAGAGTCTATCACAGTGCTCACAGTGGAAATCCCCAAATTCGTATGTGTAAGTTTGTGTATCTGTGCGCGTGCACATGTACGCAGGTATCCATCTATGTGTGTCTGAAAGCGTCTGTCTGCTTGTGTGTCTGTGTGTCTTTGTATGTGTATCTGCCCGTGGGTGTGCATGTCTGTGGCTCTGAGTGCATGTTTTGTACCTGTGTGTTGACATGCAGTGAAAATATCCAAGTGTGTGTGTGTATGTGTGTATGTGCACGTGTACACCCACGCACATGCTAGGCATTTGAAACTAGCCTCGTAGGCTAACATTGAGAAGGACCCTACACATCTTGGGCACCACATTAAGGATTTGTGTCTTTATTTCTGTAAACACAACACAGTGTTTACCAGCAGGAGAATTGTGCTCATAATTATAAATATACGATGTGGTCACCTGTTGTAAAAGACCCAGGAGTGACTGACCCCAGCCTCGGACTCGTTCTGCACGGTGAGGCTCCTCCCTTCCTGACTTGCAAGGAGTATCTCCGAGCCTGGGGCCTGGTCTGTTGCACTGACAGCGACCTTTCCACCAGGCTGTGCTGGCCTCAGGGGGGCCAAATCTCGAGCCTCTAGGATCCTGGAGTTATCCCAAGTAGAGTCAGGGCATGAAATGGAATTCACATTTAAGAATATAAGCAGCAGCCAGGCGTGGTGGCTCATGCCTGTAATCCTGGCATTCTGCGAGGCCGAGGCGGGAGGATTGCTCAAGGTCAGGAGTTCAAAACCAGCCTGAGCAAGAGTGAGATCCCTGTCTCTACTATAAATAGAAAGAAATTAATTGACCAACTAATATATATAGAAAAAATTAGCCAGGCACAGTGGCACATGCCTGTAGTCCCAGGGAGGCTGAGGCAGGAGGATTGCTTGAGCCCAGGAGTTTGAGGTTGCTGTGAGCTAGGCTGACGCCATGGCACTCTAGCCTGGGCAACAGAGTGAGAATCTGTCTCAAAAAAAGGATATGAGCAGGGGCCGCACAGGTGCTGAGTAAGCAGGTAACTTCCCCAGACTCCACCCAGGTCTTGCTATCCTGGGGGATAAGTCTGGGAGGAGTTCGGACCAGGTGCAGGGACAGAAGCTCCAGGACTACAGTGATGGGGCGTTCCCAGGGAGCGGCAGAGGGAGTGACAAAGGGTGCGGCTGAGAGGCCTGTTTCTCTCTCCTCCCATAGGAGGAGAAATAATCAGAAACAGGCTGGGCACAGTGGCTCACACCTGTAATCCTAGCACTCGGGGAGGCCGAGGCAGGAGGATTGCTCAAGGTCAGGAGTTCAAAACCAGCCTGAGCAAGAGCAAGAAGCCGTCTCTACTATAAATAGAAAGAAATTAATTGGCCAACTGTGAGGAGTCGAGACATTGCACACCTGCAAGGCCCACACCCCCAGTGAAGCCGGAACCAACATCCGGCTTCTGGAAACTGTTGCTTGCTTGCTTGTTTGCACCAACTTTGCATTGTTCGAACCCCTGTATAGTGGGGCTACCAGACAACCAATCATGTTAAAGGTCAATGCATGATCCACGCGTGATCAGTCACTGCATAGTGTATGCACCATAGGGATAAAAGGCACGCTGCAACCCCAGTCGGGGTCCTTGCCTACCAGAGTGGCCACTGCGTTGGTGCTCAAGGCTTGGACCCTGGCTAGCCAGAAAATAAACTCCTCTTGTGTGTTTGCATCCTCGGTGTCCCTGTCTCTCTGTTGGGTAGGGTGGTGAGAGGTAGTCGACTCCCAACACAACTAAAAATATATAGAAAAAAAATTAGCCGGGCATGGTGGCGCATACCTGTAGTCCCAGCTACTCGGGAGGCTGAGGCAGGAGGATCGCTTGAGCCCAGGAGTTTGAGGTTGCTGTGAGCAAGGCTGACGCCACGGCACTCTAGCCTGGGCAACAGAGTGAGACTCTGTCTCAAAAAAAAAAGAAGAAGAAATAATCAGAAACAATGCCACACTCCAGGTGGAGGATTCGAGAAGGCCATGTATGCGATTGGCTGAATGAAGACCCCCAAAGATATCCCTATCTTAAGCCCTGGAACCTGTGGATGTGTTTCCTTACACAGCAGAAGGGACTTCGCAGGTGAGATTATGCTAAAGCTCCTGGGGTGGTGGATTACCTTGGATTATCCAGGAGGGTCCTAAATGTGACGGGAAGTCTATAAGAGAGCGGCAGAGGGAGATGGGACATCAGAAGGGGTAAAAAGATGTGTGACAATAGAAGCAGAGATTGGAGTGACGTAGCCACAAGCCAAAGGCTGCTCATAGCCACCCAGACCTGCAGGAAGCAAGGAACAGAGTCTCCCCCAGAACTTCGAGAAGGAACCAGCCTGCAAACACCTTGGCTCAGACAGCAAGAGAAGAAATGTGTGTTGTTTGAAGCCACTAACTTTGTGATCATTTGTCACAGCAGCAGTGAAAACGAACGCAGTGTGTAAATGACACGGGGTGGGTTGTCTTCTTGGAATAAGAAACCTCTGAGCTGGGCTGACAGAATCCCAGGGGAAAGAACTTGATGACTCATTGATTTATTTGACAGCTTAGAAAATTAAGCAATGGTCAATATTCAGAAAACTTAGAAGGCAGGAACGAAAGTGCTGTCAGACTGTGATGATGTTGGAAGAACAGGATCCTTGGAAACAGGGAAGGAAGTGGGATAAATTATTCTTTCTTTAGCCATACTGCTGGCTTCCAGGGGGGCTATAAAAGAAATAGATAGGACTCTTCCTCCTTGACAGCCAGAGAGAATGAGAAGTGATGTCCCTATGTCAATGGCAGATGGCCCCTTTCAGGCCAGCCCTCCTACAAATAATTAACAACTAATTATCTCTAGATGAAATATAAAAACAATTACCTGCCAACAGGGAAGAGCAACAAATGGCAGGTAGCTTCTGAAGCAGAGTCATCACTTGGCTGAAGGGGACATTAATTCCCCTCAACTCCTCTTTTGTAAGGATTTTTGCCTGAGGGAAGACCTCAAGTGGCATCAGAAGGGATGACTAAATCTTTGCTAGAAATCTGCAGTCTTACTGGCTTGAACTAAAGGACAGAGTTTGGCAACCACATAGGAGGAAATAGAGGAGCTGTCTTAGAAAGGAGAGAGTCACAAAGAGGAGCCCCCAAGTATTGCATATAAACTCTTCCCGAATATCTGGTGAGCCTCGTGCAATGCCTGCACATCTCAGACTCCTGGCCATCCCAGAGAAGGCTTAAGGAACTGAACAGAGAGATTTCAGTTGCTGTTCAGCTCAGGGAAGACAGAATTTAGCATTTGAATCCAGCCAAAGACACTGTGTGCCAAAACAAAACATCAAGACACCTCAGAGGAATAAAAAATAAACCAGAGTTATCATAACACATAATTCATAATATCTAGAGTATACCACAAAATGACTAAAAGAGTGAACAAACAGGAAAATGTGACTTATACTCAAGATAAAAGACAATGAAGACAGACACACAAAGATAAACTGGATGTTGGGCTTGGCGGACAAGTATTTTAAAGCAGCCATAATAACCATGCTCAAAGACATAAACGAAAATATGCTCATAATGAATGAACACATATTAATACTTAGTACAGAAAGGGAAATTATTAAAGGGAATTAAATGGAAATTCTAAAGCTAAAAAATACAAAATGAGAAAAGGAAGAGTGAAGGTGACAGATGATTGATTGGGAAGGGAGGGAAAGCTGGAGCAAGAATAAGCTATAATTGGTAAAGTAAAAGAAGGGTAGGCATGGTGGCTCAGGCCTGTAATCCTAGCACTCTGGGTGGCAGAGGCAGGAAGATCACTTGAGGTCAGGAGTTTGAGACCAGTCTGAAAAAGAGCAAAAGCTCATTTCTACAAAAAACAGAAAAATTAGACGGGCGTGGTAGCGTGTGCCTGTAGTCCGGGCTACTTGGGAGGCTGAGGCAGGAGGATTGATGGAACCCAGGAGTTTGAAGTTGCTGTGAGCTAGGCTGATGCCATGTCACCTAGCCCAGGTGACAGAGTGAGACTGTATCTCAAAAAAAATAAATAAATAAAAATAAAGGAATGGAATTTAGGGCAGTGAAATTAGTATAATACTATAATGGTAGATACATGTCATTATACATTTCTCCAAACTCATAAAATGTACAACACCAGGAGGGAACCCTAATGTAAACTATGGCCTTTGTGTGACAACGATGTCATCAGTTGTAACAAACGTGCCACTCTGGTGGGGGATGTTGATAACTGAGGAGGCTGGGCATGCATGGGGACAGGAGGTATATGGGAACTCTTTGTTCTTTCCTCTCAATTTTCCTGTGAACCTAAAACTGCTCTTAAAAAACAAAGTTTATCTTCAAAACATGACAGAGCCAGAATTTGAACCCAGGCAGTCTGGCTGCCAAGTCCATGCTCTTAGTCACCACCATGAACTACCAAAAGGGAGGGGGGGAAGAAAGGAATGAAGTGCTCCTCCAAAACATCACTCGGAGTGAAAGAAGCCAGACACAAAAGGCCACATATCGTAGGATTGCATGAGGTGTCGGGAATACACACATCCATAGAGGCTGCCATGTTTGTGTCTCTCAAAAATTCATGTCGAAACTTGAACCCCAATGCAGTAACATTAAGAGTTGGGAACTTTAGGAGGTGATTAGGTCACAAGGAGGCCCTTGATCTTGGACTTCCCAGCTTCCAAAACTGTAAGAAATAAATTTCTGTTCTTGAAAAAGCTCTGGAACTAGATAGTGGTGATGGCTGCATGATATTGTGAATGTACTAAATGCCACTGAATTACGCACTTTAAAACAGTTAAAACAGTACATTTTATAGTATATGTAGTCTATCACGATTTTTAAAATGTCCTTCAGGGCCACCCACGAGTAGGGTACTAGTCTAAAAACAGTATATTTCTGGCTAGTGCCAACCTAGCATGCCAAACTATGAACTAGGACTGCATAATTTATTTTTTGGTGTGTTAGTTTCCTAGGGCTGTCAAAAGAATGTACCACAAACTGGGAGAGCTTAAAACAACAGAATTTTATTCTTACAGTTCTGGGGGTCAGAAGTCTGAAATGAGGGTGTCATTAGACCCGTGCTCTCTCCAAAGGCTCTGCGGTTGGATTGATCCTTCCTGGCCTCTTCCAGTTTCCAAAGGTTGCCGGCAGTCCTTGGCTGTTGACATACCGTTCCAATCCCTGCCTCTTCCGTCACATGACCCTCTCCCTAGGTGTTGTCTGTACTTGTGTCTCTTCTTCTTGTCTCATAAGATCACCAGCCTGGCCAATCCCATTTCTAAATAGGCATGTTCTAACATTCTGGAAAGGACATGAATGTTGGGGGTGTTAGAGCCTAGGGACCATAGGTAGCCAATAACCAGCCATTAGCTTCTGTATTATGGTTGCTTGCTTGCTTAGGATAGTGGGAAATTTTCAGTTGACCCTTATCTGACTCCGCACCTGCCATCTCGCCTCTGCTAGGGTAATTAAGTTTAGAAACTAAGGAGAAGGGGGCCAGGCGTGATGGCTCTCGCCTGTAATCCTGGCACTCTGGGAGGCCAAGGTGGGCGGATTGCTCAAGGTCAGGAGTTTGAAACGAGCCTGAGCAAGAGTGAGACTCCCGTCTCTACTATAAATAGAAAGAAATTAATTGGCCAACTAATATATATATATATATAAAAATTAGCCGGGCATGGTGGCGCATGCCTGTAGTCCCAGCTACTCGGGAGGCTGAGGCAGGAGGATTGCTTGAGCCCAGGAGTTGGAGGTTGCTGTGAGCTAAGCTGATGCCACGGCACTCTAGCTCGGGCAACAAAAGTGAGACTCTGTCTCAAAAAAAAAAGAGAAAGAAACTAAGGAGAAGGACGGTGGTGCATGGCACAACTGCCCACAAGATATAGTCGCTAGTCCAGGGTCAAAACTCCCTGGACCCTTGAGGCACCTGACATGCTTTATGTACCTAGTGAAACACGGTCGGGCTTAGATCACAGGATGCAGGATATATTTAAACTTGATGTTGTTAATAATGAGGATACTTCAGAGGCATCCTCTCGGCTGAATCTTAGCTGTAGCAGGTAACTCCTACAAAACCCATCTCCAGGCTCCAAAAACCCCTGATTGTGCTAAAACAAGATAGAAATGTAAGATTAATGCTTTCCCTCGCTTCTGTAAAAGTGCTTGCTAATTAGATTTTTAGAGTGTATTTTTTTTTGCCTTTAAAAAGAGACCGTTTTTGCCTTCTCATCACTACTTTCTGTGCCTGCCTCTCTGCAGGACAGGAGTATTCCTGGCCAGTAAATGAAGACTCACAATTTGGCCCAATTCGGTTTCTAAAGTGGTTTTTTCTCACGCTTTGGACTATAACGGGGGGCCGGGGAGGAGCACTATCCAACCCAGCACACTTAGTCAATTGGTCCTGGGAAATTGCACACCTGGTCATGGTTTAACACTCAGAGTGAGGCCACAGAGCAGCAGACAGATGACACCGGAGTCTGGGTGCCTGTTAATGTAACTGGCCCATGCGTTCTGTTCCCACGGGACCCTTCTCCCAGGGGAGGGCTAATGCCACGCCCAACCTCAGGACGCAGCAGGGCAGGTGACCAGCTCCTGATGTGCAGGATGAGTGACATTGTCACTTAGTGCCCCACGACTGGATAGTAGGTATCTACTGGGAACCAACAGAAAGGCAGGCAGGGGACTTCTGTAGCTCACAAGGCAGAGCTGATGTTATCACAGCCTGGGCTTGCTGAAGAACCTCTCTTGCCCTGGGCCTCACTCAAAACTAGCAGCGTTGCATTTCTCCCCGTGTTAAGTTACGAGGCAGGGTGTTATACGAGAACTAGTGTTGAAGAAAATAAGAGGCATACTAAGGACTCATCGTCCATCTACTCAGCAAATCCTTCATTATCTTTTTCAAATGAATTATTGCAGATGCTCAACAAGTCCTTCCAAGTATTTACTATTTAACTTTGCATTTTTTTTTTTTGAGACAGAGTCTCACTTTGTTGCCCAGGCTAGAGTGAGTGCCGTGGCGTCAGCCCAGCTCACAGCAACCTCAAACTCCTGGGCTCAAGCGATCCTCCTGCCTCAGCCTCCCAAGTAGCTGGGACTACAGGCATGCGCCACCATGCCCGGCTAATTTTTTTTGAATATATATATTTTTAGTTGGCCAATTAATTTCTTTTCTATTTTTAGTAGAGACGGGGGTCTTGCTCTTGCTCAGGCTGGTTTTGAACTCCTGACCTCAAGCAATCTGCCCTCCTCGGCCTCCCAGAGTGCTAGGATTACAGGCATGAGCCACCCCCCAGGGGCCTAACTTTGCATTTGATTATAACCTCCTTGTTGAGAGAACACAGAGAATCACGGAACATGATTCCTAGAAGGGAAGGGTTCCTAGAGACCATCAGTGTGGACAAGATCCTAGTTCTGGGAACACACCAGGGTCCGGAGAGGGTAAACGGTGGGCTGGGATCCCACACCTGGTGACAGCGGTGGTGCTGGTGGTATTTTTCAGTTCTCACTTCAAAACTCATTACAATCTGGGACTGCAGAGGCCACGTGGCTCTGTAAATGCTCTTGCCTGCTGGTTTTACTTTCCGTCTATGTTACTGTCTGGTTGTGGTTCGACTTAAGATGGGGCAAACCCCACTCCCGCTGGCCACAGACGCCACCTGGCGGTGGAGTCCGGAGTCCATGCTTTTTTCCAGCCTATTCTAATCCTGCTTTTTTTTTTTTTTTTTTTTTTTTGAGACAGAGTCTCACTTTGTTGCCCTGGCTACAGTGAGTGCCATGGCGTCAGCCTAGCTCACAGCAACCTCAAACTCCTGGGCTCAAGCGATCCTCCTGCCTCAGCCTCCCAAGTAGCTGGGACTACAGGCATGTGCCACCACGCCCGGCTAATTTTTTCTATATATGTATTAGTTGGCCAATTAATTTCTTTCTATTTATAGTAGAGACAGGGTCTCGCTCTTGCTCAGGCTGGTTTTGAACTCCTGACCTCGAGCAATCCGCCCGCCTTGGCCTCCCAGAGTGCTAGGATTACAGGCATGAGCCACCGCGCTCGGCCAAATCCTGCTTTTTTTTTGAGACAGGGTCTCACTTTGTTGCCCAGGCTAGAGTGAGTGCCGTGGCGTCAGCCTAGCTCACAGCAACCTCAAACTCCTGGGCTCAAGCAACCCTCCTGCCTCAGCCTCCCGAGTAGCTGGGACTACAGGCATGTGCCACCATGCCCGGCTAATTTTTTCTATATATATTATTTGGCCAATTAATTTCTTTCTATTTATAGTAGAGACGGAGTCTCACTCTTGCTCAGGCTGGTTTCGAACTCCTGACCTCGAGTGATCCGCCCTCCTCGGCCTCCCAGAGTGCTAGGATTACAGGCATGAGCCACCGCGCCCAGCTTCTAATCCTGTTTTTAAATATCAGTCAGAATCCTTTACACTGATTCCCCTGACTCTAGAATGGGTGCCCACCTGGGCATTTTTTTTTCCAGCTCACAGAGAAAGACCGTGATGGAGAAAGGGTTAGTGCCCAGGAGAAAGACCGTGATGGAGAAAGGGTTAGTGCCCAGGTGATATCTCTCCACATCGTGCTGGGTCTCCGGGTCACAGTTGCCATCTCTGACTTCCTGATGAGGAACTTGGGCTCAGAGACGTGAAGACACCGGTCCAAGTCCACACAGTTTGGACGCAGTAGTTTCAGCTTCTGCCTCACTCCTGGAATGGAAAAATCACTCCTAATTTCACCGTTACTAAGTAACGTTTAATTCATCCCTTCCTCCATTTTTGCCAAAAGATGGAGCCACACTGGGCCACTGTCATCTTATACTGTTTAAGGTCAATTAATGACATTCCAGAGCTCCAGCTTAAAAATAGTCTTCATATGTAACGAAATGATCCAAGATGGAGATAGAGTCTGTGTTGATTGATACAGCTGTCTCTTCTAGCCTGTTCAACATTCCATCCCACGTAAATATATGTAAAGGTGATAGGTAAATTATGAAAAACATCTTCTGCACAGCAAGGACAAAGACTTTTGAACAGCAAATGGCAAGGACTTCCCAGGCCAAAGTCCATGAAAAAGCTGGAACCTGAGAGGGGAGTTAGGACTGAAGATATTTTGCCCTGAGAACCTTGAGTGCCCCAGTGAACTTGAACTTGGGCCTTGACATTTGCAATTGTTCCTGCCAGTAAGTTGGAGGCAACATCAGTCAGGGATGCTTCAAACTAAATCCAAGTCCCAAGGACCTCTGTTCTTCAGCTATCATTGCCCAACAAAAAAAGGCTGGCTATGGCCACAGCTGCTCAGAGATGTATTTTTCCTATTTTTTAAAAATGATCGAGGCTGGCACGGTGGCTCACGCCTGTAATCCTACCATGTTTCCCCAAAATTAAGACAGGGTCTTATATTTATTTTTCCTCAAGAAGATATCCTAGGGCTTATTTTCAGGGGATGTGTTATTTTTTTTAAGTACGGTACAACAATCTACATTTATTCAAATATAGTTAAGTCATCTTCTTCTGGAACATCATCATAACTCTCCAAACCCCGAATTCCATCCTAAATTTCTTGCGACTCTATTTCCTTTAGAACCATTGTCCCCAATCTCTCATGTCCAGCAATAGAGCTCTCATGGGGCAGATGAGAAGGGCTGCTCGTCTTCTTTCCCGCTCCTCGATGAAATGCATGGGTTGTGCAGATGCACTGCATAGCCACACCCATCACTAGGTCTTATTTTCTGGGTAGGGCTTATATTGCACAACTGCTTAGAAATCCTGCTAGGTCTTCTTTTCGGGGAAAACACAGTAGCACTCTGGGAGGCTGAGGCAGGTGGATCGCTCAAGGTCAGGAGTTCAAAACCAGCCTGAGCAAGAGCAAGACCCCGTCTCCACTAAAAATAGGAAGAAATTAATTGGTCAACTAAAAATATATAAAGAAAAAATTAGCCAGGCATGGTGGTGCATACTTGTAGTCCCAGTTACTTGGGAGACTGAGGATCGCCTGAGCCCAGGAGTCTGAGGTTGCTGTGAGTTAGGCTGATGCCACAACACTATAGCCTGGGCAACAGAGTGAGTGAGACTCTGTCTCAAAAAAAAAAAAAAAAAAAATGATCTTGCTCTGTTCAGCACCAAGAGGTGAAGGATAATAAAGTAAAAGCCAGAAAAGATGACCTTCATCACTACAAATGATGAGACAAATACCATGATTCTACTTATGTGAGGTAACTAAAGGAGTCAAATTCAGAGGCACAAAGTAGAATGGTGGTTGGCAGGGGCTGGGAGGGGGCAATGGGGAATTGTTTAATAGGAATTCAGTTTCAGTTTTACAAGATGAAAACAGCTCAGGAGATGGGTAGTGGTGATGGTTGCACAATATTACACATTTATTTAATAACACTTAACCATTTATAAATAGTTAAGATGTAAATTTTCTGTTATGCATATCTCCCCACAATTTAAAATTTTTTAAAATTTCATTTTAATGCCATAAAAGGAAAAAAAAATACATCAGCCCTCGTTAGCAATTAGCACATGGGATCACAAGACTTTGAGTCACCGCAGATTGCCTGGGGTCCTCCCAAGCCACAAGAGAACGGGAGGATGGGACAGCTGGCTCTTCAGCAGAGGGGGACCCCAAACTCTCGTTGCAGCCACCCAGCCCCTTCTGTTCCGGAGTTGTCCTGACTGCAGTGCATGACAAGGACCTCGGGGACACGGCACACTTGGCTTGTCATCCTTTCGCTGTCTATGTAAACAATAAACGGTCTGAATCTGAAAGTGGCTTGTTATGTCTTTACCGGCTCAATCAGTCACCGTCTTGCTTTGCCTGTGCCTTGCTAAGCGTGTGTGCTTGGCAACAAATGAATATCATCTTATCTTTATTTTTATTGCTGTCTTTCACCCAAGACTGCCCTCCCCCGGGCTTTTCTCAAAGACAAGACACACATGCTGGAGGAAATTCTTCATTTTATTTTTGCTCATCACCCCCCTCCCTCACCTAAATGCAGCCCCTCCCCCAACACCTTCACAAAACACTGATTTTCTCCCAGAGCTAAAATGAACACCCAGTCACCCACCATGACAGCCCCCCGCTCTGCCCCTCCTCATATCCACCTGCTCTGCGAGCTTGGCCACATTTTGGCTCCCTCCCCAAGGTCCCTTGCCATGCTTTTCTGCTTATATCATACGGGTCCCCGTCCTGAAGCCTCCCTGACTCACGTCCCCATCGGCATAGGCACCCTGCTCTAGCCCACGGCCCCTCCACCCACCACCAAGAACCACCTGCAAGAAACCAGATTGGAAATTCAAGAGACCAGTCTCCAAGCTCTCCCTGCTGCCTGCGTTCCCTGTGGGCCTCCCCCAGCCTCAGCTGCTACTTGAGGGTGTTAGACGTTGACTGAGGCCAAACATTGCTTGATTCTGGGGAGAGAAGAGGGAAACACAGTCCAGAAATGGGCAAGAGAGACAGTAAGGACAAGAGCTGGGGGGTCTGGAAGGAAGCTGGGGGGAGGGAGGGTGGTCATGGCCCCAGACACGGAAGTGAGCCAGTGCTGATGCCCAGCGCCCTGCTAGCTGCTGCGGGACCTCTGGCTCCGAGCCTTGTACACCTCGATGAGCAGGTCCTTGACGTACTGGATCTCGCGCTCCACCGACTCTGCCCTCTCCCGCAGCTCCCGGTTCCGTGCCTCCAGCCCCTGGCACTCGCCCTCCAGGGCCTCGCCCTCTGCCCGCTTCCTCTGGCGGTACCTCAGAGCTGCAGACTTGTTCTGGTCTCTCTTCTTTTGCTTGCGGTCCCCTCGGGCGGTGGCAGGACTGGGGTAGGGGGCAGGGCGAGAGGGTGGAGGTGGAGGAAGAGGAGGAGGAGGAGGGGGCTGCTGTGGTGGGGACAGGGGCACCAACCCGGCCTCCCCTTGCCCGGCCTCGCTGCGGCAGTAGATGGCCAGCAAGTCCAGGGTGTCCAGGGCAGGGGGCTGGGGGAGGTCGAAGGTAGGGAGGGGGAGAGGGAGGGAGGGGGCTGGTGGCAATGGTGGTGGTGGTGGTGGTGGGGAGGGTGGTGGGAGGAGTGGGGCATCAAGGAAGAAGTCTTCCATCTGTTCCAGCTCCTTCTTAAGGAGGGAGGCCATGGCTTCCAGGTCAGGTGGGGATGGGGAAGGTGGGGGAAGGGCACCTGAGGGCAAGGGGGGTTCCAGAGGGAGGAGGGCTGTAAAGTCAACTCGCTCAGTCATCCAGTCGGAGAAGCCATCACCTGGGGTTGAAGGGGTGACATAAAGTTCCCTGAGTTCCTGATCCTCCACCCAAACAGGTGCCCACTCATGTCTGTCCCATTTAGGCTCATATGTCCCATTCATTCAGTAAAATAACCAACCAATGAATCATCAAACCAGTCAACAAACCAATGAACTAGTCAACCAACCAGTCAACCATCTAACCAGTCAACCAACCAATCAACCAACCAGTTGACCAGCCAACCAATGAACTAGGCAACCAATCAATCAGTGAATCAGTCAACCTACCAAATGAATCAGTTAACCAACCAATTAACTGTTAACCAAGCAATCAATGAACCAACAACCAAAAAATCAGCTAATGAAAGAACCTGGCAACCAACCAACAAAACATCCACCACTATTTCTTCACACATTCCAGTAACCCCTTTAGTGAGCACCCTCTATCTACAGTATCTCTGATTTATTCTCTGGTTTATTCTTTTATTTATTTATTTTTTTGAGATAGGGTCTTGCCTGTTGCCCAGGCTGGAGTGCAGTGGCATCACCATAGCTCACAGCAGCCTCAGACTCCTGGGCTTAAGCGATCCTCCCACATCAGCCTCCCTAGTATCTGGGACTACAGGCGTGCACCACCACACCCGACTAATTTTTTATTTTCTGTAGAGACCGGATCTTGCTATTGCCCAGGCTGGTATCAAATCTTCTGGCTTCAAGCAATCCTCCTGTCTTGGCCTCCCAAAGATTTATTCTTAAAAGGCAAACCAGATCACATTTCACTCACACACTCTCTCTCTCACACACACCCCCATCCTGTCTCATCTTTATTCAATAATTATTGAAAACCCACCATGTGCCAAGCATTTGGGATACAGTAATGAATAAAATAACTCCTGCTTCAGGACTTCCGCATATGCTCTTCCCTTAGGTCTTTTCATGGCTCATTCCTTCCCATCTTTTAGGTCTCAGTCAACGTGTTACCTATTTGGAGAAGGTTTCCTAGCTACCTATTCTAAACTAGGTCCCCTCTGTCATTCTTCAGCTCAGCTGCTAAGTGTTTCCCACTTGTCCCAATACAACATCATTTAATTTGTCTCTTGTCTGTTTCCCCACTGCAGTATGAGCTCCAGGAGGGCAGGGATCATGTTACTCTTGTCCCTAGCCATATCCTCAGCACCAAAAACATTGCCTGGCACATTGTAGGCACTCAATAAATATTTAATGAATGAATGAATAAATAATTCTTCCTTCCCCCTTTTCCCCTGCCCCCTATACCCTAGCTGACCCCATCTCCACTCCCCACCTGCCCTTACCTGCCAGGGGCTCTCCCCCCCCTGGAAGCCCGCCCTCCAGGGCTCCCCCGAGGACCTCATAGGGGCCCAGGGGGGCAGGGGCCAGGGGGAGCTTCCCATAGTCTACGAGCCAGCCCAGCCCACTAGCTGGGAGCAGGGCCCTGTCCAGCTCCAGCCCCAGGGTCGCCAGGAGTGACATGGCCGTAGCACACGTGCTGAGCACCGATGGCAACGGAGAAAGCTGCACCAACAGCTGGTAGGAAGCTCTGGAGGTTGCTCAGCTGGGCGAAGACAGGCACCAAGGCGAAAGTGGAGGACCTGCATGCATGAGACAAGAGTGGGTGGGTCAGAGGCCAGCCTTGCCCACCAGCCAAAATCACAGGGAAACCAAGTCACATTTTCATGTCTCTGGAACTGCTCCTTCCCCCTTCCAACCAGGGCTTGGGACTAAGCCTCACTATTTTAGAATTCTAAATCTGCACTTTCTTTCCCCAAATCTCCAAGCCCCACCCACTCCCAAGGGAATTCTCTTTAGGTCCTACCTTCTTTTCTTCAGAATTCCCAAGCCCCACCCTTTCCCCCAACACAGAAACCTAATGGTCTCCCAGGGGAATTACCTTAAGCCCCTCCCATCCACCTCATAATATTCCTCTTCACTAAAAAAACTTAATCCCAGGGGAATTTTCTTCCAGCCATGCCCCTTCCTCTAAAATATTTCCTTCAGGCCCCCACTCCCTTCCTAGAGTTCATCCCAAATCAGTTCCCAGGGGAATTCGCCCATGCCCTGGTCCTCCATCAACGTTGTCCACTCAAATCCCACGCCTCCACTTTATTTAGCCCCGCCCCTCACTGTGTACCTGACTCCGCCCCTCCCCGAGGATTTCCCCATAGGCCCCGCCTCTTCGTCCCATCGAAACCCACCCCTCAGCTACCGGTTGGCTTAGCCCGCCCCTTCTCACAATGGGCTCTCCCCAAGCCCCACCCTTAGCGACGGCTGTGCTCCTAGCTCCATCCCCTTCAAAACGGGTTGTCTCTAGGCCCCGCCTTCTATCCTGTCAATCTAAGCCAGTCCCCGCCCCATTGGGTTCCCGAATGAGAGCCAGGCGGAACCGGGAAGGTGGGGGCGGGGACAGGCGGAAACAGCTACCCAACCCCCACCCTTCCACACGCGGCTCTCTTGCCGAGGATCACAGCGCATGCTCCGCCTCCGGAGCGGTCCAAATGCTCTCACGCCTCTGCGCTCCTGGGGAATTAGTGCGCATGTGCAGCCGTTTACGGTCCACCCTCGTACATTACCGGGCTTTGGGGGCTGATGCGCACTAGCAACTGCGCGCACACAGAATCGTTCAGAAAAAAACAAAATGAACAAGTAAAACTTTTTCTGGGGACTAGTGTGCAGGCGTAACTGCATGTAAACCGACCTTAAACACCAGCTCTCTTAAACGCACCCTCCCCGAGCCAAGTGCGCATGCTCGGCCGCGCGCACACGGCCCATCGTCTCTCTTCTGCGCCTGCGCGACCGTGATTCCCCAGTCCCGTCTCCCCACCCCCAGGCCCGGTTGTGAGGGCCGCGAGCTGCGAAAGGGCGGGAAAGGCGGTTGGAGAGGGAGGGGCGAGCGGTTACTCACTCCATGGCTGCGGAAAGGAGAGGCAGCAGCTGCCTCGGCTGAAGAAAGAAGGCGGGAGCGGAGAGCGCAGGCGCGGTGAGCAGGGAGTCGGGTCCGGGGCACAAAGGGGTCGCGGCTACAGAGCCATGGCCGGGGCTACGCAAATGGAGGCGGCGTCGCGGCAGTGTGAGGAGAGGTCATGATCTAAGGACGGGGAATGAGGCGGCCTCGGGGACTTGGGACAGATATAGCGGAGGTGGCGCAGCACGGCCCTCCCGGATCCTTCCGCGCCCCGCCCACGCGCGGCCCCAACCGGGAGGTGGCCAGACCTCCTCTTGGGGATCTGGGGATCCGATCTCCTCCTTCAGACCGCTGAGGTTCGGCCCTCTCCTCCTTCTGACCCTAGAATTCGATCCTCTCGTCTCCCTGACTCTGGGGGTTGGATCCCCTCCTCCCTCTGACCCAGGAGTTCGGCCCTCTCCTTGTGGCTCTGGGGACTGGTTTCCTCCTCCCTCCTGACTCTGAACTCTGGTCGTTTTCTCTCTCTGCCTACGGTCCTGTTTCCTGTCTCTCTGCCTCTGAGGTCCGACCTCCGTCTTATTTTGGGGATCCATCCCCATCCTTTTCCCTCAGACCCGCACCAGTTCATTTCTCTTTTCCCTGCTTCTTGAATTTCCTTCGATGTGTTTAAAGACTTTGACAAAAGAATGAAAAGAGATTAATTTTTTAAAACAAAATAGTAAAATAAAAGAAAATATTTTTGAAAAAGAATTTCCTTCTAGTTACACTTTCATCTTATCACCCAACTGCCTTCCCACCCTGAGAACCCTCCTGGGTTAGTCAGTCTGGCGTGTGTCACAAGGACCGCCCTCCATTCAAATCAGACCTGCCAGGGTGGCCTCGGGCAAATAACTTGAGTTCTCTGGCCTCATTTCCCTATCTGTAAAATAAGGAGAAATATCTTCTATCTGGTGAGGTGGTTTTGTGAGAATCAAGGCGATGTCTGCCATGTCATAAGCACAGCTTGGTTCTTACTTGCCTGTTCTATGTATTTTATTTTATGTTTTTTTGTTTTTTGTTTTTTTTTTCTGAAACAGTCTCACTCTGTTGCCCGGGCTAGAGTGCCTGGCATCAGTTTAGCTCACAGCAACCTCAAGCTCCTGGGCTTTAGGGATCTCTCCTGCCTCAGCCTCCCAAATAGCTAGGACTACAGGCACTGGCCACCACACCGGGCTAATTTTTCTATTTTCTCACTATATCTTTAGTAGAGATAGGGTCTCTTGCTGAGGCTGGTCTTGAACTCCTGACCTCAAGTAATCCTCCTGCCTCAGCCTCTCAGAGTCCTAGGATTACAGGTGTGAGCCACTACACCTGGCCATATTTTATTAGTAGTAGAAATTCAGGGGCCCAATCTCACCTCTTGCTCCCCTATCCCCAAGAGCCCCAGACTCTGGGCCATCTGTCACCTTCTGATGGGTCATTCTTGTGTCTTCCTCACTCCTCCAAGGTGTCAATATCCTGCCATCCTCATCCTCCCAGTTCCAAATGACGGATGCCCCCTCTGCTTGTCCTCCAGCCCTTGCCCTGACTTCCTTTCAAACAGTCCTGGGCCTCAGCTGCCTCCCACTGGGTAGGAACTGTACCGACCCTGACAGAAATGGGAGACCTGTTTCCATCTAGTAAGAGAGAGGAAGCTTGGTAGCCATCCTGCCCCTCCCCATGTGCTGGGCCCTTCCTCACTGTTGGTGAATGTGACTCTTCTTTGTTACAAAAGCCCTAATCTTTTCCACCCTGCATCCATCCACTTCAGGGCGCCCCATCTGGAGTTGAGCTTTTATCCTTTCTGTGTCAGATAAGAGGCTGAATCAAGCTCCAGCGAAGATGGGGGAACCCTGGTATTGAGCATTGCGCACAGGCTTCTTTATTCTCCCTTCCCTTTTGAATGTAGGAAGTCCTTCTTTGAGTCTGACCACCTTCCCTAAGATCACTGACTGTTCACTCTGCCAGTATTTGAGCACTTGCCCTGTATCTCCTTGGGCCCATAGAGGCAGTGTTATTCCCTAGGCAGTATATAGACTCTCAGTTAAGAGCACACATTCTGGAGCCAGGTTGTCTGAGTTCAAACCCTGACTGCACCCCACTTACTAGCTGTGTGACCCTGGCAATTTCCCATCCCTGTCGCTTGGTTTCCTCTGTGGTACAAAATGGCATTAATAGTACATACCGTTTGGGGCTGTTAGGATTAAATGAGTTAATCCCTGTCAAGTACTTAGACTAGTGCCTGGTACATGGCAGGTGCTACATAAGATTATTACTGTCATTGAGTTGGATATGTCTATTCCCACTGTTAACCAATTAGTGCTTTCAGACTCTTGACTAGTCTTCCACCTTTTTTTTTTTTTTTTTTTTTTTTGAGACAGAGTCTCACTTTGTTACCCAGGCTAGAGTGAGTGCCGTGGTGTCAGCCTAGCTCACAGCAACCTCAAACTCCTGGGCTCAAGCGATCCTCCTGCCTCAGCCTCCCGAGTAGCTGGGACTACAGGCATGCGCCACCATGCCCGGCTAATTTTTTATATATATATCAGTTGGCCAATTAATTTCTTTCTATTTTTATAGTAGAGACGGGGTCTCGCTCTTGCTCAGGCTGGTATTGAACTCCTGACCTTGAGCAATCCGCCCGCCTCGGCCTCCCAAGAGCTAGGATTACAGGCGTGAGCCATAGCGCCCGGCCTGGTCTTCCACCTTTTAAGTGAGACTTAAGGACTGACTTCCTTCTACTTCTCAGTATAGATTTTTTGTGTGTGTGTGTGTGTTTTTTTTTTTTTTGAGACAGGGTCTCACTCTGTTGCCCAGGCTAGAGTGCCGTGGTGTCAGCCTATCTCAGAGCAACCTCAAACTCCGAGACTCAAGTGATCCTCCTGCCTCAGCCTCCCGAGTAGCTGGGACTACAGGCATGCGCCACCATGTCTGGCTAATTTTTATATATATATATATCTATTTTTTAGTTGTCCAGCTAATTTCTTTCTATTTTTTTAGTAGAGACGGGATCTCACTCTTGCTCAAGCTGGTCTCTGAACTCCTGAACTCAGACTATCCTCCCACCTCAGCCTCCCAGAGTTCTAGGATTACAGGCGTGAGCCACCACGCCCAGCCTCAGAATAGATTTCTGAGCAGTAGCAGGTGGAATTAGGTATAGACTGTGGAACAGACGCTGGCAGTGAGGAGGCACAGTCTACCCCTGAGTTGTCTTCTAAGAAGACCTTCTATACTATACACAGGGACTAGATAGAATATTTTTTAATAAGCTTTATTATCTTCAAATAATTTTAGATTTACTGTGCAGAAAAGTTACAGAGAGTTTCTGTCTACCCCTCACCCATTTTCTTCTGTTAATATCTTAGATTGCTGTGGTACATTTGTCACAAGCAAGGAACCAACATCGATACATTACTGTTGACTAAACTCCGCACTTTATTCTGATTTTATTAGTTGTTCCTTAACGCCCTTTCTCTGCTCCAGGATCTCTTCAGGATACCACATAGTTAGGCCTCATATCCCCTTAGCTTCCTCTGGTCTGTGACGGTTTTTCAGACTTTCCTTGTCTTCATGACCTTGACAGTTTTGTAGAATGCGAGTTGAGTGTATAAGGAAATGTGCTTTAGTTTGGTTTTTGTCTCGTGCTTGGACTGGGATTATGACTTTTTTTTTTTTTTTTGAGACAGTCTTGCTTTGTTGCCCAGACTAGAGTGAGTGCCATGGCGTCAGCCTAGCTCACAGCAACCTCAAACTCCTGGGCTCAAGCAATCCTGCTGCCTCAGTTTCCCGAGTAGTTGGGACTATAGGCATACGCCACCATGCCCAGCTCGATTTTTCTATATATATTAGTTGGCCAATTAATTTCTTTCTATTTTTAGTAGAGATGGGTGTCGCTCTTGCTCAGGCTTGTTTCGAACTCCTGAACTTGAGCGATCCTCCCGCCTTGGCCTCCCAGAGTGCTAGGATTACAGGCCTGAGCCACCATGCCCGGCCAGGATTATGACTTTTTGAGATTCTGGCCAGGCAGGGTATTATTTTAGTAACTGGCAGTGAACTTAGTGACTGTGAGAATCGAGTTGTTGGCCATGTGCGGTGCCCACTGACTATGAAGGCATCTGGGCAGGGACTCCTGTACCCCTGTCTCAGCCTCTTGTGCCCTTTTCTCTCCAGCTGTCGGATCCCACCCAATTTAGCCCACCCCACCTAAGCAGCTTGACTCAGTCATTCTGAGTGGGTGCCAATGACACACCAGCTGCCCAGATCTTCCCAGCGTGTTCTAGTTAGCGGTTGGTGGGCCATCAGTGGCTGCCCTCGACTCCCCACCCCATCCCTGCCAGGTCTTTGAACCCCTCAGCCGCCTTCTGTGTCCATTCCTGACCCAGGCCCATGGCCCCTCCAAAATTCATGCCTCGGCCTCCCCCAGCCTCAAAAAATCCTCCAGGGTCCAGGTGCCCATCCCTTTCAACCCCTGAGCTGGGGCTAGAAGCAAGGGGTGGAGCTGCTAGGGATTCTTTTTCAGAGCGGAGGGGCCTGGCTTGGGGAGTGAGGCGGTGATTGCAGGCAGGTTGCATCAGCCCTGGATCTTTGATGGGGAGGGGGAGTAAGGGGATTCTCTGGGGGCCCCTGTGCACCTGGCAACGGCTCCTGGTTAGTAGAGCCTCCTGGTTAGTAGAGCCGGAGATGAAGGGGAGGCCCCAGCACAGCAAGGGGGGGGGGGGTATGGAGGAGGAGGGAGATCAGCTGCCTGTGAAGGACCCTGAGAATCTGAGACTCGGTGCCAAGAAGTGGCCTCAGATCACAGGGGCCAACTGGCTTGTCTTGCAGGAGAGGAGACTGGGACTTGCAGGAGGTAAAGGGGGTTGTACACAGTCACAGTATATAGAGCCAAAACCCCCACAAGTCCACATGGCTTCCAGGGCCCCGAGGCCTAGGGTGCAGCCTGCTGGGAGGCCTCCAAGCCTGGCCTTTCACCTCAGCCTCGCCACTGCTCACAGTTGCCAAGTGCTATCGATTCCGCCTGCCCCTCACCATCACCCCTGCCCTGGAAGAGGCCTCCTCACCTGTGCTATTGCAGCAACCCTTGCAAGTTTCCCAATCAGCGTGGCATCCTGACATGATGAAGGTGGCTCCAAGTTTTGCATCAGATGGTCCTGAGCCCACAGCACTTAGTCCCAGACTGGGGTACAGGCCAGGTCCTCATCTGCATGAGCCACAGTTGCCTTCTGCCAAGTGAGTCAGAGCATGGGCCCTGGAGCCCATGGTTCACACCCTAATTCCATCCACCACTTCTGTGACTCAGTTTCCTCATCCATAAAATGGGAATAAGACCTCACAGGGTGGTTGTGAGAATTAAATGGGTAAATGTATTTAAAATGCCTAGAACAGGGCCTGGTATATGGGAAGGCCCCTGTGAGCATTAGCTCTTTGTCTAGGGCTCAGGGTGCCAGGAATGTCATGGAAATGATGCAGGTAAAGCCCAGCACAGCTGGGAGCGCAGGATCTGTAAGTGCTTTGTTCTGTTTTCAGAGCAGCCTCACACACAGATGTCTGCATGCATGACTGTTTCCCTGAGCACTTAAGAGGGCAAGGTCAAGGCCCTCCTTGTTCCCAGAATTGCTCCCCACTGCCCGCAGCCCCCTGCTACTATTTCTGTGGCCATCAATACATTTCTTAACAAGTTGCTTGTGCACAGAGGCCCGGGAATTTGATACTGTGGTCCCTGAGGGTGTCAGGGAAGGTAACTGGGTCGTGCAAACCATGGGGCAGGGGTTGGAGGTGGGCGTCCTGGCAAACAAGAGCAGGAAGGCCAAGGCCAGCTCAGTTGGGGAAAGGGCAGTGCGGAGGCTGGGCAGGCAGAGCATAGCCTTTCCACGTGGCCCATGGCTCAGAGTCCTCCAGAGCCCCTTCCCTCCCCTCACACCCGCCTCGTCCCTTAGCAGAAGCCATCACAGCTCTTCTAGCCCAGTCAGGCCCCACACTGCCACACCAGCTCTGGATCCTTGGTGTCACCTTCTGTATCAGTGTCCTGTGGCTGCTGTAACAAGTCATCACAAACTTAGTGGCTTAAAACAACACACATTTATTCCCTTCCGGTCCTGGAGGTCAGAAAACTAGGCCGGGCGCAGTGGCTCACGCTTGTACTCCTAGCACTTGGGGAGGCTAAGGCAGGAGGATTGCTTGAGCTCCAGAGTTCGAGACCAGCCTGAGCAAGAGTGAGACCCCGTCTCTACTATAAAATAGAAAGAAATTAGCCAAACAACTAAATATAGAAAAAATTAGCTGGGTGCAGTGGCACGTACCTGTAGTCCCAGCTACTCGGCAGGCTGAGGCAGGAGGATCGCTCGAGCCCAGGAGTTTGAGGGCACTCTAGCCAGAGCAACAGAGTGAGACTCTGTCTCAAAAAAAAAAGAAAACTAAATTTGGTCTGCAGGTGTGTGTTGCTTCTGGGGGCTCTAGGGAGAATCTGCCTCCTGGCCTTTCTAGCTTCGAGGCTCCCTGCATTCTTTGGCTCGTGGCCCCTTCCTCACAGCCCTCGGACCTCTGCTTCAATCATCATGTCTTCTATTTCCCCCTTTGATCTTCTTGCCCTCCCTCTTAAAAATACTCTTCAGATTGCATTAAGGGCCCACCCAGATAACTCAGGATAATATCTGCATCTCGCAAGATCCTTAGTTTAATCATGTCTGCAGAGACCCTTTTGCCTTATAGGAGGCATGGTCATAGGTTCTGGGGACTAGGATATGAACATCTTTAAGAATGTTCAGAGCCTCAGTTTCCTCATCTGGGAGATAAAGGAGAGGGTCAGCCCTGGAGTGTCCCCTCCCTCACATTCCCATAGGGCCTGGATATAGGAAAAGGACAGGGCAAATGGATGACAGTTGGCAACATAGTGTCCTGGAGTCCAAGATGCCATCACTTACCAACATGTGGCCAAGGAACTAGATTTTTTTTTTTTTTAATTTTTTTTTATTTTGGCATATTATGGGGGTACAGATTTTAAGGTTTCAATAAATGCCCATTCCCCCCCTCCCCCCAAAAGTCTGAGTCTCCATCATGACCATCCCCCAGATGGTGCACATCTCACTCACTATGTATGTATATACCCGCCCCCCTCACCCCTCCCCAAGGAACTAGATTTTGTACCTCCCTGTGCTTTGGTCACCTCATCAGTAAACAGGGACAGTGATAGAACTGCCTCAGAGGGCAGTGTTGAGGATCAACAGGCCGAAACCAGCGCCTGGCCCAGTGAGCGCGAGCTGTCCCCACCAGCACTTATGCCCTGTGTCAGAGACCCAGAGGGAGAGGCGCGCCAAGAAGCACCTGAAAGGCACAGGTGCTGCTCTGGGGTGTCCCAGCACGCTGGGTGGCAGCGCTGGCCTGGTGGTGCAGAGCTGCTGGTTTTCCAGAAGTCGGAAATCCAGATGTTTTTCTGTGAGATCCAAGTTTTAAGGATTGGCAAGTCATTCAGGAACACTTGAAAAACCCCAGCAAACCCAGTGTGGATAGGACTCAGGCTGTGGGCCCTCTGAGTGTTTGTGGTCGGTGACTTCCCCTCCCCAAATCTGTAATCCTCTCCGCCCATTGCACAGAGCAAAAGGAACCAAGCAGTCCTCCTTGCAGAGTCGCTGAGGACTGGGGCCAGACCCCTCTGTGCTGGACTTAGCGGCATGGAAAACGAGCAGGGTCTCCATCAGACTCTGTCTTTCGTGCCCCTGACTGCCAGGAACTCATTGTTCTTCATAGTGAGGGAGACTGCCCGCCGTGGGGACCCACAGCACATCCTGGTTAAGGGGGTGTTAGGGAGGACTTATTTTAGGAGTTGGGCTGTGCCAGGTGACTTTGGGGAGGGCTCAGAGAAGTGGCCCTTGCTCTGGATTGGGTGCTGGCCAGGAAGCAGGGCAAGCCCATGATGGGAAATCCGTCTTGTCCAGAGGCGGGAGGAGTAGCTGGAGCTAGTGCTGTGATTAGTTAAGAGGCAGCCATCAGCTCCGAGTGAGGGGGGGTTTGATCGGGTTTGTGATTTGGACACTGTCACGTTTTTGTCTCTGTTGAGACATGATTCAGGAGTGGTCTTGTCTCGATCCATCGGGGTCACAGTGGCCTTGCCTGATGTTGGTATTTGGAAAGTTGTTTTGTCCAGCAGGAGAGCACCAGGGCCTGCCAGGCTGCCTTGCCCTTTCTCACGGCAAACATCCTGCCAAGACTGGGGGGGATGGTGGAGGAGCGACCACAGGGCCAAGAGGAGGCAGCTCCCCCTCTTTGGTGGGCCAGAGGTGTGTGGTTCCCACACAGTCGCCTGGGCACACAGGAAAGTAGCCAGGCAGAAACCCGGCGCCCACTGGGTTGGATGGTCATAATGGGAGCTGAGGGGACAAAGGAAGAGGCAGAGGCAGGGACCACAGCGGGGTGACCTCACAGCACCCCCAGGGTCCCCAAGTGCCCCCTCGATGGGCACGTGGGTAGTGCCCTCTCTCCACTCCGAGCCCCTCAGGCCACAGGTCCAGCCTGCAGCTGGGGAGGCGGACAGCCCTGAGTGGGATTCAGGAGTGAAACCTAAACTGGTCTGGAAGGTCATGGAGGTGGCCTGGGATGTCACTAGGGAGTGGGAAGGGGGTACTAGCCATGGCTCAGGGTGATACGGGTGGTAGAGAAAATGTCACGTGGGAGAGGCCTCATTAGTAGTCAGGAGTTTGTGACCCAGACAGCCTGGGTCAGAGTCCCTACTTGGCTGTGTGACTTTGAGCAAGTTACTTAAGTTCTCTTAACTTCAGTTTGCACATCATAATGTTGCTGGGAAAAGCGAGTGAGTCAGTGTGGCAAAGCCCTGCAAACAGGCCTGGCACCTACCAGATTCCATGAAGTATTAGCATGGCTGTGGCTACCCAGGGGCAGGTTGGGGCTGTGGTTGGTTCTAGTTCTCAGTCAGAGTCACCCTGTCCCCCACCTTGGCTGCTTTCACCTGGTTCCCAGAGAAACCTCCTCCATGGCAACCCTCTCCATGACAACCTGGCGTGGATCCCCCACTGACATCACGGCCTCTTCCCCTGGGAAGCTGGTGTTGACTAGAGGAGAGGCCAGGGAGGGAGCTCCAGTGTATGCAGTTCCCCACCCCCACCCCTCCACACATGCCCCTCTGCTCTCTCTCAGAGTCCCTTGGTCCTGGTGCTTCGGCCCCCTGGGGTGTCCTATGTGTGCCCAGCTGCATTTCCTGGGGAGCTGCCTGGTGGCCTACACAGCTGCCCAAAGAATTTCAGCTCCAGCCCGGAGCCCGTTCTCAGCCAGCATCACCAACCACCCCAAAGAAAGCAGGATCCTATCTTTAGAAACTCTTCTGCCTGTGCTTTTGCCCTCGGGTGAAGTCAGGACTGGCCTGGTGCTGCCCACCTTCCCAGCCTCACTACTGCCCTCTCAGCCCCTTCCTGGAACCTCATGGTTGGTTAGTTGTTTGGGTTTTTTGTTGTTGTTGTTGTTGTTTTTGAGTCAGAGTCTCACTCTGTTGCCTGGACTAGAGTGCCGTGGCATCAGCCTAGCTCACAGTAGCCTCAAACTCCTGGGCTCAAGTGCTTGATCCTCCTGCCTCAGCCTCCCGAGTAGTGGGACTACAGGCATGCACCACCATGCCCTGCTAATTTTTTTGTATATATATTTTTAGTTGGTCAATTACTTTCTTGCTATTTTTAGTAGAGACAGGGTCTCGCTCTTGGTCAGGCTGGTTTCGAACTCCTGACCTTGAGTGTTCCACTCTCCTGGGCCTCCCAGAGTGCTAGGATTACAGGCGTGAGCCACCCGCAAGCCACCGCACTGGCCAGTTGTTTGGTTTAATGGCTTTATTGAGCTACTGTTTAATCTGCGTCTGTTTATTAAAGTGTTTAATTCAGTGGTTTTTAGCACATGCACACATTGTGTTAACATTGCCACAATCAACTTTAAAATATATACCACCCTTGAAAAAAAACCCTCAGCTATTACCTCTCAATCCTTTCCTTTTGCCCAGCCATAGGCAACCACTAATCTACATTTCATCTCTCTGGATTTGTCTATTCTAGACATTTTATTTCAGCAGAATCACATACTGCATAACCTTTTGTTGTTTTGTTTTGTTTTGTTTTTTGTAGAGACGGGCTTGCTACGTTGTTCAGCTTTGTCTTGAACTCCTGGCCTCAAGCCATCCTCCCACCTCAGCCTCCCAAAGCACTAGGATTATAGACATGGGCCACCACGCCAAGCCACTTTGTATAGCTTTTTTTTTTTTTTTTTTTTTTTGAGACAGAGTGTCTCTTTGTTGCCCAGGCTAGAGTGAGTGCCGTGGTGTCAGCCTAGCTCACAGCAACCTCAAACTCCTGGCCTCAAGCGATCCTCCTGCCTCAGCCTCCCAAGTAGCTGGGACTACAGGCATGCGCCACCATGGCCGGCTAATTTCTTCTATATATATGAGTTGGCCAATTAATTTCTTTCTTTTTATAGTAGAGATGGGGTCTCGCTCTTGCTCAGGCTGGTTTCGAACTCTGCATAACCTTTTGTGTCTGGGTTCACCCACACTGTAGCAGTGCTTTGCTCCTTTTTAAGCCTGGATAATAATCCATTGTATGGCACTCCATAAACAAAACCATATTTTCTTTCTCCTTTCATCACTTTCAACAGACTGGCATTTTGATGGACATATGGGGTGTTTTTTGGCTCTTATGAATAATGCTACTGTGGATATGCATGTAGAAGTTTTTGTGGGAGCTTATATTTTCATTTCTCTTGGGTAGGAACCTAGGAGTTGAATTGCTACATCATAGGGTAACTGTATGTTTAACCTTTTGAGGGACTGTCAGACTTTTTTGCAAAGTGGCTGCATCATTATACATATCCATCACCATTGAACTCGGGTTCCAGTTTCTCTGCACCCTTATCAACACTTGGGGTGCATCGTTTTTATTGGGTGTGAAGTGGCATCTCTTTGTGGTTTTGATTTGCATTTCCTGAATGGCTGATGGTGCTGAGCTGCTATTTGCCTGTCAGGCATCCTGTGGCAGCGGCCTCTTCCCCATCTGACCTTTTGCCTTGAATGAAGTAGTGACCTAAGCCATCAGACTCCTCCACATCCTTCAGAACTAGGCTTCAACATCCCTCCTCTAGGAGGCTTTTCACAACCCTCCCCTCAGACATCCCCCAGGGAAAGTTAATCACCACCTCCCCTGGGCTTCCAGTAGTTTCCAACCAAATCTCTTCTGCAGTGTCTAATGTGCTGTTCTATAATTTTTATCTTTTTTTTTTTTTTTTTTTTATCTATTACTGTTAGTAAACTGAATTCTTTGAGGGCAGGGACCTTGTCTTACTCATCCTGCCTCAGACATTGATGTTAACCTTGGGTGAGATACTTAACTCTAAAAGGAAGATACTAACGGTGCCTGCTTCATGGGGAGAGAGTTGAGAACTAAACAAGTTAGTAACGGAAAGCGCTAGAATAATACCTGCCACAGAGCAGGCCCTGGATCTGTTTTTTCCATTGACAAGCATTTACTGAGTGCCCACAGTGGCCAGCTACTGGGACATTGGGGAGACAGAATTGGAAAGAACAGACAAAAATCCTGCCCCTGGTGGAGCTGACAGTTCTAGTGGCATGACAAACAACAACAAGACCAGTAGCCGGGCATGGTGGCGCATGCCTGTAGTCTCACCTACTCAGGAGGCTGAGGCAGGAGGATCGCTTAAGCCCAGGAGTTTGAGGTTACCGTGAGCTAGGCTGACACCACGCACTGTAGCCAGGGCAACTAAGTGAGACTCTCTCTCTCAAAAAAACAAAAATAAAATAAGACCAGTGAGTTAAGTCTGTTGCATTTCAGATGGTGCTGAGGCCCAAGGATGA
Organism: Microcebus murinus; assembly: GCF_040939455.1. Taxonomy (NCBI): domain Eukaryota; kingdom Metazoa; phylum Chordata; class Mammalia; order Primates; family Cheirogaleidae; genus Microcebus; species Microcebus murinus. The sequence continues at coordinate 68,280,326 of NC_134119.1, read as the reverse complement.
GGAGGATGGTTGGGAGTGGTGGGGTCGGGGGTAGATTTCAGTGAAGCCAGGAAGACCTCACTGAGTAGGTGACATTTTAGCAAACACCTGGAAGGAGTGAGGGAATGAGCCATGCTTGTCGCAGCATTGTTTATAATAAATAAAAATTAGAGGTATCCTAAATGTCCACTGTTAGAGGCATGAACAGATAAATGTGGCATGTTCCTACCATGGACTGGTCGATAGCAGCTAGAAGGAATGAAAAGCATGCCGAGAAAAAAAACAACTTATGGTGTAATGCATATAATATGCCAGCCTATATTTGAGCAAAAACACAGAAAAGCTTTTATTTTCTCTGGCGATGGTTGCACACACAAATGTATAAATAAGGGAGCTCGTACCAGCAGCTTGTACGAGGGATTCTGTGACAGGTGCTGGGGACCAGAGTGGAGACCAGCGATCAAAAGGATCTTTGCTTGGCTGGGCGCAGTGGCTCACGCCTGTAATCCTAGCACTCTGGGAAGCCCAGGCGGGCAGATTGCTCAGGTCAGGGGTTCGAAACCAGCCTGAGCAAGAGCGAGACCCCATCTCTACTATAAATAGAAAGAAATTAATTGGCCAACTATTATATATATAGAAAAAAATTAGCTGGGCATGGTGGCGCATGCCTGTAGTCCCAACTACTGGGAGGCTGAGGCAGCCAGGATTGCTTGAGCCCAGGAGTTTGAGGTTGCTGTGAGCTAGGCTGACACCACGGCACTCACTCTAGCCTGGGCAACAAAGCAAGACTCTGTCTCAGAAAAAAAAAGGATCTTTGCTTTATTGGTGTTATTTTCATTTTTAGTGATGTTTAGAAGAAGATGCATTAATTGTGTAGTTAAAACTTAAGTGTTAAAAATGCAGTTTAGTCTGAGCCATATATAAATGCTCGCCATATAAAAAAAAATAATACTGATTTTTTAAAAATGCAGTTCAGTAGAGGGGGGGGAAATCTTTCTATATAAGAGAACAAAACAAAACTATTCCTGGCAAAAAAAAGTAGGAGGCCTAGCACCAGCGTAGTCTTCAACTCTCTTCCAGTCCTATTATTATTTATTAAGAGCGGTGGTTCTAGAATCCTCCTTAAAAATCTATTCTTCTGGTTGTTTCCTGACTTCTTTTCCGTGCCTGGCTAAACTGATGGGTTCTTCCCTGGGGAAAATTGCTGTTTGTCCCACCACCTGAGCCTTTGGGTACTCAGTTCTGGGCCTCAGGAGTGAGAAGGAGAATGCAATTGCTAATTAGCCGCAAAGCAACTTCCAAGGAAAGAAGGTAGAGGGAAGACTGAGAACCTAAGAATCATTGAGGCAACTGCTGTGTTGCATGTGGCAGGCAAGTCAGCCCCCTCTGAGGACCTGTTTCATCTGCCCAATGCGGAGAACAAGCCTGCTTAAAATGGCTTCTAAAATACTGTGAATGGAGAAAGAACGGTGCATCTAGCGTGCTGCCTGTTGTGTACAAACCGGGCCGGTGCAAACCGTGCTTTGGTTTAAGTGCACGGAACATCTCCAGAAAGAGTCTCGAGAAACCTGGCAGCCTGTCTCCAGGCGTGAGTGCTGGGCAGCCATGGGACTCAGGGAAGATGTTTGTATCTTTTGAACATAAAATTGTGTAAATACACTCCTTATTCACAAAATGAGTGTAATTTTCATTTTTAAAAAGGCTCACCAATGTCGTCGGGCTGGTTGTGAAATAGGGCAGGTGTGGTGTTATGGAGCAGGAACATTCGATAGGCATTGAAATATTAAATGTCTACACATGCAGTAAGAGTTCAAATGACTCGGGCTGGGACAAAGAACAGGCAGCACCATCCTGCAGGGAGGCTTCCCGGCCCTCCCCTGAGGAGCAAGCGGAGGGGCACTCACACCTTCTGTTACTTTGTCTCTGCACAGGTCGCTGATCCATAATGCAAGGTGGTTTTACCTGGGAGGTAGAAAGGCCTCCGGGAGGAAGGGCTGGGGAAGTGGGACCAGAATCCCAGGTGGTCTAAGGAGGTGTGAGAGGGCAGCTAGAAGCTCACAGGCTGTCCCTCCTCCCACCCTGCTGTGAAGGACACCTTGTTCTAGGGAGGAGAGGTGACCTTTATATGGGGTTGGGGGATGGGCTGAGCTGTCCAGCCCACAGGTTTGGCCTAAAGCAGTCCCTCTGCAAGGCTCCACTTCCTCCTGCAAATGGGGTTGGCTGTCGGCCACTCGGTTGTGTGGTTGTGTAAGAGCTGGGCGGGGCAGCTCCCTCCAAGCGACTGCAGCAGCCTCCTTGCTCCCTGCACCACAGCCTGGGTGAGTCTCTCTAACCGTTACCCAGGCTGGCGCGGAGGGCTCGCGCCTGTAATCCTGGCACTCTGGGAGGCCGAGGCGGGAGGATTGCTTGAGCTCAGGAGTTCGAAACCAGCTTGAGTAAGAGGGAGACCCTGTCTCTACTATAAATAAAAAGAAATTAGCCAAACAACTAAAAATAGAAAGAAATTAGCCAGGCATGGTGGCACAATGCCTATAGTCCCAGCTACTCGGGAGGTTGAGGCAGAAGGATCGCTTGAGCCCAGGAGTTGGAGGTTGCCATGAGCTAGGCTGACGCCACAGCACTCTAGCCCAGGCAACAAAGGGAAACTCTGTCTCAAAAAAAAGGGGAAAAAAACGTAACCCAGACCCTGACCCTGACCCGTCGGAGCCTTCCTGTGGCCTCATCCTCCCCCACCACTCTGGTCTGGCCACTCGGCCCCCTCCTCGCTGCTGTGCGACCTGCCTGTGTGCCGCTGTCTCTTTGGCCTGGAGCATTTGAATCTGCCTTGGCTAAGGTCTGTTTAGCAAGCATCCCTTGTCTATCAGCTGATTTCCATTCTGGAAGGGTAGACTCCAGGTCGATCTGTTCCATGAGGTTTAGGGCAATTTTCTGTGACAAAAGGGAGAGAGGGGAACTGAGACAGTTCAGAAGCAGAGTCTGGGGCTTGCAGTGAGTGGACACCAAGCTCTGTTTGACACGTTGGGCTTGCTGTGCTGGCGATACAGCCCGGGGGAGATGCGGGTGTAGACAGGGACAGGGAATCCCTGCACTAACACATGGCAAAGGTCCTGGCCAGGTGCACCACAAGAGGACAGTGAGGGAAGGCAGTGCCCAAGGCGGGTGTCTGAGCCTCAGCAGGGAGCAACTTTGCCTGGGCAGAACCTGCCAGCCTCTGATTTTCCCTCTCTCTTGTCTCCTCTCCTCTGCACCTCCACTCTGGGAGCTTTCCTCCCCTCTTCTGGTCTTTCTGGTTCCACTGGTCGTACTTCCTCCTCCAAATCTGAAGTAGTTAATTCCATGGGGAAAAGGTGGGTCACTCAAAGACAGCTCCTCGCCCTGTCCTACCTGCGTCTGGGCTTGCCGTTGTCAGCAGTGCCCCCAAGTGGCTGTCAGCAGAATGCCAGGAACATTCGTTCAGCTGTCTTCCCAGAACTGGGTTAAGAAGTTAGCATTAGCTGAGCGGGAGGTTACAGCAGGCACTGGGCTCGATACCTCACTGGATCGGATCATTTCATCTTCACAAAGAGCATATGATCAACGTGCTGTCATTCCTGTTTTTCAAATGAGGAAACAGGCACAGGGGATGAACTTAGAATCTAAGGTCCCAGGGCCAGGAGCAGAAGAGCAGGGGCTCAGCAACTGACAAGAAAGGTTCCTGTCCTGAGGGCACAGTCTGTGGCCTGAGCTTCTAATGACAGCTCCAGCTCCAGCCTGCCACCCAGGGCCCCTCCGTGCCCATCAGTGGACTAGACAGACCTGGATTCAGTCATGAGCCCCTTTAAGGAGTCCTGGGAAGTAGAATCCTTTGGCTGGACTTGCTGCTGGCTGCCCCGGTGCAGGAGAGTTTCTGTTATGGGGGGGGGGGGCAGCTGTCTCGGCCCCAGTGGATCAGAGCTGCATTGCAGGGCATCACTCAGGCTTTGGAGGGGACAAGATGGAGCGCGGTGGTGGTGTCGGGTAAGAGTGTCAGGGCTTGACTGCAGAAAGGGGCTAGCCTGGTAGTCAGGCCTCTGACCTGGCCCCAACCCCACTTCCCCACAGTGACTTCAGAGGCTGGGGTGGAACTCCTCTGCCACATGTCTGCCCAGAGAACCCCCACTGATCCTTATTTCTTTAAGAGATAAGGGGTTGTGTTTTTTTGTTTTTGTTTTTTTGAGACAGTTTCACTCTGGTACCCAGGCTAGAGTGCCATGGCATCAGCCTAGCTCACAGCAACCTCAAACTCCTGGGCTCAAGGGATCCTCCTGCCTCACCCTCCCAAGTAGCTGGGGCTACAGGCATGCGCCACCATGCCCGGCTAATTTTTTCTCTGTATATTTTTAGTTGGCCAATTAATTTATTTCTATTTTTAGTAGAGACAGGGTCTCGTTCTTGCTCAGGCTGGTTTCGAACTCCTGACCTTGAGCGATCCACCTGCCTCAGCCTCCCAGAGTGCTAGGATTATTGGCGTGAGCCACTGCACCCAGCCTTAGACTAAATTCCGACTTATTTTTTCCAGTGAAAACTCCCTCTGTCCCAGGTGTTGGCCCAGAGAGATCTGGATTCCCAGCCTAGGACTACTGTTTGCCGGCTCTGGGACCTTGAGGAAGTCTGAGCCTCTCTGAGCATGTTCCCCATCCAGGAACGGTTCCGGGTGCTGCCGTGTATCCGGTGCTTGCTGAGTGCCAGGCACTGCTCTAGGTGTTGAGGATACAGCAGTGAACAAAACAGGGAAATATGGCCCAGTGGCGCTGACACCATCACCATTGTTGGCCTTCCTCTGTGCTCCCAGGCGACCTTGTCCTTCCCTCTGTCATAGATGGCCTGTTGTCAGGTGCCAACAGAGATCTACTCTCACACATCCAGACAACAGTATCACACCAGTGGCAGGGGATGTCCAGAGTTTCAGAATCTCACTTCATTGTTCCTCTCTGTACTAGCTCCCCAAGCGCTGGGGACAGAGGGACTGCAGCACCTCTCCCCCTTGGTCTCCGTGTACAGAGGCAGACCTGCCCCAACCCCATCACCTCTGACTCCAGACCCTTTCTTGACCCCAACTCTAGGGTGTGTTTCCCCATCCATTTATCTAGATTTCATTCTGTTCTGTTCTACCCAACCCCATTAGTTTTGTATGGCTGCTGTAACAAGTTATCTTAGTCTTAGTGATTTAAAGCAACATAAATTGTTCTTATAATTCTGGAGGTCAGAAGTCTAAATAGATCACAAGGCTGCATCTCTTCTGGCGCCTTTAGAGGAGAGTCTCTTTCCGAGTCTCTTTCCTTGCCTTTTCTAGCTCCTAGAGGCTGCCTGCGTTCCTTGGCTAGTGGCCCCATCATCTTAAAAGCCAGCACCATCGTATCTCTCAGGCCATTCTTCCCTAGTCACATCTCTCTCTGACTCTGCTCTTCTGCCTCCCTGTTCCACTTAAGAACCCTCGGGTTTACCTTAGGCCCAAGGATAATCCAGGATAACCTAGGCATGTCGGGATCCTTAACCTAATCACATCGGCAAAGTCCCTTAGCTGTGTAAGGCCACATATTCTAGGTTCCAGGATTAGAGTGTGAGCACGTCTGTCTGTCTGTCCCCTAGTCCTTCCTTTCCTTGTGGTCCAAGGCTGAGTCCCCCCACCGCACCCCACCTGCATTCTTTCCCAGACACACACCCCGGTCCCAGACATCTAAGGAAAGGGGTCGAGATTGAGCAGTGTGAAAGGAAATCAGGAGAGCCCCAAGGCTCAGTAACAATGACATCTGCCTCAGCCATGCCACCCAGCTGTTCTCCATCCCCCCTTAGGACTTTGTTCTAGCTCTTCCATCTGTATCGGTCACTCCCACTGGCAGGCCTTGGTTAATCTCTCCCTCCTCCAGGTCTTTGCACAGACCCTGCGATGCCTGCTCTGCCCACCCTGCCTACTGCCTCAGCCTTCACCCCTGCACTAGCACCCCTAGTTCCCCTTGCCCGAGCCTGGTTTTTTCCCGTGACGCTATTAAAGAGATTAGGTGAAAGTAGGACTCAGAGTGGCAAGAACTAAAGATGGAGGTAAGATCAGTGGAACTGAGTGAAGGTTGGGGCGGCGTGTGTCTGTGCATCGGAATCGCAGATAGGCCCTTCTCCAGCTCCCCAAGAAGGTGGCAGGCGTTTGAAACACAAGAGCAAGGGTGAGGGGGCAGGTGGCTCTGCAATTAACCCCCTTGGTGACCTCAAGGCAGCACTTCTCAGTCTGGGCCTCGGTTCTGCTGTCCAGCACTGAGCACTAACCCAAGCACACCCTTCACTTTTCCCTTGAAACCCACTACTTCCTCAATTTGGATTCCTCCCTGCTTCTCCCCGCTCCCAGCACTTTTGCTTTTCTTCTAGGAAAGCTTTCCTCTGTGGTAAATGTGGAAATGCCTGGGTGGGAGCTCGTGATGGTTTGCATTTCTGAGAAATTCCCCAAGTCCTGCTTGTTGACCTAAACAGACCCTGTGGGCTTGGTGCAGACTTGCACGTTTCTCAATTGTTATTGTGTCTTAAAGTCCCCCCCCTTGGCTCCCTCAACACAAAGTCTGAGCCACCAGCATGGCATTTGTGGCTCTCCCAGCTCCTCCTGCCCATCACATGGCTAAGTCCCCAAGACCCCACCCCCAAGTTCAGCGATAAGCTAGAAGGACTCACAGAACTCGGCAAAGCTATTATCCTCCTGCTTGGGTTTATTACAGTGAAAGGATACAGATGAAAGTCCACAAAGGGAAAAGATGCAAAAGGTCCAGGAGAGACCTGGTGGGAGTTTCCAGCTGTTCTCTGCCAGTAGAAACACGAACAGCAATTAATTCTCCCAAGAACAATGTATAACAACACATGGAGTATTATCAGCCGGGGATGCTTGCCCAAGCCTTGGTGTCCAGGGTGTTTATAAGGGGGCAGTCCTCTAGACATGGAGCCCCTGTGTGGCCAAACTCACATGTTCATTCTTCAGCCCCCTCTAAAGGTCATATTGTTACCATATGACCCAAAGCCACCACCGTAGGTCACAGTGATAGCATGGACTATCTGGTGTGGCCAGAGGCCCTAGATACACAAAGACACTCTTATCTGGCAGGACACACAAGCATTAGAGATCATCTCCCAGGAGCCAGTCCTCTTTGGAACATGCAGGTTTGAACAGCCCACCAAGTCGGTTCAGTGCACACCGTCCCTCCAGCAGCACCAAATCTCCCAGTGCTCCAGACACGCCTTCACCCCGGCCCTTCCTCCTGCCTGCACGGCCCCTGCTCCCTCCGCATCCCGTCTTTCCCCGGCTAATCCTGCATCTTCAACACTCAGCCTCTCCTGGGTAAGAGCCTCCTCCCTGCTCCCAGGCCGTGTGACCCAGCCCTGTCCCTGCCTTGAGCCCTGATCCTGAAGCTGACATTTGCTGTGTCTCTGAGCCGCCTCAACCGCAGAGGCCGTGGCTTAGCTGGGCCTCATTTTCCTCGTTTGTAAAATGGACCTGCCCCAAAGTTTGCTTCCTGGAATTAGTAATAAAACATTGAAAGCGTAGGACAGGGCTGGGTCAGTATGTATTCGCCATTGTTAGTAGCTCCCTGGCAGCTCAGGGGCTGGAAACCAGTGAGGCATTTAATAAATGGTGAACCGTCACACCAGACAAGTTCCTGCAGAAGTTTTTTTTTTTTCTTGTAGTTTTTTAATAGTTGCAACGAGCTTTTTATAAATACTCTTCTGGAAAATTTTACCCTATTAATAGCATAAGCTCTCTTGAGCTGGGTTCTTGAGAACTGAGACGTGTAGGTGTAGCTGTTCAGATGCCTTTAGCAGCCGGTTTCAACACAGCCGCCTCCAGGTGGCTCGACAGTGAGGAGGTGTGTTCTGTCACACAAGAAGAGGTCTGGGCGCGGGGCAGGGCCTTTTGAAAGTGAAGAGCCCTTTCTCAGAAGCTCCCTGCAGAGCTTTGTGACAGTGTCAAGGCCAGCATCCTCCAGCCCATGGAGGCTGACATTGATCTGGCCTTGCTGCACGTGTTGGAGGCTCCAGGCGGTGCCGGTGGGCGGCTTGCTGAGATCGGCTGCCTTCGAGCAGGCAGATCAGGGCAGGTGGCCGTGGGGTCATCTCCCCAGAAGCCCATGGCTGTGTGGAAGAGGAGGAGGGGGAGCAAGAATTAGGGGTCTGGGAGAAAGGGAGAAGGGGGCAGTGTACAGGTGAGGGCAGCTACAGCAGGTTCCCTCTGACTCGAGTTAGGAGAAGATTCTCTGTGGACACCTCGAGAAATACAAACTGGCCTAGAGAAGGAAGAAGAAACAGACCTTGTGGATACTTCTCTGGGCCGGGCATTTGGCTTCTCAGTTGTGACCTTGTTTATTCTAAACAGATTGTCCTCACAGTTAGCTGGGGACTCTGAGGCATAGAGCGGCTCAGGAGTAACTTGCACAATACCCAGCTAGTAAGTGGCAGAGGCAGAATTCAAGCCCAGGTCTTTTTCTGATGTCTGGAGACCAACTCTGTGCCTGAAAACCTTGCAGCTAAACTACCTCGGCTGTTTCAGATGAAGGGAATATAAGAGTGCTAGGTGGAAGCTGGGGTATGGAATAGTGGCGGTGCCCCAAAGCAGGGCAGCATGCCCTGTGGCCCGTGTAGTGGAGTAGAAATAAAGGGTGGGTTGCAGTTCACGGCCCACTGTGGGGTGAGAGCTGACAGCTTCTTTCCGTGTGGGCCTCTTCCCCCTTCTATGCACTGGGGCCATAATCTGGACCTCCCAGTGGGATGTTGTGAAGTCACCTTCAGGGCTGCCCAGAAATCTCCAGGCAGAATTAGCACTTCTCACGCAGAATTCCTGCTAGGCTTGTCCACAGGACTTCCTCTGCTCAGCATAGCTGCCACCCCGCCCTCCTGAGGAGGGAGCCAAGCCTCGGGAAAGTTTGTTGGACCTTGTTTGAGGTCCTAGTTCTAGGGAGTGACCAAGTCACATGTCAGATCTGCCAGTTTCTATTTCCCAACTGCATTCATTTTTTCTGGCTGCTCTCACAAATCACCACAAACTTGGTAGCTTAAAAAAACACAGACTTACTCTCTTCCACTTCTGGAGGTCAGAAGTCCAAAATGAGTCTCGCAGGGTTAGCATCGGTGTGCAGGCAGGGCGGGTTCCATCTGGGGATCTTGGGGAGAATGTTTCCTGTCCCTTCTCTTCTAGAGGCCTCTTCACTCCTTGGCTAGTGGCCCTTCCTCCATCTTCAAATTGCAAAGCACAACACTCCAGTCTCTGCTTCCATGATCTCATGGCCTTATCTTCCCTAGTCAAATCTCCTCCACCTCTTTTTTTTTTTTTTGAGATAGAATTTCATTCTGCCACCAAATCTGGAGACTCAGACTCCTGGGCTCAAGCGATCCTCTTGCCTCAGCCTCCCGAGTAGCTGGTGGGACTACAGGTGCACACCACCACACCCTGCTAATTTGTGTTATTGTTTTGTAGAGTCAAGGTCTTATTCTGTTGCCCAGGCTGGTCTTAAACTCAAGTGATCCTCACACCTCAGCCTCCCAAAGTGCAAAGATGACAGGCGTGAGCCTCTGCACCCAGCCCCTGCCTCGGTCTTGTAAGGACACTTGTGATTATGTTTAGGGCGCACTGGACACTTCAGGATAATCTCCCCATCTCAAGACTCTTAATTTAATCACATCTGCAAAGTCCTTTTTTTTTTTTTTTTTTTTTTTTGAGACACAGTCTCACTTTGTTGCCTAGGCTAGAGTGAGTGCCATGGAGTCAGCCTAGTTCACAGCAACCTCAAACTCCTGACCTCAAGCAATCCGCCTGCCTCGGCCTCCCAAATGCTAGTATTACAGGTGTGAGCCAACGCGCCTGGCCTGCAAAGTCCTTTTTATGGCTTATAGTAACATATGCCCAGGGTCCAGGAATTAGGCTGTGGACATCTTTGGGGAATTGTATTTTTTGTTTGTTTGTTTGTTTTGAGACAGAGTCTCACCTTGTTGCCCAGGCTAGAGTGAGTGCCGTGGCGTCAGCCTAGCTCACAGCAACCTCAAAATCCTGGGCTCAAGCGATCCTCCTGCCTCAGCCTCCCAAGTAGCTGGGACTACAGGCATGCGCCACCATGCCCGGCTAATTTTTTTATGTATATATATTAGTTGGCCAATGAATTTCTTTCTATTTTTATAGTAGAGATGGGGTCTTGCTCAGGCTGGTTTTGAACTCCTGACCTTGAGCAATCCGCCCGCCTCGGCCTCCCAGAGTGCTAGGATTACAGGCGTGAGCCACCGCGCCCGGCCGGGGAATTGTTACACTCCCTCCTACACCAGCTCCACTGGAAACCATTTAGGGCCCCTGCGGGCTGCAGGGAAACGTTGAGCTCCTCAGACACCAGGCCCAGCGGGGCGTGAGGACGTTTGCACGTGCTGGCTCTCCACTGCCTTCGGCCCAGCCCGTGGTCCCCACTCCTGTCACCTTTGAGGCAAGATAAGGTCTGACAGAGAGCCTCTTTGATTCATTAACTTGAAGTATCCCAGTCACGTGTGATTGTGAGGACTGGCTGCATCCGTCCACTGGTTCCTCAGGTTGACTTCATGCTCCATAATTCAGTCCTCTTTCAAGAACTAAAGCCTATCCATTAAGTTTCTCCGCTGCATAGAACATTTGGAAGCTACTGCAACGTAGAAAGGAGACACCCACGTGTAGCCCACCACCCAGAGACTGCCCCTGCCAGGCTGTGGTCTCCTCCCAGCCTCTCTCCAGAGGCGTGCTGCTTTGCTACCGCGTAGATCACACTGCGCTACTGAGTTTGCATCTACCTCAGCCTCTGCTGTCCTTTCCTACACACCGTGTGCCTCAGTGGGCAGAGTGGTGCCTCATTGTCACTGAGTGGTGCCTCAGTGCTGATCGTGCACTCTCACATCCCGTATCTGATTGGAGGTAGGGAAATGCCCTGGCATCCAGTAGGCCTGTAGTCTGGGGTCAGCTCCTGGCTTACTGCTTGCTAGCTGGTGACCCTGGGTAAATCGCAGCTCTCTGAGCCCATTTCCTCATCTCTTACTTAGGGACAAGAATCCTGCCTTCCAGCACTTGTGAGAGCTAGTGTCTGTCTGAGCGCTTCTCCCAGGCTCACCTCCTAATCCATGCTCCGCGCGGCCATTTACCTGAACGCGCCTGTGTAGTGCTCCCTCTCACCCTTTCCTTACCGGGTAACCTTCGACCCTCCGGCTGATATAGATGGCTCTGCCGGGAGGTTTCCAGTTAGTAGTTACAGAAATGCAGTTCGTACACAGTGCAGGGGAGTGTGCTGGTTCACGAAGATTCTAGAGTGCTCCTTACCCCTACCCCAACCCCACCTGTTGATGTCTCTGGCTTGTGGTCTCCAGTGTCTGCAGTTGGCTGAGAAGATGCCCAGGGGAAGGTCCAGGTGCACACCCTCTGCATTGCACCTGGGACTTTGTGGGGGGGGGGGACCCAGGGGAGGACTCTGATTGGCTGAGTTGGGTCTCTGTTTATCTTTGAGCCAGTGGATGCGGCCAGGGGAATCTAGTGCTCTAATGGAGCACTGGGGTCTCACACACTTCTCTGAGTTAGGAGGAGGGGTGCATTCCAGTATGCCCTCTCCTGCCAGATGGTGTGGGCCGTGCCCAGATGGGTCCCTCAGTGGCCAAGGCCCTGCTGTACAGCCCAAGTTTCTGGGGCCCATCTCTTGTGTGAGGTCCAGAGAGGCGCTCTGGGTGGCGTGAGGCTCATCTGCTCACATACACCCTGCTTGCAGTCAGCAAGGAAACCTCACGGGTTCCACTCTGGGGAGCAAGTCCTACAGGTGCTATTTTGTGTCCTTCTACTCATTGGAGACGCCTCGGGTCTGATCCTCCTCCTTAGGGGCTCAGGGTCCTGTTCTCCTGCCTTTTCTCTCCTCCATGGAGCTGGAGGTTCCCACTGTGCACAGCATGGCCACGCACATCCCTAGCCCCCCAGCTCCTAGTGCCTGGCCCCCGGGGCATGGACTTGTGCTTCTGGATCCTTCTCTCCTGGTTTAGCAGAGTCTGATTTAGGTCCCACAGGAGGAGGAGGAAGGGTCGCTGCGTATTATCATTATCCAGTCCCGCCACCCTCCAAACCAAGCGTGCTTGGTCGCGCCATTGAGTTTGCCATTCCAAAACTGCCATCTGATCATGTCACTTCCTCTGCTTTAAAAATCTTCCCAAGGTTGCAGACGCTGACGGATTTGCTTTGGGAGCTGGAGTAGCTGCTGCCACCAGAGTCTGGAGCCATGAGCGGGTTTAATTTTGGAGGCACGGGGGCCCCTACAGGCGGGTTCACGTTTGGCACTGCAAAGACAGCAACAACCACATCTGCGCCAGGGTTTTCTTTCTCCGCTTCCACTGGAGGGTTTAATTTTGGGACTCCCTCCCAACCCCCTGCAAGCTCCTCTTCCACCGGCCTGTTCTCATTCAATACCCAAACTCCAGCGACACAAACAGCGGGATTCAGTTTTGGAACAACAACTCCTGCTTCAGGAGGAACTGGGTTTTCTTTAGGGATCACTGCTCCAAAGCTAAGCCTGAGCAACACAGGTACCACCCCGGCCACGGCCGCCCTGGGCAGCTTTGGGCTCAGCAGCAGCACCCTCACCAATGCCATATCCAGCACCGTCCCCTCCAGCCAGGGCACAGCACCCGCTGGCTTTGTCTTTGGCTCCTCCACCACGCCTGCCGCTCCGTCCACCACGTCCGGAGGGTTCTCATTCACTGGTGGAGGCACGTCCCAGAGTGGGACCTCTGGTTTCAACATCAGCTCAGTGGGGAATTCGGCCCAGCCCACAGCGCTTGCTGGATTACCCTTCGCTGCGGCCACACCAGCAGCCACCGCGGCGGGTGCCACACAGCCAGCCGCTCCCGTGCCCACTCCTGCCACCACCAGTGCTGGGCCCACCCTCTTTGCCTCAATAGCAACCGCTCCAACCTCATCCACCGCCACTGGGCTCTCCCTCGGTCCCCCGGCGACCACAGCTGGAGCTGCCGGGGCTGGCACGCTGGGCTTCAGCTTAAAGCCCCCTGGAGCAGCTTCTGGCGCCGCCACAGCCACATCCACCGCCGCCGCCACCACCACCACCACCAGCAGCACCGGCTTTGCCTTGAATCTAAAACCGCTGGCACCAGCCGGGATCCCCAGCAATGCGGCGGTTACCGTGACTGCCCCACCTGGCCCCAGTGCAGCTACCGGGGCGGCCACCAGCCCCGCGATGACCTACGCGCAGCTGGAGAGCCTGATCAACAAGTGGAGCCTGGAGCTGGAGGACCAGGAGCGCCACTTCCTGCAGCAGGCCACCCAGGTCAACGCCTGGGACCGCACACTGATCGAGAACGGGGAGAAGATCACCAGCCTGCATCGCGAGGTGGAGAAGGTGAAGCTGGACCAGAAGAGGCTGGATCAGGAGCTCGACTTCATCTTGTCTCAGCAGAAGGAACTGGAAGACCTGCTGAGCCCGCTGGAGGAGTCGGTCAAGGAGCAGAGCGGGACCATCTACCTGCAGCACGCCGACGAGGAGCGCGAGAAGACCTACAAGCTGGCAGAGAACATCGACGCGCAGCTGAAGCGCATGGCCCAGGACCTCAAGGACATCATCGAGCACCTGAACACATCGGGGGGCCCTGCCGACACGAGCGACCCGCTGCAGCAGATCTGCAAGATCCTCAACGCGCACATGGACTCGCTGCAGTGGATCGACCAGAACTCGGCTCTGCTGCAGAGGAAAGTGGAGGAAGTGACCAAGCTGTGCGAGGGGCGTCGCAAGGAGCAGGAGCGCAGCTTCCGGATCACCTTCGACTGAGCCGCCGCGGCGTCTGGGACCCACGGGTCTGGAGGGCTTTAGGCGGGAATGTGCCCTGTTGTCTGGTTTGGGTGGGTCGCAGCAAGATACTTGTTGCCACACGATACTTATTTGTTTCTTTGTTTCTTTCCTTCAAATGATTGTGCTGTTGAGAGAATTGTTCCCAGGTTTAGTTTTTCCCATTAGTAAATAGCAAGTATTCTGAGCCCTCTGGTCCAGGCAGTAGCCTCGTGGGTAGGGTTGCTGTGTTTCATTTGCAAACCTTTGGCCCCTTTTCACCCACTACAACCACCCACCTCATCCTTCTGGCTCCAGCCAAGTGCTGACTCAAAAAATCCGCTTCCCCGCCAGGCTGGGTGGGCAGCCGCTCTGTCCGACACACGGTTGCAAGTGCAGTGAAAAAATACCAAGGTTAGAAGAATCTCTGTCCTCAGGAGACAGCAGCCTGGTTCTGGAGTATAAGATGTATACTTGTGAAAATTAACCACCAAGACAAAGCATTGAATTGTGACTAGAACAGACAATGGATTAGTGAATTTCAAAGGCGAAAAACAGGTCGGCTAAGGGGCCTGAACTAGGTCTTGAGAAAAGGGTAAGACTCGAGCCGTAGGTCTTCCTTTTGACTGCCTGACGTCCCCACTCACCCTCCAGGTCTCGCCTTAGACCTCACCTCCCCCAGGAAGCCTTCTCAGCCACCAGAGCTCAGGCAGTGGCCGTCTTGCGGGTCCCCATAGCACACCAAGCTGGCATCTTTGGTGACACCCGCTACGCTGTAATGTGCTGGTTGTGTGCTTGTCTTTCTCACTGTTAGATTGTGAGCTCCTGTGGGCAGAGAGTGATTGTTGTTCCCCTTGTGTCCCCAGCACAGTCCCTGTCACATTTGTTAGATGAAAGAACAGTGAAGATGACACCTGACATAACGTCAGTCCACACAAATGCCTGCTGAAATGGCCACCGTTGCCAGGCCACGGACTTGTTTCTGAACTTCCCAGTGCCGGAGTTAACCCAGTCAGTGACAGATCCACAGAGTCTAGAAGGCAGAAGCCAGCCTGTTGTATACCAAGTGTCTTTTGCATTTGTCTTTATACTTTGTTCATTCTCTGAAATACCTATGACTGTATGTTGGTTTCCTAAATAAAAGAAAATTTGCAAAACAAAAACAAAGCTGCCATGAATATGGGTAAATGTTACAAGGAGAAGCTTGAGTAAAAAAAGTAGGTTCCAAGTGGGATGCCATTCTTCTGAAATGCAAAAGCAACACATTGTTTAGACAGAGGTCAAGACATGGTGACACAGTTTTTGTTTGATGAGAGGGAGTGATGCACAAATTCAAGTTGTGGCTGCCTCTGGGAAGAGGTGGGGCTGCTGGTGGCAGAAGAGGAAGCTGTCGCGGCCACTGTTCTGGGTAGTGGGCCCCAGGTGTTTGTGATATCCTAGAATGTACACGGCTATTAAGTCATCTGGTACCATCCCTACCCCCGTGGTCACAGATGTCATCAGCAGCATTCCTAACTGTCACCTGGGGCTAGCTGGAGCGTTCTGGTTATGCTTCAACAGTGGACATGGATTTATATCGGGTGATTTCCAGATACGGGTCCAATGTTCTGCCTCAGCCCTCCAGCCTCCCTCCCATGGGCTGCAGTGATACTGTCACGGTCCTGTCCGTGGCTGGACTTTGAAGTGTTTCCCCAGTTCTTGGGTTCCTGGCTTGGAGGAATCGTAAGCCTTGGCCCATGGAACAGAGAGATGACAGACACTGAGCAAGTATGCGTGAAGAATTTATTGTAAGGAAAGTTTAAGGGTGCAAAGCGAAAGCACATTTCCTAAGGGGCAATGGGTCTGTTTCTGAGAGTGGAGAAGACACTGTCTTCTTCTATGTTTTTCTTTTTACATGCCAGTAGTATGAGTTGATGTAATGGTCAATTGTAATTACTTATGACTATGTGTCATGGGTTTGGGGGGGTCTAGATTTTTCCAGGTATGGACATAACTTAAAGGTTGTGTTCCAGACATTCTCCTATATGTGTGCACCCGGGCTAGAGTGCCGTGGCGTCAGCCTAGCTCACAGCAACCTCAAACCCCTGGGCTGAAGCAATCCTCCTGCCTCCCAAGTTCCTGGGACTACAGGTGTGCACCATGAGGCCTGGCTTATTTTTGTATTGTTAGTAGAGAACAGGGTCTCACTCTTGCTCAAGCTGGTCTCGAACTCCTGATATCAAGCAGTCCTCCCGCCTTGGCCTCCCAGAATGCTAGGATTACAGGCGTGAGCCGCCAAGCCCAGCCTATGGTACTTTTCTGTTTTCTGATTGTCACTGTTCCATGGTCTAATTACCTGTTTCATTAAGACTGAAATAACTCTTTCCCTTGGTTATTTTTCTGTAACTATTTCCTTCTTATTGTTTTTCTTTAATTGTTCCCTCCTTGTTTTTCTGCTCCTGTCATTCCATTACCTCTTGTTTTTCTGTCCCCAACAATACCAAGCACTGAGATCTTACGCCTGGGCTGTGGGGAGTCAGGACCCTCTGCCTCCCTCGGCCTAGTGGATAAACTGGGCCATACATTTTGGAAATTTATGGCCCAGTTTCCAAAATGTTCCAAAGTCCTGATCATGAGTCAATTATTTTCTTAGCTTGGGCTTCCAAGGACAAGAGTTTTGTCTAAGCAGAAGCCACAGGAGGGTGGGAAGGGGAGCGAATTAGAAGAGGAAGGTCCCAACAACCCCAGTTGCTTGTCTCGGAAGGCTGTCAACAGTGGCCTTTTTCCTCAGCCCAGAGCCTTGACTCACTGACCCCTCTGCCCATAGGAAGGCTTCAAGTCCCCCTAGAATGTAGAAAGTAGCTTGTATTTTACCTACATGTATCCATTCAACATCCATTTGTAGAGCACTTACTTCACACCAGATCCTGATCTGGACTGGAGTTGGGAAATGGAGCAGAGTTTCTCTGCCCACAGGGAGGTCGCTGGAAGCGGCCACACAATCATGTTAAAATAGAAAAAAATCTGAGCATACATGTCCCATGTATAGGAGGGCTGTCCGGAAAGTATCCAGCCATGTCCCATTAAATATTTTTATTGTTACATTAACGATGGCTAGATACTTTCCAGACAGCCCTCTATGTACCTGTGTATGTATATATATTTCATGTTATTTGATATATTAAACATCAGTAAAACTTAATTACTTCCTTATAGTTGTATTTTTTTTTAATAAATTGTTCTAATATTTTCTCCCCACCCCTACCCGGAGGGATCCTGGGCACCCCATGTTGAAGGACACAAGTGATTCGGATAGATTAGGAGGATCCCCGTGTGGGAGGGATCGCTACACAATGCTCTAGAACCATGTGGGAAATGGTCCCAAACAGGCTCCCTGGGGGCGTCAGGGAGGGGTCCCCAAGATTGCAGCTGACTGGGTGCCACCCTGTGATGATGGCGTCATTGTAACTGCAGTTTCCCTTTCCAGGAAGAAAACACAGATCTGCCTTGCCGGCCCAGACAAATGGCCTCTACTTAAGTTCCTCTTCATTAATTAATATGAAGGCAACAAAAGTGGTGACTAAATTTGGAATCAGAGGCTTTTAAAGGTGAATCTCTTCAGTAAGCTCTTACTGCATTTCTATTCCCTGTTTAGGGATAAGAGTGGCAATAGGATTTATAGCTGTGGCTTTCTTTGAGTCTCAAAGAAACCCTCAAATGACTATCCACGTCATAGCCCCTTCCCCAGCAGGATTCCCCTGCCCCATTCACTGGCCACAGGTCGGCATCAAAAGGCCCAGATTTTTGAAACATTTCCAGAGCAAAGAGCAGCCTTGATCTCCTATGGAAAATTAAAACTAATGATTCCCAGGCACTGGTGTGCTGGTACATGTTGAATAGTCAGCTCTCCGGGGTGGGAGGAGGCCCTGATTTGTACAAGATGCCAATTTCCGTGGTGTAAATACTCCCACCATGGCTGATTTCAAGCTGCCAACGTGAAGTCACTGAACACAAAATTGGGGAGAAACACACACTACGTAGAGACAATAAGTTCATCTCGAGAGCATATATAATAGTGTAAAATGTCAATTAGGGAGTGATATGTTTTGAGTATTATCTTTGTTTTTAGTAAAATCTGCTTAATTGTAAATACGATTCAATAATGAATGGCTTACAAAGCAAGACCAAAAATTCCTGAGAATTTGTCAGCTCTTGGGAATTGGTATGAGCCAGCTCCAGCACACCACTGCTCTTAAGTTTTCATTGAACCCCCAAAATATCTAAGTGCTTTAAAAATCTACCTTCAGACTCTCAGGGCAGTGGGGCTCTGTAGAACTTCGTAGGGAGTCAGATCCCTCACCCTCAGGAGCCAGGTCTGCTTCTGGGACACCGGCCAGCCCTCCAGCCAGGCTCAGGTGACCCCAGCTGCTCCCATGCCTGTCCCACAACATCGCAACTCCAGCTCGCACACACCCGGGCACTGGTCACCTCAGACACAGTGACTCACCTGAGCACTCCCGTCTCATCTCACCTCCGTACGCCATCCAGTTAACCCCCCACGAATGCCAAAAATGTCCCTGTGGCAGGAACCAGCCTGGTGCACTGCCTTGCCAGGGCCTGGCCTGGTGCCCTGGTGTCACATCAGACCCTCTGGTTCTAAGGAAACAGATTCCATGGACCCAAAAGTGACACTTTACTGACAGAGACACTTATTCGCTCAAACGCTATGTGGGCTCTGATTTGAATTTTTTTTTTTTCAGCATATTATGGGGGTACAGATTTTAAGGTTTCAATAAATGCCCATTTCACCCCCTCCCCCCTGATTTGAATCTTGATTCAAACAAACCAGTCGTTTAAAAAAATAATTATGAGGCAATCTGGGAAATGGGAACATTGATTTAATGATATTAAGGAATTACTGCTGTTTTTAAATGTGAAGTATTGTACGTTCTGTTTTCTAAAAAGCAAATCAGTTCTTTTAGAGGCGAGGTTGGCAAACTACAGTTCCCCCTCCTGTTTTTATAAATAAAGTTTTATTGCAACATAAACGCCCACTCATTTACACATTGCCTATGGCTGCTTGGAGGACAGAGTTGTGTAGTCAGGACACAGAGCCTGTGGCCTGCAGATCCTCAAATATTTACACAAAAAGTTTGCCAGCCTCTGCTTGAGAGAAACATCCCAACGTGTTTACCTACAAAACAATATCATGTCTGGGATTTGCTTTAAAATAATCCAATGGGGGAGGGAGAAAGGGTCAATGAAACAGAGCTATGAGGCCACTGGTACACTTGGGTTCATCATCCTAGTATCTCTGTTTTTATATGATTGGAAATTTTCCATAATAAAACACTTGAGAAAGGACGGGGGGGGTCAGTTTTTCAACCACTCTGACCCCACACCAGGACCCTGGCACCTCTGGTCTAACAAAGGCATCAGGACAAAGCCACCACCATTCACCCCGGCTCTGCACACGCCCAACGATGACTTCTATCCCAGGCTAACCAGAAAGGCCATGGGCGCTGAGAGAGGCCCCCAGAGCCAGCCATGCAGTGAGTGCCCCCCATCCGGGGCCCAGGGGTGTTCTGGAAACTGGGGAAGGAGGGGCAGGAGGGCTCTGTGGGAAGGGGGCTCCTGTCTGGGGCTCAGGCCACAGATCAGAGGAGCTCAGGTAAGTCCATCCTTTGCTCTCTGCACCCCTCCCCCCATCCTGGCCCTAACCCCTGACTTCCACCTGGGTCCCTGGGCTCCCCTAGGCAGGCCCTGTCAGCCTCTGACACTTGGTGAAAGTTTTAATACTGAGCACTCAGGGTCTTTGGATGGACTCAGAGTTATATGTATATGTGTACACACACACACACAGGTGTGTTTGTGTCACGTAGTGGCCCACCCTTAGCACATCTGTGGCTGCTATCAGCATTAGCTGCCCTGATGGGCCACGAGGTCCCCAGTGGGGTTGAGGCCTGGTCTCTGGCTGCTGTGTAGATATGACCAAAACCCCATTAGAACCGTTATTGTGGTTCTAGAAGGAAATTAAATAGGGTAGGGTTTTTCCCCCTAGAAACCATTTTTAAGCCAGGCGGTGGCTCACACCTGTAATCCTAGCACTCTGGGAGGCTGAGGTGGGAGGATCGCTTGAGCTCAGAAGCTTAAGACCAGCCTGACCAAGAGTGAGACCCCATCTCTACTAAAAATAGGAAAAATTACCCAGGCATGGTGGCGCATGCCTGTAATCCCAGCTACTCGGGAGGCTGAGGCAGGAGGATCGCTTGAGCCCAGGAGTTTGAGGTTGCTGTGAGCTAGGCTTACACGGCTAGCTAGGCATGGCACTCTAGCCCCGGGCAACAGAGCAAGACTCTGTCTCAAAATAAATAAATAAAAAACATTTTTACCTGGAAGGATTAACATTGTTTTCTAGAAATTCCATCATAAAACCAACATGTCCCCAAACCCACAGAGACTTTGATCTGGCCTTTCCTCCCCCTGCTCCCTCACGTCCCCTTATCCCGTCCCTGCATCTGCTCCCAGCCTGACCTAGCTGGGCCCACTGGGCATCCACCTTGTCCTGTCTCCTACCCACTACCTGATCCAAACTGCTCTTTTTCCTGACTCATTCCACCCTAATCCCTACCCCTGAGTTAACCCAAATGCCAATCTCTTCAGTATTATCAGGAATGGTCTGGAAAGCCCAGTGTTTCCACCAGTGGAGATTAGCATCAGTCCCAACTCGGCCCTATGCGTCTCTCTGTATTGCTTCAAACTAACATTAATTGGGATTTTTTTTCTTTAATTGCAAAAGTAATACCTGCTGCATGAAAATAATGTGAAATATTCACACACACACACACACAAACCCAAAGGAAGAAAGCAATCCTCAAATTATTCATAATCTCCTGCCCCCAAAACAACCTCTGTGGGATGCTCTGCCATGTGGCTTTCCAGCATTTCTTTTCCTGCTAACTGGGTGGAGACATTTTTGGTTGTCACCCTTGGAAGGGGGAGAGCACTGCTGGCATCTACTGGGCAGGGGCCAGCGATGCTGCTCACCGTCCCACAAGCCCAGAACAGGCCCCACCAAGAACTAGCTGGCCCCAAATGTCAACAGTGCTGACCCTGATCCCATCCCTAATCCACAAATCAAAGCTTGCTCCTGACCGAACAGTCGATAAGAACACCAGCCGGGAGCCGGGCTGCCTGCCATCAAAGCTGGGCTCTGCCCCTTCCAAGCTGGTGACTTCATCTAGCCTCAGTTTTCTCCACTGTAAAATAGGGACAGCTGAACTCGCCTTGTCAGAGTTGTTCTTAGAGTAAATGAAGGAAAACGTATAGGCCGGGCGCGGTGGCTCACGCCTGTAATCCTAGAACTCTGGGAGGCCGAGGCGGGCGGATTGCTCGAGGTTAGGAGTTCGAAACCAGCCTGAGCAAGAGCGAGACCCCATCTCTACTATAAATAGAAAGAAATTAATTGGAAGAAAAATTTAGCCGGGCATGGTGGCGCATGCCTGTAGTCCCAGCTACTCGGGAGGCTGAGGCAGGAGGATTGCTTGAGCCCAGGAGTTTGAGGTTGCTGTGAGCTAGGCTGACGCCATGGCACTCACTCTAGCCTGGGCAACAAAGGGAGACTGTCTCAAAAAAAAAAAAAAAAAAAGAAAACATATAAAGTGTCTGGCACAGAGTTAAGGACTACTAAACAGTAGCCACTGCCATTTCATCAATAGCAAGGTGATTGATGAGCCTGTTATAAAGGTGCTCTCAGGTGGTGCTCCCGAGTGGTGCTCCCCACAGCAGTGCTCTGATTCTCTCCCTCCCGCCTGCATCTCCCTTAGAGTCCGCAGGTGAGCTGTGAGCAGCAACCTGTATAGGAAGGCGGGTCGACTCGGGGACCCCAGCAGGGCCTCACGCATCCACTCTGGGAACCCCAAGCTCTGCCCAGACATGCCCCAGGAGCCCTTGGCTCTGTGGTGTCCACCCCTTTTCGGGGTGGTTTCTGTTTCCTCTGACTTGTGTGGCACACTGTCATGAGGCTGTAGAACTGAGGATCTTCTGGGCAGGGACGAGGGGACCCTGGGGTCTGGCCGACCTGGTAGGAGCCCCCAGCACCACCGTTCCCTGCCCTGGGCCCAGAGAAAGCTCTCTCCCCTCTGGCCCAGGTTCCCGCCCGCTCGCTCGGGGCCTGGGCTAGACGAGAAATCCTGTTTGCAGAGCACAGGGCCTGGCCAAGGCACAGGTGACTAAGGTCATAACGGAGCGTCCGTGCACTGCACGTCACTGTGAATAGAGCAGGCCTCGTCTGCGGTGGGAAGACCTGGGCTCTGGGACCTTGGGCAAGTGCTTCCCTCTCTCTGTGCCCCAGGGTCCTCCTCTGCCCACCACTCGCCATCTCTGAGCCTCAGTTTCCTCATCTGTCAAATATAGGCATTGTGAGGGTCACAATAAGTGCAAGGCCCCGAGCACAGGGTGACCTCTGAGCTCACCATGGCGACAGTCGCTCTCGTTCCCACTTCTGCTGAGTTGAGCTCTCAGCAGGTAGCCTCGGGGGCTCTGTCCAGCTTTCCGACTGACTCTGTTTCCTTTTGCCCGCCGCCTCGCCCCCGACATCATATGTCTTCTGACTCATATATACCTCCAGCCCTTCCCTCCATCAGACCACATCCCTCTTCCAGTCACTGTCAAGAGTTTCCCATCTTGCTCTTTCTTGGCAAAGTCCCAGATGCCCTTGCATCTGTCCTCTGGCTTCTGTCCTCACCGACACCCCGGTTCCCTCTCCCCTGCTCCCAAGAAAAGTCCCCACCATTGCTTCCCCACCCCGCCCACTTCAGGGTGCCACCCACGCCCTGCCCTGAGCTGAGCGTCCTCGAGGCAGGCTGGGAGGAGGGGCAAGGGCATGCCTGGGGCCCCCGCTGCCAGGTGGCCACTCACGGCCCCCGGTCCCCACAGCCACAGCGGCGGGCACTTCCACAGGAGCGGGATCTAGTAGTGACTCGGTGCTGCGCAGGTCTGAACGTGGATTCCCTCACTCAACCCTAAAACACCGTGATGGCCCCGTTTGACAGCTGTAGACGGGAGCCACAGACAGGGGAAGGCCCTTGCCCAAGGTCCCCGCTGGCAGGTGCCAGGTGGGCTGGCCCAGAGCCCACAACCTGACCACCGTGCTGCTGCCTGCGAGCCCTGCTGCTACGCCCGTCTCACCGAGGGGAGGCTCAGCTCAGAGTGGCTGGGAGAGGGGAGTGGAGCCATCGAGAACCCTGCAGGGCATGGTGACAGCTGACAGAGAGGGACTCAGAGGAGAAAAGAGGCCTGGCCCAGAGACCTGCAGCCTCACAGCCAGAGACCCTCTGTCCTCCTGCCCCAGGAACCAAGGAGGCAGAGAGAGCACAGGGGAGGGTAGAAACAGGGACCTGGCGATCAGGGCGCTGGGCAGGCCGAAGGGGCAGTCCCTGCTGTTAGCAAGGTTACCTGAGCATTTATTTCCGGCCTCCAAACTGCCCCAGAACTATTTGGGGCAAGAGGAAGAAAATAGACTGGTTTACTTCCTCCCAGCCCCCTTTCTTCCATTCCTTCCACGCCCTTCCTCCTCCCCCAGCCTCAATTAGACTCTGAGCGTCTGGCCTTGCACGTCCAAGCTAGCAGTTTCGTTTCCCTGCCGATTCCCCACGGGAGGGTGGGCGGGGCTCGCCTGGTTTAAGGGGAGAGAAGGGGCCGGGAGGGCAGAGCGGAGGAAAGCGCCACGCCATGCTGCTGTCCCAGCGCCAGAGGTAGAGAGACACAGCCAGCAGGGGCAGGGGGCCAGGGGGCCAGGGACAGGACCGCACAAAGAGGGGCTGGGCTGAGAGGCAGGGGAGAGGGGAGAGACCCAGAGCCAGTCAGGCGGGGAGGAGGTGAGAGGAAGAGGGAGCAGAGGAGAGACAGGGAGGCGGAGAGGGAGCAGAAGAGAACAGGAGAGATGTCGGGCAGAGGTGGAGCACGAGGGCAGGGACCGGCAAGGAGGGAGGCGAGGATGGTCTAGGGGACTCTGAAGGAAGCAAGTCGGGGGACACAGGCGTCCAGAGAGGAAGGTGGTTCGGGGCAAGGGCTGAGGCAGGCGGCTGGGCAACCTACAGGGACACAAACTCAGGCTGAGGGACACTGGTCCCATGACAGTGGCCCTCGCTTCTCCTCCACCCCAGACACCATCTCCTCCCGAGAGGCATGGGCCCGCTGGGTGAGTAAGCAGCAGCGCAGGAGGCTGTGGGACGGGCGGGGCAGCACCCCTCTCTCCCCCATCCCCGCCGCCTACCTACTGACCCTGTCCTCCTTCCCAGCCCTGCGCCTCCTCGTCCTCTTCCCCATCCTCCTCAGCCTGGCGGCCTCCCTGGACTGGAGGGCTGACTACAGCCAGGACCCCTTCGACAAATGCACGCGTGACCGTGACTATCAGCTGCTGCTCAAGGTGGTGTCCTTGGGCCTCAATCGGACCCTGAAGCCGCAGAAGGTGATCGTGGTTGGCGCTGGTGTGGCTGGGCTGGTGGCCGCCAAGGTGCTCAGTGATGCTGGACACAAGGTGAGAAGTGCTGCTTGCAGTCTACCTTGAGTCTTTCCTGCTGCAGGCTGGGGGTCCTTGGGCAGAGGGTCCTGGCCACATCCCCGCTTGGAGGGGTGGAGGTTGGTGGGAGGTGCAGAGAGAGAACTGTTTTTCCCTGGTGGTCAAGGAGTGAGGCCCAAAGCCCCTTGCTCTCCTGGGTCTGCACCAAGA
Source organism: Microcebus murinus (assembly GCF_040939455.1). NCBI lineage: Eukaryota > Metazoa > Chordata > Mammalia > Primates > Cheirogaleidae > Microcebus > Microcebus murinus. The sequence continues at coordinate 68,255,834 of NC_134119.1, read as the reverse complement.
GGCCCTAGACCCTCCTGCCCTGCTCTTCCTCACCCCGGAGGGAAGTCCCACTCGAAAGATCCTCTGACTTGAGCTGGGTGGAGTGTGCTGGTGGAGACGGAAATTCCACCAAGGGGAAGTGCCCCCTAAGGTCTAACCACTGTCTCTCCCACTGAAATCCAAGAATGAGAATGGGCTAACCCAGGGGTTTCTAGGCATACGGGAAATGTCCCCACTCCCTGAGCTGGGAAGTCCCTTTGCAGTCTAACTGGTGGCCGTGTGCTGCCGCCTGGAACTGCTTGCTCTGTGCTGTTCTCCCACCAGCCCCCCACCTCCCACAAAGAAAGGGACCCTTGCAGGCCAGGTCTGTGGGGATGGAAGGAGGCCGGGGCTGGCACAGGGCGGGGTGGCTGGGGATGGTGAGCGGGAGGAGCTGAAGCGCCCCCACCCCTTCCTGCAGGTCACCATCCTGGAGGCAGACAACAGGGTCGGGGGCCGCATCTTCACCTACCGGGACCAGAAGACTGGCTGGATTGGGGAGCTGGGAGCCATGCGCATGCCCAGCTCCCACAGGTGAGGCCTGACCCAGGCAGGCACCGGGGCCACCGCCAGCCCCACCGCTGTGCCCAGACTCAGCCAGACCCCAACTTGAACTTTGACTCCTCGAGCCTAGACCCCCAATGCAAGTGAGGTCTAGACCCAACCTCCAGCTCCATCCTTCACCTGCTCCCGATTGATGGTCTCCTGGCTCCAGCCCCAGCACCGTGCCTCCTGCCACGCTCAGGCCACCTGGTCCGGCCAGCCCTGCCCAGCCCAAAGCCAGCTCCATTGTTGTACCCTCTAGGCCTCCAGCTCGACCTCCCCAGGCCCAGGCCCAGGCCCCGCCCCATCCAATCCTATGTGTAACCCAAAGTCTATTCCCATCCCAAATCTAATCCAGGACCTAACTTCATCCCCAAGGAAAGCCAACTCCCGCTCCTACCCCAGCCCTGCTCCTCGTCCTGCCCTCAGCCTTCCAACGCCATCTCACTTCCGTCCTCCCGCGCTGACAACCCCAAATCCCGCCCCACCCCTGGCCTCATGCCTGTCCCCAGCCACCCTGCCCGCCCCCTTCCCTCCTCCAACCCCCGCCAGGGGTGGGGCCACCCCACCCGACCCCCCCCTCACCCAACCTCCCGTCCTCAGGATCCTGCACAAGCTCTGCCACAGCCTGGGCCTCAACCTGACCAAATTCACCCAGTACGACGAGAACACGTGGACGGAAGCGAACAACGTGAAGCTGCGGAACTACGTGGTGGAGAAGATGCCCGAGAAGCTGGGCTACGCCCTGCGCCCCAGCGAGAAGGGCCACTCGCCCGAAGGTATCTACCAGATGGCTCTCAACAAGGTGCGCTGCCCGTGCTCCTCCCGCCCCATGCCCCCTGCCTTTCCCCTGCGCGGCGTCCCCCAGCCTGCTCCCTGGCCTGGCTTTCCTTCTCTCCGTCACCCCTCTGGTCTCCCGTCACTGGCTCTTCAGGCTTTAGATTCCCCATAGACACTGCTGGTCCCGAAGTGCCACCCGCTTTTGTTCCCTTCTTCCTCTTCTCACCCGCACACTGTCCTGGACAACCTCTCCTTTCTACACTTTCGGCCTAGACTTGCGTCTACAGGCTGGTGTCCCCTAAGTCTGTCTCCTGAGACCCAGACCCTCTCCTGGGCCCCTCCAGCTCCGCTGAGCTCAGCCCCCCTAAGCCCGCTCATATGCCTGGGGGCACCTCCATGCCCCGGCACCCACAGACCCTCAGGGGCCCCCAGATCCCTACCCCAGCCTCGTCTTCCTCTCCCCCACCCTCAGTTCCGGCCCTGCTCCTACCCCTCTGTCCTACCCCAGCTCAGGCCTCCTCCTCTCCCCCACCCTCTTCCCCAGCTGCCCAGCCTCAGTGTCCCCCACCTGGCACTAGGAGGCTTTTCCACACCCAGAGTGACTGGGCTCACAGCCCCCTGTGACTCCCAAAGCCTCCAGGACAAAGTCCCAGCTTCTCAGGTTCCAGTCCTGAATGGCCTTACCTGCCCCACCCCCCTAGCCTCATCTTTTCTCCTCTAAGAAGTTTCCGTCACCCCCAAAGTCTTCACGGTGCTCCAGATGCCCCCGGCTCTGTGTTCCTTCTCACCCACTGCGCTTGGTCATGGCCTGAGCCCATGCCTCTCCCTTTCCCTCCCAGGGAACTGCCCCTCCCTCCTCCTGGAGGCCCTTAGGGCGGAGCCGGCCACACCCCACTCTGTTGAGAGCCCCTTACTTGCCCATCTCCCATCCTAGATAAGAGAGGGGGCCGAATCCAGGTCATTTCTGTGCCCTGACAGTGACCAGTTTGGGGAGCCTGGGGACATGGGAGGTGAATGAGTGACTGAGTGAAGAGGCACCTCTTTCCTCGGGGAGTTCCCTGAGTGGTCATGCCCCGTCAGTGCTGACAGGTGGCAGAGGGGACTCAGCTTCTGTCCAGCCCACAATGATCCAGGCAACAAATAATTACCGAGCAGGACCAGGACAGACACAAGCCCTGTGTTCATGGAGCTCACAGGCTAGCACAGAAATAGGCAAAATGACACCCAACTGGGATGAGAGGTGACAACCCAGGTGGGCTGAATGCCGAGGGCTGAGGGGGTACTGAAGGTTTGGGAAGACCTGCTGGAGTGGTGGCACCTGAGTTGCAGGGAAGGGTGGCACCTGAGTTGCAGGGAAGGGTGGCACCTGAGTTGCAGGGAAGGGTGGCACCTGAGTTGCATGCTGAGGGCACAGCATGGGCAAAAGCCCAGGGCTTGAAAGAGAGTGGCAATGGCCAGCTGGGGGCAGAACCAGGGGGAGGACCCAGGTTTGGCCTCTAGGCTGGGCCTTCACCCCTTCTGTGCTGGCAGCTCAGCACCGTCTGCTTGTTCCACGACAGGCCCTGGAAGATCTCAAGGTACTGGGCTGCAGAAAGGCAATGAAGAAATTTGAAAGGCGCACGCTCCTAGTGAGTGGGGCCCCGGCTTTGCTGTCTGGGAAATGGGGGCAAAGAGGGTGCCCATGGGGCCTTCCCCAAAGAGTCAGAAAGCAGGACACCAGACCCCAGTCGGGCCACCGCCTCCCTGCTTGACCAAAGGGCTGGACACACCCCCTCTCTGGACCTCAGTTTCCTTCATCTGGGCGATCCCTTATGGCCACATCTACTTCCCGGGGAGGGAGACCAAATCCCTTTAGTGCCAGGGAATCAATCCCAGCGGGGGAGGAGTCCCCATGGCAGTGGGGACGGAGCAGGGCCTGACTTCGGGCCGCACCCACCCCGCAGGAATACCTCGTCGGGGAGGGGAACCTGAGCTGGCCGGCCATACAGCTCCTGGGAGATGTGATGTCCAAGGATGGTTTCTTCTATCTCAGCTTCCTGGAGGCCATCCGTGCCCACAGCTGCCTCAGCGACCAGATCCAGTGAGGGGCGGGCCCCGCGGTTAGGGGCGGGGCGGGCGGAGGCCAATCGGGGAGAGTAACGGGAAGTGGGTGGGGCCGCGGGGATTGGGTGGGTGGAGCCGCGGGAAGGGCGTGGCCCGAGGGGTGCGGAAAGAGGCTAAGGGTTGGCGAGGTGGTCGGGCCGCGCGGGCCCAGGCATCCGGGTCCTCGGAGGAACTGGTTAGAATGGTTCCCGGGAAAGGGCGTGGTCCAGAGGAGCAGTGGCAGGGTTCTGGGGTCGCACAATGCCCTACTCCTCAGGCCTCGGGAACAGCGAGAACCGGCGGGGTCAGGGAGAGGCAGACGGGCGGGCCTAGCGGGAGCCGGCAGGTGCCAAGAGGGGCAAGCAGCGAGGGTGGGCGGGGCCTACGCAGAGGGGCGGGGCGCAGACCCCGGGTCACGCGCTCGCCTGGCCCGCAGGTTCAGTCGCATCGTCGGCGGCTGGGACATGTTGCCGCGCGCGCTGCTGAGCTCGCTGTCGGGGCCCGTGCTGCTGAACTCGCCGGTTGTGGCGATGACGCAGAGGCTGCACCATGTGCAAGTGCAGCTCGCCACCTCCCACCACAACCTCAAGTCGCTGATCGCGGACGTGGTGCTGCTGACGGCCAGCGGGCCGGCGGTGCAGCGCATAAACTTCTCGCCGCCGCTGCCGCGCAGACTGCAGGAGTCGCTGCGTGGGCTGCACTACGTGCCGGCCACCAAGGTATACCTGAGCTTCCGCCAGCCCTTCTGGCAAGATGAGCACATCGAAGGCGGCCACTCGAACACCAATCGCCCGTCGCGCATGATATTCTACCCGCAGCCGAACGAAGGCGCGCTGCTGCTGGCCTCGTATACGTGGTCTGACTCCGCCGCCGCGTTCGCCGGCCTGAGCCTGAACGAGGCGATGCGCTTGGCGCTCCACGACGTGGCGGCGCTGCACGGGCCGATAGTGTACCAGCTCTGGGACGGCAGGGGCATTGTCAAGCGCTGGGGAGAGGACCCGCACAGCCAGGGTGGCTTCGTGGTGCAGCCGCCAATGCTCTGGCGCAGCGACAAGGACAACTCACAGGACTATAACTGGGCGATCCCTTATGGCCGCATCTACTTCGCCGGGGAGCACACGGCCTACCCACACGGCTGGGTGGAGACGGCTGTCAAGTCGGCGCTGCGAGCTGCCATTAGGATCAACACCATGTCCCAGATCGCCAGCATCCAGAAGCCGAGGGTGCGGAAGGGCCGTAATAATCACTTGGTGGCCAGCACCCCACTGGAGGCCAAGGGAGACACTAGCCAACCTCCACTCCAACTCCAGTTCTCTCTCCCACACACGACCCAACAGAGGACCTCGAATTAAAGTATTTTCCGAAAAAGCTGGGTGGTCCAGCCTCTTCCTTGCCTCAGTTGTTCCTAGTTCGCCTGAACCAAAGCCATTATCTGGTTAGCAAGGCGGCGCCTAGAGCTTAGAATCTGTCATTCTGTCATTCTTTAAAAAAAAAAATGCGGTGCCTGTCCTGGAGCCCCAGAAGCAGCTGGCCCTTCCTTCCTCCTGGACGGCAGGGCTCCGTGGGGGGAGCGGAGGAACAGGACGCACACTCTGCCTCACACCACTGGCAAACGGTAATCACAGTGACCCGCAGATGGGAGTAACAAAATCCAACTGACCATTGGTTAAACGAGTTTATTTTTCTCACTAAGCAGCTGGTAGGCAAGGTCCCCAGAGTGTGCAGCTCCACAGGCCCCTGCATTTCAGTTATGTCCGGGATGTGTCCCGGCACAGCCACTTAAGTGACAGCCCCAGCTCTGAGTGTCTCATCGTCACTCCTCCAAAACAACAATTCAGGCAGGTAAGGGAGCCTCGCCTCAACCGAGCCCGTCACCCACCCTAGGGGCCTCCTTCTGCGTCTCACTGGCTGGCTCGGGGCCACCTGGTCAGGCTTCAGCTCTGGGGAGCCGTCAGAGGGGACCCTGAGCCACTACCCCTTCCCCATCCAGGTCGGAGCCAAAGTGGCAGCCTCTTCCCCCAAGGACACGGGGCTAACTGGACGTGAGAAGTGTGTTTAATGAAATCAGTTTATCAGGAGCACACCCGCCCCTCCCAGGGCCCTCCTGGCCCCCCAGGGGACAGGATAAAGTGCCCGTGCGGGTCACGTGCCCAGCAGGGTTAGGAGTCCGCCCCGTCCTCCTCCTCCTCAGGCAGGATCTCCAGGCTGCTGTCAGGCTGCGGGGCTGTGTCTGTGTCTGCGGGGAGCGGGGGGGCCAACGGGGCCCGGGTGGGTGACAGTGGCAGTGGGGAGGCAGGGGGTGAAGGGCTGTGGGGCTCCGCAGGCGGCGCCAGACCCAGGACCTCCTGCACGTTGTGGGGCAGCTCCTGGGGGGCAGGAAGCGTCAGGTGAGTCAGAGGCGAGCAGGGGTGAGAGGGCTGCTGGCGGGAGGGCACTGGGAGGGGTGGGGACTCACGGGGCAGGCGGTCAGCTGCCGGTACAGGGCCTCGGCCCGCGTCAGCACGTCCTCCACACTCAGCTTCATGGTCAGCTCGTTGATGTGCTGCAGGAGGGGCGGGTCAGGCGCCAGGCGGCACACTCAACCACCGCCGCCCGGGCGCCCGCTCTGCCTCGTGCTGGGGACACAACGGGGGAAGACAAGACAGGGCTGGCCCTCTGGGGGCTCGGAGGCAGCTGGGCCATCAGGGGTCATGCTTCTCAGGCCTTCAAGGAGCACTCACTGCTTGCCAGAGGCTGATACAGTGGAGGAAGACCCCCGCCCCGCCACTGACTCGTGTCCTGGGGAGAGGCAGGTCCCCCCGCACCTGCTCTGTGAGGACACTGCTGGGCAGGGATAGGATGGGGTAGAAGACTGACCCAGGCCCGGCCCACAGTGCCCACAGCTAACCATACTGTCAATAATTCCACTGTGAGCGCCTACTCCCACAATGCACCGCAGCACGGGCTCCACGCCCAGGTCAGGCTAGGTTGGGAGAGAGGGACCTGCCCTCACCTTAAGGATCTCGTTGGAGCCGAAGCCGGACAGCATGAGGGCGTCCCGCTCCATGTCCAGGATGGCGCAGGCCACCAGCAGGTGCAGATTGGGGCCAGGGAGCCCTGTCCACAGCACCTGGGGGTGCCAGAGGGAGGGAGGAGTCATGGCCCAGCCTCTGCCCAAGGTCCCCCTCAGGTCTGCCGTGACACTCTGCCCATCTGCCCCAACCTCCCAGCCCCTCCTACGGGTAGGAGAGCCCCCTTCAGGCCTCCCACCCAAACCGGCTGGCCCACCTCCCATAGGCGAAGGACATCCAGGAAGGGGAATTCCCTCTTGAACCAGATGAGCAGCCACCGGAAGCAGAAGCAGAGGGAGCCGGAGTCCTGGGAGTCTGGGGGAGGACAGGAGTCGACTCAGCGTCACCCACGGCTGGAGTGCCACGAAAACCAGGCCCAAAACCCACTCGGATCCCACTGGCGTTTGGACGGAGACGCTCAGTGATCCTGGCCATCCCCCAGACTCGGTGAGTAGCTTATGCCCAGCTTAGGGGACTTCAGAGGCAGGAGCACTTTGGGGGCCTTTCCTATCATACTGTCTCCACATGCCACTGGTGTGGAAGGGACGTGGTAAGACCGACACACCCAAGGATGCTGGCGGCCGGTGCCGGTGAAGGCTGAGGACGCTGGCACTGCAGCTACGCTGCCAGCACAGACACTCGCTGCTGTGGTAACTGTTCCGGAACCGACACAGGACGCGCATTTCAAAACTGCAAACGACCCAAGTCTCCAGCAGGCCCATTAAATCAGTCCCACCATGCTCAGGTGGACAGGATCTCCTGCAGTCAGTGAAAGTGACATTTTGGGAGATCTGAATGACACAGAGGCAGCTTATGTCTGTGTGCCCCAGGAAGTGACGTGTGCTTTCGCTAAGACTTAGTTTCCTCTTCCGTGAGATGAGGCCCAGAGTCACTCTGCTCCCTCCCCTGGGGGTCCCAAAGCTGCGGGGAGGGAACGTCCATACCTAAGTCAACGCCACCATCCCCACCTGCACTCAGAAGGTGATACCACCAACAGCGACTGTATCTTTTCTTTACCTGAATTTCCTGCATTTTTCACATTGAACAAGTAATGAAGAACAATTTTACAGCAGGAATGCAGCAGCCCTGGTGGCCAGACAACTGGTTTCTTTTTTTGTTTTGTTTTTTGAGACAGAGTCTCTCTCTCTGTTGCCTGGGTAGAGCACAGTGGCATCATCATATCTCACAGCAACCTCAGACTCCTGGGCTCAAGCAATCCTCTTGCCTAAGTCTCTCGAGTAGCTGGGACTACAGGCATGCGCCACCATGCCCGGCTAATTTTTTCTTTTTTTTGTAGAGATGGGGTCTCACTCTTGCTCACACCGATGCTGAACTCCTGAGCTCAAGCAATCCTCCTGCCTTGGCCTAAGTGCTAAGATTACAGGTGTGAGCCACTACCTCGGGCCCAGAGAACCATTTTCAGAGCCCCGGCACAGGGTGAGAAGCAGCTGGGTGGAGATAAGAAGTGGCAGGAGCCACACGCAGGTCCTTATTTCTGAAAAGTATCCAGCAGATTAAGCTAAAGTTAAAGCCAAAACAGGATCCAGGTGAGCAAGAGGTAGCCAGCTCGCCTGGCACGCAGGGCGAGTGACAGTGCCCGCACATCTGCATTCGCTGAGGTTTTGCTCCAAACTGCAATTCTGCCTTGACATGTAAGTGTTAGGTTCTGGGTTACATAGGGGTGTTTCTCTTGTTTGGATCAGAACCAAATGTCCAGGATGCCATCTGTCACTGCTACCAGAGAATCTTTGGCAAGGTCTGTGGCCCCACTGTTTCCTGCCCACCCACCCAAGATACATACCCAGGAAGTCACAGAGCGGGGGGTCGAGCACCCTCAGGAGCAGCAGAAGTTGCCCAAGTTGCCGCTTCATGGTCTCCTGACTCTCTTCAAAGTTCCCTTGCTGCGGGAGGGAGGAGGGAGCGAGGAGGGGGAGGGGTGGGCTTCATGAGGAGCAGAGACCCCTAATCCTTTGAGGGGCCTCTGCCTGTCTCCCACCCCTGCCCTGAGGTGGAAGATAGCTCACCACGAGCTCCATGAAGCCGCAGAAACACCAGAAGGCATCCACCTCGTTCTGAATGACGTAGAGGATCGGGGAGAGAAGGTCACTCATGCCCTGGACGTAGCCTGGAGGGGGAGACATGGGATCAGGGTCCAGCCCAGGCCCTCTTCGCCCCGCCCCATGGAAGACCTCCCCACCTGGGCCGCACCCTACCCAGGTCGAAGTGGTACATGCAGTACGTGAGCAAGATGTCGTTCAGCAGGCCCAGCCCTGGGTTCTCTGGACCCTCGTAGAACTTGTTGGTCCTGTCAGTGCGGCTCACGTCTCTCTCTGTGGGGAGGGGGCGCAGGTGCAAAGGTGAGGTGGCCTGTCCCCACTGCCCATCAGCACCAGCCCCCGACTTGGGGCTTGCTCTGGGGGAGGAGCGGAGCCAGTTCTAGAAACCGTCACTAACACTCTTGCTGTGACATACCAGACCCACAATTACCAACTTATCCTCCTACAGGTGGGGAAACTGAGGCCCAGGGAGGTGAAATCACCTGCCAAGATCTCACGGTGAGTAAATAACAGAGCTGAGATTTGACTCCAATGTGGCCTGAGTTCCCTTTTCCCTGCCCTGTCCCTCCCTGGCCATTCCTGCCACTGCTCACCCCTCTTTCCTCCCAGGTGACCTGTCCGTGGTCGTGGGAGGGTCTCCTTCCTCTCTCCCTCGCACCTGCTCCCACCCCACCCCATGTGCTGCCCGCACCCACCGATGAGGCTGCGGTATCCGTGCAGCAGTGAGTTCCTCCGCTCCTGCTCGGGGCTCACAGACTTCCACTGCAGCTTCATGCGGAAATACTCGTCCCTGAGGGTGGGGAGAGCTGATACTTTCGGACGCCCCTCACTGCAGCACCTGGGGAAGCACCTGAGGACCTCCCGGCCACCTCTCCATCCTTCAGGGCTCGGATCCCAGAGCCCCTCCCTGACCACGCAAACCCGAGCGGGCCACCCAGTGACTCTTGCCACCGCCCCTCACGCTCCCCTCTCCTGACATCACTACGTAGACATCCTTGGGGACTTTTGGTGACAGTCTGTCACCCCCATGCAGGACAGAGAACCTCAGGGTCAGGGAACAGTGAGGCACTGCTGCATCCTCAGTGCCCAGCACGGGGCTGGACACACAACAGGTGCATGATATACCCGGGAATGCGGAGAGATGGGCCCTCCTGAGAACAACACGGCGCAGGAAGGAAAACAGCAATGGAGGCAGGAGACGGACCACACAGGGCTAGGGACGGGGCTGGCCCGTTCGCTGCCATCTCCCCCGGGGGCAGGACAGTGCCCAGCACATGGCAGGCTCCAGACCGGCGTTCATGCAACGCGCCCATCTGCCCGTCGGAGCCCCTGTGGCGCGCCAGCTGCTGTGCCTGGCGAGGAGGGGCTCCCGAGGACATGGGGGTCAGGGCGCAGCTTGTCACTCACGTTTTCCTGCGCATGTGCGCCTTGTGCTCCTCAGCTGAGCCCTCCCAGCTGAGGTACCCCAGGAGGAATTTCCAGGCCTCGCGACGCAGGCCGGGGCTCAGACCCTGTGGGCGCAGTGGGGCGGGCAGCTCAGCGGAGGGGAACCCTCCCGGCCCCACCCATCCTCACCCCCACCCGGCCTCACCCAGCGCTCACCCCAGAGAAGATCCGGCTCTTCAGCTCCGAGACCTGCTGCAGGCGGCCCTCGGGGCCCACGTGGCGGGCCCACTCCTCCTCTGTGACCGGAGGCGTCCGTTCCACGGCCGGCCGAGGCCCCAGCTCCACCTGCGGGATGCTGGGCCAGTGAGCCCAGGGGCTTGGCTGGCTCTGCCCCACCCTGTCTCAGTCCACGGCCCACATCCAGGGACAGGAGGCAGCTCCTTCTCTGGGTCGGCAACAAAGTTGCCCCCAAGTCAGGAAGGGTCCCCCCTAGTAATAAGAGCCATCAGGTGCTCTCCATGCCTGCCACAGCTGCGTGCACCTCTGAAATCACTCCTGCCACTTGCTGAGGGGATACCAGTACTGTCCCCATTCTACCAAGGAGGAAACTGAGGCCCAAGGAAATAAAGTCATGTGCCCAAAGTGACATAGCCAGAGAGGAACAGGGAGGGTCCCCTGGATACTCACACAGGAAATGACCTCGAACCCTGGCTCAGGCTCATCATCGGGTGGCAGGGGCAGGTCAGGGGAGGCCCCCTCGGGGTGTGGCTGCAGGGCTCCCCGGAAGAAGTTGGTCACTCGGGAGAAGCTGCTGAAGGTGGTGGAGTAGGGGTCCTGGAGGAAGCGCTGGGGACAAGGCCGGGGATGGTCACGGCCCTCCCCTTCTCATCCCTCCCTGCCCACCCCCGCAGGCCGGGCACCAGCGACACTCACGGACACCACGTTGGAGCTGTCCTGGTCAAAGAGCTGCAGGTGGTAGAAGGAGTTGGAGAGGGCGGAGGAGTCGTGGGGGAAGACAAGGTAGAGGCGGGAGTCCTGTGGGGAGCTGGGAGACAGGAGGCGACAAACAGGTGACGACGCACAGGTAGGGCCCAGGGTCCCAGGCTGTCCATGCCCACCCTACATTTGTTCCAGCGGCAGTGTCCCAGCCACCCTTAGGGAATCCCTCATCTCAGGGGTGTTAAGGGGGAGGCCTGTGACCAGCACTGGGCCCCAGGGGTGGGCACGTGGCTCAGGGCTGGCCAGTGAGGGCCTTGCATCTTCCTGGCCAGGGTGACTGACTCAGGGGCGAGCCAATGAGAGGCAGCCCTGGGATCCTGCTGGAATGTGGGGAAAAAGTCACTTCCTAGCCACCAGGATTGCTAAGCCAGGGCTAACGGGGGGCCCAGACAGTGACAGAAGCTCAGAGGAAAATAGAGCAACTCTTGCCAATGTTTTGGGACCTGGGTCCCGCCTGAAATGAACACTGCCCTTTGGTTTCTGTTACTTGGGCCAGTCAACTCCTTCTTCCTTCCTCTAAATCAGTTGCGTGTGTTTCTCTCACTGCCCCCAAGGGGTCAGGCTGACACTGTCAAAGGACAGGGCCCGTTAGAGGCTCAACAGGGGGAGAAGACTCACCTGGCCAACAGCAGGTAGCGGCTGAGGACGCGGAGCAGGGCGCGGGTACCCCCGCGGTGGAAGTGCAGGGCGGGCAGGGAGCCCCCAGCCTGGGTCACCAGGACCAGGTAGGCCCAGCTGAGGCCCGGCTTGGAACGGCGGATGGACTTGAGCTCCCCCAGACTCACGGAGAAGGCCCACGAGGCCCGTGAGGAGCTGGACTCTGCGCCTGGAGGGGTGACGCCATGTTGGGAGAGGTGTGGGAGGCCGGAGGCAGCCACGTCAACTTAGGCTGGCCCTTTAGCACAGTCATCTCCTGAGGGCCCCCCACGAGCCACCCCTGGCCCTGGTCTCTGGGAACTGTAGGTCACCTCACATTTCCTTGGAAGTACAAATGAATAAAACGGGAGGGGAGCCCGGTGGACCCATGCCTGTTCTAGAACCTTCCCAGGCCCTTTGCCTGTCTCACTGCCAAGCCCCTCTTCATTCCAACCCCACACTCGAGCCACCATGAAAGGCTGGTGGCTCCCTGAACACACCCGCTGCCACCTGCCCCTGGCTTGTACGGGCTGCGCTCTCTGCCGGGAGACACAACTCCCAGAGTCCCTCAGAGTCGAGCTCTGGCATCACCTCTTCCTGGAAGGCACCTGCACTTCCCAGAAGAATCAGGTAACTTCTCTGGATGTGCCCATCAGCCTGTGTGACTCTAGGAAGATGAGAGTCACCCCGACTGGCTTCACCTGTTACCCCACCAGCCTCAAACCTGCAGAGGCAGGACTTGTATAGGGGTGCCCACAGCCCGTCTGGGAGCCTGGATGAGCAAGGCTGCAACCCCCAAAGAAGCTGGCCATGCTGCATCTGGGTGGACAGAGTCCTGTGCCCCAAGCACTTCTCTCCTGGGACAGGAAGGCAGTGAAGGGCAGCCATCTTGACTGTGGGCAGCAAAGCCCTTGGGACCATGCCCACTGAAGGCAAGACATGTCCCACTTGCTCCCACTTGCCCCCAAGGGGCACCAGCTCAGCCTACCTCTCGTGGGCTCTGAGTGGCGGGGTTGTGCCCGAACAGTGCTGATGACAGCCCAGTCGGGTTCATAGCCAGGGTCAAAGGTCGGCTCCTCCTCAGAGGTACAGGAGTCACCCCCACTGGAGTCCTTGTGGGAAGAAAGGAGAAGAGAGTGAGGGGCTACAGATTCAGAGTTTCCAGATCTGAGCCTCAAAGCCACCCTGGAAGGTAGCCCCATGGAAGAAAGAGGGAAACTGAGGCACAAAGGAGGTACAGCACTTGCTCGGCGTCACTCAGTGCAGCCAAGAAGTGAGCCGGGGCTTGAATCCAGTCTCCCGGTGCACGGGGAGGTCAACGCTACGCAGCAGGTAGCTCTGCAGTCAGACTGGCGGTGCTCAGAGGAGCGGCTGGTCCTCACTAGGGAGGTGCAAATGGAAACCACCTTAAGATAGCACTTCACACCTGCTAGGATGGCGGGCACCAAAAAAAATAAGTATTTTCGAGGATGTAGAAAAACTGGAACCTTCATACACCGCTGGCGGGAATGTAAAATGGTGCCACCACTTTGGAAAAGTCTGGCAATTCCTCAGAAGGTTAAATACAGAGTTACCATAGTGACCCAGCAATGCCACTAACAGGAGAAATGATAACACAGAAACTCACTACTGCTACATTCCTTACAGCAGTACTCACAATAGCCAAAAGGTGGAAACAACCCAAATGTCCACGACACCGATGAATAAACAAAATGTGGCACATCCATGCCATGGAATACAATTTAGCATTAAAAACAAAGTACCCTTGTTGCCACAATGTGGACGGACCTTGAAAATACTCTAAGAAACCCAACACAAAGGACCATGTATCATGTAATTCCATTTATATAAAACGTCCGGAACAGGCAAATCCAGACACAGAAAGTAAAACCATGGTCAGGGCCTCCAGGAAGGGAAGAATGGGCAGTGACTGCCAACAAGTACAGGGTTTCTTTTGGGGATGATGAAATACTCTGAAATTAAACAGTGGTGATGATTGCACAACTTTGTGAATACGCTGAAAACCACTGAACTACATAGTTGGAAACAGGGTCATGCTCTGTCACCCAGGCTGGAGTGCAGTGGTACAATCATAGCTCACTGCAGCCTTGAACTCCTGGGCTCAAGCGATCCTCCTGCCTCAGCCTCCCAAACAGCTGGGACTGCAAAGGTACACCACCATGCTTGGCCTATTTTTTTAAAATTTTTGTAGAGATGAGGTCTTGTGCTGCCCAGGCTGGAGTGCAGTGGCTATTCACTGGCAAGATCCTAGCTCACTGTAGCCTTGAACCCATGAGCTTGTCAAACGATCTTCCCACTTTGGCCTCCAGAGTCGCTGGGACTACAGGCATGGGCCACCATGCTCTGCTAATTTTTTATTTTTTGTAGAGATGGGGGTCACACTATGTTCCCAGAGCTGGTCTTGAACTCCTGGCCTCAAGTGATCCTCCCACCTCGGCCTCCCAAAGTGCAAGGATTACAGGCGTGAGCCACTATGCCCAGCCTGAAAAATTTTAAACTGTACTATAAAATTGAATTTTTATAGTAAGTGTATTATATCTTTTTTTTTTTTTTTTTGAGACAGAGTCTCACTTTGTTGCCCAGGTTAGAGTGAGTGCCGTGGCGTCAGCCTAGCTCATAGCAACCTCAATCTCCTGGGCTCAAGCGATCCTACGGCCTCAGCCTCCCGAGTAGCTGGGACTACAGGCATGCGCCACCATGCCCAGCTAATTTTTTTCTATATATATTAGTTGGCCAATTAATTTCTTTCTATTTATAGTAGAGATGGGGTCTTGCTCTTGTTCAGGCTGGTTTCGAACTCCTGAGCTCAAACGACCCTCCTGCCTCAGCCTCCCAGAGAGCTAGGATTACAGGCGTGAGCCACCGCACCCGGCCTATTATATCTTAATGAAGGAAAAAAATAATTCCCTTACAGGTTGCTCTGAAAATAACCCAAAAGGCCAGGTATGGGGCCCAGCACACGGTACAAGCAGCAGCTGCTCTTGATGGCTCTGGGGGCTGCTGGGCAGACTCAGGGAAATGGTACAGGTGAGGGCCATGCTGAATATTCCAGTGCAGTAAAAGCTTGTTGTGCTGGTGACAACCCAGGAAGGACAGGGAAGGGACAAAGTACATGTGGCAACTGAGTCCATTCCCATGCCAGTGGGCCTGGAAAGCTAAAAACTACATTTCCCAGGTTTCCTTGCAGCTAGAGTTAGAGGACCGTGATAGATTCTACCAACCAGATACAGTCAGATCTGGAAAGCGGAAATGAGGTAAGGGCAACTTCCTGCTGCTCTGGCTGTACCTGGAGAGGCAACTGGGGCAGTGGTGGTGACCAGCTCAGTCTTCCAGTGCTCAGCCACTGTGGATGCCAAGTGGCTTCCAGCCTTGGGTGACAACTCCAATGAGTTCTCACTCCTTACCACTCTCATTCTGACAGTGATGACAGCTCCCCTGTGGGTCAGTTCTGTGGCATCAGGTGTCAGTCCAACCCTTTTTTTTTTTTTTGAAAAAGTGTCTCACTTTGTTGCCCGGGCTAGAGGGCAGTGGTGTCATCATAGCTCAATGCAACCTCAAACTCCTGGGCTCAAGCAATCCTCCTGCCTCAGCCTCCAGAGTAGCTAGAACTACAGGTATGCGCCATCATGCCCGGCTAATTTTTGTATTTTTTTGTAGAGTCAGGGTCTTGCTCTTGCTCAGGCTGGTCTTGAACTGCTGGCCTTAAGTGATCCTCTCGCCTCGGCCTCCCAGAGTGCTAGGATTGCTTGGTGGCCCAGATTAGAGAAGAGGAAGACAGCTTTGAACAGACAGTTCCCTGCCTTAATGAGAGGAATCAGATAAAAACATGAAAACTCCAAGAATGTTGCAGCGAACACCATTTCAGAGCTTGGAGTAGCAATGGAGGAAGAACCTCAATGGCAAAGATTTGCTGCTGTCAGCCTTCAACCTAAGTCAATGAATTAAGTCAACCTGAAGAGTCTAAAAACGCCAAAATGCCACATCTGGTTAAATGGGTGGTGGTGGGGTTTGCTTTATTTGCCTTGTTTACCCACCCTGCCCAGTAATGTCTGTAATCATGAAGATGGAATAAATTGGAACATTTAGCTTCTATCATTAAAAAATAATAATAAATAAAAATAAAAGCCCACTATAGCAAGCACTGTAAGGTCTCACTAATCTAAGCCCTGATGTCACCCAACCAAGGCCAACAGGCTCCTACCTCTTGGAGTCTTGTGATGTGAGAAAAACAAACTTGTTGTCTTAACCTGCCATCAGCCTACTTTTGGTGCTCCTTGGAGCTGACGTGTCTTGATTTGCATGTGAGCCTTTTCTGCGTGTCTCGGTGGGTTTCTGTTATTCAAGAATAAGACTGCCAAGAGCAGCAATATCCTCCAGAAAGGCACTCGGAGATCAGTGAAAAGTGCAGAATCCTGGCTGCTTCTTTGTGAACACAGTGAAGCCAACTCCCTCAGGAGGGGCTCTGGAATCTACATTTGTACCCCCCACCCCACGGCCAGGTCCTTAGAAAGTCTGATGAAATTTAAGAAAAACTCTAATACAGAATTGCTCTAAAAGAAAATTGGTTTGAAAGGTGAAGTCACTTGCCCAGGGAGACATGAGAAGAGGGACACCCCATCTTTCTGGTTCCACATCTCAGTGTGCTGCCCCAACTGTCCCTCCCAGACATCCTTGGCCCCCTGACAATGAGGTGCTTGGGGAAGGGGAAGCCAGGCCCTCCTGGGCTCTTACTGCCCGTTACCTCTTTTAACCTCCATCTTTAGAAACCCTGGGTCTCCAGGAAAGCACGTTAGGCTGTCTCAGGTTATAAAGTCATCTGACAGGGACAGTGGTGCCTTCCTGGTAGCATGTTCCTCCAGACCAAGTGAGGTGTGTGCAGGATCACAAAAATCCACAAATTCCTTTGAACAGACTATATAAGGCCCTCTCTGCCCACTGCCCTGTCAAGTCCCATGCATTTTTTCAAGATTCAAGAAGTGTCAAACCCTTGTCGCCTCCTAAATCTGTCCCCTCCCTCACTATCCTTGCCACTCCAGCTGAGGCTTAACCTCTCTGCCTGAAGCATCACATCGGCTTCCTCCCAGACTTCCCAGCCTCTAATCTCCCTCCGTTCAGTCCTGCAGCCAAGCTTCCACATGGCCCCCAAGGGGTTATCTACACCCACAACCTTCTCCCATGGTTGCCCAGGGTCCCCCAGGACACAGTCTTAGGGGTCTGCTTGGGACAAACAATCTTCTGAGCTCAGTATTTCAGGTCCAACCTTTCTAGCAAACCACTCTATACAGATACCCAACTTCCCAGTGTGCCCTGAAACACGCTTCCTTCTGCCATGCCTGAAATACCCTCTTGTCCCCTGAGAGTCCCAGGTCAAACGTGTGCTTTCTCAGGAAGAGCTGGGGGTCTGGAATCAGACTGTCTGATGGAACCCAAGTTCCAACACCTCCTAGCTTTTTTTTTTTTTTTTTTTTTTTTTGAGACAGAGTCTCACTTTGTTGTCCAGGCTAGAGTGAGTGCCGTGGCGTCAGCCTAGCTCACAGCAACCTCAAACTCCTGGGCTTGAGTGATCCTTCTGCCTCAGCCTCCCGAGTAGCTGGGACTACAGGCATGCGCCACCATGCCCGGCTAATTTTATATATATATATCAGTTGGCCAATTAATTTCTTTCTATTTATAGTAGAGACGGGGTCTCGCTCTTGCTCAGGCTGGTTTTGAACTCCTGACCTTGAGCAATCCGCCCGCCTCGGCCTCCCAAGAGCTAGGATTACAGGCGTGAGCCACAGCGCCCGGCCTACCTCCTAGCTTTTTGATCTCAGAAAATGGCTCCTTTTCATCATGTGTCAGTTTCTCAAAAATAGAGCATGGGTTCTGTTCACTCTTGGCGTGCCCGGAGAGGTGTGTTGGAGCCATGGCTTCTGCCAACCCCTGGGACCCGGCATCAGTGCCAAACGGTGCTGGGCTACTGTTGAGCCACTTCGTAGCTTCAGGGATAGTCACTCAGGAGATGTTAAATATATCTGAGAAAACAGCTTCTTGTTTTATGAACTTCTCCAGACTACAGCAGATCACCAATATTCAAGCTGAAATCTACCAGAAAAACCTGGAAATTGAACTCCTGAAACTAGCAAAGGATACAGCAGATATTGTTCATCCTTTCTTTTTGGATATTTGGTATATTTGTTGGAGTTGGCTGTGACTTTCATTGAGAAATTAGAAAACCATCTTGAAACAATTAGACATATCCCTCATTTAAATACAAATTTAAAGAAAATGAGCAAGGCTTTTCAAAGATGGATGTTTTGGTGACTGAGACAGAAGAACTAGCAGAGAATATATTCAAGTGGCAAAAATAACAAAATGAAGTTTCTTCTTGTATCCCCAAAATATTAGCTGAAGAAAATTATCTTCATAAACATAACATTATTATGCCTCCTTTACCTTTTACTTCTAAAGTTCACGTCCAAACTATTATTGCCAAATGATCATCAATTTTATTTTTGTTTAATTATATATAGTCATATATAAAGTCTATTTCTAGTCACTTGTGACATATTTTATAGGCTTTGCTGCTAGCAATACTGAAAGAGCCCTCTTTATATTGTAGGATTCAAGTTCATTAAGACCAAACTGAATTTTTGTTTTTCATACATTTTTATTTCACTTTTCAGTAAAGCTACTCAAGACTATATATAATTATGATGATCTGTTAACATAAGTGAATTAAGCAGTAATTTCTCAAGCAGTAAATTCTTTATTGTCTTTTTAAAAAATGCATGTTTCTGAATTAGAAGAGTTTTCTTGAATTCAAAAAAAAGAATAGAGTATGGGTGAAGGCATAGGTGATGTCTGCATGTGACTCATCTCTGGGTCCCGGTATCAGCCACCACAGGGCCTGGCCACAGGAAGCCTCAGGAGACATTTGATAAGGGGGGGGGGGGGGCACTGGCAAAGTGGGTGAATAGCCTCAGTCAGGTCCTGGGTGAAGGGACAACTGTCCCCATGGCCTGAGTCTCATGGTTCCTGCTCTTTTCTAGAATGGGCATCCTCAGCCCATTTCAGACAGAGGAGAAAACTGGGGGACAGAGAGAACCTGGTTTCCAAACAGGGTCACACATGCCCCAAGAGTAGGTCTGGGATTGTACCTAGGTCCTACAAATGCCTTCCACTGTGTGGACCTGGAAAAAAATGGTTGGTGAAGAGGAAAGGGAGGGAGGCCTACCTTCTTGGAGAAGAGGATTTGGGTGGAATCTCCAGCCTCCTCTACAGGAGCCCAGTGCAGGAGGACGTCATTGTCCTGAGGGAAGATGGGAGGTGTTAGAGGTGGCCCCCACACCCCACTGCCAAAGGTCTCCCCTGCAGATTTCCAAACTTCTCCACCCTCCACCTTGCAAAGCCCTGCCTCTTATATCAGTTCCTATGCCCCCACCCCCTACCCTTTCTAAAGTTCCATGGCTGACAGCCATGCCATACTTCTACAGATGCCACCTCCATCCCGCTGGCTCAGAGCCCGCCTGAGCCCTGCTACCTCCCAACCCACCTTTTCCACGACGCGGATGACACCAGCAATGAGGGAGTCCGGGTCCTGGTACTTCTTAGCACTGGTGTGCAGGTACACTCCTCCCTTCTCAAACACCACCTGGCGGCAGGAACCAGTGGAGGGCGGGGCCAAGTGAGGGCCTACAGGCCAAGGAGGCGGGGCCCGGGAGGGAGCCAATGGGGGTGGACCCCGAGAGGAGCTATTCTCAGGGGGCGGGGCCATGGAGGCCTCCGCCGAGGGGACAGGCGTGGTCAAGCCCAGAGGCACGCTTGGCGTTCGGGTGTGGGTGTGCATTCCAAAGGGGGTGGGCCCACAGAGTCACTAGAGCCGGGAGGCGGGGCTCAGAGATTTGGTCTCCCCTTGGGCGGTGGACTGGAGACTGACAGCGTTTATGAGAGGTCAATGTTCGCTAAGGCTCTGCCGACCTCCCCGTGTACCCTAACAGCCTCAGGGAGAAGCAGACCGCTGGACCGGGGCGTTTTGAATAGACAGAAGCGAGGGAATCCTTACCCTGTAGCCAGCACCTTCCATAGCCGCCGCCGACAGCCCCACTGCCCCGGCCTCCTCCTTTTCCGGGTCAGCGTGTTGTCACTTCCGGAAAGGACACTCCCCCCACGGCCGGAGAGTGGTAGCTCCCGTACCAGTTGTAGAGCACAAGTGGGTGAAACCATCTTTCAGAACGGGGTAATTTAACCACAAAGGTTCAAGTCACATGGCGAAGACGCTAGCGGGCTGGCCAGAGTGCGCAGGCGCAGTGTTACCACTCTCACCACGAAGTAAACAAGTGGGAGGGTCTAACAAGAGCTCCACCACCTAGCTCTAGCTCTCCTCGAAACGCCCATTTCCTTCTCCATATTGTATACTGGCATCGAAGCCAAGAAGGTGCCATTTTGCTCGAGGGCACGACCAAACCAGGTCGCCTTGAGGCCATGTTAATGCGGGGCAGTCCCATCTCTCTGAGAGGCGCAACAGCGAGGTGCTGGAAAAGAGGAACGGACAAAAGAAAAGGTGAGAGGAACCGTCCACCACAAGAGGCGCTGAGGGACTCGGGATAACGGGATGAAGCCGTCAGTGCCCCCGGAAACGAAGCAGTCCCAGACGAATTCCTGAGTCACCGTGGAGAAAAAGCGGACCGAACCGCCATTTTGAAGCTGGGCAAACCGAAGCCAGAATTCTGCCGTATTGGATCTTTGCCAGCCTTGGTGCTGAAGGAGGGAAGGTTGGAGGGAGGGAGAGCCCATGTACATTTTGGGCAGATGAAGCCAGGCTGGCTGCCATGTCGTTAACGGGAACAGATTTCCTCCAGTTCTGCAGAAGAAGTTGATTGTGAGTGAGGGACGTCAGGTCGCTCGCCCTAAGTTTATTATGGGCATGAGCGAGCACGTGCGGACGGCCATATTTCTTGGGGGCATATCGAAATGGTCTGGGCTTGTTTCTGCGCAAGCTGAAGCCTTTCTTTCACCATTTCTCTTATGGGCACCGTGTTGTCGCCGTTGCCCACTGGTTCGGATGAAGCCCCTGTGGCCGCCATTTTGACTTCGGGCGGCTCGGATAAGGGAGGCGGAGTGTGCAGAGTGGAGGAGGAGGGGCACTACGCGGACGTGACGCACGGCGCCGCCATGTCTTTTGAGGGCGGCGACGGCGCCTGGCCGGCCATGCTGGCTACGGGCACGTGAGTGGAGGCGGCGTTGTGAACCGCGGTGTGGGGAAGATTTGTCCATTCTGAGGCAGTGGGGCGCTGGGAGGGCAAGCGACTCATGGGAGGGGTATGGCCTACATAGAACAGAGGGCAGAGATCACCCAGCGACCCTTTGCCGAACGCTGGAAAGAGATCGCTTGTGAAAACTGTCGTGTCTGACCGGAGGCAAATCCTAGACAGCCTTCCCTTCCGGTGTCCAGTCCCAATGGGATCCTTACCTTGGCTGAGGATCGTATCCACGGGGTCGGGGGGTTGCTCGGAGGGCCTCGGGGCGCCCCTCACCCGTCCAAGGGCGGGACTTCCGGTCCCGGCCCCTGCCTGGGCGGGATTTCCTGTTTTCTTCCTAGAGAAGTGGGTCTTGCCTGGACCCCCGGGCGAGGTGGGGAGGTCTCCGAACGGCAGAGCAAGGCCCCAGACATTCACCCCACCCTTGGCTACGGTGTGCATGATCGGGTTCCTCACGTCTTCGGGTGAGGGGCATTTCCATTTTGACAGGTGGGGGGTTCACTAGTATTCCTCGTTCCTTGGGGGACTTTCCTCACCTCTTCCTGGAGCACTTTCCTCTCCACCTCCTCTCCTCCTTGCCTCTCTTCCCTCCTCACCTGATCCTAAGAGGCCAGTCACCTTCCCGCTCCCCCTTCTCTGCGGGCCAGGTCTCAGCTGCTTCTCATCTCTGCCTAATCTTGAACTCCATTGGGGCGGGGTTCTTTCTCTATCTCTCAGCTCCTTGGAGGAGACAGGACTTTCTCCAGAGTTGAGGGATAGGGACACTGCCCTGGTCTGGGCTTCGTGGGTAACAGACTCCAGAAAGCTCAGGCCTTGGCAGGGAGGTCTGTTTAAATGGCCCTCCTGCTTTTGCCCATGCCTCCTCTGTAGGTGGGGGAACCTCCACAACCCACTCACCCCCATTTCACTCTGTTCAACCCTGTGGTTATTCCAAGACACAGCACAGACAGGGAGTTTAACCCTGATGTCCTCTGCCAGGAAGCCTGCCTCCTTATTCTCTACATGTCATTAGGAGCTAGGAGTGCAAGGACATGAGAGCCCCAGGCCTAGCACTGCCAGTGTGATCTTGGGCTAGTCATTTCCCTGCTCTGAGCCTCCCTCTCCTCCATCAGATGGGAACAACATGAGGAGTGTGTTTGGGACACTGGACTCCTCCCAGTTCTGTGGGTCTGGGGGGCTAGGCAGATAGCAGGTTGTTTGTTTGTTTGTTTGTTTTTTGAGACAGAGTCTCACTCTGTTGCCCAGGCCAGAGTGAGTGCCGTGATGTCAGCCTAGCTCACAGCAACCTCAAACTCCTGGGCTCAAGCAATCCTGCTGCCTCAACCTCCCAAGTAGCTGGGACTACAGGCATGCGCTGCCATGCCCAGCTAATTTTTTCTATATATATTAGTTGGCCAATTAATTTCTTTCTATTTATAGTAGAGACAGAGTCTCGCTCTTGCTCAGGTTGGTTTTGAACTCCTGAGCTCAAACGAGCCTCCTGCCTCGGCCTCCCAGAGAGCTCCGAGCCGGAGATAGCAGTTTGAGCCCCACTTCTGCCCTGTCTAGCTGTGTGCCTTCTGGCCGGTATCTTAAGTTCTCTGAGCCTCACTTTCCTCAGCTGGATTAGAAGGTCGTAAATCTGCCTTTCTAAGGCAGGCAGAATGGCGGTTGGAATTAAGAACAGATGCCCCATCTCCCTGGACTGGAGTTGACAACGGTTAGATGGGGTGGTAACAGCTCCTCCTTTATAGGGTCGGTGAGAGGGTGGGATGAGAAGGTTGATCACACTCGGGTCCCTGCCTGCTGTGTATGAAGCGCTAAATAAATCCCTTCCGTCCAGGAGGGCTTTGTACTCCCTGAACGGGGTCATGAGCTCACAGCTCCCACCTTCACGGGTCAGATAAAAGGTGAGATGCTAGGTGTGAAGTTGCTGCACAGAGTGGGTGCTCAGCAAACACCAGCTTCTGTGATTATGAGTCACACAGGGCTGCAATTGGAATGCAAACTCCAGACTCCCTGCTCCCTTTCACTGCAGCCCTGGTGGGCTCTGCTTGAATCCCTCCAGTGACAGTGTGCTCACCACCTCCCCAAAGAGCCTCTTCAGCTACCCAACAGCTCTGGCTCAACCACTGTGGTTAACAGGGGAAGAAAGTGAGGCACAGAGAGGGCTGGTGAATGGTCCAAGGTCACACAGCAGACTTGAGACAGGGCAGGAACCCAGCCTCCTCACCCCTGGCTCTTCTTACCTGGTAAGGAGACACGTCCAGCAGATTGTCTGTCTGCTTGGGGCAGACCTGGCTTGGGGATGGAAGTCCCTGTTCTTGAGGAGTTCACTGTCTGATAGAAGAGGCAGGCAGCTGTCACAAGCTCAGGTGACATGAGCTATAATGGAGGGAGCCCAGGGCATTGTGGGGGCTAGTGAAGTCATCTCATCCATCTTGGGGATTAGGGAAGACTTGGAGAGGAGCTGCCAGAACAGTCTTGCAGGAAGTACAGAGTCTTTGCGGGTGGATTTCCACGTATAGGGACCACCTTGTCCGTAGGCCAGAGCACGTGTCCTCAAGCTACGGCCCGTGGGCCACATGTGGGTGTTTTTGCCCATTTGTTTTTTTACTTCAAAATAAGGTATGTGCAGTGTGCATAGGAATTTGTTCATAGTTTTTTTAAAACCATAGTCCGGTCCTCCAACGGTCTGAGGGACAGTGAACTGGCCCCCTGTTTAAAAAGTTTGAGGACCCCTGGCTCAGAGGCTCTGGAAGGCTAGAGAGACATGTAGCCTGTGAGGCCAAGGGCGGGCTGAGGAGCTGGGACCCTGTCCTGGGGGTTCAGGCGAGAGCCAGGGTCAGCTCCGGGTACAGAGGGACTCCTCCCCGCCTCCTGCCCGACAGACTGGAGGGAGGCGATGGTGCTGACAAATGCCATGCGAGCCCTGCGTGGAACTTTAAATTTTCTAGAAGCTATGTTAAAAGGGTAAAAAGAGGCCGGGCGCGGTGGCTCACGCCTGTAATCCTAGCTCTCTGGGAGGCCGAGCCGGGCGGATAGTTTGAGTTCAGGAGTTCGAAACCAACCTGAGCAAGAGCGAGACCCCGTCTCTACTATAAATAGAAAAATTAATTGGCCAACTAATATATATAGAAAAAATTAGCCGGGCATGGTGGCGCATGCCTGTAGTCCCAGCTACTCGGGAGGCTGAGGCAGGAGGATTGCTTGAGCCCAGGAGTTTGAGGTTGCTGTGAGCTAGGCTGATGCCACGGCACTCACTCTAGCCTGGGCAACAAAGCGAGACTCTGTCTCAAAAAAAAAAAAAAAAAAAAAAAAAAAAAAGGGTAAAAAGAAAACATATGAAACTCATTTTATTCGTATTTTATTTAGCCAGTTTATCTAAAGTGATACTTAAACATGGACTGAGCATGGGATTGTGACTGAGCTGGGGTGCTTTCTACTTTTGTACTCAGTCTTCCGAATCCACGTGTGGCTGGTGGCTCCTATGGGAGGGGGCAGGGGCTGGCCCGTTGTGGGGTGTGGAAAGGACAGGGTGGCTGGGAGAGGCGCGTGGACACGCGGGGCTGGGTAAGCCGGGTGCGGTCGGCCCGGCCTCAGCGCCCGCTGTCCTGCTCTGGCCCGCAGGGCGCGGATGGCGTCGGGGCGCCCCGAGGAGCTGTGGGAGGCCGTGGTGGGGGCCGCCGAGCGCTTCCGGGCCCGGACCGGCACGGAGCTGGTGCTGCTGACCGCCGCGCCGCCGCCCCGCCCGGGCCCCTGCGCCTATGCGGCCCACGGCCGGGGCGCCCTGGCGGAGGCCGCCCGCCGCTGCCTCCACGACATCGCCCTGGCCCACAGGGCCGCCGCCGCTGCCCGGCCCCCTGCGCCCCCGCCAGCACCACAGCCGCCCAGCCCTGCGCCCAGCCCGCCCCGGCCTGCCCTGGCCCGGGAGGACGACGAGGAGGACGAGGACGAGCAAACAGAGACCGAAACCTCCGGCGAGCGGCTGGGCGTCAGCGACAACGGAGGTAAGTGGGCCCCGGGAGGGGCTGGCGCCTGCCGCTGGGCAGTTGCGCGCACAGGCTTTCCTGGGGTGGGGCTTGCTTGTCTCCCAGCCCTGATGTGCCTTAGAAACTGCAGTCTCCAGAGCTTGGCAGCCAGAAGGGCTTGCCCATGAGTCACTAGGTGAGCCTACGCCAGTCATTTCCTGTCTCTGAGCCTTACCGGTTCCCTTACATTGGTGTCCTGGGGCCAGCTCTGCTCTGGGAGTGCTGGGCACCGAGACTCAAAGCAGACTCGGGCCATTTTCTCCAGAGGCTCTGAGTCTGGCAGAGGAATTGGAATTGTGACATAAAGCAGTGCCTTGTGGGGGCCATGGGGGTTGGGGGTACCTCCTAAGCAGGAGGTCAGATGCTTCCCAGAAGCTGGACTGTAACACTAGGGCTTTGAGGTGTGAGTAGGAGTTTGCAGGTGTCTCAAAAACCAGGAGTTGCTCATTTGTTATTACCAGTAGGTAGCCTCTCCACCCTTGTGGGAGAAAACCTGCATAGGGCGAAGGGCACAGACATCCTGGTGATGCCACTAAGTAGCTGTGGCACCTCGGGCAAGTGACTTAGCCTCTCCGGGTCTCCATTGTCAAATGGGGATCATAATCACTCCGTGTTAGTCTCAGCCTGTATTTGAGTCACATCGTTTCTAACAGATCTTAGAGAGGTTTCACGTTAACAGAGCCAGTTATTTGCACCTGAGGGTGTAACAGAATGCTAGAACCTGGACCCGTTTGTGCAGATGACCCGGCAGATAACTAGGGGAAGGGTGTTCGGGACAGAAGGTATAGTAATCACAGAAGCCACGGGGAGGCGATGGCAATGGCTCGGGTTGAGGACACACGGGGTGTGGCCGGGACCTGACTGGGCCGGGTCTCTGATGCCATCCACAGGGCTCTTTGTGATGGACGAGGATGCCACCCTCCAAGACCTGCCACCCTTCTGTGAGTCGGACCCTGAAAGCACAGATGGTGAGTGTCCCAGGCTGTCCCCACGCCTGGAGGGCTGGCAAGAGGGCAGGGGCAGAGGCTGAAGGCCACCGTCTCTCCCAGACGGCAGCCTGAGCGAGGAGACCCCCGCTGGCCCCCCAAGCTACTCGGTGCCCCCGGCCTCAGCCCTGCCCACGCAGCAGTACGCCAAGTCCCTGCCCGTGTCTGTGCCCGTCTGGGCCTTCAAGGAGAAGAGGACAGAGGCGCGCTCATCAGATGAGGAGAACGGGCAGGTGAGGGCAAATGGCCTGTTGGGGGGAGGGGGGGAGGGAGGGTGGCCGCGTGGGCTCAGAGCCACCATCCCCCGTGGATGCTGCTTTCCGCCCCCGGGCTGATGAGTCTTCCTCTCCGCCTCAAGAGGTGGGTGGCCGGGCCACAGCCCTGCACTTTAACTACTGCAGCCCATGTGTCCTGGTACCTTGTAGAGAAGCCTCGTCCCTCCAGGAGCAGCACCATTTATAGCACAGCTGCTCTGGGCAAGGCGCGGGTATTTTGGCATTCCCGCCAGATGGGGAGACTGAGGCTCAGAGGAGTCAGATCAGCCGCCCATGCCCACCCTGCTCCGCCCAGAATTTGTCCCACCCCCTTGTGCTCTGCCTTCCTTCACAGTGCTGGGCTGGCCTGGCCTGAGTGAGTCCTCACTTATCACTGAAACTCCCTAAAGCGATGGGGAAACCAAGGCACTGAGAGGACGTGGCTTGCCTAAGTCTGGGCCTATAAGGAGCAGAGCTGGAACTGGAACCCGGCTTTTGGGAGAGGAGGCCTGGGTTCCCGTACCCCCCTCAGGCCTCAGTGTCCTCATTTGCAAACCGGCAGTCACAAAGGTGACCCCGTCCCCATGCTGTAGGAGGGCCCAGAGAGGCATTGAAAGGTGGAGATGAAGAACAGGGCAGAGTCCATCAGCACAGTCCTTGCCTGCAACCCACGGAG
Organism: Microcebus murinus; assembly: GCF_040939455.1. NCBI lineage: Eukaryota > Metazoa > Chordata > Mammalia > Primates > Cheirogaleidae > Microcebus > Microcebus murinus. The sequence continues at coordinate 68,229,097 of NC_134119.1, read as the reverse complement.
ACACATTAGGTGGATCTTAGGCCTCCTGAGTACTTGGGTTGGTCTACTCGGCGCAGATCCAGCTGCCGCTGATGGCCTCTCCTTTCTACTGGGGGGCAGGTCCAGCTCCGGGTGACAGGGGCTGTAATGGAGGTAGCACTAGGTGCTGCAGGACCCTCCCCAGTGGGGGCCAACATGGGGAGGGATCCTTTCTGTACAGCTGTGGCCACCTGTGGTTCACCTTTCTTGAATGGTAACAGCTGATTATCTCATCTCAGCCCTCACAGGGACACTGCTATCACCCCCATTTTTCAGAGGGAGAGACTGAGGCCTAGAGAGGCGAAAATTCTTGTTAACAGCTAGTCGGTGGCAGAGGTCTGATTGGAATATGTCTGAATCTCCAGCCCGAATCCTCAGACATGTGACCGGCTGGGTGCACACAGCCTTAACTGTCAGCTGACAGCGGGGCTTCCAGGGTGTGAAAAGTAATGGCCCAGGCCGAGAAGGGGCAGAGGAGAGGAGGGGCAGGAAGGCTTCTCGGAGGAGGCAGCGTCTGAGTCAGGGTGAAGGGCATTGCTGGCAGTGGGCATGGCAGGCACGAGTGGGAGGGCGGAAGCGTGCTGGGAGCCAGCCTGGAGCCGGGGGTGGTGTCGCTGACCCCTTCCCGTCGCTGTCCCCGCAGCCTTCCTCGCCCGACCTGGACCGCATCGCGGCCAGCATGCGCGCGCTGGTGCTGCGGGAGGCCGAGGACACCCAGGTCTTCGGTGACCTGCCTCGGCCACGACTCAACACTAGCGACTTCCAGAAGCTGAAGCGGAAATACTGAGGCCTGAGGCCGGGCAGGGAGCGTCCCGGCCCTGCGTCCGCCCCGCCCCACACTACACCCCCGCCCCGCCTCCGGGGCCAGCCAATCCGGTTCAGATCCGGGCCAGCCTCCCCACGTCTCCCTGGCCCTGGGATTGACCAGTCCCCGCCGCCCTTCGGGCCCACGACCTCCGGCGCCGAGGAGCGGGATCTGCCCAGTCTCCCAATTGGGTCTGTTGCCCTTTTCTCTGCCCAGCGACAGATTCTATTGAGAGATTGGCTCGCTTCCCGCATCGGGGCAGTCTAAGCCTAAATGGGTAAAATCCGTTGTTTTCTGCCTAGCAACAAGGGCTTTGCTCGCATGGCATTGGCTCCATCCCTGATAGAGCACAGCCAAGGCCCAGGATTGGGTAGTGGCGCTCCACGCCACCTAGTGACTGGGCAGCTCCTTAATTTGATTGGCTCGAATCCTGTAAAGGGCTTGACCAATTTCCCTAGTGTCACCGTCCGCCCTTCCCGAGTTCTCCCACCTGATTGGCTCCAGCCTCCTGGGGGCGTGGCCAAGCCCTCCTCTACCCAGAATTGGCCTGCGGCCTTCAATTTAGGTTCTTTACACTACTAGGGCTGGGGTCGTTTTTTGCCCAAGTCCTGACAACTTGTATCCTTGGCCTCCTTAGGGATGGCCCAATCCTGTCCCTGCGTCTGACACCTCCTGTCATTGGTTCCATCCCCCCGACAGCCTGCCAATTGAAGCCCGTCCCTGCATCCTGGACGGTACCAGCTCCCGCCCCTCTCACCCCAACCCCACAGGTGCCTTAAAGGGCCCTCGTCCACCCGAGGTGGGGGGCTGGGGGCCTCACTCTCCGGCCCTGGTGTGGGGGAGAGAGTGGGGGATGGGGGATCAGAAGTTGGGAGGGACGCTCTGAAATTAAAGAGTTTTACCTCTGACAAATGAGTGTGAAGAGTGTTACGTGTGTTCAACAAACATTTTCTGAAGCTGAATGAGCAGCATCTGGTTCTCAGAGTAGAGTTGGAATTACTGTCACCATTTTATAGGTAAGAAAACGAAGATTCATGGGGTAGCGGAGCATTCTACTCCTGTGTGACCATGGAACCCCAATCTTCAGGGGGATGAGTGTTGGAACCAGAATGGTCTTTAAGGAATCAGTCTCTGGAGCCCACATATTCCCCAGCAAAGCCAGGAACCGCCAGCCGGGAGTTTCCTGCCATAAGAAAACGACTCGAGGTTAGAGCGCAGGTAGAGCCTGGTCCGAAGTTAGAACCCGGTAAACACGGAATCTGCATCTCCCGTGTGATCACCACGGGAAGAGTGCTAACAAATAGACAAGACTTAAACAGTGCTTAGTACCACTCAAACACTTTTCTAAGCTGTTTGTATTAACTCCTTTAATCCTAGTAACACCAGAAAGTGGAAACGATTGTCCCCTTTACAGGCGGGAAAACTGCAGCATCGAGGGTAGATCAAAAGAACGAACTACCTAGGTCTAGGGGAGCTGTCAGGGGCGGGGGGCTTCGACTTACAATGATCATCACATGGGAAAGAAAGCTTAGAGGTCAAAGTGGAAAGAAAATCTGTGAACGGAGGGTCCGCTCCCCCTACTGGCCAGAGCGTCGCATTGCAGCAAGAGAGATGAAGGCCAGAGCTGCCGAGGGACCCTAAGGGGCAGAGGTCTGGGAGGGGGCGGGGCTTCCTCCGTGGGAGGAGCCACGGCCCCGCCCCCGTGGGGCGAGTCATTTCCGTCCGCCGAGGCACCGAGAGTGGCCCGGGAAGCTGCGGGCAGAGTGCCTCAGGTAGCAGCCGCGCCTGGGTCGGAAGTGGAGCCTGAGCCCGAGCGGCGGCCACCGGTGAGTGTGGGGGCGAGACGGCGGCAAGCGGGAGGCTCTTGGCCTCTGCCTTAGGGAAGTGGGGATCCCACCTAGCTGACTGATGGAGCCGGCGTCGTCGCCTGGGAAACGGCGCGAGCCCGAGCCCGGCGAGGGGGTGGGATTTCCGGAGCCTTTAGAGGCTGGAGGGAATTTCTGGTGGTAGTGGGAGGAGGCGGGATTTCCTGTAGCGAACTCGGGCGACTTGCGGCTGCAGCCCCTTTATCTGCTTCCTCCATAGGCCGGCACCCAGGATGGCAGAGGTGGAGGTCCAGGGCCGCCTGTGGCTGGAGAGCCCCCCTGGAGGGGCGCCCCCAATCTTCCTGCCCTCAGGCGGGCAAGCCCTAGTCCTGGGCCGGGGACCCCTGACCCAAGTTACGGACCGGAAGTGTTCCAGAAACCAAGGTGGGCGGGACGGAGCCTGCTTCCGCAGCGGGAACACTGGCAGTGGGAAAGGTGCACAGTTAATTCAGTGAGAGAGACAGTTGGCTACTAGGTGAAATTGCGTGTCTAGCCAGTCCTGAAGTTGGAAGGTGCTCTCTGGGGAGCACAGGAAGAGAAAGGTTGTGCTTGACTTTTGAACTAGGCAAGGCCCCTTGGGGGAGAGGGGATTGGAGCCAATCCCGGGAGAATGGTCACTGGGCAGAGAAAGATGCTCATAGGCCATCGTGTAGGCCTGAAACAGGCCACAACCCTTGCCAAAGAGACGATCCTATGGAAAAAAGTAAATGTCTCTAGGAAGGGGTGGACCGTAACAGACCAAGCCCAGGACCTGCATCTAGCCACACTTTTTGTCAAGGAGGAAGCCACTTCTGTAGAGAAAAGTATCTGCCCTGTCCCTAGGCAAGGACCAGTGTCAGGCAATCTTAGGGCCTCTATCTGGCTATTACATGTCAAGGAGCCAGTCCCATTTAGAAATAAACTGCTTCCTACTCCCTCCCAAATGGATGCTATAGCCTGAAGCTGGCGACACTCCCCATCAATGAGGGAATTAATCAGAAAAGTATGTAAATCCTGACTCTACCCCCTCCACCCTCAGTGGAGCTGGTCGCAGATCCAGAGACCCGGACAGTGGCAGTGAAACAGGTACCGGTGCCTCTGAAAGGGGAAGCAAGGCCTGGGGTGGGGTAAGGGGAAGCAAGGCCTGGGGTGGGGTCAGAGGAAGCAAGGCCTGGGGTGGGGTCAGAGGAACCAAGGCCTGGGGTGGGGTCAGAGGAACCAAGGCCTGGGGTGGGGTTCAGGGAGGAATCATAAGCTAGCGGGAACAGACCCATTGGAAAAATCTGATTGGCTGGGAGAGAAGGAGGTGTGGCCAGTAAAGCATTGCCTCATTTAGTGAGGTGTGGTCCATCCATTACCTTTCAAATTGGACAACACTGGAAACCTGTAATCTTCCCAAAGCCCTGATTGGTGATATGTAGTGAAGAGGTGGGGCTTAAGGGTAGATGCAGAAAGGGAAGTCCTTTCCCAGGGTATTTGATTGGAGGAGGTGTTCTCTGGGGGTGGAGCCAGTCAAAGCACCTCCCTTTTCCTCTGCAGCTGGGAGTTAACCCCTCAACTGCCGGGACTCAGGAGTTGAAGCCAGGGTTGGAGGGCACTCTAGGGGTTGGGGACACGTTATATTTGGTCAACGGCCTCCACCCACTGACCCTGTGCTGGGAAGAGACTCGCACACCAGGGTCCCAGCCAGATACTCCACCCGGCACCCCTCCGGTGGCCTCAGACGAGAAGGAGGAAGCTGAGCAGCAGAAAAAGCGGATGCGGAAGTCATCCCCCGGCTGGGAGAACTTGGAGAAGTTGTTAGTGTTCAAAACATCTGGGGTTAAGCCCCAGCGCAAGGTGAGGGCCAAGCTGACGGCTAAAGGAGCAGCAACATACTGGGGACTTAACCTCAAGTTTGCTGTGTGCTTGCATCTCTCAGCTTCTTTTAACCTCCATGTACTGTTCTGAGAAATGGGTCTGATGACAAAATTCCGGGGTCATTTTAAGCAATGGGAAAAATGATGTATGTCAGCTCCTGCCTGACCCACGTAACCACCCAGTAATCAGCGATGATCGTAACCATGTCAGCAAGAGTTATGACGAGTATCCTTTTAGGGCTAGAGAGACTTGCGTTCAAACGCTATTACCACCCCATTCTTGAGTCCCACTTCTCACTGCTACGATGGTGATTCCATGAAAAGCATGTGGCACAGTCCCTGATGTGCAGTTAGCACCGATCAAAGCTTTGCTCCTGTTTTTATTGTCATGGTTATTAACCCTGTATGGTGGAGGCGGCCAGGGAAGAAGCGTGGCTAAGATATTGACCCCCATTTTAAGGACTGGAGCACTGCAGCGGGAGCACAGGGGTACTGGGAGCCACTGAAGATCTCAGGCTCTGCACTTGGGGCATCATTGCCACATCCTTGCTGTGCCATGTCCTCACACAGACGTGCAGGTGCTCTGTGACTCCGTTTCCCTATGTCTAAGATGGGGGTAGTAATAGACCCTGCCTCACAGGGTTGCTGTGAGTCAGCCTGAGTGAGGAGGGTCAGAGGTGTCACAGTGCTGCTGTTCCTCTTTTCTTGATGACACCAGGTGGCCGGTTTTGATCTGGACGGGACCCTCATCACCACACTTTCTGGGAAGGTCTTTCCCACTGGCCCCAGTGACTGGAGGTGACAAGAGGCAAGAGGAGGGTGCGAGTGAGGCCTGGAGTCCACGTCCGGGCCCCAGGTGACCCCTACTGCTTCCTACCCACCCTAGGATCTTGTACCCAGAGATTCCGAGGAAGCTCCGGGAGCTGGAAGCTGAGGGCTACAAGGTATGTGCACGCAGCGTGTATATGCATGTGTGCGTGCGTGTGTGCACGTGGTGGCCAGACCAGGGCCCTGGTGAGGAGGGCTCCTGGTGACACCCATCTGCTCCCCAGCTGGTGATCTTCACCAACCAGATGGGCATTGGGCGTGGGAAGCTGCCAGCAGAGGAGTTCAAGGCCAAGGTGGAGGCTGTGGTGGAGAAGTTGGGGGTTCCCTTCCAGGTACGGCTGGAAGGGAGGCTGAGGGGCTCATACCCAGAGAGGGGTATGAGACCCCAGTTGAAGAAGAGGGGGGACAGGGACCCTGGGATGAGGGGTGGAGGCCTTGGGGGCTATACTGACAGAAGCCCAGCATAAGCCACCAGCTCTGGGTCACTGGCAGCTCCCCCTGCCTTGGTGAGGGTTGGGGTGGCATCCAGTGGGTGCTCCAGGGGGAGCTGAGGATGTGTGACCCCTCCCCATCCATAGGTGCTGGTGGCCACACACGCGGGCTTATACCGGAAGCCAATGACTGGCATGTGGGACCATCTGCAGGAGCAGGTGAGCTGCGCTGCCACTGGCCTCTTGCCCCGCCCCCCTCTTCCCTGCTCTGGCCTCTCCTCTGGGTCTCTGGTCCAGGCCTCTTACTCCTCCTCTCCTGTCCCTCCTTGGTCCCCACCTTCTGTTTTTACTTGTCACATCGTAGGCGTTGGTTTATGAGGATGGTGCTCTCAAACTCTGAAAATCAGAGTAGTGGAGAGCGAAATTGCTCGTTTGTTCATTCCTGTGTGTGCATTTGCTCTAAAGTTCAGCCCATTCTTGAGCTGAAGGCATTAGTGAACGAGAAAACGTGCCCGCAGCAGCAGTGAGGGCAGGTGTATAAGTGGGTAGACTGTATCTAAAATAGCAGGGGTCGGCCGGGCGCTGTGGCTCACGCCTGTAATCCTAGCTCTTGGGAGGCCGAGGCGGGCGGATTGCTCAAAGGTCAGGAGTTCAAAACCAGCCTGAGCAAGAGCGAGACCCCGTCTCTACTATAAATAGAAATTAATTGGCCAACTGATATATATATTTAAAAAAATTAGCCGGGCATGGTGGCGCATGCCTGTAGTCCCAGCTACTCGGGAGGCTGAGGCAGAAGGATCACTCGAGCCCAGGAGTTTGAGGTTGCTGTGAGCTAGGCTAACGCCACGGCACTCACTCTAGCCTGGGCAACAAAGCGAGACTCTGTCTCAAAAAAAAAAAAAATAAAATAAAATAAAATAAAATAAAATAAAATAGCAGGGTGAAGCAAGACAAAGCAAGGCATTGGTTTAGCTACAGTGCTCAAGGATGGCCTGAGGAGGTGACATTTGGGTAAAGGCATTAAAGCAGGGAGGGAAGGAGCCATGGATGACCAGGAGGAGAGGTGCAGACTGGATAATAGCCAGTGCAAAGGCCCTGAGGTAGGGCCAGGCCTGGTACTGTTACCTGCAGTGGGGCAGCCCACGCGGCTGGACCTGACTGAGCGAAGGGAAAGAGCAGAGCCTTTTGGGCCACAGGGAAGACCTTGGCTTACCTCGAGTTAGGTGGGAGCCAGGGGAGGGCTGCAGGAGAGGGGCTGTGAGCTGACATCGTGGGCACAGGGCACCCCCTGGTGGCCGCCTTGGGAAGTGACGGGAGCGGAGGCAGAGGCCAGAGACAGCAAGGTGACTCTAGGCAGAGGTGATGGTGGCGGCTCCAGGTGGAGGTGGTGAGAAGTGGTCGGAGGGTGGGGAGGTGAAAGGTCAGAGATCAGGCCCAGTGCAGGGCACACGGAGCAGCCCCAAGGAGCCCGCAGACAGCCGTGGGAAGGGTCCTCACTGCCTGTCCTTCCCAGGCCAACGAGGGCGTGCCCATCTCCATCGGGGACAGCGTCTTCGTGGGAGGTAAGGCCCGGGGCCCGCTGTGGCTGGGCGGGGACCCCTGTCCGGGGTTGCTGGTGCAGAGAGGGGGTGCCCTGTGTTCCAGACGCAGCCGGACGCCCAGCCAACTGGGCCCCCGGGCGGAAGAAGGACTTCTCTTGTGCAGACCGCCTGGTGAGGCCCCGCCCCCATCTGCCCCCTGTCCCGCCCCCTCAGGGGTCTGGCCCCACCCTCTGACCTCTGCCCTCACCCCCAGTTTGCCCTCAACCTTGGCCTGCCCTTCGCCACTCCGGAGGAGTTCTTTCTCAAGCGGCCGGTGGCCCGCTTCGAGCTCCCCGCCTTCGACCCGGTGAGGCCCGGCGCGGGAGGGCGTGGGAGGGCCGTGGGCCTGGGGCGAGGGTCTCACGCGTCTTGTCGGCCCCTCGCAGAGGACCATCTCCCACCCGGGGCCGCTCTGCCTCCCGGAGTCCAGCTCCCTCTTGAGCTCCAGCCCGGAGGTGGTTGTCGCCGTGGGATTCCCCGGGGGTGAGACGCCCTGCCCTCTTCCTCTGGATGCCCGAGCCCCCGCCAGCTGGTCCCAGGCCACCCACTGACACTTGCCCCCACAGCCGGGAAGTCCACCTTCCTCAAGGAGCATCTCGTGTCCGCGGGATACGTCCACGTGAACAGGGTATGACCAGTCTGCGGCTGCGCCACCCGCACTGTGTCCAGTCCCCAGCCTCGCTTTGGGGCCGCGTCCCTCCCGTCACTGCCCTGCTGTGTACCCCTGCTCCTCTGCCCCGTCTCAGGGTCTTCTCTCCCGCGTCTCCTGACCCGTTCGTGACCTGCTCTCCCCGTGTCCCCCAGGACACGCTGGGCTCCTGGCAGCGGTGTGTGACCACGTGTGAGACAGCTCTAAAGCAAAGGAAAAGGGTCGTGATCGACAACACCAACCCGGACGCCTCGAGCCGCGCCAGGTACCAGCGCCCCGGGGCGGGGTTGGGGACAGGCGGGGCGGGGTTGGAGACAGTCGTCGAGGGGGTGGGCCGGGGCCTGTGGACAGTGCCCCAGCTCCCTGGTCCCAACAGGTACATCCAGTGCGCCAGAAACGCGGGCGTCCCCTGCCGCTGTTTCCTCTTCACCGCCACGCTGGAGCAGGCGCGCCACAACAACCGGGTGAGCCGCTGCGCCCCGTGAGCCCCCCTGCTCCCGGAGCCCCCGCCCCGCCTGACCCCCGCCTGCCGCCCTCCCCAACCCCCGCAGTTCCGCGAGATGACCAGCTCTTCGCACGCGCCCGTGTCCGACGTGGTCATGTTCGGCTATAGGTACTGCCGCGGGCGGCTGGGCGCGGGGTGGCGCACTGGGCAGGCGGCAGCCTGGCCTCCTCTCACTGTCCCGTCATCCACTGCCAGGAAGCAGTTCGAGGCCCCGACGCTGGCCGAAGGCTTCTCGGAGATCCTGGAGATCCCATTCCAGCTGCGCCCGGAGCCGCAGCTGGAGCGTCTGTACCGCCAGTTCTCCGACGGCTGAGTCCCCACCCCCACTCCCGTCCCCAATAAATGCGGCTTTCCTTGAGCTTCGCCGGCGCTTCGCTGGAAGTGGGTCCTCACTGGGGGTGGCCAGGGCCTGCCTCAGACCGCTCCATTTGTTTCTTGCACACACTGAGGCTTTAGGGACATTGTCAGGGAACGGAAAAGTGGGGCCAGGGGCTGGCTCAGGCTGGCGCTGCCCGTCTGTCCCTCTGGGTTGGACCCAGCTTGCTTTGGAGGGAGACCCTCATTCCATTCCAGGACCCTGCAGAGGGGATTTAGGATTTGCCGGGACCTGGCTGTGGCACTTGAGACAGGGCGGAGTGGCCTCTCCAGAGCCAGCAGGGAGCCCCATGGCCCAACCTAGAGCTTGGTTCAAGGACGTGAGAACAAAACCCAGAGCTCAGGTTCTCTGACATGGTATGTGAACCCAGTGCACATGGGTCTGGACCGGCCGCTTGGAGATTAGGGAGACAGCCAGGAGCCAGACCTGGGTCCTCTGGGACCCCACAGCTGGAGCCACTGCACCAGGCAAAAAGTGTCCCAGCCCAGCTATCTTCTGCTTACATCCAAACCATGCCTGGAGAGGCCTTGAAGGCCACACCCACCAAGCAGGGCCTGGCCTTTCAGAGCTGGGAACCGCCACAGTGGCTCCACACTGAGTCCTGGTGTGGAGGGCTCTGGTGACAGTGATCTCAAAAGTGTGGCCCCCAGCTCCAGCCTCCCCTAGAAACTTGTCAGACATACATGTCCCCAGGTGCCACCTAGACAGACGCAGTAAGAAACTTGGGGCCCGGGCCTCAGGGGACCCAGATGACACCAGGTCTGATGACTGTAGCCACGGGAAGGGTGCGGCTTCTGGCCACACAGGCCTCCCAGCAGCTGGAGGTGCCCGGCTCCAGGGCAGTGAGTGGAGGCAGCAGGTAGGTTTTTAAAAGGCTTTATTGGGGAAACATACAAGGGTGGGGACCATCCTTAGAGACCTCAGGACGCTGTCCTCTGTGTCGCTGGGCAGTTGCAGTCCCCAGGGGCCCCAGCTCAGAAGCATCTCACCTGGGGGCAGGGGACATAGTGGGAGGGGCTGGCCCCGGGCTCTGGAGCGCGGGCCCTGCTGCACCGACACACTGGCCCGCAGGGCCCCACCTGGACCTGGACGCTGCACGTGCTGCTGCCCCGGGAGCCCTGCTTCCCTACCGCGGCAGGACTGGAGCTTCCCAGGCCCGAGACCACTGCTCTGGCCACTGCTCAAGGCCAGGGCCACCTGCTGCTTCCCCAAAGCCCCCCACGTCGGAGGGTGCATCCTGCACACCACAGTCAGCCCACTCACCAGTCTCTGCGGGGGCCTCGTCTGTGACTCCTGGAGGGGGCCCAGCCCGGGAGGTGGCCACTACCCCCCCATCTGTGGGAGGAAACGGAGTGGTCAGCAGCAGGGGTGGGGCGAGGGCACAGGCGGGGGAGCGCGGACACGCTGCCTCACCCCTCGCTGCTGCTGCTCCTGCTCCAGGTTCCGCTGCAGGACCTGCTGCTGGTTGGCGATGACGCGCCGGATGCCGTTGACGAAGTTGCTCTGGTCGTGGGGGATGAGGCCGATGAAGATCTTCTTCTCCGAGGAGTACAGGAGCATGAGCACGCGGATCTCACACGAAGCCTTGTAGGAAAAGTGCACGCAGCCCGCCTGGCAGGCGCAGGGCGCAGTGTCAGGGGACGCCCCGCCGCAAGGGCCAGCGTCCCTCAGACCAGAACTGGTGCCACGGAATGCGCCCTGAGCCAGGTGCATCCTAACTGCTTTGTCCTCACGGCCCCTCAAGGGTGGCACCGCCATTACCCCCACCTGGGGGACGAGGAGACAGTGGCCGAGAGCCACGGGTGGGCTCGGCCAACGGGCTCTGCACAGGGGCCCAGGAATCCGCGTGGGACAAGCTCCAAGGAGACTGCGGTGCCCGCTGCACACAGCCACCCCCCATGGGCTGACATGCAGGTGCGCAGCGCCCCCCCCCCATCTTTGCTGTCTGAGAAGCAGCCGAGGCTCAGAGTGGCCAGGGCAAAGGAGGCAGGGCTGTGCCAACCTCCCACCTCCGTCCCCCTGCAATGACCAGCAGCTTTGTGTGATGACGCCACCACCGATGGGTGCATGGACCGAGTGCGCCCTGCGTCCACCCCTAGTGGGTCTCACTGGACCCTACACAGGGACGGTCCCCACCGTACAGAGGGGAAACAAGGGACTTGCAAGGCTCAGCTCTGCGCGCTGCCTGGGGACCACAGAGCGACGGGCACGCGGAGGGAGCTCCTGGGCAGGCGAGGCGGTGCCTGTGCCCTCCCTTTCTGTCACCCGCCAGAGCCAACAGCCGCCAGAAGAGCCCGCAGCCCAGCGACGCAGTGGAGACCAGCCCTGCCGCAGGTGACAGGGTGTGGCCTGGGGCCTTTGCGGGGTTCCCAAGGGAACTCTGTTGTCAAACCCTGGACGCTGCTTTAACGCAGACGCAATACACAGCCAGGCCCTCGCGTGCACGATTTATGGGTGTTACGCAATCTGACGTCGAGGGAAACAGGTAACCTGGGAACAGAGACCCCAGTATCCCAACAGCCAAGAGGCGACCGACCCTCCCCGCCCTGCAGGCGGAGAAGCTGAGGCCCCGGGAGAACTGGGCCGAGAGCAACCGGACGAGATGACCGCCCGGCACCCCGAGACCGTGGGCTGCGGGCAGACAGCCCTCCCTGCCTGGCAGGGCTACGGCAGCTCCAGGGAGCCGCCAGCACACCCCGGAGTGTGCCATCCCTAGGCTGCTGTCACCTCCCCAGGCAGTGCAGGAGACTGGCACTCGGTTCACCCACCCAGAGCGCACCCGTCCCCCATCGCCCCGGCCCCGGGCGCGACTCACGAAGCCGTTGTCCATGATGCGGCACAGGCTCTTCAGCGTCTCCATGTCCTTGGTGAAGTGGAACTGCACGAGGCGCGAGTTCCGGAACAGCGGCACCAGGGTGGTCTGCGCGGCGGGAGGCCCGCTCATCAGCCTCCGCCCCAGCGGCCGGCCAGGACGGGACCAAGGCACCCAACTCGCACCACAGCACTCGGGAAGCATCACCACGACAGGAACCAGAAGTCCTGCTCCTCAGCCCCTGGGGGTCGCACTAGGCCTCTGCTTCGCCTCCCCCACATCTGCAGTCCCTCGTCATCCCAGTCCTGACACAGCGGCCGGCTGGGCTCCCGGAGCCTCAGAGCTGGGCATGAGGACCCGCAGACTCCACTTGCTGCATAGGTGTGGCTGTCCCCGCCTGGCCACACACCTGCCTTTAGCTGTCAGAGCGCAGGGGACCTGCCCAGGAAGCGCCCCTGCCACCCCGCCTGGAACCTCCCCCCACTCACCAGCAGCTGCTGCGGGATGAGCTGCATGTACAGCTTCCTCGGCCACTGCTCGGTCCTCCTGTGGGGCATGAGGGGGTGAGTGTCAAGTGGCCCATCTCCCAGAGACACCGCTCCTGTCCCCAGCCCGGCACTCACAGGATCTCCCCTTGGTTCACATAGACGTGCGACGGCAGCCACCTCTTGGACCGGCTGTTGGGCTCAGGCCTGGGCTTTTTGGGGAAAGGAAAAGAGGAGACCTCAGAAGGGGACGCCCGGACCCCAGCACCTCTCATGGCCCGGGCTCAGCGAGGATGTGGCAGCCTCAGATCCCAGGCCACCCAGGGCTCACCTCCTGCCACTCCATGACGCCGCTCCACGCCAGGAACTTGTTGTTGACGATCTGGACTGGGCCTGCATTGACGCCACCAGGTCCCACTGCCTGTGGGAGGGGAAGGAGGGATGGGAGAGGGGACCAGGCTCCTGGGAAACCTCAATGCTGTCGTGGGACCTCCTGTCCCTTCCTCCTGCTCTGGCCTGTCAGCCCCAGCCCCATCCATCCTCCGGCCCTGGTCCCCACCCTAGCCCCACAGCCTCAGGGAACCCCCGGAGCTGGTCCTGCCCATCACCTGCTCATAGCCTCCCATGGCTCCCCAGTGCCCTGAGACCCAGCCCCTCACCCGGGGCACGAAGTCCACAGAATGTCTCTAATAACTGGGCAGCCATATTTGGTATACAAATTGGAGCACTTTTGAGAAAAGGGGGTGCAATCCATTAGCAAGGTATGACCAGGACATACGGTCACCCTTCACACAGGCCCTCTCCTTGATGAGCACGCCCCTCAACCACCCCCTCCCCAAGCCTCCTGAGGCCACTTCTCCCACCAAGCCCTGACAGTAGTGAGCCTCAGCCTGCTCTGGCTGCCCTGCTCCTGCCATCACATCACACTCTGCCCACAGTGAGTCTAGGGCTGGCCTGGGCCTAACTCCTGTCCCCCAGCGGGGGCAGGCAGAGCTCAGCTGGCACACCTGCTTGCGGGTGGTGATGACCTGCCGGATGGCGTTCACGAAGCCGCTCTGGTCGTAGGGGATGAGGCCCATGAAGATCTTCTTCTTGGACGAGTACAGGAGCATGAGCACGCGCACCTCGCAGGGGGAGATGTGGGGGAAGAGCATGCAGCCCGCCTGGGGGGAGGCGGCAGGTCAGGGACCCCACGGGCACTGCCAGGGGCCGCTCGCGCTGCACGCTAACCCGGGACCGCCCCATCGGCAGGTCAGCAGCGGACAGAAGCCCTCACAGTCAAGGCTGTGTCACTCACGAGGGGCTTGCAGACAAATCAAGAGCATGCGCCGTGCATCGCACTGTCTGCCCCCGCCCTGCAGTGACTGGTGCCTCAGGGGTGGCACCAGGGACCCACGTTTGGGGTGTGAGGACCCGGGAAGGCTCCTTGTGTTGTACGCCCGCCTCATGAGGTGGCCTGGCCGGAGGGTTGAGAGCAGAGGTCAGCCCTGCTGCTGGGCACAAACCCGGCTCTGCCACCGCCTGTGTGGCCGAAGGCAAGCCGCCTCCTGTTTCTAACCTCAGTTTCCTCATCTGTAAAACGGGTAGAGCAGCACATACAGGAAGTACTACATCAGTCAGTTAAACGAGGTGCTGGTGCCTGTTTGATGGGACATGGGAGGATGTGAGCCTGACAGCTGTCCCCGGCTATGATGTCTGGACACGGGTGTGCATATCCTAGAACACTCATGCCCCCCCGGCCCACCTCCTGGACCACTCTCCCCTCCACGCTGCCGGCCCCATGGCCACCCAAGGACCACCCGCTCAGGGTCCCATCCCTCGCCTCCCAGGCCGGGCAGAAGGTGGGCGCTCATGTCCGTCGTCCCTACAGCCTGGCCCCGGGGCTGGCACAGCAGGCCCTCAGCAAACAGTGCTGAGCGAGGCGTGTCCCTGCACTGAGGGAGCGGGGACAGCAGCAGTGCACATGGCGCCCAGGAGGCTGGGGCTGGGGGCGGGGCAGGCAGACTGTGCCAAAGAGGAACAGGGAATGGGGATGACCGCAGGGTCAAGTCCGCTGGGCAGAGGACTCGCCCCCACCCCATTCCCACCCCCTCCTGCAGCCTGCCGCCACCAAACCGCCCCATGCCCGCGTCCAGCTGGTGTTTGCTGAGCGCTGTGTACTAAAAGCACCGTCTCAGGCACCCCCCAGAAACTCACTCGCTCCGGCCTCGCAGTGGCCCTCTGAAGCAAGGCCTACTGTTAGCCCATTTCACAGATGAGGAAACTGAGCCCCGTACACAAACTCTTCCCTCCTCCTGGCTCACTCTTGCCCCTAACCACACCCATTTACCAGGTCCCTGCCATGTTCTGTGTCCCCAACAGGCTCCTGGGCCCAGCAGGGCCAGCCCAGGTCCCTCCACTCACTCACATCCCCGACAGCCGGCTCTCAGCCGGAAGCTCCCCGGTGTGACTCTGCCTGTGCTCTACTGAGACTTCCTGAGATCTTAATTTGTAGACAGGGCCAGAGATGCCATGAGAGGGAACAACTACCCCAGGTCCCAGGAGCCATGGCCTGGGCCCCAGCACCCCACCTGGCAGAGCTCCGCCCCCCACCGCACCGTGTCACCAGAGCGCCCTGCTCACGATCGTGAGGGTGCAGCCCGCGCCCCGCCTGCCCGACTCACGAAGCCGTTGCCCATGACGCGGCAGAGCCCCTTGAGCGAGTCGCAGTCTCTGTTGGTGAAGTGGAACTGTGCCAGCTGGGAGTTTCGGAACAGGGGGCCCAGCGTGGTCTGGGGACAAGGCCACAGGTGGGTCAGTGCTGGGGCGTGGGGTGCCGAGGGAGTGGGCGGGGGAGGGGTGCGGGTCTCACCAGCAGCTGCTGCGGGATAAGCTGCATGATCAGCTTCTGTGGCCACTGGTCGGTCTCCCTGCGGGAAGGGGCAGGTCAGGGAGCGCCACCCGCCGCCCCGCCCGCCCAGCCGCCGCCTCCGGGCACTCACAGGTTCTCGCCTTGGTTCACGTAGGCCTGGCAGGGCAGGGTCCGCTTCAGCTTCGCGGTGGAGTCGGAGTAGGGTCTGCGCTTCTGCGGGGGCAGGAGGGCCATCACAGCCTAAGCCTCGATGCCCGGGCCTGTCCGCCACCCACAGGGACAGACCGGAACCTAGAGGCCAGCCCCCACCCCCCACAGGAACTCACAGGGGACGAGACACAGACCAGCTCACCTCCTGCCACTCGAGGACGCCACTCCAGGCCAGCAGCTTGTTGCTGAGCCGGTGCTCGCTCACGGCCAGACCGCCAAGGGTGAGCCCCGGCGAGGAGGGACTGATGGGACCCAGGGCCCCGAAGACCCGAGCACCTTCCTGCAGTTGGTTGGGGAGAGGGGAAGTGAGTGGGAACACTGAGGCTGGGGGACCTGCAAGGACAGGTAGAGCCTACACATCCCAGAGGTAACATCCTAATATTAACACCCAAATCCTCTGCTGGAAACTTCCAAACTCTTTCCCCAGTGGTCAGGACCAGGAGAGGCTGACCCAGCCCACTAGTTACCACCACACTGGCCCCAGCAGAGTCCTGAAAGCCTGTTCCCCCTCAGGCTTCGCCCCAGCTGTGCTCGGCCTGGAATGCCACCGCCACAGGAGGCGCAAGCCGGCTGGTGGGGACTTCCCAGTGCCCAGGCTGGGCCCCGGGATTCCCCGCAGCGCCCACAAGGCACAGCCAGCCTGGTCTGTCTGGCACACCGGCTTGCCCCGCCCCTCCCATGCTCAAAACCCTCCTGAGACTCTTCGCCAACCTCAAGAGAAAGTTCACACTCTCCCCTCCGGCTCGTGCTGGTGCCAACCTTTCCAGGTGCACAGCCTGCCCTGCACACGCCCGGCCTGCCCCGCACATATGCCAGCCTGCCCCGCACACAGCGGGCTGAGCCCAGGATGCAGGGGCAAGGTAGCCAGAAACACACAAAGGAACAGAACCAACCAGAAGACAGCCGGCAGGGAGGTGGGAAAACATTTGAAAGACAAGTAGGACAACACCTGGAGAGGTCTCACACCAAAACACTTGCAAAACACCAGAACATTTGAGCAACAAAGCTAGGAATTCTACTCACAGGGCACTCTCCCAATTATCTTTTTTAAACCAAAAACATCTCAAAACAACACAAAGCTTTATAAACAGCCAAATAGCAGGAAACCCACGAAAATCTCAGTAGTAGCTGCCTCTGAGCAGCAAAAAAAATTCATAAGGGTGGTTTCTTTTTGCCTTATTATGAATGGGGATTTTCTAAATTTCCTATAAAGTACAAGGAGATCTTCTGTCCCAGAATAACAACAGGCAGGAAAAATTTTATTTTGTGGGAATTAAAACCTGAACAAATATGCTGTCCACTTGGGCAGGCGATTCTGGGACTTGGGCAACGTTATAAGATCAGGAAGAAAGCCAGAGAGCATGTTGGTGTGAGAACGCGCTGGTGTATGTTTGAGGCTGGGGCACGTCTGAGATGGAAGCCGGGTGGCAAAGCCCGGGATTTACAGCACCTGAGGAAATGTCCTTAAGGCACTCAGCTGGAGGGCTTTCGAGATGACCATGTGCTTGCAACATACAAATTTTCTGGTGCGCTTCGACCTGGGATATCTGGACTGTACATGTTTTTAGAACTGTGCCTATGGCCACCCACATATGCATTTACTGCCACCAAGACAGATTTAAGGTCAGGTGAATGCACTTAAGGGCCCAATGTAAGTTCCAGCAATACATTTAACAGTTGCTTGTTTGGAAGAGCAGGTTGATTAGGGCTCGAAAAGTGTTTGCATCTACAGCCATTTGTGTAAAGACCAGGAATGCTTGCCCAAAACCCAAGATAGGAGGATCATATTTAACGACTAGGCTTAAAATGCAGCCCTAAAGGAAATCCCACATCTGGGCAAGTGTGTGCAGAACTGCGCTGTGTCTCTGACATCTGATTTGTTGTTTATTGCACAGGGAAGCCCGTTTGGTAGCTGGACTGAAGTTTAATGCCTTAGGATGCATGTTTAAGGACCCAGGAAGCACTTTGGAACAGCTAGATGTGAAAGCTTCAGGCAGGGGAGAAGGCAGTGGAGCAAAGGGGTATGTCTAAGTTTGGGGAGGTGATCAGAGTCTGGGTATTCGTGTTTATAGCCCAGGAAGCCTGTTTGAGGCTTGAGTAGAACTGACATAGCTCTGCCACCAACAACGTTGGGGCGGTGTATTTAAGAAGTGAGCTCGAACACCAGCCCTGAGGAAATCTCACACTGGGGCAAGCAATGGGCAGTTTTATGACCCCGGATAAGCCTTTAAGATTTTCGAAAAGTATGTGTGTGTTTGGGGTCTGGGGGAGCGTGTGCAGTCTAATGTACCGGCAAACCTGAATATTTACGTTTAAGGTCCGGGCTCATTGCAATCCATAAAGGCATCCCACATTTGGGCCAGAGTGCAAATGCTGGGTGCGCACGCCAAGAGCACCCTGCGGGCCCAGGGGAGAATGCCCCCGGGTGCAACATCTGGGCGCGCGAGTGCAAATGCGGCCCCTCGCTGGCCGCCTTCCCCCCCACCAGCCCCCTCCCCCATTTCCAGATTTCCAGCCAGGAGAGAGACCAACTTTCCAATTGGAAAAACAAGCGCGCATGCCGCCCGCCTGCCAGCCCGGCCCCCACCCCGCATTTAAATCGGGACGCAGAGTCAGCAGTAATTCGAGCCCGCCCCGCCCCCGTACACCCCCCCACTCCGGCCCAAACGCGTAACAAAGGGGAGAGTCGGGCGCGTACCACCAGGGGTTCCAGGGGGCACCCGACCCCAGGGGGGACCACCCAGGGGCCGGAAGGGAGACCCCAAAGTGGAGGGGACACTGGACAAAGGCGAGAGCCCATAAGAGCCAGCGGGGGCGGGGCCGTGGAAGGCTCTGGAAAAAGGGCGGGGGGCTCACCATGGGAGGGGCCGAGCGGGCCCGGATCCGCGGCGGCTGCGGGCCTCGGGGGCTGGCCGGCCAGGAGCGCGAGCGGACGGCACGGACTACGAGGGGTCGCGGGGGGCGGCCGCGACCCCCGAGGGGGCCGCCAGCGCCGGAGCGGTGCGGGGCACGGCGCGGACGGACCATGGCGAGCGCGGGCCGACGGGCTGGGGGCTGCCGCGGGCCACACGGAGGGCTGCGGCTCCACCGACTGAGGGCGCGGGCGCGCGGCTTCGGGGGAGACGGGCCGAGCTGTACCAAGCGCGGGGGACGCGCCGCCGGAGAGGGGTCGCCGCAGCCAAACCACTGCGGCGGGCGGGGGAGCCGGCGCGTACCAAGTGCGTGCGGGGGCGTGGCCGGCGCGTACCAACCCGGGCGGGCGTCGAGACGCGGGGCGCGAGGGAAAGCGCGGTCGGGAGGGACCACGGGCGCTCCAGCAACGGGGGAGGAACCGGGGGGACGTGCGAGGAGCAACTTCGCGGGGGCGTGGCGGGAACGGAAGGCCAAACCAAAGGGGGGGATGAGAGACGCTACCAAGTGGGGGCACCGGCCCTACCGAGAGCCCCGGGACCGCGGAGCCAGAAGACTACACCAAAGACCTCAGGAAAGACGGGAGGGCGGATGATGGGCCCGGGCGCCTACCCGGAGGCGTGGGGTACGGATGGCACCACGCAAGAGAGGGTTGGGGTTTGCAGGCGGTGACGTGGCTGGGTGGTGGGTGAGGGACCACAACTCCCAGCGGGCCCCGCGCGGCCTGGGCGGGGCCAGCGGGCCCGGGAGACCCACTCCCCCCTCCAGCCACAGACGCGTGCCCATTGGCCCCCGCGCCGGGCTCCGCCCACCGCCCCTCTACCCCTCCAAGCTTCTGCCTCTCCCTGGCCATTCGTCGATTCACTTAATGGCTCAACTAAAATGACTGCGTAGTCACTTACTAGCCGTTGTGTAAGATTTCTTCTCTCAATTTCACCGCTTCTTAAATGTAAATATCGTCTAACCTTACAGCGTTATGAGCATCAAATGAGTTACTAAAATGTTAGGATGAGTGCTTGGCACTGCAACTATTCAATTGTTAGCTTTCCTGTTTTTCAAAATCTGTTATTAGTAAGCTGTCCGGTTCTGTACTGGGCGATGAGTATACTACGATGACCAAATTAGACCAGGTCCCTCACAGAGTCCACGGTCCACTGGGAAAACAAATAATCACAGGTTGTGATGTGTTGACTAGACCAAAGGCAGCGGTGATGGGATGGTGACCACGAGGAGGTAAATTTAGCAAGGGAAGTCAGGATAGCGACCTTTGAGCAGCTTGCAATTCCAGGTACGCTGAAAAGTGTGCTAAAATGAAGGGACAGCAAGGACATGAATCCGGAAAGTAGAAGGAAAAGAAGGGAGCCAGTGTGGCTGGAGCTGAGGGAGGGTAAAGGAGAGGGGTGAAGAGTGAGGAGAAGCAGGGTGCTACCGGCAGACTCCTGTAGGGCTTGGGAAGGAATTTGCATTTTAATCTCCCTTTCCTGGGGAACCACCAAAAGGTTTTTAGCAAAGCAGTGACAGTCTCATTTACATTATAAACAAGAACCATGCACACAATATCTCTACGTATCCAAAGGAGACTAGGTTTACTGTATTTTAGAGTATTTGGAATTTTTACCATATGCAAGTGTTGCTTACTAAACAATAACTTTTGAAAGATTAAAAAAATTTAAGGATACCTTCGGCTGCTATGTTGAAAATAAAATTGTCAGGGACAAATGGAAGCAGGCAAGAGAGACAGTGGCAGTCATCTAGGCAAGAGGCAGAGACAGGATGGCCCAGTGGAGGTGGTCAGTTTCACGATTAATTTTCAAGCTGGAGCCCAAAGGATTTGTGCAGAGAGTGACAGAAACAGAGGGGTGAAGGGTAATGCCAAGGTTTTTGCCTTATCCAGAGGTGCCAGTTACTGCAATGGACAAGACTGTACAAAGAGGTTGGGGAGGGAACCCTACTTCCATTTGTGATGCTGACTAAACAATGTGGATACACCGGCCTGCAGGGAGAAATGTGGGGGATATCAGTGTTTGAGTTGATGAGACTGAATGAGATAATAAAATCATGAAAAGGCTGGGACACTCCAGCCCTTTCGTGGTCACAGCCATGAGGAGTAACCAGCAAAGACGACAGAGGGCTGGCCAGTGAATTGGGAGAACCCCTGGGCCAGGTCACATTTGCCTGCCCGACCAAGCCTCCTCCCCAAGGACTGAGTGGAGTCCAGCTGTAAGCCCACAGTCTGACCTGGATTGTGACCAGTGGGGACTTAGTGCTCCCTGGACACAGGCTGCAAGTTAGATAACAACAGGTACCTCCAGAGCCCTGTTCGTCAGCCATGTCAGGACACCCTATTGCTCACAACAGGAAGGAGAAAAAAAAAAACCCTACAGAAACACGAGCCTTCTTTATCTCCCCAAATCCTCACTTCTCCCCGTCCTCATTGGTCCGAGCCAGCAAGATCTCCTGCCTGGATGACACCTCCTAACTCTTGCCACCTTCTCTCTCACTCCACTAATCAAAACCACCCAATGGCTTCCCAATGCCCTTAGAAGTATATTCAAACTCCTCACTGTAGCCCCTGCTGCCCTCTCCAAATGATCTCTTTCTCATCCTTCCTGTTCTCTAGCCTATTACTACCTTCCCATCCTTTAGACCCAATAAGGGCACATGCGTGGGTATGAATACCCAGGATTGTGTGGAGAGAGGTATACCAGGATACACTCCAGGGTGAACAAAATGCAGACTCATGTCATAATGTGAAATGAAAATGTAAGCTGATTTTCTAACAGTAATACTCTCTGAAAACTCTCTGAAACTATCTCACTTACCCAGTCTGCCAACTTGAAAGACACTTTCCATTTCATCTTATCACACCATGCCCAGGCTAGCAGGCTACTATTATGACTAAGCAATTTCGATTCCATATGTCAGGCTGCATACTTCCTGAGAGACAGCTGTTTGTACCAGTTGTTCTTAAATTAATACTTCTATTCACTATCAAACCTAATGAAATAATAATGCAAGAGTTGTTTATATGCAAACCAGGTTGCTAGCATTGGAAAGAATAAAGGTGAGTTGTTAAAAGAAAAAAATGCTGCCACGTTAGGTGCCCCCAAAGCAACTGTAAATGATTGAATGGAAAAGCTTATAAAACCTAGGAAAATTCAGCCCTTGAATTGCTTCCAAAGTGCCTTTCGGTTCTCAAGCCACTTTTTTTTTTTTTTTTTTTAAATTTTGTTTCCCTGTAGTTGAGTGTCAGTATCAAGCCACTTTTTAAAAAATGAGATGATTCATTGTGGCTTGTGGGTGCAATTTATACAAGAATATGATCTTGCTAATTGAGAAACCAATACTAAAAGAAAAAGTCTTGGTCCCACATGGAGAGATGATTGGTTAAATGTTCTTGGTTCAAAGAAAACGTTTACAGTGTTAATATGGCCATTGGTGCTACTTGCCATATATTTCTGGCTCCTCACTTGCCCAGCATTGGAGCCCGTTATGGTTGAGTGGAGCCACGTGATTAATTCTGGCCAATGAGATAAAAGGCCATGTGATTAGATTAGTCCTGGCCAATGAGATGTAAGCAAAAGTGACACATGTGAATCCAGCCTAGAGCATGTTATTACTGGTGAGACTAGAGCTTTTACTATGTCGCTTGGCAACATTCATAATCTGTCAGCATGGGCTCTAAGCGACATGATACAGCATGGGAAAATCCACCATGTTAACCATTTGTTTAGCCAATCAACTACCAGTCTGATTGAGTTTACTAAAAGGACAAACTGGGAGTACATGTAAGTTGTATGACATAGACAAGGACAGGAAGGCAACATGGACACATGAAAATGTTTTATATTAAAAATGGAGGCCAGTCGTGGTGCCTCACGCCTGTAATCCTAGCACTCTGGGAGGCCGAGGCGGGAGGATGGCTCAAGGTCAGGAGTTTGAGAACAGTCTGAGCAAGAGCGAGACCTCATCTCTACTACAAATAGAAAGAAATTAATTGGCCAACTAAAAATATATGGAAGAAATTAGCCAGCATGGTGGCGCATGCCTGTAGTCCCAGCTACTCGGGAGGCTGAGGCAGGAGGATTGCTTGAGCCCAGGAGTTGGAGGTTGCTGTGAGCTAGGCTGATGCCACGGCACTCTAGCCCAGGCAACAAAGTGAGACAAAAAAATGAAAAAAAAAAAAGGAGTAAAGTTATCTCTGTCTTGGGATTTTCTTTTTTTTTTTTTTTTTTTTTTTTGAGACAGAGTCTCACTTTGTTGCTTAGGCTAGAGTGAGTGCCGTGGCATCAGCCTAGCTCACAGCAACCTCAAACCCCTGGGCTCAAGTAATCCTTCTGCCTCAGTCTCCCAAGTAGCTGGGACTATAGGCATATGCCACCATGCCCGGCTAATTTTTTCTATATATATATTAGTTGGCCAATTAATTTCTATTTTAGTAGGGATCTCACTCTTGCTCAGGCTGGTCTTGAACTCCTGAGCTCAAACCATCCACCTGCCTTGGCCTCCCAGAGTGCTAGGATTACAAGCGTGAGCCACCACGCCACGCTTTTTTTTTTTTTTTTTTTTAAGAGAACAGGGTCTTGCTGTGTTTCTGACCAGGCTGGAGTGCAATGGTGTGATCATGGCTCTGTAACCTTGAACTCCTGAGCTGAAGTGATCCTCCTGCTAGGACTACACGTGTGCACCACCACGTCCGGTTAATTTTTAAAAATTTTTTAGAGATGGGGGTCTTGCTATATTGCCCAGGCTGTTCTCAAAGTCCTGGCCTCAAGGGATCCTCCCACTTTACCCTTCTTTTTTTTTTTTATTTTTTTTTTATTTTTGTGTTTTTACCAGAAACGTCTGTTGTAAACCCTTCTTTTTCTTTTCTTTTTTCTTTGCAATTATAAAATAATGGTTTTGGGTTTTTTTAAATAAAAGCCCTGCCTGATACATGCTCTACAAGCTTTATATATCTTCCAACAACTTTCTTTCCTTTTTTTTTTTTTGAGACAGAGTCTCACTTTGTTGCCCAAGCTAGAGTGAGTGCCGTGGCGTCAGCCTAGCTCACAGCAACCTCAGTCTCCTGGGCTCAACCAATCCTTCTGCCTCAGCCTCCCGAGTAGCTGGGACTACAGGCATGCGCCACCATGCCCGGCTAATTTTTTCTATATATATTAGTTGGCCAATTAGTTTCTTTCTATTTATAGTAGAGACGGGGCGTTCTTGCTCAGGCTGGTTTCAAACTCCTGACCTCGAGCAATCTGCCTGTCTCGGCCTCCCCGAGTGCTAGGATCACAGGCGTGAGCCACTGGGCCTGGCCCCAACAACTTTCTCATCTTAATTTGTAAATATTTGTCTCCCACATTGGATTGGGAGCTTCGTAAGGATGACCGCGGTTAGCTTTAGCGTCTTCCCAGCTACAGCCCAAGGTCCCAGCATGGAACAATAACTTAAAAATTATCTGTCAAATGAAAGTTGGCTTAATAACCCCACCATAGGTGGGCAATCTAGGTCTGCTGTGACCTCCCTCATCACTTCCTTAAATGCATATCGAACTGAGAACACCATCCCCATTCTACAAAGGCAGTGTGCTGTGCTTGCCACTCCCTGTCCCTTTCTAGGACACACCAGGAAACCACCTGCCCCAGCTTCCCCTGTAGCTTGGGACGATCGGAGTTCTTGCCCATGGGAGCTCTCCATGCCCTCGCTCTACTGCTCTTCTTCCCGGTGTTGGAGACCAAGGACTCCGAAATGGAGGGACTGGTTATTGGGTGAAAGCAGTGGGACTCCCGAGCCACTGTTGGAGGAGAGCCACAGGGGGGAATAGCCGGACCCATGCCAGACTGTCACAGCGGCAGGAAACAATCCTCCTGAGTGAGAAAATCCACCTTTGCCATTTCGAGCCAATGCAATTTGGGGGTTGTTACTGCACCATAATCCAGCCCCAAACCACTGAGATTCATTATTAATATAGTCTGACCTCCCTCTCTCTCACACACACAACCTCTCTAATGCCATCTGTCTATTCACCGCATGTGCCCTGTCATCTGTAGCCTCCAGGCCTTTGCCTACACTGTCCCCTTGGCCAGTCCTGCCCTTCCCTCTAGCTGCAGCTGTGTAGGTTACCGTTAAGCATGAAACTGTCAGTTCTCATTTAATTCTCAAAAGGGTCCTTCCAGGTCAGCTTATTAGATCTTTACCTTGCAGTCTGAGAGAAAGGGTAGCAAGGTGAGCTACCTGGCCACTTCCTGCCAACTCCGGGGACAAGGGCCCACACCCATCTTTTCACTCTCATAGCCCCAACCCCTACTTGTGTTTTCAAACCAATGAACTGCAAATTTATGACCTCCAACCTCAACTAGGTGCTCCTGCTGCTTCCTGGTGGCCTAGATGTTTCCCTGATCAGCTTCTGTTTCTGGAGATTGGTTCAACCTCCTCCACCCTACTCGAGGTCCCCAAGAACAGCCTGGTTGACTCTCAGCCAGTACCCACTACAGTGGGATGCACCGGTGGTTACAGCTGGTGCCCAGCCTGGACCACTTCATTTTTAAAAAAATATTTTTGAAAAAGCAGTTATAGTAGTTGATATTTCTTAAGCACTTCACGTCTGAACTCAATGAGTTCTCACACACCAGGCCATAAGGTTGACAATGTTAGGATCCCCAACCCGCACACGGGGAAACCAGAAGCAGGAGCCTTGAGGTCACAGGCTGAGAAGTAGGGGGTGAGGACAGGGCGCAGGGTCTTTGAAGCAGAAGGCACTGGCCTCCACTTTGTGGAAAAACTAAGGGGCACTAGGAGTGAAGCCCTCTCCTTTCTGCCCCTCCTGCTGAGACCACCACCTCCCCAGGGCCATCAACTCAACTTGGGGCTGGGACCTGCCCACCAGTCACTGCAGCAGTGTGACCCATACCAGGTGAACAGGTGAGAAACAAATTGGTATAATTGTTGGTAGGTGAAATGTTTCATGGAGGGGACAATTTGGCAGTTCTGTGACAGTGTAAAATGAGCGCCTCAAAAGATCAGAAAGGTCGTAAGTGGCCAAGAATAGGGGACCAACTGCGAAAATGGTGGCAGCCTCTTGCTACAACAGGGGGTCCATTTGTCATCTGTGGCAAATGTGTCTTGCTCTTGCTCTGTGAACCTATCTTGTCCTTCCTCAATAAACTTCGCTTCACACTAAAAAAAGAAAAGAAAAGAACAGTGGCATTCACACAAGAGACTACCATGCAGCCTTTTTTTTTTTTTGAGACAGACTCTCACTCTGTTGCCCAGGCTAGAGTGCCGTGGTGTCAGCCTACCTTACAGCAACCTCAAACCCCTGTGATCAGGTGATCCTCCTGCCTCAGCCTCCCGAGTAGCTGGGACTACAGGCATGTGCCACCATGCCCGGCTAATTTTATATATACATATATACATACATATGTATATATATATTTTTTTTAGTTGGCCAATTAATTTATTTCTGTTTTTAGTAGAGACAGGGTTTCGCTCTTGCTCAGGCTGGTTTCAAACTCCTGACCTTAAATTATCTACCTGCCTCAGCCTCCCAGAGTGCTAGGATTACAGGCATGAGCCACTGTGCCCAGCCCCATGCAGCCTTTAAAACGTATGCAGGGCTTTTTGTCCCCGTGTAAACTTCAAGATGTTGTTAGATTTTTTTCTTTTTTTCAAAAAGAGGTTGGCTGGGCGCAGTGGCTCATACCTGTAATGCTAGCTCTCTGGGAGGCCGAGGCAGGCGGATTGCTCTAGGTCAGGAGTTTGAAACCAGCCTGAGCAAGAGCGAGACCCCGTCTCTACTATAAATAGAAAGAAATTAATTGGCCAACTAACATATCTAGAAAAAAAATTAGCCGGGCATGGTGGCGCATGCCTGTAGTCCCAGCTACTCGGGAGGCTGAGGCAGGAGGATCGCTTGAGCCCAGGAGTTTGAGGTTGCTGTGAGCGAGGCTGACGCCATGGCACTCACTCTAGCCTGGGCAAAAAAGTGAGACTCTGTCTCAAAAAAAAAAAAAAAAAAAAAAAGAGGTAACTTACAGAATAAAATAGGTTGCCACTGGGTATAAAAGCCAGAAAATGAATATATTTCTCTATTTGTTTCTACCTGCTTGTACCTATTTCTGAAAGGACACAGAAGAAACTGGCAATTAACCTCCAGAGGAAGCTGAGAGATTGTGCATCAGGTTGGTTTCTGGAACCTCTCACAGTGTGAACCATATGAAGATCTTATAAATGCAAAAAAAAAAAAAAACTTCAATATTTTAAAATTCACATAAATAAAATTGGCATGCTCAATTTTGAAATTTTGCCACTAGGAATGCATCCCACAGGCATGGCTGCGCAAATGGGCCAAAAGAATACATGTACATGCTTATCCTCTGTGGCATGTTTAGTGACAGTAAAACACCGCACAGCTACCCAACTATGTGAGCGCCGAGTGACAGCCCGGGCAATGCCCCTGCCCCCTTGGCTTATGCTTTTGTATTACCCTCTCAGCTTCAGTGTGGGCTAGTAAGCTACCAGTAGTTTCTTGTAAGGAACAGAATCTGGCCAAAGTGATGAGATATCACTTCCACGATGATACAAAAAGACTGCAGCTCCCACCTTGGGGACCCTCTCTCCTTTCCAGAGAAGCTGAGTGCCACACCGTGCGCTGCTCTATTAAGAAGCCTACAAAGGCGAGAAACCGAGGGAGGCCTCCAGCCACTAGCAAGGAAGGAAGTGATGCTCTATACCCGGTCAACTGGGAAGAGCTGAATCCCACCAAGTAGCACGTGCCTGAGCTTGGACGGGGCCCCTCCCTTGTTGAGCCTTCAGATGAAAGCACAGCCCCAGCCAACAGCTTGACTGCGACCTTGAGAGACCTTGAGCCAGAGGCCCACTGCTAAGCCAAGCCTGGATTCTTGACTCACGGCAACTGTGATGCTTATTGTTTTAAGCCATGGAGTGGTGGGGTTTGTTACACATCAACAGACAGCTTACACAGACAGGATGGTCTGTGGAATTGGAATGCATCCATTTAACTACTTGAGGCAATCATTTAAAGACGGGACATAGAGCCATGTGTAATGAATGATGTAGACAGATGGCCACTACTTAAGTTGGGGGGGCACAGGAAGCAAGTTAAAGAACAACATATAGAGACTGACCTCACATATAAAAAAATTAAGAAATTAAATGTGTCTACAACCATATGCATGTAAATTCAAACATCAGACTGGTGTATCTGCATCTGGGGAAGAAAGTGGTTTGCCCAGGGTGTGTGTTTGGGGTGGGAGAGGGGACAATAGGTGTGCAGGGGCCCTTTTTATTCCACACACTTCAGTGCTCTTTGATGTTATGATACTGTGTGTAACTTGATACATTTTAAAAGTTAATTTTTAAAAACTCGAAGATGGTGGGAAAATAGTGAGTTTTGTGTACCTTTAAACAAATATATTCTTAACACCCCTTTTTAGGTGTCATTTTTCCATAATTTTTTTTCATATATTTATTTTTTTTTAGAGACAGGGGCTTGCTATGTTGCTCAAGCTGGCCTCAAACTCCTGGGCACAAGCGATCCTCTTGCCTCGGCCTCCCAGATAGCAGGGACTACATGCACGCACCACCACTCCCAGCTCCTAATTCTTTGGAGGTGGTAGATGGGAATTTTATTTCACCCAAAACAGGTTTGCAACTATTAATATGTTAGTGTTTTAGCATTTTGGCCACAAAACACATATTTTTCCAATTCTGTCCTGCCATGTTGGCAGATTTGCTCATTTGTGAGAGTTCTCATGAATTCCCGGTCTTACCTCCAACCACAGATCATGATGCCAAGGCAAACTGGTCAAAAAGAAAATGTTTCCAACAAATCACTCAATTATAACCTTTCTGGACACTCTGGTGATTTGTACAAGTTGGGATGCATTTGTAGAAGCAGTTCTGCCCACCATGTTTCGCCTTCTAAAAGTGTGTTTCAGCCAATGACGACCGTGGCTACTAGCAGCTCTCCTGTGTCGAGGGCTGTGCTGAGCTAGAACGCTTACTCCTTGTAACAATCCTATAGCCTAGTAACTATTTGACAATATGGGAAAACTGAGGCTCGGGGTCACAGAGCTGATGAGTGCAGAAGCTGGGGCTTAATCCCGCTGCTCTAAGGTTTTTAGTATTTCTTCCACACTGAGGCAGCTTCGAGAGCACCTTGCACTCAGAGAAAAGTTTTCCCAAAAGATCTGCTCTGTTGGCGTCGGCTGGTTCTCGGGGACACCTGGCCTGTGAAAGGGTGAGGTGAGTTCTGTGTGTCTAGATCTGTTCCCACTCTCTGGGTACTCCAATAACCATGGACTTTCTTCTGCCTCATCCTTGTGAATATGCACCCAATCCAGTGTTAAGGGCAAGAGTGCACCACTGGCCGAAGATGGCCAAACTGGCGACTGGAAATATTTCTTTTGACCAATTTGGTTCGGATCCAAATCCGTGTTATCCTGCAGGGGGACTTCCACACCCGTGGAAACAGCAAAAGCTGCGTCTTCCCCTTTCAGTGGCTTTTCACACAGTCCATTATATCACTCCCTCCTCAAAAAAAACACTCTCAGCTTCTAGAACACCACACTTGCCTGGTTCTCCTCCTGTCTTCCGGCTCCCTGCCCAACCCTTACACGTGGGTCTTTCTCAGGGTTCTGTCCTTGTTCTCGAATCTTCTCCTTCTTCCAGAGGTCGCAAAATGGCGGCCCGGCGGCCTCATTAGACCCACAAGCAGATTTTGTTTGGTCCTCACAGTGTTTTTGTCTTTAATTTGAATGCCATTAGGCGGGGCAAGCACTCTCCAAGTTCGCCACAGTCCCCATCATTCCCTATTGTCTTACACCCGTCCGCTTCACACATTTTCATCACCTGCCTGGTCCCTGAAGCCATCTGAGGTTTCAAAAACCCGTGTCACAGGCTGCCTGGGAAATCTCACCCACGTTCACCTCTTCAGCTATCACCAGTGTCTCCTACTCCATCATTCGTATGTGCGAGAGTCACCTAGAGAGCTTATTCAAAATGCAGATTCCCAGCCCCACGTCCCCCAGATTTGATTCAACAGTTCTAGGGCAGGGATCCGAAACTCAAATGCCTCCAGGGGCCAGGCGGGTCACATAAATGAGTGAACTAGCCAGGTATAAGAAAAGTCAACGGCCAGAAATATAATTAAACCGTATCTTTACTGAACTATGGTGAATGCATGGAACATAATACAAACATGTATGATACTAGAGTTTATATTTTAAATTCAAAATTGAAAAAATACAAATTGAAAAATAGAAATATTTAATTATTAAAATTTTCTCTTTCATAATTCTTTTGCGCCTTTGAGTTGAAGCCAAAGGGCTGACATCTTCCCTTCCGCACCAAGATGTCAATATCAGGCCCTGGATGGCACGGTGGGGTGGGCAGTTTAGAATTCAACCTTGAATCCTTACATTGGGAGCGGTATTTAATTTGATTCAGGTTCGTAACGGAAAACAGCTGTCCAGAAGCATAGGTACTTCCCAACACGGATAGTCAGGACTACTGGAGATGGTTGTAAAATCTCGCCATCTTCAAATAGAATTGTATTTAGGAACCAGCGCCCTATTGCACTGTGGTTCAATAACTACTATTTGTGCTCTGCATTCACACCATTAACCAACAAAGGCAAACTGGACAGCGTTAGTTCATTGTCATAAAGTCTGGATTCAGAGAGCCTTTGGGGGAATGTGGTCTTCAACCCCACAATTTGGGTGAATACAGACCCGGCCATCTCTTTTGTTTCTGGAAACCAACTGCAGCAAAGAAAATAAGAGTCAGATTTTGCCTTGTGGGTGCCTCCCCATTTTTTTGCCAGGACTGAGCAAATATGATCATACATTCAAGTCGCGGTTTGTGAACATCCTTGCGGAGAAATATTCAGTGTTCAGAAGGGTCGTAACGTCGACCGAGTCTTTGACTAACCTTCTCGGGGGAACCGAGTGTGGCTCTTGCCTGATTTAAAATGAACCAAGTTGACTAACTTTTACAGTTCAGATTACTTCCACAACCAGATCACAGAGCTTCTGTGAAATACATCGGGTCAAGCCACCGTGAACTTGCCCGTGGTTAAAGCACAGGACCTAAGTGTCGAGGGCATCTAGGATGTGTTCTATTTAATTTCTTAGAACAATTTAACTCCTGGTGATAGACGCCATGACCTGACCCATGTCCTTGCCAAATGTTGCCACCTTGGAACAAAGTGTCCTGCCAGGTCCCCCTGGGATTACACTGTCCATAGTTGTGCTTAAGAATTCTGGCCAGTCTATGAGAAACTTTTCATTTCTCTCAACACACAAAAAATAAGTCATTTCCCAGCATTGGGCCTGCCTTGGCACCATGTCACAGACTTCTTCGGTCACATCAAAATTCTTAACACCACAAATAAATAAAGCTAACTGGGTGGTAATAGTTTATGAGCAGCGATAGAAAAGGCCACGATTTGACTCTTTCAAGCAACTGGACTTATTTATCTTCAACTCACTGTGCAACACAAATGCCCGTTGGACTTAAATAATCATATAAACAGTCTGTTTCTGTTTGGGACGTGTCATTCTGCTCCTTTATGAACTCGCCGTCTGCTGGAGGTTTTAATGCCCAGGTAATTCTTCTCACGTTACTCTGGAACCGCGTGCTGCAGCTGCGCCACTTCTGTCATTCGCTTTCCAAAGCAAACACTATTGGCATTTGAGTCCCTTTTTCAGTTCGTTGAGGATGGCGTCTCGAGTCTGTTCCGTATACTGGTCATAGCTCTTACTATGCTTTGATTTGTAATGACGTTTCAGGTTGTATTCTTTCAACACAGACACGATTTTTTTGCATATTAAACACGTAGGCATGCTCTTCACTTCCACAAAGAAATAGGCTCGCTCCCACTTTTCTCGAAACACGCGGCCCTCTCCTTCTCTCTTTCGTTTTGCCGCTTTTGATAGAGACATGGGTACAAGAAAGGTTTCACTTTCCTATGAAAGCTACCACAGGAACAACCACAGTGCAAGCCCGGTGACAAAGGCAGTGACCCTTTGCCTCACGGGGGAGCCAAGAGGGAGTGGTGGGGACTGTGGCGAACCGGAGAGCACACGCCCCACTGAAAGGGGCAGCTCCAGCCCGTTGTTGCCAGGCAGAAGGGCAGGCCCAGGGGTGCCAAATCCTCTGACTTGCCAAGAGAAGCCAAGGCTACAGATTTTGTGTGTGTGTGTGTGTGTGTGTGAATGATCCCGATTTTTACAACTAACTCGTAAGAAAAAAGTGCCACATATGCTAACACAGGGAAGGCCAAACAAAACTCATCTGTAGAGTGGCCCGTAGGCCACCAGATTGCAACCTCTCTCCTGGGGAGGGGCCCACGAATTTGCATGGTAACCAGCATCCGACATGTCGCGGATGCTGGTGGTCCAGGCGTGGACCACACTCTGAGCAACATTGGTCCACATTCTACAACAGACAACTGACCGTCCACCTCCATGAGAGACCACCCTGCACTTCGGACACGTCTGTAACCAGCTGTCCCCTGGATGTCTCTGAGGACATCCTTCAGGTCCCTCACCTCACCACATCCCAAACCTATTCCCTGCCAGGTCTTCTATCCCGAGGACAGCCCCACTGTCCACCCCACCCAAAGCCCCAGGTCGGCCTCAGACCAGGACCCAGGGCCTGCCCTCTCTCCATATATAATCTTGTGCGCTTCTGGGCCTTCAACCACCAAGCATACACTGTCCCATAAGGATATGCCCTGAGCTCCTAACATGCCACCTGTCACCTGGATGTCCCTAGGGCCACTTGCACTCACTACCAGCTCCTTCTCCTAGGAGCCCCACCATCTACCATCACCCAGGCCTGGCCCCAGGAGCCACTCTCAGCTCCACCCCACTTAACCCCACTGCCTTCATGTGGCCCACCAGTGCCCAGCCGCACCCTCCTGGCCTCCTTCCTTCCCTCGTCACACTCCAGCCCAGCGATGTCTTTCTGACATGCAGAGCCGGCCCAGGCCCGCCCGGCCCCCTACTTCACAGCCTCCTGTGGCCCCTGTATCCCCAGGACAAACCTCTGGTTGCTCAGTTTGGAATCTGAGCCCCTCATGTTCTGCTCATCGCTCAAGCTCCTCCCTCCCTCACACTCCAGAAACATCCATCAACTTGCTCCTTCGAGCCACCTATATTTCCTCTTGCTTTTGCACACACTGTTCTGTTGTTCCCTGTACTTGACCACCCTTTGCCTCCTTCCCTCCCAGCTCACTGCCAGCTGCTTCTCTTTCAAGACCCTGTGGAGCCTGGACCAGGTCAGATGCCTCTTCCAGGCTCCCAAGGTGGCCCGTGCTACTTCCACAAGAGCACATGTCCTGAGTGCTACCTGCCTGCCTCTGCCATCTGCCCTCCCGGACCAGGCTGCCAGACTGCCTCTGACTCACCGCTGAGGCCTCAGTGTCACCCACCCAGGGCCTCAGGGATGTCTGCTTAAGAACGAGAATAGAAATGTCTCCCCCAGGTCTCCTCCTGCCCAGTCCTGGGGGATGTCAGTGACGGGAGCCGGGGCATGTGTTAAAAAGGAACTTTATTGGGTGTTGGGGGTTCAGATGAGATCCATGAGGATGTCGTCCTCCATGACGCTGGGCTGCAGGCCCGGCTGGGGGACCGGGCCCCGGGGACCCCCGCTCAGCAGCATCTGACCTGGGGAGCAGTGGGGAAGGGACTGCATCTCCCAGTAGTCCCTGGGGCCTTGGAGGCCCTGGGGGCACTCAGTTTTCTAGGAAGCCCTGGGGGGACCCATCAGAGGTGCCTTCTGACCCCATGTGGTTGCAGATACATTGTTTTCCATAAGCCTTTGGGAGCCCTGCCCCCAAACTATTTCTTGGCCCTAAGACCACATTTCCCAGCACCCCTAGGACACATGGGAGAAGATCATGGGAAGAGCTCTCGACCCAATAGGTCGAGACCCATGGGCTGTACTTCCCAGTAGCCCTCAGAGCCCCTCAGGGGCTATGGGGAGAACCCAGGTTTTTGGATCCCAGGACTTCATTTCCCAGGAGCCCTTGGTCTTGGTGTTCTAGCCCAGGGGCTGCTGGGACACTCAGTCCAGACCTCTGCCCTCCCCTGGGCCCCCTTACCTGGCAGTGGAGCCCGAGAGGGAAGCTGTGCGGGCCAGGACTGGGCAGGCGGTGGATGCAGGAGAGGGGGCCCCAGCTGGGGCTGCCCCAGGCCCTGGTGCGGTGGGGGCAGCAGCGCCGGAGCCCCAGGGGGCTGGAGGTGGTGGAGGGAGGCCTGGGGCGGGGGTACCCCAGTCTGGGGCTGGGAGAACACAGAGGGTGGCTCAGAGGCTCCTGGTGGACAGTTCCCCCACCCCCCTGCCGTGCTTCCTCTGGCACAGATGCTACCCAGACAACGGGTCAGCCAGTGGTGTGGGAAGGTCTTTCTTCAAAGGAATCTTGGCAGAAGCCAATGTAAAAGAATGGGGAAGAGGCAGTCTGCCTGGAGCCCTTGGCCAGGCTCCATTCATACCCACTGACCATAGCCAACCTCCCTCCTCCAAGATAAAAGGATCAGAACTGTCAGCACCAGCATCTGCAGCTCCTATCTGCCCACACCCAAATCTCACCGGTGGCGGATTGAGGAGGAGGCTTCGCAGCTGGGGGTTGGCCCCAGGGTTCTGGGGGCGAAGGATGGGTCCAGGAGGGGGTTGGCCGGGGGCAGCTCCAGGAGGGCCCTGAGGGGCACCTGGGGGGGGCTGGGTAGTACCTTGGGGCTGGGGCTGCCCTGTGGCACCAGAGGCCCCCACAGTGCCCTGAGGCTGGGGCTGTGGTGGGCGAAGCTGCAGCTGGTGGGAAGAAAGACAGGGGTAAGGGAGAAGAGCAGGGCCTCCGCACCCCCCCCACCGTGTGAGCATAAAGGGCAGCCTCTGGGGCCTCCCCTGCCCCATCCCTGACCCCACCAGCTCTGTCCTCACCAGATTCTGTGAGGGCCTCGCTTGGTCCTCCAGAATGGGGCCTAGCCCTGGGGGTGCCTGCTGTCCCCCCATCTGCATGGAAAGAGAGGGAGGTCAGTAATGGGCATGGCGTGTGGGGGCTGCTGTCCTGAATCTGAGTTGGGAGGATCTTGAGCCCTGAAGGGAGCTTGTAGGAGTTGGGAACATTTTCTCCGGGAACAAGTAGTCTGGGAAGGAAGACTTACACTCCCAGGTTCCCAAGAAGCAGCTGTGTGTCAGAGATTTCAAGTGGATACTGAAAAGGGAAAGTAGGTTGCAATAACGTACGGGATGGGACTAAACTCAGGGGTGGCCACATCTTGGGAGAAGAGGAAATACCTGGAGACCCAAGAGGGCCACTGTGGGGCTTGGCCGTCTGAGCTCTGGGGCCCAGGCTGGAAGGGGACACCGGGTTGGGGAGGGGCCGAGATCACTCACCCCTCGCTGTTGCTCCAGCTTCTGCTGCTGGACCTGCTTGTGGTTGGTGATGACCTGCCGGATGCCGTTGACGAAGCCACTCTGGTCATAGGGGATGAGGCCCATGAAGATCTTCTTCTTGGACGAGTACAGGAGCATGAGCACTCGTACCTCGCAGGGGGCCGTGTGGGGGAAGTGCACACAGCCCGCCTGGGGGGACAGAGGGTCTTTAGAACTATTTATGCCCTGGAGGAGATGGCGTCCCACCCCTCCACATTCTAGAAGGTTCTAGAAGCCCCATAGGTAAGCGGAGGCGAGGTTTCTTCTATAAAAGTTTGAGGAGACCAGAGATCCTAAAGGAAGGGAAATACACGGCCAATGCCACTCTTCCCCTTGCCATCTTTCATCACAACACACAGACACCTGGAGCCTTGAGAGCTACTTTGTGAGACCAAGAAAGAAAGAGACCAAGAAAATGACAGAGGCCCTGGCCCTGACATCAAGGAGCTATTAATAAAAATCCAATCATTGCTCACTCTGGACACCCTGTTATATGTAAAAAATAAATGCCTCCTGCTACAATGCTTGCTCTTGGGACACTCCCTCTTGGAACCAAGCGGCCATGTTATGAGGAAGCCCAAGCCACATGGGCAGGTCACGTGCAGATGGTCAGACTGACAGTCCCCAGCTGAGCCCCCATTGACAGCCAGTACCAGGTGAGTAGGCCATTTTGAACATCTAGCCCAGTCAAGCTTTCAGATGACCACAGTTTCAGCTGCCATCTGATGGCAGCCCCATGAGAGTCCCCAAGTCAGAATGGCCCACTGAGCCCAGGTGACCCACAGAATTGTGACAGAACATTGTTGTTTATCGGCCCCCCACCCTAATTATCTATCTCTGGAAACTCTGGATGGGTTTACATTACTTGGTGCTGAAAGCATTCCTAACTCTCATGAGTGCCTTCTTCATCGAGTTTCTGAGAATCACTTGAAGTAACCCAGCTAGAGTGCTCGCTCCTGGAAAAGTGCCTGGAGCACAGCAATACCTGGATCTGCTCCTACTTAGAGAAGCCCTTCCCTAGTATGTGAGTTGAACTGTATCTTCCAAAAAGATACGTTAAAGTTCCAATCCCCCAGCACCTGTGAAGGTGACCTTATTTGAAAAGAGGGTCTTTGCAGATGTCATAAGATGAGGTCACTGGGGTGGACTGATCCAAAGGGACTAGTGTCCCACAGACACATGCAGAGAGAACACCATGTGCAGACAAACACAAGACACATGAAGACAAACACAGAGCCCAGAGTGGTGCTGCCTGCAGCCTGGGGGTAGCAGCTGGAAGAGGCAGTAGAGGCCTGCCTTAGAGCCTTCAGAGAGACCATGGCCCTGCGGACACCCTGACCTCCAACTTCTGGCCTCCAGAACTGTGATAGAATCCATTTCAGTAGGCTGAAGCCCCCTAGTTTGTGGTGGTGTGTTACACGTCAGAATCAGTAGTTTACTAGTAATTTAATTGCTCCAGTCACACTTTTTTTTTTTTTTGAGACAGAGTGTCGCTTTGTTGCCCAGGCTAGAGTGAGTGCCGTGGCATCAGCCTAGCTCACAGCAACCTCAAACTCCTGGGCTCAAGCGATCCTCCTGCCTCAGCCTCCCAAGTAGCTGGACTACAGGCATGCGCCACCATGGCCGGCTAATTTTTTCTATATGTATTAATTGGCCAATTAATTTCTTTCTATTTATAGTAGAGACAGGGTCTCGCTCTTGCTCAGGCTGGTTTTGAACTCCTGACCTCAAGCAATCCGCCCACCTAGGCCTCCCAAAGTGCTAGGATTATAGACGTGAGCCACCGCGCCCGGCCTCCTGTCACACTTTTAATGTGGACTGTACCTCAATCTGGTGCATATTGTAATGCTAATAAAAGTTAAGGCTCTAGAGGACAGATGGGGAGCCCAGCTTGCAAAGGCCACCCAGCCATCAGAAGTGGCTCCCTCGTGCCCAGGCACTTCCCGTCACAGCACAGAGGAAGGGAGAACAGAAGAGTCAGCGCCCCTGGGCCCACCCTGCCCTGCCCAGCACTCACGAAGCCGTTGCCCATGATGCGGTAGAGGCCTTTGAGAGACTCCAGGTCCTTGTTGGTGAAATGGAACTGGACCATCCTTGAGTTCCGGAACAAAGGGCCCAGGGTAGTCTGGGGGAGACATGGAAGTCAGCCGACGTGTTGTGTGGGGAAGTGAGGAGGGGACATTGAGGCAGGGAGAAGGGCGGGGCAGGTAAGAGAACAGGGTAAGAGCTGCCTGGCAGGGTGGGGGCCCCGACTGCCACTCACCAGCAGCTGCTGGGGGATGAGCTGCATGATCAGCTTCTGGGGCCACTGCTCTGTCTTTCTGGGGGGCAATGCCAGAAAAGGTGTCAGGGGGGGCAATCCCCAGCCCTGCCCCACCCCACCCCCAACAGTCACCTACAGGTTCTCGCCATGATTCACATAGACCTGGCAGGGCAGCGACCGTGTCAGCTTGGTGTTAGCGTCCACTGAGGCAGGTTTAGGTTTCTAGTGGGGAAGATGGGCATGTCACAGTGAAAAGGGCCTTATGCCTCAGTCCCTCTGATCCCTCCTGTCCCCCTCCTTGGTAGCCCCAAAGCTCAGGATGTCCAGGATGTCCCATGAGCCCTGGGCTCCTCCTCAAACCACTAATCCCATACTTCTCTGGCCTTCAAATTGTGTAAATGTTGGGGCTTCTCCTCTGGCGCCTAAATCCCACAATCTGCTGTTACTCAGATGCCACAATCCCCTGAGCTCCTGTCTAGACCCTAAATCCTAGGTTTTTTGAGCTATTTACCTGTAACACAATTCTTAACACCCCCCTAGTCCTAAACTGAGCCACCAATCCCATGGTTCCTTAGGACTCACTTCTGGACTACAAGTCTCACAACCCCATGGAGCCCCTGGCCTGGCTCTGTGCATCCTCAAGCCCACTCACCTCCTGCCACTCGAGGACTCCGCTCCAGGCCAAAAGTTTGTTGGAGACCGACTGCTGCCCACCGAGGGCCGGGGCCCCTAGCTGGGCTGGAGAAGGGCCGCTCACCCCTCCTGGGGCCACTGTGCCCGCCTACCAGATGGGAGGAAGGAGGGCAATGAGGGTGGGAATAGATGTCCTGTAAGAGGGGCAGACCAGGAAAGATCCCTTCCTCTGCATCCCCAGCCCCGGAATAGGGTCTCAGCATCCCTGACACCTAAATGCTCTGCCTCTGTAGCATCTGAGGACTTGTAAGTTCTTGGACTTCCAGATCTGCAGATGCCAGAATGGATCCCTGGGTTCTTCAGAACAGCTCTGACCCACCTGAAGCCACAAACCTCATTCTAACCCCAGACCCACTCATCTCAGAGTCATCTGTAAAACACGTGCCATGAGCCCTGAGGACCCAGAACCACAAGGCCCACACCCCTCGGGCACTCCTTAGGAAGGCAAAATCCTCTCACTGTCCCAGCCCCACGCAGCTGGGAGGAAGGAGTGGGACAGGAGGCGTGCAGGCACCTACCATGGATGGTCCCCCGGGCTGTGTAGAGGGGGCCAGGCCCGGGCCGGGGGCCACAGTGGAGACCAGGCTGGGCTGGGAAGCAGGAGGCGGCTTGGGGGCACCAGGGGGTCCCGGGGGTAATGGGGGGGCTGGGGCCTGGCTGAAGGGGGGACCCACTCCTGGAGCGGCTTGCTGGAGAGGGGTGATGGGCGAGACTGTGGGAGAGATCAAGGAAGAAGTGGGGAACAGGTGTGCAGAGGGGGGCCTGCCCACCCTCCCACCCTGCATCCTCACCCCCAGACTCACAGCGTGGGCCCAGCCCCGCCTTCTGGTTCTTGGCAGCCTCCACTGCATTCTGGGCGGCCACCTGAGCCGCGCTCAGATTCCCAGGGACCTGGGTTAGAGGGGAGGGGACTGGTGAGGACCATGCATCCCCAAGGCCATACCACCCAGGCCCCACCCATTCCAGCTGGGATAGCTCAGGAGCTCACAACACCAGATATGACTCCAGGACTCCAAGAGTCCCACCCTCCTGACGTCCCAGTGGGGACTCCCATCACCCCACAAGCCCCTCTTTTCAACGAGATCCCTTCCAAGGAGCCATGGCTCGTGCAAAGCCGCAGAAGCATGTCCATACCTGGTATTGCGGGGGTACAGGAGGGAGAGGCTGCTGGGGGGCTGCTGAGAGAGTGGCACCCGAGGGTGCAGTGGGAGGCAGGGGCACCGGCTGCTTTGGCTGGAGGGGCCCTGAGGCCGAGCTACCCCCTACTGAGAGCAGGATGGATGACCGTGCCACGTGAGAAGGGGTTCCAGGTGAAGACAGGGGAGAGAAATCCAAAATCCAAGTGAGGTGGAGCTGGGGAACCCACCCCGCCCCCGAGCCTTCCGTCCCCACCAGCGCCTGGGCCTCACCAGGCAAGACGAGCCCCCGCACCAGCACCATGTGCCTCGGGTCCTGGCTCACATCTGCCGGGGGCTGCAGCGGCTCCAGCAAGGCCGGGGGAGCCGCCTTCTCGAACAGAAGCCGCAGGGCAGGAAGCTTCCGGGGAGACACGATGGAGAAGTGGATCCCCCGCTGCAGGGGAGGGGACAGGCGGTCAGGATGGGCCCCCCTCATAGGGATGCTGGGGTTGGCTCCAGGCTACCACACTTGCTGAGTGTGTAGGTGGATTTCCCCAGCCCTGTGACCACAATTGCAATCAAGCTTTGGGGTGGGGACCGTGGGACCTGGGTTATAGCTGTCCCAGGGGACTCTGGGTTATAGTTCTTTCAACAAAAGTAAGCAGAGTTGGCCATGTGTCCATGACTATTCTGACCCCTCCTCCCTCAGACCCAGGGGTCCATACCCCCAACCCCTCCTCCCTCAGACCTGGGGGGTCCTCACCTCCCCAATCTTCTGCACAAGACTCTCAGTCGTATACCCAGAGTATGTGGTGCTCTCAACAGCAGGCAACAGGTACGGGGGCGAGTTGCAGATAAGGAGGCAGACTCGGTGTGTCTGCCCACTGCCAGAGACGAGACAAGATATGAAGTACCGACAGGGGCCTTGAGAAGGGACCCAGAGGCAGTACCATCGGGGGTGCAAGCACTCTGCCCCACAGGGAGTCAGGAGTAATGTCCCCATTTTACAGCCAAAAATACATAGGCTCCAAGAGGTTCCAAAACTGGCTCTAAGTCTCCCAGCAGGCAGGGGCAGCAGGAGGGGGACTCAGAGCAGGCCCCTCCCAGTGAGGATACTGACACCAAGCACTGGCCGGGCCTCACTTGAGGACACACCTCTGGCCTCCCAGCTCAGAGTTCTCAGGGACACAGAGCCCACTGCCTCTAAAGTGTGAGGCATTAGATGGGGTCACTCGTCAGGCAAAGTGGGTTACTGGACAGTTAGAAAGAGAGGGACACATGGCCAGGCGCAGTGGCTCACGCCTGTAATCCTAGCACTCTGGGAGGCCGAGGCAGGCGGATCACTCAAGGTCAGGAGTTCGAAACCAGCCTGAGCAAGAGCGAGACCCCGTCTCTACTATAAATAGAAAGAAATTAATTGGCCAATTAATATATATATAGAGAAAAAATTAGCCGGGCATGGTGGCGCATGCCTATAGTCCCAGCTACTTGGGACGCTGAGGCAGAAGGATTGCTTGAGCCCAGGAATTTGAGGTTGCTGTGAGCGAGGCTGATGCCATGGTACTCTAGCCAGGACAACAGAGTGAGACTCTGTCTCAAAAAAAAAAAAAAAAAAAGAAAGAAAGAAAGAAAGAGAGGGACACAGACCCAGACAGAGAAGGCACTCACATCTGCTCCCGCATCTTCTTGAAATCGTCAAACAGCTGCAAGGCGGTGCTGAGGCCTTCCGCGATGAGGCTGCAGCTCTCGCCACCCCCACCCATGAACCTGCAGGGGGCCAGGTGGTCAGCACCCAGGGACCCCCAGGGCTGCCACTGTCCCCACCCCCTCACACACACACACTTGCAGAGCCTGCTGCTATGGTGTCCCTCATCTCACACTGGGACTGTGTGCCTTGGGACGATGGGACACTGTTTAGATCCCTCCTCTATCTATGGGCCAGAGAGGACAGGGGACATTTGCTGTCTTAATCATGAGGCCTGGGAGGGAATGGGAAAGGGCTTGGAACACCAAGCCTGAGATCCTGTGCTGTGTCTCATCCCTGGTGTGACTGACTCCCTGTCCACTCTCCCGCTGTCCCTCCCCTACTCTGGGACATCTGCTCCATCTTTAAAATCAGGTGCCTGGCCTCACTACACCTTCCTAGCCAAAGACAGGGGCCACCTTGGTCCTCCCACAGCGTCACAGGTTGAAATGTGTCCCCACTAGAAAGACAGGTTGAGCTCCTAATCTTATTTGGAAATAGGATCTTTACGTAAGTAAATCAAGCGGAATTAGGGGGCCCTAATCCAGTAAGACGGGTGTCTCTATAAAAAGGAGAAATTTGGACACAGACACACAGAAGGAAGATATGAAGACAAAGAAGGAAGGCCGTGGGAAGACTGGGGTGATGCAGGACAAGCAAGGAACATCTCCAACATTCAGAGGAAGCACCGCCCTGCCACCTTGACTTCGGACTTCCAGCCTCCAGAACGTGGAGACAACACATTCCTGTTCTTCCAACCCACTTTCTACTACTTTGCTAGGGCAGCCCTGGACACTGGAGTTTCTCCTCCACCTGATCTACAGGCAGGTCACCAGCATCTGTCCCCATGTGGCGTGTGGCTCAGGGAAAGCCTCTACTCAAGCGCAGCTGTTGCTGCCACAATTCTTCAGGTCACATGGTCGTGATGCTGACCTTTGCTGCACAGGACATGGTGGAGCCCTGAGGGACCCATCCCCCCCAAACTGTGGTCTCTGAGTCCATGTCTGCTATCTCCTACACAGACAGGGACTGAGTCCCCTCTCATGCCCAGCCTGGCCACCGCAGTCTGGCACATGGAAGGCCTTAGGAAATGTATGTTGAATAAATAAATGGCTACAAACCCAACCATGTCCATCAAACCCAAGCCCACAGCTGGGCACCTAGGGTGCTCGAAGCCCCAGGTTCTGCCCCCTAACCCACATCCTCTGTCCAAGAGTCCTCTAGAATGTCTCATGTGTCCCATCT
This sequence comes from Microcebus murinus, assembly GCF_040939455.1. NCBI lineage: Eukaryota > Metazoa > Chordata > Mammalia > Primates > Cheirogaleidae > Microcebus > Microcebus murinus. Next base: position 68,187,422 of record NC_134119.1, on the reverse strand, counting down.
CACATGTCCCTGGCCTCTGTGTACCTGGCTACACCTCCAGGTGTCTGAACGTGCTATTGCTATCTCCCCACCTCCATTCCAGCCCAGGTGGAATCCAGCTAACCTGTGCCGCCCAGCCCGGCGTGCCCTCCTCCAGGAAGCCTTCCCTGATTTTAGGGCCCACCACTGATCACATCACAGGTCACCTGAAACTATAGCTGTCAAGCTTCCCTCAGCAGCCCACCTTCCCCTTCACAGCCTGTGCAGCCCTCAGTGACAAAGACAAAGCTTGCTGACCACTCCTCAACGTGCCCAGGTCACACAAGGCCTTGGGAATTGCACATCAGCAGCCTGGCAGTGCTGATGCAGCTGAGACCTCTGCTCCCTACATGAGATCATGCACTTTCTTTTCTTTTTTTTTTTTTTTTTTGAGACATAGTCTCGCTTTGTTGCCCAGGCTAGAGTGAGTGCAATGGCGTCAGCCTAGCTCACAGCAACCTCAAACTGCTGGGCTCAAGTGATCCTACTGCCTCAGCCTCCCAAGTAGCTGAGACTACAGCATGCACCACCATGCCCGGCTAATTTTTTCTATATTATTTGGCCAATTAATTTCTTTCTATTTTATAGTAGAGACGGGGTCTCACTGTTGCTCAGGTTGGTTTCGAGCTCCTGACCTTGAGCAATCTGCCCGCCTCGGCCTCCCAGAGTGCTAGGATTACAGGTGTGAGCCACTGCGCCCATCCAAGATCATGTACTTTCCTTCCGGTTCCACTCATGGACCCAGAGCCTCCGGCACTCAGCCCACACCGCTGCTGCTCCTTACCCAGCACCACTCCTCAGTCCTATTCCTCACCATCAACACAATTTGTCATGGCTGGGCATAGTGGCTCACGCCTGTAATCCTAGCACTCTGGGAGGCCGGGACAGGAGGATCACGCAAGGTCAGGGGTTTGAAACCAGCCTGAGCAAGAGTGAGACCCCATCTCTACTAAAAATTGAAAGAAACTAGCTGGACAACTAACAATATATAGAAAATATTAGCTGGGCATGGTGGTGCATGCCTATAGCCCCAGCTACTTGAGAGGCAGAGGCAGGAGGATCGCTCGAGCCCAGGAGTTCGAGGTTGCTGTGAGCTGGGCTGACGCCACAGCACTCTAACCGGGGCAACAGAGTGAGATTCTGTCTCCAAAAAAAAAAAAGACGAGGCCGGGTGCGGTGGCTCACGCCTATAATCCTAGCACTTTGGGAGGCCGAGGCGGGCGGATTGCTCAAGGTCAGGAGTTCGAAACCAGCCTGAGCAAGACCCCGTCTCTACCAAAAATAGAAAGAAATTAATTGACCAACTAAAAATATATATACAAAAAAAAAAAAATTAGCCGGGCATGGTGGCGCATGCCTGTAGTCCCAGCTACTCGGGAGGCTGAGGCAGAAGGATCGCTGAGCCCGGGAGATTGAGGTTGCTGTGAGCCAGGGTGATGCCACGGCACTCACTCTAGCCTGGGCAACAAAGTGAGACTCTGTCTCAAAAAAAAAAAAAAAGACGATTTGGCAAAGGACTTTTAAGGCCACAGAGTCAGGATGGACCCCACTGAATGAACCAGGCCCAAAGGACTTTTAAGGCCACAGAGTCAGGATGGACCCCACTGAATGAACCAGGCCTGGACCCAGCCTGCCACACCAGCTTCCTGCTATGGATGACATTGTGGGCCTCTCTGAGACCCCAGCCAAGGGCACCGTGGCTAGGGCTAGGGAAACGGGGAGCAACTGTGGCACACTTACAGGTCTCCTCTGGGGGTGCAAAGGCTTTGAAATGAGACAGTGCCAGGGGTTGCACAACATTGTGCATGAGCTAAATGTTACTGAATTGTTCATCTTAAAATTATTACTTTCATGTAATATGAATTTCACTTCAATTTAAAAAAACAACTACCGGTCAGGCGAGGTGGCTCACGCCTGTAATCCTAGCACTCTGGGAGGCATAGGCGGGCGGATCGCTCAAGGTCAGGAGTTTGAAACCACCCAAACCAAGAGTGAGACCCCATCTCTATAGAAATATAGAAAGAAATTAATTGACCAACTAAAAATATATATACAAAAAAAAAAATTAGCGGGGCATGGTGGCGCATGCCTGTAGTCCCAGCTACTCAGGAGGCTGGGGCAGGAGGATTGTTTGAGCCCAGGAGTTTGAGGTTGCTGTGAGCTAGGCTGATGCCATGGCACTCTAGCCCAGGCAACAGAGTGAGACTCTGTCTCTAAATAAATAAATAAATAAAACTATGGCTGGGTGCAGCAGCTCATGCCTGTAATTCTAGCACTTTGGAAAGCCAGAGCAGAAGGATGACTTGAGGCCAAGAGTGTGAGACCAGCCTGAGCAAAAGCAAGATCCTGTCTCTACGAAAAACAGAAAAATTAACTGGGCATGGTGGCATGTGCTTGTAGGCCCAACTACCTGGGAGGCCGAGTCAGGAGGATCACTTGAGCTCAGGAGTTTGAGGTTGCTGTGAGCTATGACAACACCACTGCACTCTAGCCTGGGTGACAGAGCCAGATACCAGACCCTATCTCAAAAAAAAAAAAAAAAAAAAGAAAGAAAGAAAGAAAGAAAAAGTAACTTATGACCAGGTGCAGTGGCTCACACCTGCAATTCTAGCACTTCAGGAGGCCAAGGTGGGAGGACCACTTGAGGCCAAGAGTTTGAGACCAGCCTGGACAACATAACAAGATCCCATCTCTACAAAACATGAAAAGTTTAGCCAGGTGTGGTGGCACACACCTGCAGTCCCAGCTACTCAGGAGGCTGAGGCAGGAGGATGCCTTGAGCCCAGGAGTTCGAGGTTGCAGTGGGCTATGATGACACCACTACACTCTGTCCCAGGGAACAAAGCAAGATCCTGGGCCGGGCGCTGTGGCTCACGCCTGTAATCCTAGCTCTTGGGAGGCCGAGGCGGGCGGATTGCTCAAGGTCAGGAGTTCAAAACCAGCCTGAGCAAGAGCGAGACCCTGTCTCTACTATAAATAGAAAGAAATTAATTGGCCAACTGATATATATATAAAAAATTAGCCGGGCATGGTGGCGCATGCCTGTAGTCCCAGCTACTCGGGAGGCTGAGGCAGAAGGATCACTCGAGCCCAGGAGTTTGAGGTTGCTGTGAGCTAGACTGACGCCACGGCACTCACTCTAGCCTGGTCAACAAAGCGAGACTCTGTCTCAAAAAAAAAAAAAAAAAAAGCAAGATCCTGACTCAAAAAAAAAAAAAAAAGAAAGAAAGAAAGAAAACAACTTATGAATAAAAGTATGATACACTGACCACTTCGAGATCCTAAAATTTGCTTTCTTCTTATTGAACACTGACTATAAGTCATCCATACCAACTCAAGGAGAGATGTACAAGTATTCTGTCAAAGAAATGAGAGAAACTGGAAAATGGGGAGTGGAAATAAAATATGGCTGTTGCAAAATATAGTTTAAATATCATCAGATTTATGATAAACCTTAATTCCAAATAAACCCCTTGATGTGGCAAACACCAAATAAAAATAAAACCAGCCTGGGTGACACAGGTGTCCTGTGTCATTCATTCATTCATTCTCCCCATTTGTTCCAGCTCAGTATCACTCCCTTGAGTCTACTCTGGCTACTGTCATGGGCTAAGAGCTGTCAGGAGGACCCAGGAGGGATTGGTCAAAATGAAGGAACATTAACAGCAGCCGGCCATGACAAAAGGCTTCCTGCACGCTAGCCCATGCCCCAGGCAAACCCCAGCTCCACGAGGGCCAGGACCTTGTCCAACTCCTGTCCACTGACCCGTCAGTGCCTGGGACAGTCTGCTCCAAAAATGTCTGCTGAATGAATGACTGAACAATTGAATGAACAAATGAGCTGTCATAATGCCACAGGGAAGACACTGGGTTTATTTTCCTTCTACCTCTGTTTTCTCTGATTTGAGATCACTAGCTGTGGAAAAATCCCCTTGCGAGAAAGGAAATGTAACATTAGAAAGGAATCTTCCCCAAACAGGGACATGTGAAAAATCATAATGTACGCTTTGTTCCTGAAGTAACTGACATCCAGGGAAAAACTAAGGTTTCTCTAGTGTGAACAAAACTTGTTGACTTTCTTGTGATCCCTGTTACAGATCCGCCTAGAATGACACAGTCACTGAATTCAGATGGTTATACAGGACTTAAGAAACAATGACTACTGTGAACATTAAATAATAGCTTAAAATGTTTATCAGCTGATTAGGATGATTCTGCAGTGAGGAACAAAACATTTTTGTTTGGTTCAAGGTACAGTGTATTCTGAGTTAAGGGGGAGGAGGTGGATATGTGATTAAGATGTTCAGAAAACATTTCTTTCTTATCTTCCTAGTGTTCTCGATGTTTCTAATAAGGAAGGTGGACTGCTTTTCCTGACATTTAAACACCCATCAGGTTTGGTTTCTTGGTGATTATCTCCCTGGAGTTTTCACTCATCCGTTTATTCAGCCAAGGTCTCCTGAAGCCGCCTGGGTGCCAAGCCCCAGTTGGAAGCAAATGTCAAAGGAAATACCCAGGGAATTAGACATGTACAGTATGGAGGGGTGGTACTGTGACAAGGAAACCCAGGAGGGTCACAAGGCAGAGGAGAGAGTAATTGGCTGCAAGAATCAGGGAAGTTTTCCCAGAGGGAAAGACATTTGAACTGGGGTCTTGAAGGTTATATAGTTTACTAGGGTAGTCAGTATGAACTGCATTCTGGGCATTCATTCACTCAACTAAATGTTTCCTTAGGCCTCCCTTTTACCAGGCCCTGAGCTGGGTGCTGAGGACTCGAGAGGCATCAGACTTGGGCTCAGGCCTCAAGGGAGTACCCACTTTTTCTTTTTTGAGACAGAGTGTCGCTTTGTTGCCCAGGCTAGAGTGAGTGCTGTGGTGTCAGCCTAGCTCACAGCAACCTCAAACTCCTGGGCTCAAGCAATTCTGCTGCCTCAGCCTCCTGAGTGGCTGGGACTACAGGCATGCGCCACCACGCCCAGCTAATTTTTTCTATATATATTAGTTGGCCAATTAATTTCTTTCTATTTATAGTAGAGACTGGGTCTCGCTCTTGCTCAGGTTGGTTTCGAACTCCTGACCTCGATCAATCCGCCCTCCTCGGCCTCCCAGAGTGCTAGGATTACAGGCGTGAGCCACCGCGCCTGGCCAGTACCCACTTTTTTGTTTGCATTTTTTTCTAGCTTTATACTGTAAACTTTATGCTGTATAACTGTGTGAAGTTATACTTTTCTGATGTCTTTACTTTTGTCTGTCTTTGAGAAAGACTCCAGAGCGACAGGCATTGCCATAGAGTTCTTGAGAGCAGCCATCCTATGTTATGGGAGCCCCCCAGGCTCTGTCCCTCTGGTTTAGTGTGTGGATTCAGAAGTCCATTGGAATTACTGTGTGAAAGTCATTTCTGTTTCTGTGTTTCCATCAAAGGCAGCTCCAGCAATAGAGGAACTAGAGAGTAAACTGGGTGTTTCTGGAAAAGGGCAATCAAAAAAAAGCCTGGAGACCATTTCCCATTATGGAGTCTTTCACGTTCATCTGATCCAAACACAGCCCCTCTGAGCTATTAAGCAGAAAAAAACTCAAGGAGCCCGCATTTCACATTCTTCAAGTCTTACCCCAGTCTATCCCAGGAGTTCTCAACAAGGGTGGATTCTGCCCCCCACACCCTGGGGATATTTGACAATGCCTGGAGACATTTTTGGTTGTCACAGCTTTGGGGGGAGGTGCTACAGGCATCTAGTGGGTAGGTTAGGTACACTGTTAAACATCCTACAGTACCCAGGACAGCCCCCACAACAAAGAATTATCAAGTCCATAGTGTCAATAGTGCCAAATGCAAGAAACTTTGCCATATATTAATTGCTAACTCCAAGGACCACAAAGAAAACTTATGTGTCAACTTTGCATTGTACTTTCTGCACCCAGCACAAGCGCACACAGCCTCCAACAAAGCACAAATGTACAAAGATAACAGCAGCTATGAACCGTTGCCGTCTAATGGACCCTGAACTGAACACACTACAAAAATTAGCTCCTGTGATCCTTACAACAATGTTGAGATACGCAGTACCATTATGCATTTATTTGCAAACTAGGAAACCAAGGCACAAAATACTAGCAAACACTTAACATATCACTTAATACGTGCCAGGCACTGTTTTAAATATACTCATCAACTCCCTTAATTCTCAAAATATCCTGATGAGATTGTAGTAGGCAACCCAAGGCGCTGCTGGTGATCCTCCCTCCCGGTATTCACACCCTGTGTAGTTCCCTCCCGCACTGAGCAGGAAAGACTTATGCTGTACACTAAACACACTGTGGCAGAAGTGACAGTGTGTGACTTCCAAGACTTGATCATAAAAAGCCTGGTAGCTTCCCCTTTGCTCTCTACTGAATCACTCGCTCTGAGCAAAGCCAGCTGCCATGTTAGGCCAGTCAAGCAGCGCGTGGGAAGGCTGAGTGAGCCACCTCAGAAGTGGATCCTCCAGCTGACCACACCCTTGGATGACTACAGCCCAATCCACACCCGGACTGCAACCTCATGAACAACCCTGAATCCAAACATCCCCAAACATCCCCCTAAGCCACTCCTGAATTCCTGACTCACAGAAACTTGCATAAGATGCTAAATATTTGTAGTTGGAAGCCACTAAGTTTGGAGGTAATCTGTTAAGCAGCAAAGAATGACACAATGAAAAACAAAGACAAGTACCATTAACATCCCCACTTTGGAGGTGAGCTCTACTAGGCACAGAGGGGGCAGGGACTCTGCGGTCTCAGAATTCTGTTGTGGAAAGAAAAGCCATCATTTAACCCCAGGCTGCCTTATTTGAGTCTGCAATGAGAACTACCAAAATCCAGTCCAAACCACAGTGGCATCTATCCTGGCCTAGCACCATTCCCCTACACTTAGGCTTCAATGTACCATCTGAAAACGGAGGTCTGGAGCAGACAGGCAAAGAGGGGACAGAAAAGGAAGACTCACACACGTAATACCAGGTGACTGCTGGAGCTTGACCAAGGCTCCCAGAACAGGAAGTGTTTTCTGGTTCTAAACCAGATGGTTACATTGCTGAGCACACAGAAGTGCCTTATGGACAAAAACACGATCACCCTCATAGTCATTTCAGCCACCCAATGGGAGGGAATGGTTCCTGCAGCTCAAATCCAAACCACCACTCATTCCCCGTCCCTCACAGGGCCCCCCCCACAACCTGCCCCAAGGTGGGTGAAAAGCTCACTTAATGCCATCAAGCCAGGTGACAAACTCATAGGCGCTGCTGGTGGGAGCGTGACATTGTACGTAGGACTCAGGAGCACAGTCCACCGTGTTGAACACCACGAGGCTATACTGGGTCCCCCCATACTGGGGGAAGGGGAGAGGACAGAGAAACTTTTTAAATCTGAGATCCCAGCTCCCTTTTCCCTCAGAGGAGGAATAAAGTCTCCTAGCTTCCTGTTCCTCTAGAACCAGGAATTTCTCAGCCTCCTCCTTCCTCAGACCCAGGGGTCCAGCCCCAGCCCCTCCTCCCTCAGACCCAAGGGTCCATGTCCCCAGCCCCTCCTCCCTCAGACCCAGGGGTCCATGTCCCCAGCCCCTCCTCCCTCAGACCCAGGGGTCCATGTCCCCAGCCCCTCCTCCCTCAGACCCAGGGGTCCAGGTCCCCAGCCCCTCCTCCCTCAGTCCCAGGGGTCCAGGTCCCCAGCCCCTCCTCCCTCAGTCCCAGGGGTCCATGTCCCCAGCCCCTCCTCCCTCAGACCCAGGGGTCCATGTCCCCAGCCCCTCCTCCCTCAGACCCAGGGGTCCATGTCCCCAGCCCCTCCTCCCTCAGACTCAAGGGTCCATGTTCCCAGCCCCTCCTCCCTCAGACCCTGGGGTCCATGTCCCCAGCCCTCCTCCCTCAGACCCAGGGGTCCATGTCCCCAGCCCCTCCTCCCTCAGACCCAGGGGTCCATGTCCCCAGCCCCTCCTCCCTCAGACCCAGGGGTCCATGTCCCCAGCCCTCCTCCCTCAGACCCAGGGGTCCATGTCCCCAGCCCCTCCTCCCTCAGACCCTGGGGTCCAGGTCCCCAGCCCCTCCTCCCTCAGACCCTGGGGTCCAGCCCCAGCCCCTCCTCCCCCAGACCAGGGATCCAGCCCCAGCCCCTCCTCCCCCAGACCAGGGGTCCGCGCTCCTAGCCCCTCCCCCTTCAGACCCAGAAGTCTGGACTTCCAGGACCTTCCTCCCTCAGACTCAATAGTTCCCAAACTCACGTCTCCCCCGAAGTCCGTCTCAGCAGGAGGACCACCATTAAAGTACCTGTGAGATCGCAGGTGAAAGGCTGGGGTCAGGCAAGAAGCTGTGGTAAACTAAAGTCGGAGGGCGGGGACGGGATCGCGGAAACCGCACTCACTCGATGGCCGGGAGCAGGTAGTGCTTGCGAAGCCCCTCAAAGTAGGGTCCCAGGTTGGCCGTACCCTCGATCACAAACACCACGTCGGCCACCAGGCCCCCGGCTCGGGCCGGGCCCTCCGACCCGGGGACCATTCCCCGTGCGGCAGCCGCCACCGCAGCCGTAGTAGCCACCGGGGAATGAGCGGAAGTGCGCCTGCGCCGCGCGCGCACCCGCGCCGGACGGCTTCGTGCCGCCGCTAGCGCGCCGGCGGCCATGTTTGTGTGGGGCTTTCAGGGGGCGTTTGTTGTGTCTCCATCCTCGTTCACACACGCCACATGGAAGACTCAGAAAGGGCACAGGGACCCCCTTCGGGGCCTGATGGGGAAGATTAAGTTATTGTCAGGACTATCAGGAGCGAAATCAACTGGAAGTGGCTCAGCCGGCCGCCATCTTTGAGCGGGGTGCCTGTTTCCGACTCAGGTGTCAAAGGGAGTGTCAGGAGACCTAGTTGCTATGCAACGCGTACGCTGCCCTCATTAAGAGAGATTAAGTTTCTAGTTCTGTTCTTTCTGGCTCGAGAGAATAGGGGTGGCACATGGGAAAGGTCCAATCACATTGTCTGAAACGACGTTACTAGGCAACGCTTTTAGGTTGCGTCAACTTGAAAGGGAGGGCAGCTGTTTTTCCTCCGAAAAGAAACCGAACTCCAGCCCTGGTGGAGGTTGCTAAGCAACACCTGATAGTTGTTTTCTGGGAGAGGAGCCAGAAACTGGCCTAGAACATAAATACATTCCAGGTGGATTAAAAACGTAAATGCAACAAATGAAACGCTGAAACTATCCGAAGGAAAAAGAAACACATTGCATAATTCTGAAGTCCCGAGTAGAGTGTCTTAGCACTACAGCGAAGACAGAACATGTAAAATCTTACCAATTTGCCCACAAAAACTTCATAAAGCAAGTTGAAAAATATACGATAAACTGGGAAGATCTTTGTAACATATTTGTTGATAGAAGTTTACTACACAAATAATTCTTACTAATCAATAACAATTTAGATAGAAAATTGTTATTTTTTAAAGTGGAAAGAAACCTAGAGGGCTGAAACTTTTTCGTTCAATGAGTGTGAAAAAAGAGAGAGAAAAGAATAGAAAAAAGAGAAACTTTTCTTTTAAATGGAAAGAAACCTGAATAGGCTTTTCCCTCACACAAAAGAATTTTAAATGGCTAATAACCATCTGAAAACTGATTATCTTTACCATTTGAAAAGTGCTAACAGAAAGCCTAATGACATAGCATTTTACCTTTTCATGTTAATTTTGGAAAAAATAATGTCAATAGGGGTGGAAGGGTTTGGGTGAAATTAGTAGTCTCGGACATTACCTAGTGTTAAATCAGGATAATTGGCTCCAATTCAGTTTGGCAATAGATTTGAAGGCAAAAGAGTGCATTCCCTTTGAACACAGCAGTATTGCCATTTTGTCACATTTATTTTATCCATCTCTTTTCCATTTTCCTTGCTGAAGTCTTTTAAAGCAAATTCCTAAAATCGTATCATTTTACTTCAACATACCTGGGAGGCATCTTTCAAAATTTATGGACATTTTCTTACATATCCACTATGGCATTATCACCCTTAGCAAAAATAATTTCTTTTTTAGTATCATTCAACACTTTCTATAATCAAATATCCTCAGTTCTCACAAAATGTCTTTTTACAATTGCTTTATTGGAATCAGGATCCAAAGAAAGGCCATACACATATTTAGACACTATGTTTCTTATTTTAATCTAGAGAAGCTCCCTCCTTTTTTATGCCAGTGTAACTAAAATCTTAATAAGGTTATAAGGAAGATAAAAGTAACACGGAGAAGGGGAAAATGATCAACAGGTATAAAGATTAAAATGGCACAGTTAAAATCTGCCTGGTTAACTGTAAACAATCTTTTCATTAGATAAGCTGAATGTTAGATTGGTTGAATTAACTGATTTTTAACCACTTCCATTAATGTATTACAAATGGCAACATAAACAATTAGCCACTTTAGACTGGACTTCAGCTTCTGCCATTAGGATGGACTACATGTCCTAACACTGTTTTTATTACATTAGTGGTTTCATAAGAGGTAGGCATAATCTTCAAGAATCCTCTCTCACTGGGAATGGTGCCTCAGACCTATAATCCTATAAACACTACAAGCACTTTGGGAGGCCAAGGCAAGAGGATCACTTGAGGCCAGGAGTTTGAGATCAGTTCAGGCCAAATATGGAGACCCTATCTCTATGAAAAGTAAGGAAAATTAGCCAAGCTTGTTGGCTTGTGCCTATAGTCCTGGCTACTCAGGAGGCTGAGGCAAGAAAATCGCTTGAGCCCATGAGGCTGATGCTGCAATGAGCTATGATCCTATCACTGCACCTCAGCCCGGGTAACAGAGTAAGACCCTATTCCAAAAAATAAAAAATAAAATAAAATAATATTTTAATATAAAGCATTATATTTTAATATAAAAATATTTATTTTAATATAAAAATTAAATTAAATTAATTTTTTTAAATTTATTTTTAAAAAATCACCTCTCTCCTCCCAAAAGATGGAGAATCAGACATTAATTAAAAAGAGGGGTGACTGGCACAGAACTACCTGCACAGGGAAGAGGCCACATTGGCACTGCCTGGAGCCTGAGGGCATCTGTGATAACTAAATCTGGTTCTCTGGCTGGTTCTCTAGCTCTGCCACCATCTACCAGTGAAGCTGAACTAGTTTCAGGTCAATAGCACCCCTGGCAACCTGCAGCAGCAGAAGTAAATCTTCCCCACAGAACTCAGATCAATATCAGGTAATAAGTTCACACTCAAAGACCAGCACAGAAAGGATTATAAGTGAGAGTTCACCGAAACAATACTCAATAGATGCAGAACCCTGAAGGACTCCGGGTACTGTAATTGTCAGGCTTATAATATGCCATAAAGTGCACAATGGTAGGAGAAATAAAGGACATGGTCTAAGTTATCTTGGGCTGTGTAACAAACTTGGTCCTGAAAACAATGACATTGATTGTTTCACAGTTTCTGTAGACCAGGAATCCAGCCATGGCTTAGCTAGGTCCTGTGGATCAGAGGCGGCTCACAGGCTGTATTCGAAGTGTTCGCCCAGGATTCTAATCATTTTGAGGCTCAATTAGAGAAGGATCTGCTTCCATGTTCACTCACATAGCGGTTAGGACTCAGTTCACAGGCTTTTGACCAGAGGCCACCCTCCTTTCCATGGACCCCTCCTTTGGCGGATCACAACATAGCAGTTGTGGCATTAGAGCAGTGAGAAAGCACCAGTAACAGAGAGAATACAAGCCAGATGAAAGTTGCACTTTTCATAACCTAATATGTCAGAAATGACCTCGTATCACTTTTACCAAATTTCAAGTGTAAAAAGTAAGTCACAGGTCTCATCCATAAGTAAGAAAAGAGGAAAGGGAGTGAATACCAGGAGGTGAATGTCATTGGGAGCCATTTTAGAACCAGCCTACTACAGACACAGAGATGAGCCAGCAGCAAGAAGATATCAAAAAAGAACAGGTGGCATTGGGGGAGGAACACAATGCAATTTTTATAATTGTTGAAACAAACAAAAAACAAAAAACTCAAAAAACATGAATCCATGGATCCTGATAGTACAAAGTATAAAATCAGGATAAATAAAAAGAATTGCTCAACTTGACTCATCATTATGAAAGACTGAAAAGTTCCCAGAAGGAAAGAACAGATCTCTGCAAAGACATTATATGTAGAATGATACCAATTTCTTTTTTTTTTTTTTTTTTTTTTTGAGACAGAGTCTCGCTTTCTTGCCTAGGCTAGAGTGAGTGCCGTGGCGTCAGCCTAGCTCACAGCAACCTCAAACTCCTGGGCTCAAGCGATCCTCCTGCCTCAGCCTCCCCAGTAGCTGGGACTACAGGCACGAGCCACCATGCTCGGCTGATTTTTATATATATATATATTAGTTGGCCAATTAATTTCTTTCTATTTTTATGGTAGAGACGGGGTCTCGCTCAGGCTGGTTTTGAACTCCTGACCTTGAGCAATCCGCCCGCCTCGGCCTCCCAGAGTGCTAGGATTACAGGCGTGAGCCACCGCGCCCGGCCTGATACCAATTTCTTAACAGTAAAAATGGAAAATAGGAGATAATGGAATAATATATTTAAAGTTTTGGGGGAAATTAACTATCATTCCAGTCTTGTACAATAATGAAAATGAGGGAAAGTCACTCTAGGTAATTAAAATAGAATTTAACTCCAAAAAACTTGCATTAAAGGAACTTCTAAAAGGATGTATTTTAGAAGTAGAAATATTAAAAATTATGCTGGGAAGGTGGGCTGATTTGTAAGAAAGAAGGAAGAGAGCAAAATGAATCATAAATACATATATAATTACAAATAAACACTGCTTACGTAAATTATAAAAATATTCAGTAGGGCATTTTAAAAAATCAGGAAAAATCTGGGTACCACAGGTTGGTTAGTCTGAAGAGCGTTCAACAGAGTTAAGCTGTCCTATGCTCTTTGTATTATTTGAGAAAGGCTTTAAGATCTTGTTTAATGTTAGGCTTTGCTAAGTTCAATGTAAGTAACATTTCAGTAATAATTTCTAAAAATAAAAGAGCCATAGAGTGCATACATTTGAAATCAAGAAAGAGAGAAAGAATGGGCTGGGCATGGTGGCTCATGCCCGTAATCCTAGCACTCTGGGAGGCCAAGGCTCGAGCATCAGTTGAGGTCAGGAGTTTGAGATCAGCCTGAGCAAGAGCAAGGTCCCATCTCTACTAAAAATAGAAAAAAAATTAGCCAGTCAACTAAAAATAGAAACAAAAAATTAGCCAGACATGGTGGCTCATGCCTGTAGTCCCAGATACTCAGGAGGCTGAGGCAGGAGGATCACTTGAGCCTAGGAGTTTGAGATTGCTGTGAGCTAGGCTAATGCCACTGCACTCACTCTAGCCCAGACAACAAAAACAAAGCGAGACTCTATCTAAAAAAAACCAAAAAACAAAAAGGCCAGACATGGTGCCTCAGGCTTGTAATCCTAGTACTCTGGGAGGTTGAGGCAAGCAATTGTTTGAGCTCAGGAGTTCCAGCGAGACTCTGTTTCTACTAAAAAAATAGAAAGAAATTAGCTAGACAACTAAAAAAAAAAAAACCTCACTCTAGCCTGGGCAACAAAGCGAGACTCTGTCTCAAAAATAAATAAATAAAATAAAAAAATAAAAGGCAGGACAACAAGAAATATAAAAGATGATAGAAATATACCAGTGGTCATAATCAATATAAATGAACTAAAGAAAAAATTCATGGAACTACAGGGAGGAATTGCTAATTATTTTATGTATCTTTTTATGCCTCTAGAAGTTTGATTAATGTAATGTGCAGGGTAGACATCTTAATTTTCTTTCTATTAACTACTGGAAATCAAATGCAGAACACAAGCAAAACATATATTGAGGGAAATAAATGTATTTTGTAAATTACTGTATATTTTGTAAATATGCTTGGAGGAATGAAGGGAACTGTTCTCACAACAAAAGAAAATATCTAACTGATTAAATTGCTAACTCAACTTTAAACACACATAGGAAAAAACCTAACATGTTGATCAATACAGGATTGGTAAAATCAATTTGTTATGTCCATAAAATAGATTATAAAAATATTGAAACAATGATGTAGATTCATACTTTTTTATAAAAGAAAAAGAAAGTATGAAAAATCTTAGTACAATGATCATATTTGTGAAAAATTGTGAATATTCTGTGTTAAACTGTCTTTATTTTAAGGAAAGAATTTGGGAAGCAGTATTTTCGCATTATCCATGATACATTGTCATGTATAAATTCATTTGAAAAATGTTATTTCTAAGATTCTGGAAAATAAAGCATTTCCTCTTTTTCTAATAACAAAACAATTAGCTCTTTTGGTGGTTGCTAGGCAACGCTCAGTGGATCAAACCACCCTCGAAGGTGACGGGGGAGATGGCGTTTTTTCTCAATTTCGCCCGAAGGTACTCGGACTTCGACGTGGGGCCATCTTTGAGCGGGGCATAGCTGTTTACTGCCTTAGAATGGGAATGAGACCGAATGTGGTTGCTAGGCAACGCTCTGGCACTGTCGCCATCTTTGAGTAGGGCACAGTGTTTACCACTGTGAAGAGGAAAGCTAGGCTGACTGTGGTTGCTAGGCAACGCTGGGCACTGCCGCCATCTTTGCTTAAAACAGCTGTTTTTTTTTTTCAATTTACAATGTAAACCATTATATCCTACTGGATGGTTGCTAAGCAATGCTCTGGCACCGTCAGTATCTTCCAACTGGTCTCTTCGTTCTCTTTAAATAAATGGAGTCAAATTACTTCAGGAGAAACTACAAAGCTTTACAAGTATAGTTAGCCGCCATGTTTGTTAGGGGTATAGTGACTTCCGGATGGAGCGGAAGAGAACCTAACTAGATTTGGGGGAGGTGCCGGAATAGGGATTGGGGGTCTGTTTGAGTTGCAGGAAGAAGGCGGGAATTTAGTTCTCTTCCAGTCAGCTCCCCATCTCGCCCTCTGGCGGCTCCGGACAGCAGGCCGATTTACTGTGATTACTGGCATGCTCCAAGACCGGCACTGACTGTCCCACGTGGAGGGCTGTGGGAGGGGGTTCCAAATGGGGGAGGAGGGCACGGGGGACACTGTGCATCTGCTGTGCCTCGCGTCCTCCAGCGGGGTCCCCCTGTTCTGCAGGAGCAGCCGTGGCGGTGCCCCCGCCCGTCAGCAGGTGGGGCCTTGGTCGCCTGGATCTAATAGCAGGGGGTTAGGCGTTTTGACTCTGGGTCCTCAAGGGAGCAGGGTCTGTGGTGGTTTCAGTGTTAAGTTTATAGGTCCGAGGGGGCAATGGATCAGTAAGCTTGGTTCCCCTAAGGAGGAACTGCCAGGGCATAGGAAAAGAGGAGGGGGCTGGGATCTTGGACACTGGATCCCAAGGAGGAGGGGGTTGGGGGCTCCTTTCTAATGCCCAACCCCTCCCCAGCTTCCATTTTCTGTCATCGGCTCCCTCAATGGAGTTCACATGTTCGGGCAGAATCTGGAGGTGCAGCTGAGCTCTGCGAGGACGGAGGACACGACCGTGGTGTGGAAAAGCTTCCATGACAGGTCATCAGGCGGGAGCTTGGGACAGGGCCAGGGCCTGGATGATAGCCCCTATTGAAGATGACCCTGGAGGCTTTCCAGCTTCTAAGGCCAGCTGTTTATTTGGCTGTGGGATCTTTGGCAAGTCAGTTATGCTCTCAGATCCCTGCGATCTTCTCTGTAAGAGAGACAGGGAGGATGTATCTAGCATTCTAGAATCAATGGGCAGAACCTACTGTACCCCCTGCCCAGTTGTGGAGGCCTGGACTCATTCTTCCTTCTCACATTCCATTCCCACAGCATCACCCTTATTGTTCTGTCATCTGAGGAGGGTGTCTCTGAGCTGAGGCTGGAGAGGCTACTCCAAATGGTGTTTGGGGCCATGGTGAGACTCCCCGGCCCTCATTTCTCCCAAGCCCAGAAATCTGAGCTCTCAGCATCCTTCTCCCTCGGACCTAGGAGTCCATGCCCCCAACATCTTCCTCCCTCAGAACCCAGGAATCTCGGCCCTCAGTCCCAGTTGCCAAGGCCCCAAGTCCCCTCTTCCCTCAGACCCAGGAGTTCAAGTTCCAGCCCCTTCTCTCTTAGAACCAGTTGTCCAGAGCCCCTATTCTTCTATGTTGTTCTTCTAGGTTCTGCTTGTGGGACTTGAAGAACTGACCAATATCCGCAACGTGGAGAGACTGAAGAAGGAGTTGAGGGTGAGGCTGCAGGACATGCAGATGGAAAGCTGGGACACCTGAGCACTGCTACTCAGGAACTACAGTTCCCAGCAGCCCCTGGGGCATCCTGACCCCATGGGTTCTTGGGGTAACTTGTTTGACCCTGGAGCTAGGCCAGGCATTGCTAGTTTTCTGAGGGGAGGCAGGAGGTCTGTAGCCACCTGGGTCCCAGGCTCCTCCCTTCTTTCTCTGCTAGGCCAGCTACGGCCTTATTGACAGCTTCCTAGGGGACTCGGAGCTCATCGGGGACCTGACCCAATGTGTGGACTGCGTGATTCCTCCAGATGGGTCCCTCCTGCAGGTATTGGGGACACTTTGGAAACCCTTAGATCTGTCTCCTTAGATCTTAGATCTGATTCCTTAGATCTGTTTCTCTGGCTCAGTCCTCATCTTTGTTCCCCTGGACCATTGTCCCCACCTCTTCCTATCCTCTCCGCTTCCGGTCTGACCCCCACTTGGCCCCAGAAGAATCTTTCTATACCCAGAGCTGGCCCTGTCCCATCCCTGCTCACAGCCCTCCCGGGGCCGCCATCTCCCTCAGGACAAGGTCCCGGGCTCTCACCCTGGTGGCACCCGCCAACCTGTTGCTAAATCCACAATCTCCCTTCACCCAGCTGCCACAGGGGCCCCACAGATCCCAGCAACTTCCCAGCTTCCTGACCTTGGTGCATGCTCTCCCTTCCACCTGGGGAATCTCTGCCTACCCTTCCTTAAAACTGCACTTGTTTTCTTGTTTTTTGGAGACAGAGTCTCGCTCTGTTGCCCAGGGTACAGTGCCACGGCATCAGCCTAGCTCACAGCAACCTCAAACTCCTGGGCTCAGGCGACCCTCCTGCCTCAGCCTCCTGGGTAGCTGGGACTATAGGCATGTGCCGCCATGCCCAGCTAATTTTTTTCTATGCATTTTTAGTTGTCCAGCTAATTTCATACTGTTTTTAGTAGAGACAGGGTCTCGCTCTTGCTCAGGCTGGTCTTAAACTCCTGAGCTCAAACGATCCTCCCATCCTCCCGCCTCAGCCTCCCAGAGTGCTAAGATTACAGGCCTGGCCAAAACTGCACTTGTTGATTTGCCTGGTGTGGCCACCTGCCAGCAGTGTGACTCTCAGCAGGTGACTTCTCTGAGCTTCAGTAGGATGTTGATTGTGCCTGCTGGTCACATAACAGGACTCAATAATTAACTAGAGCTGCTGCTATTAAAATTATTAGCTTCAGTTTGCACAGGTCAGGCTAGGTACTTTAATCAAATTTCTCAGTGTGAGTTGGGGATTCTGACTTCATGTGAAGGAACTCAGGCTCAGAGAGGGTGAGACACGTGAGTGGAGACACTCGGCAAGCTCTGGACTGTCTGCCTGCCTGTCCCTTCCTATTCCTTGTCCACCTGAGAAGTCACGGCGCCCCCTGCTCGCTCGGGTCTCCTGACTTCCAGTCCCCCTGCCTCCCTTACCCAGGAAGCCCTCTCCGGGTTTGCTGAGGCCGCCGGCACGGCCTTCATCAGTCTGGTGGTGTCAGGCCGGGTGGTGGCAGCAACAGAGGGCTGGTGGCGGCTGGGGATGCCTGAGGCCGTGCTGCTCCCCTGGTTGGTGGGGTCCTTGCCGCCGCAGGCCGCTCGCGACTACCCGGTGTACCTGCCGCACGGGAGTCCTACGGTGAGTGGGTGGGGCCGGCAGGGGCGGGGCAGAGAGAGGCGAGGAGTGTGACAAGCGCGCGAAGAGGCGGGATTTGCGCTGGAAAGGGGCAGAACTGCAGTCAGCCCGGCCTGTGCCCTTCTTCAGGTCCCTCACAGGCTCCTGACCCTGACGCTGCTGCCGGGCCTGGAGCTGTGTCTGCTCTGTGGGCCCCGCCCACCCCTCAGCCAGTTGTACCCACAGGTGAATCCGCGTCGTGTCCCGCTTCCCCCACCAATTGCACCCCTTACCCGCAAGCTCCCTCCCTCACCACCCAGCCCTGCTAGCCAGGGGCTTTTCCAGGCCCCCCTCCCCTGGGCTGCGCTCCAATCTCCTTCACCCCAACTTGGCCACTTTTTCGTTCGTCTTCTGTCCTTCAAGGTAGCACCCCTTCCACGGTCCCTTCTCCCCACTCTCCTCTCGTACGCCCCGCCCACCCGGCCACGCCCCTCCCTTTGATGACACCCAGACCACACCCACGTTCCCGCCCCTTTATGGCCACACCCCACTGACATCGCCCCCCTGCAGCTTCTGGAGCGCTGGTGGCAGCCACTGCTGGACCATCTGCGGGCCTGCCTACCTCTGGGACCCCGAGCACTGCCCGATGGCTTCCCCCTGCACACAGACATTCTTGGGTAGGGCTCGGACGGGGGAGTGGGTTGGGGTCCTCATCCCCTCTTCCCCGGCCATGACACCCCCTTTCCCACAGGCTGCTGCTCCTCCACCTTGAACTGAAACGTTGCCTCTTTACTGTGGAGCCCCTGAGGGATAAAGGTGACTGAGGACAAGGGTGGATCCAGGAGGAGTGTGGGCCAGTGAGGGGCTCGCCATCACCCTGTGTCTTCTCTTGCAGGGCCTTCCCCCGAAAAGCGCCGGCGCCTGCTCCGCAACTTCTACACCCTGGTCACCGCCACACACTTCCCACCAGGTCAGTGGCAGGCACAGCACTTCCCCTGCACAGGGAGAGGCACCGAGTCCCAGGTGGCACAAGGAGGGAGTGAGAAGTAGGGTTGGAGAAACTGGCAGGAGAACCCAGCATGCATTGTGCAGTGGTTTTCCTGGAGAACTGCGCCCTGGGGGGCGGGGAGGTATTTTGTAATAACTAACAAACACCTAGACCTATTCTCTTGCCAGTGCTTTTATATGCAATGACTCACTTTATCCTCGCTGGTGAGGATTATCCTGTTATATCATCATGCTCATGTTATAGATGAGGAAACTGAGGCTCAGCTAATAAGTGGCAGAGCTGTGGTTCAAACACAGGCAGTCTGCCCCGCATCCAGCAGGCCACCACTGCGCACTGTAGGCTTTGCTGACTGGGGAGTGGGGGGCGGGGGCGAAGGATTTCATAGACTCCAGGTTAGGAGTCTATGAAAGGAAAAACTGTTGTAAAACCCGTAAGGCCCCAGAAAGAAAAAGGGACCTGGGGTGGCGCTACAACCCCAGTGAAGCCCCCAAGCTCCACCTGAAGGGCCCCAGCCCTTGCTAGCTGTGCAATTCCACCTCTCTCTGCCTGCTTCCCCCCTGTAAAACAGGGGGAGGGGGGGTCCTGGGGGAGAATTCAAGCTCATGTGTCGCAGCCTGGTGTCTGATAAGTGTCAGCTGCATGTTTGTGACTTGTATTGCTAAGAGGATTGCCTGGGTCCGCACACAGCATCCCCAGGAAAACGGGCTGTGGCTGGGCGGGAAGAGGTGGCCTTGTTCGGGTTGCTGATAGCTGGCTAGAGCCCGAGGCCCTCCCCCGGCAGGAGGCTCCCCAAGCCTGGGCAAAGAGACATAGATTCAGAACTTGGGCCCAGGCTGGGGTGGGGCTTCTGAAGATTGGCATCCTCCTTGTCACCTCAGCACTCCCTGTCCTCTCCCCAGAGCCAGGGCCACTGGAGAAGACGGAAGATGCGGTCCACGGGGCACTGCTGCCCAGAGCCTGCTACCTTGTGTTGGGGTCCGAGGAACCTGACACAGGATTGCGCCTGGTGGCACTGCAGTTGGGGCACAGGCGGCTGCTGCTTCTGCTGTATCAGAGTCCCACCCATGGGCTTCGACACCTGGCCACCCACACCCTGCACGCCCTCACCCCACTTCTCTGACCACGAGGGAGTGGGTGACGGACACACACGTGGGGCTGTTAGCGTCTCTCTGTTTATTCGCTCACAATAATACACAGCCCCTGGACGGGGAGAGGGTGGGAGGGGCTACGACAGGGTTGGGGAGGAGGGGAGGAGGCACCCACTTCCCTGGCCCCTCTCCCCTCTGTGCTTGGAGGGGAAAGGGAGGGAGGGGGCTCCCCCTTACCCCCCACAATGTAAACAGCAGCAGATGAACAAAAATAAAAATACAAAAGGCCGGAGGAAGGTCCCAGGCATCTCCCCCATCCCTGGGGTCTTTTCCTGTCACCAGTGGAGGTCCCCCATCCACCCCATCCACCAAAGCTGCCTCAGTTCTAGGAGCTGCCCAGTGCCGGCCACATCCCCGGGGGCAGAGTCCAGGGCTCAGAACTGCTGGGCCAGCAGCTCGCACAGGTGACGGGAGACAGGCTCCTTGCTGGTGCGCAGGGTCAGCCGGTACATCTGCGTGGGGGGAATTAGGGGGAGAACTCAGAGGGGATGGGAGAGGCCACATGGGAGGGGACAGAGAGCCCAGGGAGAGGGGGATTCAGAGATAAAAGGAGAGAGAAGGATGACGGGATCAGAACAGTGACAGAAGAGACAGGAGGTCGCCAGAGAGGAGGGAGACGAAATAGGCCAAGAAGGGGGAAAAGATATGGAAGGCTATGAAACAGGCAGGGAAAGGGAAGGGGAGAGGAAGACCAGAGGAAGGGGACAGGAGGGAGCTAACGGTGGGAATAGATGGAGGAGACAGGGACGGAGAAGGGGACAGTGAGGCAGGAGGGGTGCATGCAGGGAGCCTGACAGCCAGGAGCCCTTCCTGTGGGCCTCAGGGCCTTCTGCACCAACTCACCTGGGCCTGGGCATTGGGCTCCAGCCGAAGCAGACAGCCCACCTGTAGGGCTTTAGTCTGGATGATCCCAGCCCCTACGAAGTTCTCAGGGTTGGGGTCCACATTGTCCAGGAGAGCAGAGCCAAACCCCAGAAGCTGGGCGGAGGGGAGCAGCCGTCAGGGTGGCGCAGCGGTTAGCGCCCACACCGCGGCATCCCGGTTTCCAAAATCCCTTGCGACTGGAAATTGGCCCCACTTTACAGATGGGAAAACAGGCTCCAGAAACATGCCCCTGGTCTCTCACCTTGGCCTTAGTAACCTCGGCGTCCATGGGGTGATTGGCTTTGAAGATTTTCTGTGCCTCCTGTTGAGGCCTGGGGGTGGGGGAAGGTTCAGGTCAGCGACTTGAATGTCCCACCCCTGCCCCTACCCCTACCCCCAGTGGCCTCGGCCTGGGCCCCGCCCTGCCGCTCACAGGCTCAGCTGCTTCCAGCGCTGGAAGAAGTCTTGGGCCGCCATCTCAGTCGGCTGGAAGAACTTGTTGATGGTCACTGGGAGCTTCAGGGTGAGGGACTGGGGGGCGCCACCATACCTGGCGCGGGAGGTGGCAGGGCTCCGTCAAGCCCCGCCCCTCGGCCTGGAAGCCCCGCCCCTCAGGAAGGGCCACGCCCGACTCACCGGAAGCGCACAGACAGCAGTGGGGGCGTCAGGAAGTCCCGCAGACACTCGATGTTGAGCACCTGCTGCACCTGCGCCCCGCCGTCCACCTGCGCCGCCACGCGCTTGGTCTGCACGGCCAGCTGTGCCCGCCCATGGTCAAGGAAGCCAGCAACAGAAAAGGTGGCCCAAAGAGGTCTTGGCCATGAACCCCTGGCTTCCTGGCAGCCCCAGCCTGCGATCCTGGACTCACCCTACAAGGCCCAGCTACAAATTTCCTCCTATGCAACCTCTGACCTGCCCCTAAGTGCCTCCTGTGGCCCTTTCATAGCGTCTCAGTGGCCCTATTGCACCACAAATCACCCAGGCATTGGCTCTGGAGGCTGACTTGGGTTTGAATTCCAGCTCACCACCTGGGTGACTGGACAAGCCACTTAACTCTCTCAGCCCCCTCTACAAAGTGGACACGTGCTAAAATGTCCTCAGGAGTCGATAAAATAATCCATTACAAGTACTTGTCTGTGTGTTTGCCACACGTCAGCACCGAAAGATGGCAGTAATTAGTGGTCTCATCATTTACATTCATGTCCATAACCCATCTGCAAGGAGCCGGTTTTAGGCATCTCTCACCCACACCCCATTCCTGGCACAGAGCTGCCTACAGGAGTCTTCTAGACCCCAGACCTGGCTCCCGAGTGCAGGGGGCCCTGACATCGTGGGCATGGAGCCCAGCAGAGAACAAGTCTTGGACATCAAAGGTGCCTGATGGGCCAAACTGAGGCCCCGAGCGGATGGGGTTCTGGAAGTAACGCCTCCTGCTCATCGTCTTGTGGTCATCTCCTGTCCTACAGATGAAGACACTAAATCTCAGAGCCTGGGAGGATATGAGTCTGGAGGTCTCCCGGGTGGACGACGTTGGGCGAGAAGTTCTGGAACTGCACCGAGGTCTTGTTGCCATAGAAGAGATACATGCGGCCTGCAGTGGGTGGGGGAGGCAGGGCTCCATCCGCGTTCCTCTGACCCTCCCCCTCCCAGCTACTCCCCAAGCCATAGTCGCCCTCCCACCCTGCCCCCACAGTCCACCGGAAGCACCCAGGTTCTGCCGGAACTCTGACTTGACTCCGATCTGCAGCAACTGGTTCTCAAACAGGACCCCGTTGTTCTTGCACACAAACCTGCATAGGGGTGGCAGGGAGCTCAGGATGACAGGGGTACCTGTCTGTGCCTGGCCTGGGCTCCCTACTTGTCCCCGTTCCCCTTCCCCATCCCCACCAGGACTCACTTGTTCAGCAGTTCATCAGCCTCTGGAATGGGAGGGCCGATGTCCTCCGGACCTGGGCTGGAGGCAGAGAGAGGAGTGAGATGGGAAGGGACTTGAGGGACTGGAGGGAAGGACCCTGAGCTAATGTGTGTGAGACAAGCCCTGCAAGGACAGAACCCCAGAACCACATATCCACACTCCTCACAGAGCCTCGAACCCCAGAACCATACTAGCAGTTGCCTTGAATGCAAATGGGACCCTGGCATGTGCCCCTATCAGAGGATTCCAAGTTTCACTTTCCTCCCAAGTCCCTGCCTCTGCCACTCATCCCTTAACCCTCCCTACGGACACCAGAGTCTGCCCCCGGTCCCCCAGGCCACCCCTTACTCAGCAGCCGGAGCTGGGTCAGCCAGCAAAGCCATGGGGCTCTCAGGGGCAGGCGGCTCCAGCTCGCTGGGCCATCCAATCCCAGAGCAGACAAGAGAAGACAGACGTGGCAGGCAGCCAATCCCAGAGAGGCAGCAAGAAGGCCGAAGAGAGAGAGAGAGAAGGAGGAGGGAAGGAGAGAAGGAAGAGCAGGCTGAGAAACGGTGATGGGAAAGGACAACAAAGGGTGGCCGGGGTCAGCAGAGTCCAGGGTGGCCAGAGGGAGGGAGGGAGGGAGTGAGGAGGCCAGGGCAGGGGAGGCAGCAGCCCGGGCAGGCAAAGGCGGCAGGGACAGGGAGAGGAGCAAGTGCGGAGGTGGGAAGGGCTGAGCGGAAAGAGGGCAGAGGCTGAGAAGGGAGAGCCCCGGGAGAAGGGGCCCGGCCCAAGCAGGGGTACCTGAGGAAAGCCTCCTCGGGGGTGGGCCCCAGGCTGGGCTGGGCTGCTGGGCCATCGAAGACATCCACCAGGAGGTTCCCTGCGCTGGCAGGAGCCGGGGGTGCGGCTGGGGGAGGGGCTGCCCGCAGCCCCAGGAGGTCGGCAGAGGGCGAGGGCGTCGACTGCAGGAAGCGCAGGTGACAGTGAGAATGAGCCACCCGGCCAGCTCTGGCCCCCGGCCTTGTAGGGCCCACCCTGTGGGACTCACCACATTGCTGGGAGTGGGCTCTACACCTCCATTGATGTCGTTGCTGCTGGGGTCCCTGCGGCCATCATCTAGCGCGCTGCCGGCCCCTGGCCCCTTCTTACGTTTCAGCTTGGCCAGGATAGATGACTCGCGCTCAGGGAAGGGTGGCATCTCCTCCAGCACTGTGGCCTGGCGGGGTCGGGGTGGGGGCAGGTCAGTTCCAGTCACAGGGAGAAGAGGGAGGGCAGGGACAGGGGCAGGGGCAGGGGCAGGGGTCCAGGGCTCTGACCAGGACGTCGGTGCTGGCCACCGAGCTGAGGGTGAGGTACTCCACGGCCCGCTGCTGCAGCTCCACGTCGGCGTTGCGCAGCTGGGAGCCAGCCCGCAGCACACCCTGGATGGTGGCCTTGGTCTCAGGGAAGAGGTTGATGAACTTGATGTAGGTGGACAGCAGCAGGGCCCGCGTCGCCACGCTGCACAGGTGGAACTTGGAGTGCAGCAGGGAGAACTGCACTGGCGGGCTGCGTGGGGGGCGGGCATCAGCGAAGGGCCGGGCTCCCCTGCTATCTCCCAGAAACCCCGCAAGAGCTGCCACCTCCCTCAGATGGACTCTTCCCAGGACCACAGACTGGCTCCAGGGGACTGAGAGTCCCCGAGGCTGAAGGGCAGTGGCCGCTTTAATGCTTTGTCCCAGGGTCTTCTGGTTCCCTTACCTTGACAAGTGCTTGGGGCAAGAGGCCGAGAGATTCCTAGAACCCCATTATCACCAGCCCTGAGGTTCCCAGGGGTCCCCAAATCCCAGATCCCTCAGAAGCATGTGTGTTCATCCACAGCCTGAGGCTCCCTCACCTGGACCGGGGGTCCCCAGCAATCAGGTTCCCAAACTCTCCAAGGATGTAGCCGCCAACCTTCACCATGTTCTCGTGACAGGCTGGGGCCTGGAGCGCCTGGGAGGACAGGGGAGGTGCATGGTGGGGACCAGGATGAGCGCCCTGCTTTGTAGCACTCAGCACGTGCAACCTACTGCCTGGTGGAACCCTCATAGCACTACAATGTGGGTGGGGTTATAAGTGGGGAAACTGAGGCACAGCGAGGATAGGTAAGTGATGACATGAGCTCACCAGTAATGAAATAGAGTGTCACTGGGCCCCCTTACCAGGACAGAGGGAGACTACCAAGATCTGGGGACAGGCAACTACATGATGGGTGTCCCACACCTGCGCTCTGCAGACTCCTCACAGCAGGTCTGTGGAGCCACAGCCCCTGGGTTGCTTGGGTGGCCCAGAGAGATAAAGGCACTGGACGGAGGTTCCAGCGATGCAGAAGAGGAGGCAGGATGATGGCCCAGGGCTGGCAGCCCCCATCCCCAGCTGTCCTCGCTCTGCCTTGAGGTCCTGTCATGGGGGTCAGGGTGAGGGAGGCATGCTGACCTCAAAGACCGTCTTGGCGGCGTAGCCCTGGACGTCATCACGGTTGGTGACGATCTGTAGCACACGGTACCACACCTCTTCGCTCACATAGTCGCCCGCGATGCGGATGAGGTTGAGAATGGTGTCCACATACCAGCTGTAGTCCACTGCGTACTTCTCGGCCAGGATGGCCACCTTCAGGACCTGCCGCCGGGAGGGAGGGCACGTGGGCACGTGTGTGTATGAGCGAGTGTGCCCACGGCGGGGGGCTTGGACTCACCTGGATCTGGGCTTACCACTGTCCCTATGGGGACACCCAGGGGCCCAGGCCCAGCTGCTCGTCCCTCAGACCTAGGGGTCCAGGTCCCCAGCCCCTCATCCCCCAGACCCAGGAGTCCCGGTCCCCAGCCTCCCCAGGACTCACAATCTCTTCGCGGATGGCGTAGTCAGCCGTCTCCAGGTACCGGAGCATCTCCGACACAATCTGCTTTGCGTTGCTGCGGTCGCACATGGCGTAGAGGAGGTCGGCCGCCCGCTGCCGCACGCTGACGTCCCGCTCCGTCTGAGGGAGGACAGCAAGGCCCAGGGTGTGTTCTAGGCTCCCTCTGGGCACAGGGCTGGCCACCCAAGGGCCTCTGAGCCCCTGGCCTCTCTAAAGGGGCGGGGCCCGGGGCAGGCTCCGAGAGGGCGCACCTTGAGGGCGTTGATGACGGTGTCGATGTGGGTCTTGACGGCCTCGTGGGAGAACTCGGAGCTGGCCAGCGTGCACATGCTCTCCAGGGCCAGGTAGCGCAGGTTGGTCTCCCGGTGCTGCAGGAACTGGCCCAGCTGGTTGCAGGCCCGCACCAGGAGATTGGGCTCACTGCCGGGGGTAGCCGTAAGAGAGGGATGGCGTGAGAGAAACAGAGATGGAGATTGAGGAGAAGGAAGGCTCGGGCCACCTGTGGACCCAGGTCTTAGCTCCTGCCTGACCCAGCCCTACCTCCTGGTCCTGACCCTCCTGGTGACCCAGACATCTGGGCTGTTGAGCCAGAAGAAAGTTATCCAGTGATTCTGCCGCCCAGGGAGGGCCCAGCGTGAACCTCACAGGGTAACACCTCACTCTTCCACCCTCCTCTTCCCTAGAAGTCGGGATTCCCAGCTCCGCCCCAGGATGCAGGAGTCAGGCCTCAGCCCCTCTTTCCCAGCCCAGGCATCAGGTCCCACTGGGCCCAGGTGGGCACCTGTCGTAGTGGATGATGAGGCTGATGGTCTCGAAGAGGATGGCGTTCTTGGCGTTGGAGTGCTGCACCTTCTTGGACTTGGGGGGCTCCTGGGCCTTGTTGAGCACAGTCTCCAGGCATTCCACCAGCCGCCCCTTCACGGCAGCATCCTCTGCATAGACAGAGGACACGCGGGGGCTGAGCGCCACGCCTGCCCTGTCCACCAGCTGGGACAGCGGCCACCCTACAGCTCTGTCGTCCCTGGAAGAGCTTGGGCCATCTCCAATGCAAAGGAGCCCTGCGGGTCCCTCAAGCCCCTCTCAGGTCCCCAGGGGAGGTGAGTGAGAGAAGGAGACAGCAGATATATCTCTAGACCTGGGTTCTCATCTTGCTTTGCTCTGACCCTGCTAGGCGGGACGTGCCACCCTTGTGAGCCTCAGTTTCCCGTTCTGCAGCGCTGATGCTCTGTAGATTTCTCACAGAGCAAAGAAGGCTCTAGGCACCTTCCCCAGAGACACCCCCACAACCAGGCCTTCCCAAGGCCCAGTGTGAATGCTGAGCCACCTCTGATGAGGATGCGCTGGCTGTTCAGTGGCCCGTATGGTACAAGACACCTGCGTGCACACTCGGTGCGGGGCCCTAGCCGGTGGGGCGGAGGGTGCTAGGAGTTCAAGGGTGAGAAAGTGCCACCAGGCATCCCCTGCCAGCTCCCTCAACATGAGACAGACGGATGCTGATCACTGCCGTTTTCTGGAATGTGATGTGTGATCAAGTGTATAGAACAGCGGTCTAGGATTCTAACAAAAAACGTTGCCCCCAGATCTCTTTCTCAGGACATCCACGAGCTAGAGGAACCAGCTAAGGGATACCACAGACAACAATCAGCCAAACCCAGACCTCAGGACACGCAACTACACAGCTCCCATGGCTTCTCTAAAAACAGGTGGGGTGGGTTATATTAGATTAGAAGAAATTTGGGGAGTGGGGAGAGAAAAAAACATTTTAAAGTTAAATGATGCTATGAAATTATTTTGAGTCTTCTTAGGTATGATAATGGCACTGTGGTTTTATAGTGTTCTTGGTCTTAGCAGACAAGAATATTTATGGAAATATTTGGGAGTTCGGGGAGCGTTTTGATGTCTGCAATTTGCTTTCAAGTAGTTTGGCCAAGGGAGCGAGTGAGAGTGCAGAATAGTAAGGTGTTACCAATCACTGCTGAGTCTAGGTAGAGGGTCTCTGGTGTTTGCTATATTGTTCTCTCAAGTTATCTTTATGTTTGGAATTTTTTTTATTGTTTAGAGATGGGGTTTTGCTGTGTTGCCCAGGCTCGAGTGCAGTGGCTAGTCACAGATGTGATCATAGCAATCATGGCTCACTGCAGCCTGTAACTCCTGGGCTCAAGCGATCCTCCCACTTCAGCCTCCCGAGTAGCTGGCACTACAGGCATGTGGCACTGCGCCTGGCTTATGATTTAAGTTCTTCATAATAAAACATTGGGGCAAAAGCCAATGTCAGGGAATAAAGAGTGTAATTCTTCCAGGTTAAAAATGATTGTGAGAAATGATTGTGATATTAATCATAATCAAATTTGGGGCTGGGCACAGTGGTTCATGCCTGTCATCCCAGCACTTGGGAGGCCAAGATGGGAGAATCGCTTGGTGTCAGGCTGTTGAGACTAGCCTGGGCAACATAGTGCGACCCCGTCTCTACAAAACAATAGAAAAATTAGCTGGGTGTGGTGGCATACAACTGTAGTTCCAGCTACCTGGGAGGCTGAGGCGGGAGGATGGCTTGAGGCCAGGAGTTCGAGGTGACAGTGAGCTATGATCACACCACTGCACTCCCTGGGCAATAGAGGAAGATCCTGTCTCTAAAAAGTTTTTTTAAAAAAATCAAATTTGATATTTGAGCCTTGATTAGATCCTACTTTTGAACCAACTCTAAAAGGCATTTTGGGAAAAATTAAGAAAATTTGCAGTGGGTATCAGAAAACACTAGGGAATCGTTCATTTTAAGTGTAACAACAGAATTACTATTGTGAATTAAAATGCCTAGTTTTTAGGAATGTAGAACTAAATATTTAAAGGTAAAACATCAGGATATCCGTAACTGCCAAATATTTCAAGAAAAAAGCAGAAGCATGCACATAGACAAAATGTGAAGTCTAGGTAACGGAGTCTCTACTTCTCTGTATGCTGGGAAACTTTTCATAATAAAAAAAAAAATTACTTGGCAATAAGTTGGAGGTAGCCCACCACCATCTGCTGAAAAGGGATGGCACAGGCTTGGGGGTTCTTCTTGTCTAACCCCAGACCAGGGCCGTGTCTGCAATTCGGTTGGAAGGAGTGAGATGCCTGCCCTGGGCATACCCTAAAATCACTAGCTGGGGCTTTGGAGGGGGAAGTGGCCTTACACACAGGCGTCCTCAAACTACAGCCCGTGGGCCACATGCGGGCAGCCGAGCACATTTATCCGGCCCTCCAGGTGTTTTTGCCACCGCTGCCTGTCCTGCTTAGCAGCCGACTGGTCCCGGGCCCACAGTGCGCACTCTCCAACAGTCTGAGGGACAGTGAACTGGCCCCCTGTTTAAAAAGTTTGAGGACCCCTGCCTTAGAGCCCTTTTTTACAGGATGAAAAAGGCCCAGAGAAGGCACGAGACTTCCCTTGGGCTACACAGCAGAATCCATCATGGCTTCACAAGCTGGGAGGGGTCTCTGATGTCACCTACATCATAGGCTCAATCACAGTGTGTGCACAACACGCATATACGGTGTACACAGACACACATGCACACTCACAAGCAAACAGACACACACACAGATACGCTCAGATGTGCAGACACACAGACACGCACCCTGGTACACACGTGCACACGTGAGCTATGCTAACTCCAACAGCACGGCCACCGGCTGGGTGACCCTGGGCAAGGGACTCCCCCCTCCAAGCCTTGGGTCTCCTCACCTGTTAAACAGGTGTGATAATGGCCCGAGCCACAATGCTGGAGCCAGAGCCGGGGTAGCAGGGACCCTGGCCTGCAGCAGGGGAGCAGCCACATGTCTGACCTTTTGTGCTGCGCAGGACGGGCTCTGGGATCAGGGCTGCCCACCCCCTCCCCCACTGCAGCCACATAAGGGGGTCTAGAGGCACCACACCAGCCTGGGAGAAATCCTGACCCGGAGTCCCAGTCCCACCTGCCCTGCTATGGGCTTGCAGGTCCCCAGATCCTGGTGACAAGCAGCCTGGGCGGGCTTGGCATTACCTGGCGGTGGGTAGCACTGCAGCAGCCGCAGGAGCTTCACTGAGAGCCAGGGCGCGGGGACAAAGTAGTAGGTGTAGTCCTGGAGGTCTGTGGAGGCCGAGGAGACAATCTGGGGGGAGAAGATGGGCGAGGAATGGGTGGGGGCAGGCTGGGGACGGGGGCATGACCCCCACGTGCTGGGGAGGAGCAAACACTGCCTTCCGAGGGCAGCGCTGTCAGTGCCACGGTTTTAGGGAGCAGGAAACTGAGGCTCAGGGAGGGGGCCTCGGAGGCCTCGGGCACAGACACACACACACACACACACACAGAGAGGCACACAGGCGTACAGAGGGGTAGAACTGGGACTAAGCCCAGGGCTGCTTGACTTTTCCAAGTAACGCTGGTGCCAGGTGGGCAGGACATCTCTGCAGATTCCCTTGTG
This sequence comes from Microcebus murinus, assembly GCF_040939455.1. NCBI lineage: Eukaryota > Metazoa > Chordata > Mammalia > Primates > Cheirogaleidae > Microcebus > Microcebus murinus. The sequence goes on along the minus strand of NC_134119.1, from coordinate 68,157,304 downwards.
TGTACAGTTCCTGCCCCAAGCCAGGACCTAGCTCTGAGCTTCCCACCACCCCAGGCCATCTCTGTTAGGGCACCCATCACACTGGCTCACTGGGGGCTATTTCCCCAAAAGACCGGAAGCTACTCGGGGGCAGGAATTGGCCCCCACTGGGTCCCTGGGCCTAATACAAGGTCAGATAGGAAGGAGGTTCAGGCAAGAGGTGGCAAATTAGTAAAAGATCCAAAGATCATATAACTTTTGTCTTCATGGCAAACTCCTATTCAACCTTTAAAACCCCCCCTTTTTTTTTTTTTGAGACAGAGTCTCACTTTGTTTCCCAGGCTAGAGTGAGTGCCGTGGCATCAGCCTAGCTCACAGCAACCTCAAACTCCTGGGCTCAAGCAATCCTCCTGCCTCAGCCTCCTGAGTAGCTGGGACTACAGGCATGCACCACCATGCCTGGCTAATTTTTTCTATATATGTTAGTTGGCCAATTAATTTCTTTCTATTTATAGTAGAGACGGGGTCTCACTCTTGCTCAGGCTGGTTTTGAACTCATGACCTCAAGCAATCCGCCCGCCTCAGCCTCTCAGAGTGTAAGGATTACAGACATGAGCCACCATGCCCAGCCTAAAACCCCTTCTTCAGGAAGCTCTGTGCCACCTCCATGCTGGTATGTGCCCCTGTCCCCACTGTCACTGTGTCTCCTGCACCAGCCTGGCATCCAGGAATATTCAGATGTATGGAAAATGAATGAAATATAAGCCGGGCGCGGTGGCTCACGCCTGTAATCCTAGCACTCTGGGAGGCTGAGGTGGGTGGATTGCTCAAGGTCAGGAGTTCAAAACCAGCCTGAGCGAGACCCCGTCTCTACCATAAAAATAGAAAGAAATTAATTGGCCAACTAATATAAATCAGCCGGGCATGGTGGCTCGTGCCTGTAGTCCCAGCTACTTGGGAGGCTGAGGCAGGAGGATCGCTTGAGCCCAGGAGTTTGAGGTTGCTGTGAGCTAGGCTGACGCCACGGCACTCACTCTAGCCTAGGCAAGAAAGTGAGACTCTGTCTCAAAAAAAAAAAAAAAAAAGAAAATGAATGAAATAATGACTGAATGAGTGAGCGGTGTGTTGTTCTCTTTGAGAATCCAGGCCTCTTCCTCCCTTCCCAGGAAACACTTGCATGGACTCCAAGTTTCAATTCAGGGATCACCTCCCCCAGGAAGCCTTCCTGGACTCACAGGCTGGGTTAAATGCCTCCTATGGGAGCCTGTGCTACCTCCATTGTAGCACAAGCCACCCTCTTGTGATAATCCGGGACTGAGTCACCTCCCCTGCTACACACCCCTCTCCCCAGCAGGACAGGGAGCTCCTAGAGTGCATAGCTTGGGTCTGACTCATCTGTGTCCTTGGTATCATCCCACACAGAGCCAGTACGCAGGCCTCAGGGGATGTTGTCAGGACAGGAGCGAGGGAGGTGAGAAGGACAGGCGGCAGGATGGAAGGAGACAGACGTGCAGGGAGTTGGGGAATAGGAGGAAGGACAGACAGGAGGGCAGCTCTGGCTTCCCGGGGCCCAGCCCACCCAGCCCTGCTCTGAGCACTTTATTCACAGCAGCTGTGCTGTGACTCGGGCACTGGTATTATCCCCATTGAACAGATGGGGCCACTGAGGCCCAGGAAGGTGAAGCCACTTGCCCAGGTCCACCCAGCCAAGAAGTGGCCAAGTGAGGATGAACCCAGCTCAGAGCCTGGGTTTGTAGCCACTGGGCTGGGAAGCTTCTCAGAGAGAGAGGGGGGACCAGCGAGGTGTCAGAGGGCACAGGGACACCAGGGACACTCACACAGCCAGCCCCTAGACGGCACCTACCCGGCTCAGGCGAGACACGGCCAAGGAGATGCATGTCTTGAAGTCGTCCGGGTTCTTCTTGCAGAGACAGGTGATGAGACTGACAGCGGCTGTGACCACGCCCTGCAGGGGGCAGGCGAGGCGGGTCAGGGCTCAGGCGGAAGGTCCGACTGGGGACAGGTGTCCAAGCTGAGAATCTGAGAGCAGAGGCTTTGGGGCAGGGCGGGGCGTGTGTGCAGTCGGGGGGGATGTGCGCGTGTGTCATGTATGTGCATTCGGGTCGGGTAATGAGGCCTTGGGGACCATGACCAGCACAAACCTGGGTGTCTGGGGTGCCCCTGGGAGGGTCCCAGGCACACAGGTAAGGAGCAGTGGGTCGGTGGGGACTACGGGAGGATTGGGGTAGGGACAGAGGTGGGGAACCCTGGGAATCCAGGGACAAGGGGAAGGCAGGGAGGGTTATCTCTGGGCAGCTGCGGGGGGTCTTGGGGACACGGGGCCTCACCATGTGCTGGTCGTTGAGCAGGTGCACCACGCGGGCTGTCCACTCGCCCATGGGCACCAGGTCGGGCGAGGCCTTGTAGAGCCGCAGCAGGCACAGGGCCGCGCTCTGCTTCACACTGTCCATGCTGTCCCTGTGGGTGGGGATACAACGCATAGCGGGACAGCTGGAGTCAGCGGGACCCCAGCCCTGCACCCCTCCCCTCCTCCCTTGCTCCTCCCAGGAAGGGTGCAAGTAGTTGCAAGAGCACAGACAGCCTGGTGGACCCGGGATCCAATCCAGTGCTGTTCATTGCCACCGGGACCCAGGTGTCCCCCTGCAGAAGGGGCTGCATCTCTGTAACCTCATGGGTTACTGGCAGGGCCAAGCACTGTCACTCATGCGCCAAGCACGCAGCGGGTGCCTGCGGGCAAGCGCCTGGGCGCTATGGATCAAGGATCGAGGGGGCAGAGTGGTCCCAGGGCTCGTGCTCCTGGGGCTCCCACGCTGGCCAGGGCAACCAGCCTCCGCACAGACACACACGGGACACTGCTGGGGTCTGTCTACAGACAGACTGAGGCCAGCACGGAGAGTGCTGGGACGCTATTGTGGAGGAAGGCCTCTCTGATAAAGTGACAGGGGACAGAGAACTGAGTAACTTGAGGAGAGACGGAAGATCCTCCGCAACACAACGCCCTGGCAGAGAGAACAGCCTGTGCCCAGGCCTCGAGCCAGGCGCCGGCCCGTGCACGGGAGGAGCGACGAGGAGGCTGGTGGCTGCGGAGAGTGATCGTCGGGGCAGAGGGCCAGAGCCTGCAGGGCCTCGTGGGCCACAGCAGCGACTTTGCTTCACCCAGTGGGAGCCGCTGCGCTGGGCAGAGAAGCAATGTGACGCTAACACAAGAGCAGTAAAAGCTACCACCTAGAGCCCTCCAGCCTGCCTGGCGCCACCGCGGGCCCTGTGTGGATTAATGCGTTTATCTTCACGACAAACTGAGAAAATGGTACTGTCACTGATCCGTTCCCAGATCTGACTTTGGTAGCTGTGCGGGTGAGAAGTGGTTGCATTCTGGATACATCTGACCTTAAAGGTCAGAACAGCAGGGCTTGGTGTGAGCCAGATGACAAGAGGAGAGGGGACAAGGTGACCCTCAAGCTTCTGACCCAAGAGATGTGTCAAGTGGTGAAAGCATTGGCTGCATGGGAGCCTGGTGCCCAGGGCAAGAAGGGGGCACAGGGTGGGAACCCAAATTCAACACTGGACACATTCGGAGTTTGCCTTGCTAATGACACACCAAGGGAGGACACTGAGTGGCCGGAACTGGCACCCAAGGCTGTGTGGCCTCCTGCAAATCCGTTTCTCTCTCTGAGCCTCTGTATCATCCTCTGTAAAGTGGGACCCCTGGTCCCCTCTTGAGAGGAGGGGGGAGCCTGTCAAACACTGTGGGGGGCTGAATGATGGTCCCCACGGTGACAACACCCTAATGCCCAGAACCTGTGAGTATGTTCCCTTACATTCAAAAGGGACTCCGCAGGTGTGATTAAGGATCGTAAGATGGGAAGAAGACCCTGGATTAGCCACCTGGAACCACTGTCATCACAGGGTCCTCATGATGGGGAAGGCACAGGGTCAGAGCCAGAAGGTGTGCAATGGGACGGAGGTCAGACAGGAGAGGTGCCATGCTGCTGTGGAGGGGACACGAGCCAGAGAGTGCAGGTGACCTCTGGCAGCTAGAAAAGGCCAGGACCCGGACTCTCCCCTGGTGCCTCCAGAAGGAACCAGCCCTGCCCACTCCTAGACATTAGCCCACCAAGACGGACTTTGGACTTCTGACCTCCAGGACTGGTCTTTTAAGCCACCGTGTTTGTGGTGATTTATTGCCACAAAGAACTAATATAAGCACTTATCTGGCTCAGAACCTGGCAGCCAACGGGCGTCCTGTGTCAGAGGACGGACCCCATGTCCCAGTCATGATCCACTTCTAGCATGCAGCATGCTGCTGTTCTAGAAGGTGCTACCTTGGGTCCGTGTGAAGTTCTGTGTGGTGCGGGTTTTGGGGTAAGTCGCTGACCCTCTCTGAGGGGCAGTTTCCTCTTTAGGAAGATAAGGATCTTGGCTGGGCGAGGTGGCTCACACCTGTAATCCTAGCTCTCTGGGAGGCCGAGGCGGGTGGATTGCTCAAGATCAGAAGATCAAAACCAGCCTGGGCAAGAGCGAGACCCTATTTCTACTATAAAACTAGAAAGAAATTAATTGGCCAACTAATATATATAGAAAAAGTTAGCCAGGCATGGTGGTGCATGCCTGTAGTCCCAGCTACTCGGGAGGCTGAGGCAGGAGGATCGCTTGAGCCCAGGAGTTTGAGGTTGCTGTGAGCTATGCTGACGCCACGGCACTCACTCTAGCCTGGGCAACAAAGCGAGACTCTGTCTCAAAAAAAAAAAAAAAAAAAAAAGATCTTGTTGGGTTTGGGGATAAAGAAATGAGTCAGTGGGGGGTGAGGGTGTGGCCTCGAGCACAAAGGAGGTGCCAGGAGCTGTCAAGACCATCTGTGGCCTCTCAGTAAAGTATCTCCCAGGCAAAGGACACCAGGAAGTGCTAAGAGGGGAGACGGGCCCAAGCAAAAAGCCCCGTGAAAACATGTCTCCCTGGACGTGCGGAAGAAACGAACACCGCAGTGACCCAGTGGCTGTTTCCTGCCACCAGCCAGGCTGACACTTGCTGGACAAGGCTGGGGAGATGGGAAGTTCCGTGTGCTGCGGCTGGGAGGAGATGAGGGGACAGGCCCTGCGGAGAACAACTGGCAATTCTGCTGCTGTGTGTGACACAGCCCAAGACCAGCACGGCTGTCCCTGGACGCTCACCCTAGGGAAACACGCACTGCCCGACACTCACCAAGTGAAAACTGGGAACCAGCAAGAAGTCTGTACACAGATAGTACTCGGTCAGTGGTGGCATTTCCACCACCATCCTTGTTTCCTGAGCCCTTGCTGTGGGCCAAGCTCTGCTCCGAGCGCTTCTGGGTATGAACCCATCCAACCCTGACCACAGCCCTCTGAGGAGGTGGGTTCTAGTATTCTCTCCATTGACCGATACGGAAACAACCATTGATACAAAAAGAAGGAATAAGAGCAAGAGCAGACCGGGCACAGTGGCTCATGCCTGTAAATTCTAGGGCTCTGGGAGCCCAAGGCGGGCGGATCATTTGAGGTCAGGAGTTCAAGACCAGCCTGAGCAAGAGCAAGACCCTGTCTCTACTAAAAATAGAAAGAAATTAGCTGGACAACTAAAAATATATAGAAAAAGTTAGACATGCATAGTGGTGCATGCCTGTAGTCCCAGCTACTCAGGAGGCAGAGGCAGGAGGATGGCCTGAGCCCAGGAGTCTGAGGTTGCTGTGAGCTAGGCTGACACCACGGCACTCTAGCCAGGGAAACAGAGTGATACTCTGTCTTAAAAAAAAAAAAAAACAGCTATTTGTCACCTTGGTTAAGGGCAGCAGAGACCATGGCACTATTCAGATAAAGTTGAAAAAGGTATAAAAGGACAAAAATGAAAATGGGAATAAAAACGACTGAATTCAGCAGACTAGGGAGGAGGGGACGAGCAAGAGATCAGGTGAGGGACAGAAAGCAGACTGGTGGTGGCTGGGGGCCAGATGCAGTGGGAAGACTGGGAGATTAGTCATTAGTGACTGCTAAATGGGTACAGGGTCTCTTTTTTGGGGTGATGAAAATATTCTGGTGGCTGGGCGCAGTAGCTCACGCCTGTAATCCTAGCACTCTGGGAGGCAGAGGGGGGTGGATTGCTCAAGGTCAGGAGTTCGAAACCAGCCTGAGCAAGAGCGAGACCCCCGTCTCTACTATAAATAAAAAGAAATTAATTGGCCAACTAATATATATATATAGAAAAAATTAGCCGGGCATGGTGGCACATGCCTGTAGTCCCAGCTACTCGGGAGGCTGAGGCAGGAGGATCGCTTGAACCCAGCAGTTTGAGGTTGCTGTGAGCTAGGCTGATGCCATGGCACTCACTCTAGCCTGGGCAACAAAGTGAGACTCTGTCTCAAAAAAAAAAAAAAGAAAATATTCTGGAATCAGATAGTGGTGGTGGTTGCATAACATCATGAACATACTAAAAAACACTGAATTGTACACTTTGAAATGGTTGAAACAGTGAATTTTATCTCGATTTGAAAAAAGCCTACTACAAAAACAAGTTCCTCTGTTTGCCAGTAACTGCCAAAGCCAAGTTTCCAGTGTTGAGAGCCCGGCCTAGCGTCAGACGCCGCCCCCACCCCCGCCTCTGGACCCTGGCAGGGTACTGCCCGCTCAGCATCCATTCCCTTGTGTGAAACTGGGATGATGTCACCGGTACCCATACGCATTTGCCACACTGGCCTCCTTCCCAGACCTTGGAAGCACCCAGTTCTTCCTCCTCAGGGTGGCCGGCGACCTCCGTCTCTCTGAGCCAATGCTGACGGCCTGTCCCTGTCTGAAACTGTTGGCAGCCTTTGCCGTGACTGACCACTCCCTCCTCCATCAAAGTGCTTGGTGTTCTGAGTCACGGCCTGTTCTTCGTTTTCCTCCCACACCTCTGATCACGCGTCCCACCCCCTGCCAGAGCATTACTAGACGGGCCACCCTGGGGCTCAGCCTTCAGGCGCCTATCTTCCCTGTTCATATCCTCTTTGAGGGACCTTCTCCGGCCTGTCACTTTAGTTGCCGTCTACCCCCGCGCTGCCCAATATGATGGCCCCCAGCCACGTGTGGCCACAGAGCACCTCAACTGTGTGGCGAGTCCAAACTGAAATACAAGGTGTGTGCACATCACACGAGCGATTCCAAAGACTTAGCATGCAGAAAGGATGCCAAATAAATAGCTCATGAATAATTTTAATGCTGATTCAGTGTCAGAATGGTAATATTTTGGATAGATCAGGTTAAACTGAAATATTAAATCCTAGGAAACAGAAAAATACCTATGTGGGCCGGTGGCTCACGCCTGTAATCCTAGCACTGTGGGAGGCCGAGGCGGGCGGATTGCTCAAGGTCAGGAGTTCAAAACCAGCCTGAGCAAGAGCGAGACCCCGTCTCTACTATAAATGGAAAGAAATTAATTGGCCAACTAATATATATAGAAAAAATTAGCAGGATTTTGGACAACAAACAGAGACTCTGTCTCAAAAAAAAAAACCTATGTGGCATGCATTATATTTTTATAGGACAGTTGTAATCTCTCTCCCAGATCTCTCTCCCTCTGACCTTGACACCCTGTGGTCCAACTATCTCCCTATTGCTCAGATGTCTACACACATCTCAACTGCCACATGGTCAAACTGCGCTCTTGGCCGGGCGTGGTGGCTCACGCCTGTAATCCTAGCTCTCTGGGAGGCCGAGGCGGGCAGATTGCTCAAGGTCAGGAGTTCGAAACCAGCCTGAGCAAGAGCGAGACCCCTGTCTCTACTATAAATAGAAAGAAATTAATTGGCCAACTAATATATATAGAAAAAATTAGCCGGGCATGGTGGTGCATGCCTGTAGTCCCAGCTACTCGGGAGGCTGAGGAAAGGAGGATTGCGCGAGCCCAGGAGTTTGAGGTTGCTGTGAGCTAGGCTGACGCCACAGCACTCTAGCCTGGGCAACAGAGTGAGACTCCATCTCAAAAAAAAAAACAAAAAAACTGCGCTCTGGTCCTGCCCTTCCTGACCAGTTCTACCCCCGTCTTTGTCATCCCAAGGACTGGTCTGCAATCACTCAGTGCCTGGTCAACTTCCCACCTCTCTTCCTTGCACGCCACATGTAACCCGTCCTGTCAGCTTTCCTTCTAGAACATGCCCCTCCCGTGACTACTCCTTACCACAGCCCTGGTCCGAGGCACCATGAGCTCTGACCTGGATGACAGGGACAGATGCCTGGCTGGTCTCACTGATCCCCCTCGTCCCTACACTCTGTACTTCTGCTTATGATTTCTTGGGGAACTTGATTCTGGGGGCCAATCTCTTTTTTTGGTTCTAGAATATTCTCAGCCATTATCTATTCAAACAGTGTCTCTGTCACATTCATTCCCTTTTCTCTTTCTAGAACTCTAAACACCATCGTGTTTGACTTTCTCCATCTCTTATGACCCCCTTAGTCTTTCTTTCTAAAATCTCCATCTCTCCCACAAAGGAGTGCAGGATATGAATAAAAGAAAAGAAAAAATAGAAAAGTAAAATCTCCATCTGTTTCCCTGAGCTGCATTCTGATAACTTTCTTCAGTCTACTGCCAGTTCATTAATTTTGCCTTTGGCTATGTCTACTCTGCTGTTACCCAGACCACTTACTTTTTATTTTTATTTTTTTGAGACAGAGTTTCACTTTGTTGCCCGGGCTAGAGTGCCATGGCATTAGCCTAGCTCACAGCAACTTCAAACTCCTGGGCTCAATCGATCCTTCTGCCTCAGCCTCCCAAGTAGCTGGGACTACAGGCATGCGCCACCATGCCCGGCTAATTTTTTTTCTATATATATTAGTTGGCCAATTAATTTCTTTCTATTTAGAGTAGAGACAGGGTCTGGCTCTTGCTCAGGCTGGTTTCGAACTCCTGACCTCAAGCTATCCACCCGCCTTGGCCTCCCAGAGTGCTAGGATTACAGGCGTGAGCCACCACGCCCAACCCCACTTACTTTTTAAAAATTTCCATTATATTTTCCATTACTTTTTCAAATCTGCTTATACTTAGCTCATATTTTTAAATAAATCTCTTATTTCTTGAAACATCTTAAATATACTTATTTTACATTCTGTATGATAATTCTAACTCCTGTGTTACTTTCAGTTTTATTTCTGCTGGTTCTCCCTCATGGTGTCTTGTATCCTGTGTTTAGTGATTTTGGGCTGTGAGCTATTCCTGGAGCTTCATCTGTGGAAATCATTGAGGCCTGTGGTAAAAATGAGTTTCTCCAGAAAAGACTTGCGTTTGCTTCTGCCAGGCACTGAGGTACTACCAGTTAGCACCACTTTAAACGAAAGGTTGACTTGGGATTTTTGAACTACCCAGGTAGGGCAAAATCAGACTGAGAGCTGTTCTATACAAAGGTTTGAGGCAGGTAGTGTTGCTTACAGCACCCAAGGGGGTTTATTTCTAGGTCACTCTCACTTTGAAGTGTGGCCTTCTAGAGCCTCTTCTTGAACAAGCTTTGTCTTCTGTTCCCAGAGGCTACGGGGCCCCCAAACCAATATCTGGGTTCATCCAGTTCAGCAAATGCCTTCCAAGCAGAATGTGGCTCTGGCATGCTGCTCACCTCCCTGGGGGCCAGACTTCTCTTGGCTTGTGGCCTGTGTGCTCCCTATTTCCTGGCTAGCTCATGAATCCATGAAAGGATACTTTCTTTCCTCTTTTATGCAGTATTGATAGTCAGGTATGAGGTCGACCACATTGCCAGAAATGGAAATCCCATTTGTACTCACACCAGGCAGAGGGATCTTTTTAAAATATGAAGCCAATCATGTCTCTCCTCTGCTTAAGAAACACCAGTCATGACCGGGTGCGGTGGCTCACGCCTGTAATCCTAGCACTCTGGGAGGCCGAGGCGGGCGGATCGTTTGAGCTCAGGAGTTCGAGACCAGCCTCAGCAAGAGGGAGACCCATCTCTACTAAAAATAGAAAGAAATTAGCTGGAAAACTAAAAATATATAGAAAAAATTAGCCGGGCATGGTGGCACATGCCTGTAGTCCTAGCTAGTCGGGAGGCTGAGGCAGAAGGATTGCTTGAGCCCAGGAGTTTGAGGTCGGTGTGAGCTAGGCTGACGCCACAACACTCTAGCCTGGGCAACAGAGTGAGACTCCGTCTCAAAAAATAAACAACAACAACAAAAAAAACCACCACTCACCTCCCATTTTAATTAGAATAAACTCCAAACTGCCCCAACTCTCCCCTGATCACTGTACTCCAGCCACGGAGCAGTCTATATGGAAAGCTTGTGCCTACCTCAGGCCCTTTGCACTTGCTGGTCCTTTTGCTTGGGACACTCTTTCTCCAAAATCTTAAAATGATTATCTTTTTCTCATCCTTCCAGTCTCAAATTCTACATCACCTCCTTGGAGAGACTGTCCCTGACCTACTACCCCTGCTGCCCCCAATGTCCCTGTTTTTTTCACAGCATTTGTCACTGTCTGAACTCATCTTCTTTACTTATGTATTTGCTGCCTGTGTCCCCTAGTAGACGAAGCTCCGCAAGGGTGGGCACAACAGGGTCCCCACTGTTCGCTACTGCCTCCCAGGCCCGGAACAGCGTCCGGCACATTGCAGATTCTCAAGAAAGATCTGCTGAATGACTTCCTGCCTCAGGATGATCCCACAGCCGGATCCCACTGCCCTACATGCTTTCCCCACTTCCATGGCTAAATACTACTCCTCGCCCAGGTCTCACCCTGATGCCACTTCCTCTGGGAAGCCCTCCCTGATCTCCCAGCGAGGTCAGGCACCTCTATTAAACCCCCTTAGCACCTCCCGTACCCCAGAGCATAGTTTTAAGAAAGGAACTCTACATTTCATCCTGCAATTTTTCCATCACCGTTTCTCTCCCACTCTGGACCACGAACACCAGGAGGGCAATGACCACGCGCATCTCTGGGCAGGGCCATATCCCCAGCAATTGCATAGTCCCTGGCGCATAGTAGGTGTTCAATAAGTGTTGCTGAATGACTATATAAGTTCTGGAGGGCTGTCACCAACATAGCTTAAGGTTACTCTCTCCTAAAGCTCGGCGTAGCCACGCATCCCACTGGCTATAGGAAGAAGAAGCCTCACAGCAGCAAGTCTGCTTGGTCAGATGCGAAGAGACAGCGACTGAGGTCCCCAGCCTGGCATCAGCCCCAAATCCTGGCTGAGAGACCTTGGACACGTGACACAAACTATGCCTCAAACTTGGCCGGGCCTCACCTCCCACAACCTCCCTCCCTCTGCCCAAGGGTCCCCAGGGCCTTACCCAGCCACGAGGATGCGGGGGATGTCCGCAGCGAAGGCCTCGCCCATCTCACGGCTGCCCACGTTGGCGATGCAGTGCAGGGCCAGGCACATGAAGGTGGGGTTGCGGCTGGCCAGGTCATTCTTGATGGCATTGTTGATGAGCCGGATCAGCTCGGAGTTTGAGTTCACCAGCACAGAGATGAACAGGTAACCCTGGGTGGGCAGGGACGTGGATGGCTGGGAGCCTTGTGCCTAAGTGGCCCCAGACCCCAACCCTCAGGCCCTGGAGGCTGGACTTCCAGCCCCTCCTCCCTCAGACCCAGGGACCAAGCCCCCGCCCCTCTTCCCAGACTCACTATCTGCTTCTCTGTGTACTTATTGGAGCTAAGCAGGTTCACGGCCTCCATGTGCCCAAAGTCAATGTCATGGCCAAGCAGGAAGATGAAGAGCAGCTTGCACACATATTTTTTCTTACTGTACCCATCCAAGGCTTTGTCCCCTGAGGCCAGAGGAAGGAGGAAAAGGGAGCCAAAAATGAGGAAGGATTGCAGTACAAATCCCAGGAGCACCAGCGCCCAACTCCCTCCTCCCTCAGACCCAGGAGTCTGAGCCCCCAGCCTACCTTTGAACTTGGAGCGGATGTTTGCCAGTTCCTTGTTGATTCTCTTAATCTCCGCCTCCTTGCTCTTACCTGGGGAGAGGAGAAGGAGAAGAGAGGATAGGAGAAGGCAGGTCATGAGGAGTCTGGGGAGTTCCACCACCTGCCCTCACTTTCCTTGGAACGGCCCCACCCAGCTGGAAGGGCCAGGGGCCCAGGCTGGGAGCTTCAGACAAGGAAGAACCACAGCTCATTGACCGCCACAGCCCAGGGCAGCCATCCCTGACTTCCTCCCTCCCTCCTCTTCCCACTGTGCCCTGCCCTATGGGGCTCCTGGGGCCCCCTTGTTGGGCTCTCAGGGCTCTGGACGCCCTCCCTAAGGGCCCTGTCTCTGCCCCCACCACACACAGTAACGATATGACCAATGAATGAATGAAGAGCTCAGCTGCCTGCTGGCTGTCCCCAGGACCCCACCCCTGCCAGTGTCTCCTCCCCTAGTTCTCAGTCCCACGAAGGTCCCACTGTCCACTCAGCCACCAGGTCAGACCCATGTGTGCTGTCCTCGGTCCCTCCGTCCCCATGGCCATGGCCTTGTCCTCTCCTGCCTGGCTTGCTCCCCACTGTCTCCTGGCCACCCACCGCTCCCCAATTTGCCCACGGGGACATTCCCACATATCTGACAAGCCTGGCTTGTGGACTGACTCCACAAAGCCCCCAACCCTACAGGCCAGGTCCTGTGATTCCTCTGTGCACCCCCGTCTGAGCATGCTCTGACCGGATGGTGACCAGGTCCTGGCCGCCCTCTGCTTCCCATGTCCCCCTTGAGTCCCCGTTTCACTCGCCCCAGACTTCACCATCTTGCCCTTGTCAGTCTCCACTGTTCACTCAACGCCTCCAAACAGAACCTGCGTGTCCTCACCCCCACTCAAGCCATCGCCTCATCCTCTTGGCTCGACCTCGAAACGTGTCCCTGCACACCTACATCGTGACCACCACGCCCAGACCCCGTGCTCACTCACTTGCATCGGCGCAGCAGCCTCGTCTCCGGCCTCCCTCGTCTCCCACGTGGGGCTCTAGTCACACCAGCCGGGGTGACTCTACCCTATGTTGCACTAAGCCCTCTGGCCCTGCCACGGTTAACCTACCAGTGTCATCTCTCACCACCTTGCTGTGGCCCCAGGCCCCACTGGCCTGTGCTCCTTCCTGCTTCAAGGGCCTTTGCGTGTGCCATGCTCTCTGCCTGGGGCCACCACCTGTCATCTTCCCATCATTTGGGTCTCAGCTCCTGCCACCTCCTCCAGAGGCCTTTGCCTGACCACTTCTTTAAAGTTAGTCCCTTTGGCTCACGCCTGTAATCCTAGCACTCTAGGAGGCCGAGGCGGGTGGATTGCTTGAGGTCAGGAGTTCGAAACTAGCCTGAGCAAGAGCGAGACCCCGTCTCTACTATAAATAGAAAGAAATTCATTGGCCAATTAATATATATAGAAAAAATTAGCCGGGCATGGTGGCGCATGCCTGTAGTCCCAGCTACTCGGGAGGCTGAGGCAGGAGGATCACTTGAGCCCAGGAGTCTGAGGTTGCTGTGAGCTAGGCTGACGCCATGGCACTCACTCTAGCCTGGGCAACAAAGCGAGACTTTGTCTCAAAAAAAAAAAAAAAAAAATAAAGTTAGTCCCTTATTATTCTGCTTCTAGCATTAAAAAAAAAAAAAAAAAAAAAAAGTCCTCCTTAGTACATTTCACACCATATGTCTATTTCACTTATCTTCACTGTCTCACCTCAGCTCCCACTTCAGACTACGAGCATCAGGAGGGAGCTCCTAAAACAGCACCCAGCATACAGCAGGTGCTCTGTGACTGTCTGTTATCTAAAAGGCAGAGACCTGCTCTGACCCACGTGGGTGCCATCCACATCCCTCAGCACATGGCCTGGCCCCCAGGAGGCTCAAGTGTGCATTTGATGAATGAATGAATGAAAGAATGAATGGGCTGGTGCAGTGGGTGGCGCCTGTAATCCCAGCACTTTGAGAGACCAAGGTGGAAGGATCGATCACCTGAGGCCAGGAGATCAAGACCAGCCTGGGAAACATAGCAAGACCCCACCTATACAAAAACTAGAAAAATTGGCCGTGCGTGGTGGCTCATGCCTGTAATCCTAGCACTCTGGGGGCTGAGGCAGGCAGATCGAGACCACTCAGGAGTTCGAGACCATCCTGAGCAAGAGTGAGACCCCGTCTCTACTAAAAATAGAAAGAAATTAGCTGGACAACTAAAAATATATAGAAAAAATTAGCCAGGCATGGTGGTGTGCACCTATAGTCCCAGCTACTTGAGAGGCTGAGGCAGGAGGATTGCTTGAGCCCAGGAGTTGGAGGTTGCTGTGAGCTAGGCTGATGCCCCAGCACTCACTCTAGCCTGAGCAACAAAGTGAGATTCTGTCCCAACAAAAAAAAAGAAAAGAAAATAGTGTGTGGGGGAAAATGTAAAATATCTCTGTAAACATTGTAAAAAAAAATTTTTCTTTTTTTTGAGACAGAGTCTCACTCTGTTGCCTGGGTTAGAATGCCATGGCGTTAGCCTAGCTCACAGCAACCTCAAACTCTTGGGCTGAAGCAATCCTTCTGTCTCAGCCTCCCGAGTAGCTGGGACTATAGGCATGCGCCACCATGCCCGGCTAATTTTTTCTATATATATTTTTAGTTGGCCAATTAATTTATTTCTATTTATAGTAGAGATGGGGTCTCGCTCTTGCTCAGGCTGGTTTCGAACTCCTGACCTTGAGCAATCCTCCCGCCTTGGCCTTGGAATGCTAGGATTACAGGCGAGAGCCACCACGCCTGGCCAACATTATAAAATTTTGATTGCATGTTAAAATGATAATATTTGAGGTGTATTGGGTTATAGAATATTACTAAATATTATAAAAAATAACGTTGGCCATTTCTTTCTACTTAAAAAAAATGTGTCTGCTAGAGAAGTTGAAGTGACACACGGGGCTCACACTTCATTTCTAACGGGCAGCGCTACTCTGGGGCCCCCGCTGGGCTGCCACACTGCCTGTGCTGCCTCTGTCTCCCAGACCAGACCCGGAGCCCCTGGAGGGTAGGGCTGGGGTCTGCCACTTCTCTGGGTAGCAACTCCATGTTCCCAGGGCTTACTGAGTGCCAGAGCTCCGTGACAGCAAGGCAACATGAACAAATGGCGTTAAGCAGTGGAGTGAGGTAGAGGGCCTAGGGACAAGGGTGGGACGTCTCTGACAACTACTTTAGCAAGGAGTTGTATCTGGCCTATGTCCCTCAGAGGCCATCTGATCCTTCATTTATTAATTACACCTCTCCTGAGGCCCCGTGGGTCAGGCCTGAGCAGGACGCTGCTGCTGGGGGCATTCGCCACTTCTGATCTGCCTCCAGGGAGCTCCTGGCCTGGAGTGGGGGCGGAAGGGGTCCTGTCAGTCACTCCTGAACAAGAGGTACAGGGATGGAGGTTGCCCTGGTACTGCCTGGGGCCCTGGTGGAGGCTGCCAGGGGAGGGGACATCTGAGGAAGGCCTGGAAAGATGAGGAGGTTTGGAGAAGCTCAGCAATGAGGGACAGCCAGAACTGAGCCACTGGGTGAGGACTGCATGTGAGAGGGTGGCCCCAGGGGTCTGGATAGTGCCTCCCTCTGGGGGCAGTGCTGGGTGGGTGCCCAGGTCCCTAAGAGCTAGCGTACATGCTCTGTTCTCTTCCTCACCTGAGCGTGACCATACAACTGCTTCGAATGCATGCCTGAAAATGATTCTGTAGGGAGCAGAAAAAACTCAGCACCATCTTTTGTAACTGAACTGGATGTCATACAGTAGCTGCCTAAACTTTGTCAAGAGTAGACAGAAATTTGAATAGCAATTAAATTTCCGAGGCTAAAGCCCTCTTTGCCTTTGTTTTACCCTCTCTGAAAAGCTCCAGGAAGCAGGCAAAACCTCCCAGCGATGCTGGATGACTGAGCAGTGGTTACCCTTGGGGAGGGCTGAGGCCTGGGAGGGGCCTGAGGTGGGTGCTGGGGAGCTGGGAATGTCCTTTCTGGAGCCGGTTATGTGTCTGGGTTCAGCTGGAGCAAATTCATCACACTGGACACTTACGACCTGTGGGTTTTATAGACATGCTATTCACATGTATATGTGTACACATGCATTAATATTTACATATAAATTTATACATATTCATATATTTGTATAGTGAAGTATATCAATTACACAGAAGACAGCATCAAACAGATATGGACAATATAAAGGTGTTTAAAGAATATAGGCCAGGCCTGGTGGCTCACGCCTGTAATCCTAGCACTCTGGGAGGCCGAGGCGGGTGGGTGGCTCGAGGTCAGGAGTTCGAAACCAGCCTGAGCTAGACCCCATCTCTACCAAAAATAGAAAGAAATTAATCGACCAACTAAAAATATATATAGAAAAAAATTAGCCGGGCATGGTGGCACATGCCTGTAGTCCCAGCTACTTGGGAGGCTGAGGCAGGAGGATCGCTTGAGCCCAGGAGATTGAGGTTGCTGTGAGCTAGGCTGACGCCACGACACTCACCCTAGACTGAGCCACAAAGTGAGACTCTGTCTCAAAAAAAAAAAATAAAAATAAAAAAGATAAAGAATATATATAATACTTGTGTACATATTTTTTAAGCATTCTTTCATTTAAAAAATATTTAAATTTAAAGAATACATGTATATACATATATATACACACACACACACACACATACATACATACATATATATATATATATTTTTTTTTTGAAACAGAGTCTCACTCTGTTGCCCAGGCTAGAGTGCTGTGGCATTAGTCTAGCTCACAGCAATCTCAAACTCCTGGGCTCAAGCAATCCTCCTGCCTCCCGAGTAGCTGGGACTACAAGCATGCGCCACCATGCCCGGCTAATTTTTTCTATATATTTTTAGTTGGCCAATTAATTTCTTTCTATTTATAGTAGAGACAGGATCTTGCTCTTGCTCAGGCTGGTCTCGAACTCCTGAGCTCAAACGATCCGCCCGCCTCAGCCTCCCAGAGTGCTAGGATTACAGGCGTGAGCCACCTGGCCCGGCCCATATACATATTCTTTAAATAGAATCCTGCCCCGATACAACCTTTCAGTCAACAGACCACACACATGGCAGTGGTCTGATTATAACAGCGTATTTTTACTGTCCCTTTTCTGATTCCATGTTTAGATACACAAATCCTTCCCCTTGGTATCACAACTGCCTACAGTATTCAGTACAGTAACATGCCACACAGGTTTGCAGCCTAGGAGCAATGAGCAACAGACTATTGCCTCTATTAGACTACTGCCTACTAGCAATAGACCATGTAGCCTAGGTATATAGTAGTCCCTGCCACCTAGGTTTGTATATTCTGCGATGCTCACACAAAGATGAAATCACCTGACACATTTCTAAGACATCCCAGTCATGAAGCGACACTTTTCTCAGAATGTAGCCCTGTTGTTAAGCAACACATGATCGTATTCTTTAAACTGTACTTAGATTCAAATATGTATACAAGGCCGGCGCACTGGCTCACGCCTGTAATCCCAGCACTCTGGGAGGCCGAGGTGGGCGGATTGCTCAAGGTCAGGAGTTCAAAACCAGCCTGAGCAAGAGCGAGACCCCGTCTCTACTATAAATAGAAATAAATTAATTGGCCAACTAATATATAGAGAAAAAATTAGCCGGGCATGGTGGCGCATGCCTGTAGTCCCAGCTACTCGGGAGGCTGAGGCAGCAGGATTGCCTGAGCCCAGGAGTTTGAGGTTGCTGTGAGCTAGGCTGACGCCACGGCACTCACTCTAGCCTGGGCAACAAAGCAAGACTCTGTCTCAAAAAAAAAAAAAAAAAATTAATTAGTTAAATTTAAAAAAAAGGATTCAGGCCAGGTGTGGTGGCTCATGCTTGCAATCCCAGCTACTGAGGAGCCCAAGGTGGGAGGACTGCTTGAGGCCATGAGTTCAAAACCAGCCTGGGCAACACAGTGAGATCCCACCCCCACTCCCACCCCCACTGCCTACCATCCAAGAAAAGAAAGAAAGAAAAGATAGAAAAATTCAGAGAGAGAACGAAAGCACTAGGTCTCCAAAAGCAAAGTGCTATGGCCTGGGAGGGACGGCATCTGGCAGAAGCACAGATCTGCAAAGACCTCAAGGCAAGGAAGAGCCCAGGCATCCAGGGACAGGGCATGGGCGCTGCTGAGGGTAACGCATGGGAGAAAGGGCAGAAGGCAGCTGTGACAGCCTGGACTAAGGGAAAGGACAACTATCCAGCACTCAGGGCAAGCCAGCAAGGGGGAGTGAACTCACTGTCACAGGAGGCATGCAAGCATATGAGGGAGCTTTAAAGGGATTCTCTGGTTCACAAAGGGATTTCCTGGGCCAGGCTCGGGGATGAGTCACATCTGCCCTGCTCTTGGGGAGGCCTTGGCCTGGAGAGGAGGCAGACAGGGACAATGGTGGGCATTTTGAAAGAGGCAAATACAGTGGGGGCTGGGAGGCTTCAGACTGGGAAGGAAGGCTTCCCAGTAGGCAGCTCCTGGGATCTGAGGATCAAAAGATGAGGCTGAGATGGACCAGGCAGAAACAAGGTGTGTTCTCGGAAGGAGGCCCAGCATGTGCAAAGGCCTGGAGGTATGAGGCAGTCAGGAAGCTTAAAGAGTTCAAGGTGATAAAAGAGAGTCTACAGCAGGTGGGGCCAAACCACTCCTGGGTTTTCTAAGGGTGCTGGGGAGTCATGGGAGGGAGCAGGTCCCTCTTCTGCCTGTGGCTGTCACTGTCCTTGTGGGTGGGAAGGAGGCCAACATCTTGCTACAGGTCAGAGGAGGGCAAGGCCAAGGCAAATGCTGCGGGCCCCAGGGATCTGCCCGACCTTGGGCCTTCTGGCTGGGGGAGATAAAGCCCTCCCTAAGCACCCAGGCATCAGGGCGAGTCTGCTGCTACCACCCACTGAAAGCATCCGGACAAACCTGGGCCCTGCCCTGGAGGAACTAGTATGTTTCATGGAGGTAACACAAGTCCAGCACAGCACCTCACTGCAAAACCTTCCAGAATCTGGACATCCCATATACTAGGTGGGTGGCTTTCTGTGCTTCCTGCACAAGCCCCAACAGCCCTGAGTCCTCAGAAAGGGCTCCAGGAGGCAGTGTCTATTGATCCTGGGCCACTCTAAAGCTAAGGACATTTTAGTCCTGCAATGTCCAAAATGAGAGCCATCAGCCACATGTGGTCACTGGGCACTTGAAACGTGGCTGGTGTCTCCAAAAGCCTGAATCTCTCATTTTATTTCATTGTAATACATTTAAAGTTAGTAAATTTAAACAACTGATCCTCAATTCAGTGACTGAAAAAGTCTATTTGAAACTTGGGTACTTTGCGAATCTATTTTTTTTTAACCACATGAAATATTTTCTTTTTTTAGAGATGGGGTCTCACTATATTGCTCAGACCAGACTCGAACTCCTGGGCCAAACTGATCTTTCCACCTCAGCCTCTCAAGCAGCCACAGTGCCCAGCCAAATTTTATGAAATCTTAATACAGAGCAAATGATTCTCATGAGACTATAGCCCCCAAACTGAGATATACTCTGAGTATAAAAAACACAAGGGATTTCCAAGACGTAGTATGAAAAGGGAATGTAAACCATCATAAATAAATTTTAAAATATTGGTTACACGTTGAAATAATATTTTAGACATATTGGGGTAAATAACATACATTAAAATCAATTTCACTGGTTGTTTTGCTTTTTTAATGTGGCAAGAAGATTTAAACTTATATATGTGGCTTGTAGAAAGCCCTGGGTTAGACGCTGCTCTTATTATTAATGTTATCACTGTCCCTGAGTGATGAAATATATTCTCCTTAAATAACAAAGTCAAACCCTATCATTTCCCTGCTAAGCCAGGCCAAAAATGCAAGCCACTGAGACCCTGAGTTGCCCCTGACATATTAAGGGTACACGTGCAGACTTGCCAAGTGTCACCTCCCAGACCAGAACACCAATGCCCCGAGGACAGAGATGTATAGCTCCTTCAGTGCTGGCTGTGTCCCCAGGGTCCAAAGTAGCCTGGCACAGGGAGGTGCTGAATGAAGATTTGTGGATCAAGGCCACAAGAAAACACCCAGTTGGAAGCGGGGATGCTGGGGCTCAGGCCTGGGGTGGGTGCAGGGGCTTCCCGATGGTGCACCAACGTTGCAGAGCCACCAAAGTGGAACGTGGTGGGCCTTCTGTGCTCTCCACAGTGGCCAGAAGGGTCCTGGGAAAACGTGACTCAGGTCCCCCCTTCTCTTTTCTGCTCCAAACCCTTCCATGGCTCCCAGTTGGCTCCAAGTAAAAGTAAAATCCTCACTGTGGTCCGCAAGGACCTGCACTGTTTGCCCTCCTCCCTCTCTGACTGAATCTCCTGTCCTCTCCTCCTGTGGCAATGACCATGGCGGCCAACTCTTCCTTCTTTTTCTCCTCCTCCTCCTCGAAGTTCCTGCTACCCTCCAAGCACAAGCCTGCCTCAGTGCCTTTGCACAGGCTGTTCCCTCTGCCTGGACCATCCTCCTCCTAATGTATGCATGCCCAATTCACCCCCCAAATTCTATTCTTTGCTCCAATGTCACCCTTCAGCACGAGCCTCCCATATAGGAGCACTGTCCTGTCCCCATCCCCACAACTCTCCTTTGCTTGATCTTCCTCCCAACGCCTCCTACCACCTGTCTGGACACCTGATATAGTCACTTGTGTATTGGTCCCTCTGCCCCCTAGAATGTGAGCACATAACGCGGGGACTTTTGTTCACTGCTGTGGCACCATCACCTAGCACAGTGCCTGGCACTCAGCTGGAGCTCAATAAAGACTGGTTCTATCATCCTCCATCCATCCATCATCCATCCATTCAATTAGCAAACATCTCCTGAGGCCTCCCCTGGGGCAGGACCTGCAGAGGGTAGAGCTGGGGACCCAGGGAGGGGTGAGACCCAGGGCCTGAGCTCTATGGGTTGGGGGAGATGTCAACAACACAAGGGGTCCCCATTTCCCCTGCTGGGATGTGCCCCAACAGAAGAGCTCAGGGCGCTGTGGCAGCCAGCACCCCAATCCCATTCCCTCACTCAGCGGACTCTTCCAAGGCCTTTTGGAGCCAGACTCTGCCCGGACTGGAGCCGGGGCCCTAGACAGGAGGCAGCCCAAGCTCTGGCCCTAAGTAGCTTCCAGTCGCATACATGACTTTGGATGGATTCTTGCTCCAGGCAGAAGGACAGGACCACACCCTCAGGCTGGGCCCAGCCTCAGCCTCCCCCCTTCTTATCTGCAGAACTTGCCCTGCCTTGTCCTCCTCCTCAAAGCCTGCCTTTCACCTCCTTCTAGAGTCTAGAGTCTAGAATCTAGACCCTTCCCGGAGCCCCACTATGCCCTTCAGATCGTCCCGCAGGACAGCCCCTCACTCGCCCCCTGTTCCTCTCTAGCCCTGCCCCACCCATGCACATCCCTCACCCCTTTCCTTCCCTCACTCCTGCTTGAAACCCTCCCCAGTGCTCTCAGGACGGACACGAACCGGGCCTCCGCCCAACTCCCCAGTGTCAGATCCCATCCTTCTCTGCCATACAGCGTGGCCTTTCTGCAGAGCCTCACCCAGGCCTCAGGACCTTTGCACCTGCCATCCCTCTGCCTCCGCAGCTCTTCTCCACTCCCCTGGCCTGGCTAACTCCGCCGTGTCCTGCCTGCACAGCTCTGAGGGTCTCTCTTGAGGCAAAGCCAGGCCTGAGCCCCCTGACCAGAGAGAGCCCCCATTCCCTCAACACCGTGGTCCCCCTCCTCACTGGGCTTAGACAGCGGCAAAATGTTTCCATCTTTTCAAAAATTTGAGATACAATTCATATACCATCAAATGCACCTGTACAGTGTACAATTCAGTGGTCTTTAGTACATTCACAATGCTGTGCAACCATTGCCACTATCTGATTCCAGAACATTTTCATCACCCCAAAAAGAAGCCCTGTACTCATTAGCAGTCACTTCCATTCCATACCCCCTGCGACCCTAGGCAACCACTAATCTGCTTTCTGTCTCTATGGATTTGCCTGTTCTGACATTCCAGCTAAATGGAATCATACGGTACGTAGCCTCTTGTATTTGGCTTCTCTCACTCCATATCATGTTTTCAAGGTTCATGTATGTTGTAGCATGTGTCATGCTTTACTTATTTTTACGGCCCAGTAATATTCCATTGTGTGGACAGACCACATTTTGTTTACTTACCAGCTGATGGACACATGGGTTGTTTCGACTTTTTTTGCTATCACAAACAATGCTGCCATGAACGCCCATGTACAAGTGTTTTCGAGAAGGACCTGTGCAATTTGTACGTGGCACCTTCTCCCCAACAGGGGCTAGGAGCTGCATGGGGCATGGACGAGTCTGTCCTGTTTGTCACTGCGTCCCTAACGCCCATCACAAGGCTTGAGACAGACCAGCCATTCAATACACACTTGCTGAGAAACGGACAAGAGGAAGCCCTGATTTTCCAAGCCTGATTACTGTGGCTGAGCCAGTCTAAGTCTCCCCTCTGGGGTCCTGCAGTGACACTTGCCTGTTTTCTCTTTCCTTCCTCAACCCCCATCATCAAATCCTTTGCTAATCCTGCCAGCTTTTCCTTCAACATTTATCCCAAACCCACTTCTCCCCAGTCCCTTCTGACCCCAGTCAAGCCAACACCATCTCTCACCTGGAGGCCTGCAACACCGTCCTAATTTGATTCCCTGCTTCCAGCTCTACCTCTTAGAGTCTGTTCTCACAGCAGCCAGAGGAATTATTTTAAAACATCAATCGGCCACATCCCTCCTCTGCTCAGACAAAGGCCAAAGTGATCACCATGGCCCACAAAACCCTTCCCAATCCTACCCCCTCTCTGCCCTCATCTCCTGCCCTCTCTCCCTCTCACTCACTCCGCTCCAGCCACCCCGATCTCCTCTTATTTGAACACACATCGAACATGCCGCAACCTCAGGACCTTTGACTGCACCAACCCTCTGCCTGGACCCCTTTCCCCCCAAATCCACAGGGCTCGCTCTGCTCAGATGTCACCTCTCAACAAGGCCTTCACTGAGCACCTTCTCAATCCTGGTCCCTCTCCCCCTCCTTTCCTTCCTTCCTTCCTTTCCTTCACAGCACCAGTCATCACCTGACATTGTATCATTAATGTGTTTTCTGTGTTTTATTTTCTCCCTGGGGGCATAAAAGCTCCCCAGAACAGGGATTCTTGTATAACATTGCAGTCCCAGCACCTAGAACACCATGATCAAAAAGTATATGTCAGGCCGGGTGTGGTGGCTCACGTCTGTAATCCTAGCACTCTGGGAGGCCAAGGCGGATGGATCACTCAAGGTCAGGAGTTCAAAACCAGCCTGAGTAAGAGTGAGACCCCATCTCTACTAAAAATAGAAAGAAATTAATTGACCAACTAAAAATATATATACAAAAAAAAAAAAAATTAGCCAAGCATAGTGGTGCATGCTTGTAGTCCCAGCTACTCGGGAGGCTGAGGCAGGAGGATCACTTGAGCCCAGGAGTTTGAGGTTGCTATGAGCTAAGCTGACACCAAGGCACTCTAGCCCGGGCAACAGAGTAAGACTCTGTCTAAAAAAAAAAATATATCTCTCTATATATGTCAAATATGTCAAGTGAATGAGTGAATGAATGCACTTTCAGGGACAAGATGCTGTCATTAATGGAGTCTGCAGACAAGAAAACTCAGCCTCAAAGAGGGTAAAAGACTTGCTGAGGGCCGGGCGTGGTGGCTCACGCCTGTAATCCTAGCACTTTGGGAGGCCGAGGCGGGGCGGATTGCTCAAGGTCAGGAGTTCGAAACCAGCCTGAAGGAGACCCCGTCTCTACCAAAAATAGAAATAAATTAATTGACCAACTAAAAATATATATACAAAAAATTAGCCGGGCATGGTGGCGCATGCCTGTAGTCCCAGCTACTCGGGAGGCTGAGGCAGTAGGATCGCTGAGCCCCGGAGATTGAGGTTGCTGTGAGCCAGGCTGATGCCACGGCACTCACTCTAGCCTGGGCAACAAAGTGAGACTCTGTCTCAAAAAAAAAAAAAAAAAAAAGACTTGCTGAGGGTCATGTGGCTGTAGGGAGCAGAGGCAACACACATCTGCTCTGAGCAGCAGGTCCCCACCTAGGCCACAGCCCCTCTTACTGCTGCTCCTTGTCATAACAACCGTATCATCTCTCTTTCAACTGACACCCAACAGTTTTCTTTTTTTTTTTTTTTTTTTTTTTTTTTTTTTTAGAGGGCAACTTTCAGGCTGATACAGTTTTCACTTGTCTTTTTCATTGAGCACCTACTACATGCCAGATAGTTCCAAAACTACTCTATTTTAAAATAATCACTGGGCACTTAACTGCTCTGCAGATCCAGCCAAATAACAGTAGCCAAGATCCATCTAGTGCCTGGAACATGTGAAAGGCCTCACTCACGTGCACAAGCACAACCACCTCCTCAGGAAGGCGCCATCAGCGGTCTCTTTGACAGATGAGGAAACTGAGGGGTGAAGTCCCTCATTCAAGGTCACACAGCTAGGGAGTGACAACACTCAAACTCAAACCCAGGCCTGGCTGACCCCAAAGCCCATGCAGATACAGCCTCGGATGACTCTTAGCAGTTCCAAACACCAACAGCCAATCCTAGAAGTTGAGAACTGACTTGCCACCAGGCCTCCCATCGTCACAACAACACTTCCTAGCAGGGATCACTGTCCCCATATTGATGTGGTCAGATAGGGAGGGGCTCAGACCCAGGCCTGTTCTGCTCTCTGACCCCTGACCCCTGACCTCTCTCTGGGACCAGGTTTCTCTACCTCCCAGCCTTCCAGATTGCCACCCCTAGAACCCTCCAGGCCCCCTGACTCCTTCCTTGAGGTCTTGGGTCTCCCTCTTCTGACACAGCCCCAAGCCCCCACTCTATAACGTCCTCCTTTCCAGGTCCCCATTCCCTGTCTCAGGTCCTTTCAAGACTCTACACCTGCAGCCTGTCCTTCTGTGCTCATTAGGTCCCTCCTTTTCCCTCAGTAGCCTCTCTAGCCCGCACCCCCAATGCCTCCCATGTCTTCTAAGCAATCCCTCATCCTGAGGCCCCTCCATTCTTCACCAAGGTCCCCCTGTAGTGCCCTTCCTTCCCATCTTTCCTCCCCAAACCCCTGGACTTTTAACCACTCCTAGGCCTCCTCTATGCCACTAGTCATGCACCTCAGTGACCTAGCTAGCCCCTTCCCCTCTAAGACACCCCCTCTCCGGGCCCTCAAGCCCTGCCCCGTGAGGCTCCCTATGTTCCACATCCTTCCGGTTCCCTCTGGCCTCCTCCCATTCCATCGCTCCACAGGGTACCCCCCCATGCACCTCCTCCTCTTTCTGTCTACAGCAGGGATTCCTCTAACCCTACAGTTCGTACGATCCCCCAGTCTTTTCTATCTTTCCCAGGGGACACCTCTATGTTCCCACTCCTGGGACCTCACTATCCTTCTTCCTTTTCAGACCAGACCCTCCCGGACCCCTCTAGCTACTCCGTGTCGTCACCTCAAGAGGCACTCTATGACACCCCAAGCCCTGCATTCCTCCCACCCTAAAGTTCCCCCTGG
Organism: Microcebus murinus; assembly: GCF_040939455.1. NCBI lineage: Eukaryota > Metazoa > Chordata > Mammalia > Primates > Cheirogaleidae > Microcebus > Microcebus murinus. The sequence goes on along the minus strand of NC_134119.1, from coordinate 68,131,791 downwards.
GGCCCATCTAACCTTTCTGTCTGCGACCGCAAAGATTTTCTATCCCCTGGGTCCCTTCGTGACCCCCAAACCCCTCAATTCCATGATATCCCCCTCCCCCGCGTCTCCAGTGTCCCCCGGCCGCGCGCTCACAGTTCCGGATGTCGGAGATGAACACCGCGAGCCCCCGCATCCCATCGCCCTTGGACACGGCCGGCATGATGGCGGTGGTGTCGGCTCCAGGCCTGGCCGGACTGGGCACAGCGCAGCGGGGGCTGGCAGGCGGGGACCGAGCGGAAAGGACCCCAGGCAGCGCCAAGGAGCCGAGCCGGCCGAGGGGGAGGGCTGGCGGGCGGGCGGGCGGGCTGGCAGGCCGTGGCACCGCCCCCAAGTCCCTCCCCTACGCGCCGCCGTCCGGAGTCTCAGCCGTCTATTGGTTCTGGCTACTGCTTCTCAGACGCGGGCTTAACTCCCTACTTCCTCTCTCATTGGCCGCCAGGCAAAGGCACAACACTGCGATTGGTCCAGGGCTCCGCTATTTCCGTTCGGGAGTGGGGGAGGAGGCGTTGCTCGAGAGACAGGAGGAGTTCGATTTCGTAGCATGGAACCGCCCCCTCCGCGCGCCCAGCTCCAACACTGATTGGATCTAGCCCCTTTCCGAGAAGGGAGGGTGGGCCGTGAAGGGAGGCGGGGGAAAGGACTTGAGGAGGCGGGACTTAGATTGACTGGGACCAATAGGAGGGTAGATTGCCCCCACAGGCGCCGCGGATTCGCGGGTCTGTCCTACTTCCGCCCTCGATTGGGCAGTTGTGGGGGCGGGCAAAGGGCGAAGATCCATAGGGAAGGAGAGAGGAGAAGGTGTCACTCCGCTGGGCTGGGATAGGTGGAGCGACGCCTGCAATTCCCTGCTGCAGAGCAGTGGCTAGGCGGGGCAATGGAGCGTGAGTTGTTCACTGCGCAAGCGTCAGTGTGTTCCCTTTCTCCCTCCACTCCCTCACCCCCTACTGCTACGATCCTCTTCCAGGAAGCTTTCCCTTATCCCGCCCTGTCGCTCTGACCCCAGTATGTCCAGACTTGACTTGTCAGGAGACCCTAGAATCCCAGAGTGAAGGAACCGTAATTCAAGGCTAGTCCCATTAAGCAGAGGTTAAAACTTGGGTCCAGAGAGGTTGAATGACTCGTCTACGGTCACACAGCTTGGAAGTGGAAAAATAAGAATTTAAACTAAATTATGGCTTTTAACCATTTTTCAATATACGTTGACTTTTCTTTTCCTCCTCCAACCACAATGCCTGGGGCAACCTCCATTGTAGCAGATATCGAATCAAAATTGATTATCGTCTCCATCAAACTTGGAGCTCCTCCCAGGCAAGAATGGGACCTGGTATTGAAGAGCTGACAACACTTTTTAGAGGAAGGAATGGGTGTATCTGGTTTGGCCCGGCCCCCACTGCCTCCCCCGCTCCCTAGAGACTCTTTGGTAAACTGGCTTTGAGAAATTTGGGGCAAAGGGAACTGGAAGAGTCCATTTCTGTCACAAAAATCCCACCCCACTGTCTCTTTCTAATCTCAGAAACCAAGTATTCCTGGAATGAGCCTTGAGGGTGAGTTCTGGATCCTGGGAACATCCACTCAGAACCCTGGGGGGACAGGGGCGAGGTTGAGAAGAGCCCACCTTCCAGGTTCAATGGATTCATCCATTTGGGTTTCCAGGAATGGGGCTTGGGGATTCTAAGAGGACGGATATCGCTCAGCAGTTTTAGTGACAGGAGGAGTCCATTTCTAATATGGGAGTGGGGGCTGTCTGCCACTGAAGAGCCACAGGGCACCCCCATTCAAAACAAAACTTTATTAGTACCAGGACTTGAAGAAGTCTTTTTTATGGAAAGACACATTACACATTCCAAGGATTGGAGGAATCCATTCGTGACTTGGTAGGAAGCACTTGGTCCCTGAGTAAAATGCTATTAAATAGGCCGGGCCAGGTGGCTCACGCCTATAATCCTAGCACTCTGGGAGGCCGAGGCGGGCAGATTGCTCAAGGTCAGGAGTTCAAAACCAGCCTGAGCAAGAGTGAGACCCCGACTCTACTATAAATAGAAAGAAATTTATTGGCCAACTAATATATATAGAAAAAAATAGCGGGGCATGGTGGCGCATGCCTGCAGTCCCAGCTACTCAGGAGGCTGAAGCAAAAGGATTGCTTGAGCCCAGGAGTTTGAGGTTGCTGTGAGCTAGGCTGACACCATGGCACTCACTCTAGCCTGGGCAACAAAGCGAGACTCTGTCTCAAAAAAAAAAAAAAAAAAAAAAAATATATATATATATATATATATATAATGGGAGGGGGAGGAGGGGAGGGAGCTATTCACACCTAATTGGTGCAGTGCGCACCTTCTGGGTGATAGACATGCTTGAATCACTGACTGGAGTGGGGTGAAGGCAATATACATACCTAAACATTTGTACTCCTGTAATAAGCTGAAATGAAAAAAATTTTTTCAAATATATACTATTAAATAGTAGTGGGGTTTGAAATTGTCCCTTTTTTGAGGGATGTGAAGAGAGACATTGAGGGTCTCAAGAAAAGGAAATGTCTGTCCCTAAATAAGGGGGAAAGGCCACCATTTTCCCTGCCCCAACCTTCCATCTCCCCTCTCACCCCTCACCTTCCACCCTGAGCCCTGAGCCCAGCTGGGAACAGGTGGAGTTAACTCTGGGTTGGTGTAGAGGAAGGATGTCCTGATTCTAGGTCTGGTCAAGAGTAGGTGGGAGAACTCAGTCCTCCCCACAACCCCACGGAGCCCATGAATTAGCCAAAAGTTAATTCTGAAGACTGGGCCTAGACAGCATAAAACTAGGCTGGGTGCAGTGGCTCACACCTGTAATCCTAGCTCTCTGGGAGGCCGAAGCGGGTGGATTGCTCAAGGTCAGGAGTTCAAAACCAGCCTGAGCAAGAGCAAGACCCTGTCTCTACCATAAATAGAAAGAAATTAATTGGCCAACTGATATATATAGAAAAAATTAGCCAGGCATGGTGGTGCATGCCTGTAGTCCCAGCTACTCGGGAGACTGAGGCAGCAGGATTGCTTGAGCCCAGGAGTTTGAGGTTGCTGTGAGCTAGGCTGATGCCATGGCACTCACTCTAGCCTGGGCAACAAAGCGAGACTCTGTCTCAAAAAAGAAAAAAAGACAGGGTCTCACTCTTACCCAGGCTGGAGTGCAGTGGTATGATCACAGCTCACGGTAACCTTGAATTCCTGGGTTCAAGTCATCCTCCTGGCTCAGCCTCCTGAGTAGCTGGGACTACAGGCATGTGCCACCACACTCAGCTAAATTTTTAATTTCTTGTAGAGACAGGGTCTCAGTATGTTGTTCAGGCTGGCCTCAAACTCCTGGCCTCAAGCCGTCTTCTCACCTCCCGAAGTACAGGGATTACAAACCTGAGCCACCAAGCCTGCCTCCCACTGCATTATTTGAAAGCAAGCCCCTCCCATCATACTATTTCATCCCAACACCCAGTTATTATGGAAGTTTCTGGTTATTCATAAAGTCAAAACAACTGTATGTCCCATTTTGATCCTGCCATTAATATTTGCTCTACTTGCATTGTGAAGTATCTGTCCCTCTGGCCGTCCCTCTCTTGTCTCATAGATTGTCTTGTGATTTTCATGCATTCACAGTAAGCTGAAGATATCAGTATACTTTGCCCCTGTTATGGACTGAATCGTGTCTCCCAAAAAGATGTAGGCTGGGCACGGTGGCTCAGGCCTGCAATCCCAGCATTCTGGGAGGCCGAGGCAGGAGGATTGCTTGAGCTCAGGACTTTGAGGTTGAAGTGAGCTGTGATGACGCCACTGCACTCTAGCTAGGGTGACAGAACAAGATTCTGTCTCAAAAAAAAAAAAAAAAAAAACAAGGCCAGATGTGGTGTTTTACGCCTGTAATCCTAGCACTCTGGGAGGCTGAGGTGGGCGGATTGCTTGAGGTCAGGAGTTTGAAACCAGCCCGAGCAAGAGCGAGACTCCGTCTCTACTATAAATAGAAAGAAAATTAATTGGCCAACTAATACATATAGAAATAATTAGCCGGGCATGGTAGTTCATGCCTGTAGTCCCAGCTACTTGGGAGGCTGAGGCAGCAGGATTGCTTGAGCCCAGGAGTTTGAGGTTGCTGTGAGCTAGGCTGACGCCACGGCACTCACTCTAGCCTGGACAACATAATGAGACTCTGTCTCAAAAAAAAAAAAAAAAGTTAAAAAAAAAAAATGTTGAAGTCCTAACCCCCAGTACCTGTGGATGTGACCTTATTTGGAAATAATGTCTTTGCAGATGGTCACATTCAGATGAGGTCATTTGGATGGGTCTTAATCCAATATAACTAGTTTCCTTAAAAAGGGGGGCAATTTGGTGGGAATGAGAGTTGGGAGGACAGAAGGGGGAATTAAAACAGGGGGAGATTTGGACACGAAGACAGATGCAGGCAGAGAGAAGACAATGTGAAGGCACAGGGAGAAGACAGCCATCTACAAGCCGAGGAAGGAAGCTCAGAGGCCACCAGAAGCCATAGCAAAGGGGCGAGGCCTGGAACATTCTCCCTCACAGCCCTCAGAAGGAACCAGCCCTGCCGACACCTTGATCTTGCACTTCCAGCCTCTGGGACTGTGACACGATCTATTTCTATCGTTCAAGCCACCCTGTCTGTCGTACTTGCTGTGGCAGCCCCAGCAAACTAATAACAGCCTGAGATACTTCAACATCACATCATTAACTACAGCTCAGTGTTTGTTTAGATTCTTTTTTATTTTTTATTTATTTATTTTTTTGAGACAGAGTCTCACCGTGTTGCTGAGGCTAGAGTGCCGTGGCATCAGCCTAGCTCACAGCAACTTCCAACTCCTGGGCTCAAGCAATCCTCCTGCCTCAGCCTCCGAGTAGCTGGGACTACAGGCATGCGCCACCATGCCCGGCTAATTTTTTCTATATATCTATATATTTTTTAGTTGGCCAATTAATTTCTTTGTATTTGTAGTAGTGACGGGGTCTCGCTCTTGCTCAGGCTGATTCTGAACTCCTGACCTTGAGCGATCTGCCCACGTAGGCTCCCAGAGTGCTAGGATTACAGACATGAGCCACTGAGCCCGGCCTTGATTCTTTTTTAATAGGCAAGAGGTGGCCAGGTGGTTCACACCTGTAATGCTAGCACTCTGGGAGGCCGAGGCGGGCAGATCACTAGAGGTCAGGAGTTCGAAACCAGCCTGAGCAAGAGTGAGACCCTGTCTCTACTATAAATAGAAAGAAATTAATTGGCCAACTAATATATATAGAAAAAATTAGCTGGGCATGCTGGCACATGCCTGTAGTCCCAGCTACTCAGGAGACTGAGGCAGCAGGATTGCTTGAGCCCAGGAGTTTGAGGTTGCTGTGAGCTAGGCTGACACCATGGCACTCACTCTAGCCTGGGCAACAAAGCGAGGCTCTGTCTCAAAATAAAAAAAATAAAATAGGCAAGGAGTGAAAGGCTTCAAATCACAAGTGCACAAATCGATGAGTTTTGACAAATGCCATCATCTGATTTTGATTCCCTTTATATCACTTACCAACCTCTGCTGTTTTCTTGTTTGCCTGTCTATTGCCTCCCCTCCCCCAATGCCCCAGAATGTACAATCCTCCAAGGAAGGGCCTGGGCCTCAATCCCCACGCCCCCAGGCAAGTGCCAAGTGCAGGGCGTGGCATGACGCATCAAATATGAGTATATGGGGCTGGGTGACCCCCCATGGCAGCTCTGAAGAGGAGGGGTGTGTCGCTGTGGAACCAGAATCCTGAGCAGGAAGAGTCCACTGGGCCCCCTGGGGGGACCACCCACCCCTACCCCCTGCTCACTGGGGCCCAGTGGTTGGGTCCTTTGTGAGGCAGGCTGCAGGGGACAGGGGACTCTGAGGGTCAGTGGTCAGAGTAGGTGGGGAGTCTCAGAGGAAGGAGCCCTTGGGAGCAGGACCCCCCACACGCCATGGCAAGCGTGGTGGTGAAGACCATCTGGCAGTCCAAAGAAATCCATGAGGCCGGAGACCCCCGTGCAGGGGTCGAGAACCGCTCCCAGCTCGTCCCCGAGGCTCCAGGGGGGGTGACCATCCCAGCCAAGGGGATCACGAAGAAAAAGAAGGCTGTGTCGTTCCACGGGTGGGTTTGCTGCACCCTGTCGGGGACGGTCCTAGCGCCCAGCACTGTCTCCAGCAGAGCACAAGACCCACCGTGGGTGCTGGAGGAAGGGGAGGGGGAGAAGAGGAGGGGGCGGGTGACAGGCAGGAGGGCGCTGCGAAGGAGAAATAAGAGCCAAGGAGGTAGAGAAGGGAGTGGGGAGGAGGGAGGCAGGAGGGGCCAGACCAGGTCAGGCTGCATCTCAACCTTCCTGCCTGTTTCTCCTCTGCAGGGTGGAGCCCCGGACGTCCCATGAGCCGATGCACTGGTGCCTGAACCTCAAACGGTCCTCGGCCTGCACCAATGTGTCACTGCTCAACCTGGCCGCCGTGGAGCCCACCGACTCCTCGGGGACTGACTCGACCACAGAAGATAACAGTGGCCAACTTGCACTGCCCGGGCCTCCTGCCTCCCCAACCCAACCCTGGCAACCAGATGACCCAGACATCACAGAAATACTGGTGAGGGACCCCCGGCTGGGGAGGACTGGGGTCCCCGGCCTGGTGGTGGGCAAATACTGAGGATGGGAGGGCCAGTGTTCCTGATTTAAAATAAGAAACTTCCGGCCACTCTTTGAGACCAAGAGGAGCTGTCTCCTTGGTCCTTGACAGCCAGCCATGAATCTGGGAGTTGGTTATTTGTTCATGCGATCACTTCCCAATGTCCCGGATGAGGGTGGACTTATAGACAGGAATCAGGCAGGGTCCTTGCCCTTGGAGAGCTCCCAGTCTGGTGAGGGTGACAGACACAGACTGGGGTGACAAGTTCTACCATGGAGGGTATCCTAGAGAAGAGCCCTTCAAACCAGGCTGGAGGTATCAGGGAGAACTTCCTGGAGGAGGCAGTGTTGAAACTGGGTTTTGTCAGATGAGTAGGAGTTCTCTGAGGTGGGGGGTCACCTAAGAATCTGGGGCAAAATTAAGAGGGAATGTAAAATCTAGGGGGATTTAGGAAATTTCTGGCAAAAGCATGGAGTGCTACAGCTTGGTCTTTAACTCCCCCACCTCTGCCCCTCACCCCCCACCAGGCTTCCCCTGGGCCAGGCCCGAACTGGGCTCCACACCAACACTGAGAATTACACTAACAACAGCCATGACTTACTAGCATGTACTGAGCCCTTTCTCTCTAGGAGCCTCAGTTTCTCCATCTGGGAAACAGAGATGCATGCATTTGTTCTTGCGACAAATATTTCTTAAATGCTTACGGTGTGCCAGGCACTGGTCTAGGAGCAGCAAATGCAGTAGCGCCCAAGACAGAATTCTAGATGTAACAGTACCCACCTTGTGAGGTGGTGTGAGAACGAAGCGGTTCATTCATGTAAAACGTTTAGTGCCACAGCCAGCCGCGAGCACAGAATGAGTGCTGGAATCTTGTTATTATTGTTGTTATTTATCCCTGTTTTCCAGAGGAAGATATTGAGGCCCAGAAAGGTTCAATAGCTCACTCGAGGTCACGCAGCTTCAAAGTGGTGGAGCCAGGCTTAGGAACTTGGGGGGGGTTGACATCCTGCAATGATGGGGACAGTGGAGGTCACTGCAGGACCCTGAGGAGGGAGGCCTACGCCCAGCCAATCATGGTCAAGGAAGGCTTTCCAGAAAAAGCAACACATAAGCTAGATCTTGAAGATTAGGAAGGCGTTCCCCATGCAGAAGATAGGGAAGGGTGTCTCAGCTACCAGGAACCACGTGTGCAGGAGCTGAAAGGAGCCTGGGGTAGGAGGGGTACCTCCCAGTTGGTCCCTACAGCTGAAGTGTGGAGTATGACACAGATGAGGCTGGATGGGGCGAGGGCACAGGCCACACAGGCTGAGAAATGTGGGTGTTCTCCTGAGGGTAATGGGGAGCCAGCGTGGGTTCAAGGGGGAGAGAGAGAGACCGAGAGAGGAGCAACTTGGGATTTGGGGCCCACTCCATTGACTGAGCTCCTACCATGTGGCGGGTGCCGTGCTGCGTCCCTTATGGTGGGGGTCTCGTTTTCCTCTCTTGGAAAAGTCAGATCAGAGAGCTTGTGAGCCACAGGGCCAGGACTAGATGGCCGGTGGCTTTGGCGCTAAAGCAAAAGTCCTTTCTTTCCTAAGACCCCTGGGCCAGGTGTGGGGACGCTGGGAGGAGAGGAGAGGAGGCTGGGCGGGGGCATGGCTGGAGAGAAGAGCCTAAACAGGGAGACGGGTCGAGGCTGGGACAGTTTTCCTCCCGCGCTCCATGAGTGTCTCTCAGGCAGCGCTCACAGCCGTCTGCCTCCCACCAGAGCCATTTCTGAGTCATGTCCCCCAGTGGACGGCCCCTGAGCAGCCGGGGTCAGAGCTTGGCGCAGCTGCGCTCTGGGGACAAGGGGACCATCGGCCTCCACAGGGCTTCTGCCTCCTTCTCCGCGAAATGGAGAAAGTACTGAGAGCTGACACCTCTGGGTGTGCACAGGAGAGGTGAGGAGGGACAGCGAGCCCAGACACCAGCACCCAGCACCTCGGCTGCGACCAAGAAGCACGCTGGAGACAGCGGGGACAGAGACCCAGAGAGAGGGGGGCGACAGAGACCCAGAGAGAGAGGGGGACAGAGACCCAGAGAGAGGGGGACAGAGACCCAGAGGTGGGGGGGACAGAGACCCAGAGAGAGGGGGACAGAGACCCAGAGGTGGGGGGGACAGAGACCCAGAGGGACAGGGACCCAGAGAGAGTGGGGGACAAAGACCCAGAGAGGGGGGACAGAGACCCAGAGAGAGGGGGACAGAGACTCAGAGAGAGGGGGGACAGAGACCCAGAGAGAGAGGGGGGACAGAGACACAGAGGGGGAGACAGAGACCCAGAGAGAGAGGGGGACAGAGACCCAGAGAGAGAGGGGGAACAGAGACCCAGAGAGAGAGGGGGGACAGAGACCCAGAGAGAGAGGGGGGACAGAGACCCAGAGAGAGGGGGACAGAGACCCAGAGAGAGAGGGGGGACACAGACCCAGAGAGAGAGAGGGGACAGAGACTCAGAGAGGGGGGGGGACAGAGACCCAGAGAGAGGGGGAGACAGAGACCCAGAGAGAGAGGGGGACAGAGACCCAGAGAGAGGGGAACAGAGACTCAGAGAGAGAGGGGGACAGAGACCCAGAGAGAGAGGGGGACAGAGACCCAGAGAGAGAGGGGGACAGAAACCCAGAGAGAGAGAGGGGACAGAGACCCAGAGAGAGAGGGGGGACACAGACCCAGAGAGAGGGGGGACACAGACCCAGAGAGAGAGGGAGACAGAGACCCAGAGAGGGGGACAGAGACCCAGAGAGAGGGTGATAGAGACCCAGAGAGAGGGTGATAGAGACCCAGAGAGAGAGGGGGACAGAGACCCAGAGAGAGAGGGGGACAGAGACCCAGAGAGAGAGGGGGGACAGAGACCCAGAGAGAGAGGGATAGAGACCCAGAGAGAGAGGGAGACAGAGACCCAGAGTGAGAGGGGGACAGAGACCCAGAGAGAGAGGGGGACAGAGACCCAGAGAGAGAGGGGGACAGAGACCCAGAGAGAGAAGGGGACAGAGACCCAGAGAGAGAGGGGGACAGAGACCCAGAGAGGGGGAGGACACTGGTCCAGTGTAGGGGTGATGAAGCCTCAGAGACAGAAGAGGAAATTGACCCAAAGTGGGGGAAACAGAGGCCCACAAAAGGGAGAGAAGCCTAGAGAGATGGGGACATTGCAGAGAAAGGGACAGACACTGAGAGGTGGGGAAGGCAGAGACTGCAAGGGTGGGGACAGACCCAGAGAGACAAAGGCACAGAGGACAAGAAACGGGGAGACTGAAGTGCGAAGAGGGAAGACAAAGAGACCAGACAGAGTCAGAGACCCGGAGACTGGGGGCGGGGGGGGGGGGAAGTGACCCCTGGAAAGGGGGACGCAGACCTGGGAAAAGGACAGAGGCCTCAGGAATAAGATTCAAAGACTCAGAGACAGGGAGACAGACAGACTCTGAGATTTGGGTGACAGAGACCAAGTGAGGAGAGACGGAAAACCAGAGAAGAGGGGGACAGAGACCCAGAGAGAGAAGGAACCGAGAGAAGTGGGGTCAGAGAAGCAGGAGGTGATGGTGATGCTGGTTGAGCGAGTGACAAGTACCAGGTAGGAAGAGGGACAGCAGAGGATGGTGCAGCAGACAGTGTTGGCTCCTGGCGTGAGCTATGACGTCCTTAGGAGGCCAAAGCATGCAGCTGAGAAGGTGGCACTACTTTCTGGAAGGTCACACCGTGAATCAAGGGCAGAGATTGACAGGACAGTTCTTTTTTTTTTTTTTTTTTTTTTGAGACAGAGTCTCACTTTGTTGCCCAGGCTAGAGTGAGTGCCATGGCGTCAGCCTGGCTCACAGCAACCTCAATCTCCTGGGCTCAGCGATCCTACTGCCTCAGCCTCCCGAGTAGCTGGGACTACAGGCATGCGCCACCATGCCCGGCTAATTTTTTGTATATATATTTTTAGTTGGTCAATTAATTTCTTTCTATTTTTGGTAGAGACGGGGTCTCGCTCAGGCTGGTTTCAAACTCCTGACCTTGAGTGATCCGCCCGCCTCGGCCTCCCAAAGTGCTAGGATTACAGGCATGAGCCACCGCGCCCGGCCAGGACAGTTCTTTTGACCCCTGGTCGTTTCCTGCAGGTTTCCCTGAGGCCACAGTGAGGGTCCATGTTGCTAAGGTCCATTCCTGTAGATCCTGTCCTGTTGTCATGTTTTTTTTGTTTTTGTTTTTTTTTTTTTGAGACAGTCTCACTCTGTTGCCCCAGCTAGAGTGCTGTGTCATCAGCCTAGCAACTTCTAACTCCTGGGCTCAAGCAATCCTCCTGCCTCAGCCTCCCGAGTAGCTGGGACCACAGGCATGCGCCACCATGCCCGGCTAATTTTTTTCTATATATTTTTAGTTGGCCAATTAATTTCTTTCTATTTTTTGATAGAAACAGGGTCTCACTCTTGCCCAGGCTGATTTGGAACTCCTGACCTTGAGCGATCCACCCATCTCGGCCTCCCAGAGTGCTAGGATTACAGGTGTGAGCCACCACATCCAGCCATGATTATTATCATTATTATTATTATTTAGAGATGAGGTCTCGCTACATTGCCCAGGCTGAAGAGCAGTGGCCGTTCACAGGTGCGATCCTCCTGCCTCAGCCTCCTGAGTAGCTGGGACTACAGGCACCTGCCACTGCACCGGCTTTGTTGTTGTTACTTTTAACAGTGCTGACACTAATCCCTGGGCTAGGCTTCTTGATCCTATCAAGTTGTTGATCCTTCCTCACTGCCATCTAAACAAGGTATCATTATTCCCACTGCATGGGAAACGAAATTGAGGCAGGCTCCGAGCAGGAAATTGGTTTGCAGAGAGTTGCACAGTGTGTACGTGGTCAAGAAGAGGTGTGTCCCAGGACCCTGGCTGCCACTGGGTTCATGGTGACTCATGAGGTTGCGGCCAAGAATTTTGGCAAGGGCTGCAGTCATCTGAAGGCTTGTCTGGGGCTGGACGTTGTGCTACCAAGATGGCAAACTCACATGGCCCTTGGTTGGAGGCCTCAGTTACTTGTCACTTGGGCCTCTCCATAGGCATATGACATGTTGGCTATCATTCCCCAGAGCAAGAGACAGCAGGCATTAAATTTAAATTAATTTAAATTTAAATTTAAAAAATTTAAATTTTTTAAAATTTTTAATTAAAAAAAAATATATATATATACAGATGGGGGGGTCTTGCTCTTGCTCAGGCCAGCCTTGAGCTCCCGACCTCAAGCGAATCTTCCACCTTGGCCTCCGAAAGTGCTAGGATTATAGGTGTGAGCTACTGTGCCCAGCCAAAAAGTTCCTTTTGTGAACTAGTCTCTTAACTCGCACATCATCACGTCTGCCTTATTCTGTTTACTAGGTCAATAAGTCTAGCCCATATTCAAGTGAGGGGAATAACACTGCATATTTTAGAGGAGTGTCAAATAATTTATAGACGCATTTTAAACCATCCTATTTTGTGGGGGTTTTGTGGATGCCCTTTATCAGGATGAGGAAGTTACCTCCTATTCCTAGTTTGTTGAGTGTTTTTTTTTCTCCTGACCTTGTGTTTTTTTTTTTTTTAATTATGAAAAGGTGTTGTATTGTCAAATACTTTCTGTCTGCCTGTTAACATGATCATGTGGTTTCCCTCCTTCATTTTATTAACATGGTAAGTTACATTGATTGATTTTCATATGTTGAACCAACCTTGCATTCCTGGGATAATTCCCGCTTGGTCATGGTGCATAATCCTTTTTATATGCTGTTGGATTTGGTTTGCTAGCATTTTTGTTGAGGATTTTTGTGACTGTATCAATAAAGGATATTGGTCTGTAGTTTTCTTTTCTTGTGGTGTTTTTATCCGATTTTGTTATCAAGGCAATACCGGCCTCACAGAATAAGTTCAAAACTGCTACTCTTCTATTTTGGGGGGAGAATTGGAGATGAATTGTTTGCCACTTCTTTTTTTAACCTGTTGCCTAGGTTATAGTGCAGTGGCACAATCGTAGCTCACTGCAGGCTCAAACTCCTTGGCTCAAGCAATCTTCTTGCCTCAGTGTCCTGAGTAACTAGGACTACAGACACACACCAACATGCGTGACTAATTTTCAAGTTTTCTGTAGAGATGGGGTCTCACTACATTGCTCAGGCTAGTCTCAAACTCGTGGCCTCAAGCAATCCTCCCACCTTGGCCTTCCAAAATGCTAGGATTACAGGTGTGAGTCACAACATTCAGCCTAGATTAATGTTTATCATCAAATTTGGGATATCAAATTTGTTTATCATCAAATTTCAGCCATATGCATTCAAACATACTTTCTGCCCCTTTCTTTCCTCTTCTTCTGCAACTTCCAGACTCACAGGTTTCTGAGGCTCTGCTCATTTTTCTCCATTCTTTTTTTCTTTATGTTCTTCAGACTGGGTGATCTCAACTGAGCTATGTTCAAGTTCACCGATTCATCCTCCTAGCTGTTTATATCTGCTACTGTACCCCCTTAGTGTATTTTTCCCTTCAGTTATTGTACTTTTCCATCCCAGAATTTCTATTTGGTTCCATTTAGTAATTTTTATCTTTTAAGTAATATGCTCTATTTGGTGAGACATGATTCTCTCATTTTCCTTTTGTTCCTTAGATACGGTTTCCTTTACCCCTTTGAACATCTTTTATATTTTATTTATTTACTTATTTATTCTTTTAATTTTTTTGAGACAGAGTCTCACTCTGTTGCCTGGAATAGAGTGCCATGGAGTCAGCCTACCTCACAGCAACCTCAAACTCCTGGGCTCAAGCAATCCTTCTGCCTCAGCCTCCCAAATAGCTGGAACTACAGGCTTGCACTACCATGCCGGGCTAAATTTTTTTTATTTATTTTTAGTTGGCCAATTAATTTCTTTCTACTTTTAGTAGAGATGGGGTCTGGCTCTTGCTCAGACTGGTTTCAAACTCCTGACCTTGAGTGATCCTCCTGTCTCGGCCTCCCAGAGTGCTACGATTACAGGCATGAGCCACCACACCCGGCCTGAACATAATTTAAATAGCTAATTGAACCCTTTGCACTCGGATGTCAAGTGTGACTCCACAGTTAGCAAAAATTATAGAGATTAAAATTACTCTTTGAATGTATCAATAATTTGAAGTATAAAAATATCCAAATAAATAAGTTTGTATGAAAACAAACTCCAGTTGTTTATTCTACTGCTACGCTTTGTAAAATCTGGAGTATTTAAAAAATTAAATCCCGAATAGAATAAAGGAATCGAGAAAAAAGCAAGTGAATGCAAAGGGTTAAAGTCTTTGACTACTACACACAAATCTGGGTTTCCTCAGAAACAGTTTCTCTTGACTGCTTCCCCTCCATCCCCAGTGTATGGGCCATAGTTTCTTGTTTTGTTTTGTTTTTGCATGCCTCATAAATGAATTTTTGTTGAAATTGGACATTTAAAATATCATAATGGGCCGGGCACGGTGGCTCATGCCTGTAATCCTAGCACTCTGGGAGGCTGAGGCGGGCGGATTGCTCAAGGTCAGGAGTTCAAAACCAGCCTGAGCAAGAGCAAGACCCCGTCTCTACTATAAATAGAAAGAAATTAATTGGCCAACTAATATATAGAAAAAATTAGCCGGGCATGGTGATGCATGCCTGTAGTCCCAGCTACTCGGGAGGCTGAGGCAGAAGGATCACTTGAGCCCAGGAGATTAAGGTTGCTGTGAGCTAGGCTGACACCATGGCACTCACTCTAGCCTGGGCAACAAAACGAGACTCTGTCTCAAAATAAATAAATAAAATATCATAATGTTGCATCCCTGGAAAGGGCCTCCATTCCTTTGTTGTTGTTACTGCTTGTTGTAGTTGCTTTTTTTTTTTTTTTTTTTTTTTAAAAGCCAGTCAAATTTAGCAGTGGGGGGTTGAATACCAACTTTAGTGACACTAATGTGAATAAATTTTTTTTTATTTTGGCATATTATGGGGGTACAGATTTTAAGGTTTCAATAAATGCCCATTTCCCCCCCTCTGTTGTAGTTGCTTTTTAAAAAGAAACATAAAGTCTGTAAAGTCTGTATTCTTCATCATGTTTGGCCACTAAAGTCTCTGTTCTGTTATCATATTGGTTACCTAATGATTGGAGAGATATTTCCTCGAATACCTGGGTCAACAGCAAAATCTTCTAGTGTTTGCCCAGGGCTGTGCCTGTTGAAGCATACCATTAACACTCGGATGGTTTACAACTCTACCTTAGCCTTCACTTCCTGCTTTTACAGTTTCAAGGTCAGCCAGAGGTTATAAGCGTGGGGCCTTCTCATGACTTTTCTGAGCATGTGCACAGCCCTACACATGCTGGTGGCTTTCTACATTCCCATGAAGATGTTGGCATATTTCAAAGCCCCTATAGACATCGATATCAGATTTTCCTTTATAAGCATTTTGACTAGTTTATTGTTTACT
Organism: Microcebus murinus; assembly: GCF_040939455.1. NCBI lineage: Eukaryota > Metazoa > Chordata > Mammalia > Primates > Cheirogaleidae > Microcebus > Microcebus murinus. Next base: position 68,116,683 of record NC_134119.1, on the reverse strand, counting down.
CCAACTGTTATCCATTGCCTCGGGCAGTAGCAACATTTAAACAATTATCTATAAATGTTTTTGCAAATGATCTCTCCCCACCTCAGAGCTGCTTTTAGCACTTTGCCAATTCTGAGACAGGCGAAAGACAAATATTTTGGGCCGGGCTCGGTGGCTCACGCCTGTAATCCTAGCACTCTGGGAGGCCGAGGTGGGCGGATTGCTCGAGGTCAGGAGTTCAAAACCAGCCTGAGCAAGAGCAAGACCCCATCTCTACTATAAATAGAAAAAAATTAATTGGCCAACTAATATATATATATAGAAAAAATTAGCCGGGCATGGTGGCGCATGCCTGTAGTCCCAGCTACTTGGGAGGCTGAGGCAGGAGGATCGCTTGAGCCCAGGAGTTTGAGGTTGCTGTGAGCTAGGCTGACACCACAGCACTCACTCTAGCCTGGGCAACAAAGTGAGACTCTGTCTCAAAAAAAAAAAAAAAAAAAAAGACAAATATTTTATGTAGGTCTCTCAAGGAATCACTATATAGTCTTATAATGTCTTCCTTGGGGTATAAGGAATTCTATCACCATTTTGTTGCTTCTTTTTGGGGAATGTGGGCTGTTATTTTTCAAGGTTACTGCTGAGCTAGGAAGTGGATGATAGGACTAGGATAAGGTAAAACTCCATAAATCTTGTGGTTTTGATCAAGTCTCACTTGTTTTCCCTGAACAAATCCTCCTTGGTTTGCTCCAAGTCTTTGGTTAATTTCCAGAGTGGTGAAAAAACTGATTCTTTCCATTTTTGTCATTTTTTTCCTTGTTTTTATAGAGAGGTAGAATTTTTTAATTCTTTACTCCACCATTTTGCTGACATCATCTTAATATATTTCTCATCACACTTGTTCTCCAGAGCAATCATGCGAGAAATGTGTTGTTGTCCCCATAGTACAATGGAGGAAATGTGTTCTGTTTTTCCCCGTGTGTGTTAGTTTGGCAACCATGGTTCAAGCAAAGCAATTTATTTTGCACATAAAAGTCTCAATAAGTACATTAGCCCAGCTCTTCAATCTTCAAATGTAGCAGATTGCACCCTTTTGTGTTTTGATTGCTCAGTCATTTCTAAGCTGTTGCTCTCCCCACGGCCTTCCGACCATTAAGAAAGGGGAAAGAGGAGGGGGAGTCATGCCTGTCCTTTCAACATGTCACCCAGTGCCCACATCTGGCCCACTTATTTCCTATTGGGGGCATTGGTCACATGGCCATAACCAGCTTCATGAGGGTTCTTTGGGCATCTTTTCCTTTAACTGTAAAATAAGAAGGTAAATGATATTGGTTAAGTTACAAGTTTGGCTGCTGTAACAAGAAGACAAAATAACACAGCCTAAATAAGGAAGAGATGGTATTTTCCACCAGTAAAAGTCTTCACAGGGGGTTTGAATGAAGTATGGTGGCTCCACTGTTTCAGGGATTCAGCCTCCTTCTATCTTGTCTCCTCCAACTGATGGTCCAAGATGGCCATCAAATTTGGATTCCAGCCAGTGGGGGGAGAAAAAGGCGGGAAGTTCTCACTCCTTTCCTTTAAGACATGACTCAGAAATTGACTACATTATTTCTACTCACATTCCATTGGCCAGAATTTAGTCACATGGGCCACTCCTGGCTGCAAGGGAACCTGGGAAATGTAGTCTCTGGTTGGGCAGTCACATGCTAATCTAAGCCTTCTATAACTGTGGAAGCAGGGAAAGTGAATCCTGCCACACTCATCCCTCCTCAACTGTAATTTGGCAGGAGTCACAAAGCAATTATGATGATGGTAAAATAAAAAATGATGGCCAAAGGCCACATGGTATCATGGTTTAAAAGAAAGGTTCTGAGTTTAAATTCTGATGAGGCTACCTAATGTGCAATGTACGTCGGAGTACAAGAGATGTCCCCTCTCTGAGATCATGTGCCTCACTTCCAAAATCAGCCAAATAACTTCAAGAGGTGTGGTCATGAGGAATAAAAGAGAAGACATGTGTAAGTGGCCTGGTGCTTATTAGTACTGGTATCTGGGAAGTGGGTTCCTTTATAATTCTTCAGTGCCCGGGGAGAAAGAGTATGTATTTTAACAGTTTATCTTTTTATGTCTGTGGGCGCAGTGTTTGGTTGAGACCACCCTTTTTCTCCCACATGTCTGAGCACCCCGCCCAACCCCCATTCCCTCCTGGATCCTACTTACTTTTCCTCTCAGCCCACCATGAAGAAATGTAGTCCACCCCCTCGGTTCACTAAGCAGGAACACTAAGAAGCAAAGAGGTGCAGCCCCTGGGCCACAGCCACACAGTCATTGCAGGGCAAAATCAAGGTTTAAACACAGCCTTCCAGTTCTAGAATTTTCCTTGGGGTTGGGGTTTGCCCTTCTCCCATCCCCATGGACCCGCCTATCTCTCATTCTTCCCCAGAGTGGAGTCAACAGTGGATTGGTCCGTGCCAAAGACTCCATCACCAGCTTGAAGGAAAAGACCACCCGGGTGAACCAGCACGTGCAGACCCTGCAGGTGTGGGGACCCCTCTTCCCCCAATACCTCCCCTTCCTCCAGGGCTGAGTTCCCCTCTTAGAGCCTGCCTCCAGCCCAAGGCACTCATAACCCAGTTGTGGAGCTTGAGGCTCCAGAGGGAAAGGGACCTTCCCAGGCCCACATCCTCTCCCCTCGGGCAGGTCCCTGTGCTGCCCTGGCTACCCGCTCCTCCCTCCCTTGCTCTAGAGTGAGTGTTCCGTACTGAGCGAAAATCTAGAGAGAAGGCGGCAAGAGGCAGAAGAATTGGAGGGGTACTGCAGTCAGCTCAAGGTGAGCAGGGGAGCAGGGGCGCAGTGGGGAGAGGGCAATGAGAGTAGGAGGGAGTGAGAGGAAGAGGAGAGGACCGAGTGGGTGGGCCTGAATGAGGTGGGAGGAGGAGGAGGGGTGGCCAGGACCGGGCGGGCTGAGGAGGAAGCCATCGCGGTAGCCTAGGGGACCAGGCCCGTGAGTGGGCGTGTCTGGTGCGCGGGTGGAGCCTGCGTGGAGGCGGCCAGGCTCAGGGTCTGGCGGAGGAATTGGAATGGGAAGGTAGGGCTCCGCCCTGGTATCCTGACCCAGGAGAACTGCCGGAAGGTGACCCGGTCGGTGGAAGATGCTGAAATCAAAACCAACGTCTTGAAGCAGAACTCTGCCCTGCTGGAGGTGAGGGGGAGGTGTCCCAGGATTTGCGGGAGGAGGTTGGACGCACGATGGACTTGAGGTACACTGCAGGTGGGACTCCTCGTCCTGCCACCATCATCACAGTGACCCTTCGTGCACGGCACACAGAGAAGCCACTAATCCACTAATAAGAGGGATTGGAATGAGGCTCCAACACCCAGATCGGGGCCTCCTCCCTGTAGTCGCATTCAGGTCCCAGAAAGAGCTGGACTTCGAGTGAGAAGCCCCGTGCTGCCCACATGCCCAATCATTTGCCACCGAAATATTGAGAAAGCCTCAGTCCTTCCTAAGCGGCAGGGACTGTCATTTGACATCCTAGACAGGAGCGGGTGGAGGGCGGGATAGGGACCCGGAGGCAGTCTTGCAGAGGCCTCAAATGGTACCTCCGCTCCCTAACGGCAGCAAGCGGGACTTCCCAATAGCCCGTCCCCACGCGCATCCACTCTCCAATCTCGGGGATTCCTGGGGCAAAGTTAGGGGTGGGGTGGTCGCGGGACAAAAGGGGCTGCGCGCCACGACCCGGCCCGCTCTCCCTCCCCGCCCAGGAGAAGCTGCGCTACCTCCAGCAGCAACTGCAGGATGAGACGCCGCGGAGGCAGGAGGCCGAGCTGCAGGAGCTGGAGCAGAAGCTGGAGGCTGGCCTCTCCCGGCACGGCCTGGGCCCAGCCACCCCGACCCAGAGCTGCTCGGGCCCGCCAGGGAGCCCCGAGGAGCCCTCGCGGCCGCGCACCCTGGCCCCCGGCGGCTGGGGACTGGGACCCCGGGCAGGAGAGGGCCCCTACGGGAGCGAGCAGGAGTTGCAGAAGGTGTCGGCGGGCCTAGAAGAGCTCAGGTGGGCGGGGACACAAGGGTGGAGTCGCAAAGAGTCGAGATGGGCGGGGCCGAAGGGGCGGGGCCTCGAGGAACTGAGGTGGGCGGGGACACTGAGTTGGAGCTGAAGTCCGAGAGACCAGAGGGTGGAGCTCAAAGATCTTAGGCGGCCGGGCCCATGGGTTGGGGTGTCAAGGAGCCGAGCTGGGGGCTGTGACCTGGAAGGGCGGGGCTTCAGCCATCTAACTTTTGACTTCAGGGCTGGTGGGCGGGAGATCTGCACGTGGTTAAACTGAGGCGCGCAGGGCTCGGGAGGCCAGTCCTGGAGGGGCCCAGTTGAGTGGGACAGGGGAGGGTGGGCGATGCCCTGGGGAGCAGTGTCTGGAGGAGCCAAGGTGGAGCTTGGGAACCTGACGAGGAAAGGGCCAGGATAGCTGATAAGGGAATAAATGAAGGACGTGAGTAGATTTCGCCGAGAGAATTTTGGGACCAGTGGGTCTGGAGCCATCGGTGTGGTTCTGGCAGGACGGGGCCGATGGGGTCGTGCCTGCCAGCCCAGACCCATGCCCTCCCTCTGCCCTTCCAGGAGAGAGGTGTCCTCGCTGACCGCCCGGTGGCATCAAGAGGAGGGGGCGGTGCAGGAGGCCCTGCGGCTGCTCGGGGGCCTGGGCGGCAGGCTCGACGGCTTCCTGGGCCAGTGGGAGCGGGCGCAGCGCGAGCAGGCGCAGACGGCGCGGGGCCTGCAGGAGCTGCGAGGTCGGGCGGACGAGCTGTGCACCATGTAAGCGATGGGATCAGTTCGTGGGGGGCGGCTGTGGGAAAGGCGGGCCCAACCCGGGGGCGTGGCCTTGAGGGCAAGGGGTGGGCCAATTAGCTGGCGCTAGGCGGTCCAGACCATATACTGAAATGGGCAAGAGCCAATTAGAGAGCAGGGAGGGGCATTCCAGATATTAAAATACAAAAGGATCAGCCAATCAGAGCGGAGAGGGGCGGGCAGGGCGGAGACTTGCAGACTAAGTGGGGCCCCCAGTGCTGGGCTAGTGATGGGTGGAGGTCTACAGCCCCAAAGGCGACCTGGCAGCACTGGTTACTCTAATGCCTCAGGGTGGAGCGGTCAACAGTGTCTGTGGCTTCACTGAGGAGCGAACTGGAGGGGCTGGGCCCAGTGAAACCGATTTTGGAGGAGCTAGGGCGGCAATTTCAGAACTCTCGAAGGGGGCCAGACCTCTCCATGAACCTGGATCGGTCCTCCCAAGGCTCCTGTACCCGCTGTGCTAGGTAAGGCGGTGGGGCCTTCCTCCGGGCGCGTTCTGGGTCACGTTCTGGATAGAACGTTGAAGGAGATGGGGCATTGGCTAGGGGTGCAGGGTTGCTCCTTGTGGGAGACAGGGCATCCCGATTAATTGCAGGACCAGCCAGCCGGTCCTGCTGCACGATGGGAGCCACATTTCTTCCCAAACCACAAAGTAAAATCAGTGTCTTGTGGAACTCAAGGAAGACTTGATAAATTCCAAGCATCGTGTATTTGCAGTGCATTGTGGGAAGGTTGGGATGTGTTATGATGGGAGGCAGGGTTTCCCAGTGCATTGTGGGGAAGGTGAGACCTTGATGTATCGTGGGAGCCAAGGGATACATACCATGGTTGGTCCTTGCAGGGAGGGGGCACTCTCAGGACAGTTTGAGACCAGGTTTAACTAGTGCATTGTGGGAAGTGAGTTTTTGGTGGCCTTTGGGAAACCCAAGGCTGTCTGGTGTCCTTTGGGGTCCCTAGGGCACTGTGAGCTTTCCGACACTGTGGGGACCAAAGGACACCTGCCACACTGCAGGGTGGCCTCGTGCTTGGTGGGAAGGTTGCACAGGGTGGAAATGGGGCCAGATGGAGGCTGGGCGGGTGAGCATGGGGCATACTGGGAATGTAATTGGTACTGGGCCTCTTTCATCTGGTGACTGTCCCTCCCCCAGCCAGGGACAGCAGTTGTCCACGGAATCCCTGCAGCAGCTGCTGGAGCGAGCACTGACCCCGCTAGTGGACGAGGTGAAGCAGAGGGGCCTGCCTCCTGCCTGCCCCAGCTGCCAGAGGCTACACAAGAAGATTCTGGTACCAGGGACCATGGGCCACGGTGTCCCACTTTAATTTAATATCAGGGCAGGGGGAGGGGAGCCCCAGGTGCAAGGGTACTGCTGCTGTGTGGTAAGAAGGGGAGGGCTGACACTGGAGGGGACTTGGCTCTAATGCATGGGGGAAGGGACAAGCAGTTTGGTGGTTAGTGAGTCACAGGCCAATTATTATGGAACTTTGGATGATGGACCTGGGCCCAAAGCATGACGGGACATTGGATCTGATGCATTGTGGGACACAGGAGACATGCACCAGTCTAAAGCCTCATGGAACATGGGCCTGATTTTTTGTAGACCTTAGGGGAGAAAGTGCCTTATATGGGATCCATTGGGGTCAGATCTATTGGGGACAGACAGGGAACCCAGTGGCTGTAGGTTACAGTAAGCTACTGTCTTACAGGAAATGGAACCACAGCTCTTCCTGGGACATTGCACAACAGACTCAAGCCCAGTAGTTGATGGCACTTGAGTCCTGGTGCATTATGGAACGTCCAGATCTAATGTGTTATGGGATAGTGGCCAAATGTGTGACAGGTTACAAATCATAGTGGGTGACAGACCAGTGAGGCAGGACAGGACATTGATAAGACAGAGTTACAGGACCAGTACGTGAGAGGACGTGGGGCTTGGTGCATGGCGGGGTATGGAGAGCCAGAGCACTAAGGACTACTCTTGTGAATTTTGTGAGTTTTGTGAATTATGGGATGTAGAGTGTCACCATGTGAAGGGATACTGGGGCACATACACGTATCAAATTCAGGATTGTTCATGGGCTTAGGAGACATTTATGTGATAGACAGTGATTTGTACTGGCTGGGACATAGGCCAGTGCATCCATCAGGGGACAGACCATGGGACAGACACAGGTTTAGTGCATGATAGAATTTGGAGGGCTGGTGCATTGTGGGGTACTAGGGTCAGTCTCAAACTCAAGGCATGATGGGATACTCTGGGGAGGAATGCGGGCCCCATGGGACCCTGCCCCTTGCCCGCCGCGATCCAGCTCCCCCTCCACCCCCAGCCCAGTCCAGCAAGCCCAGCCGCGCCTACACTCCTCTCCCCAGGAGCTGGAGCGCCAGGCCTTGGCCAAACATGTCAGGGCAGAGGCCCTGAGCTCCACCCTTCGGCTGGCCCAAGACGAGGCCCTGCGGGCCAAGAACCTGCTGCTGACGGACAAGATGAAGCCGGAGTGAGGAAGGAGGCTGAGGGCGTGGGAGGAGGGTGAGGTCTTGAGGAAAGGGCCTGACCCCTCCTTCCACTCCAACACCCCGGCACCTGGCCCTGTGGGCGCCAACTTCCCACTGTCTGTCGTTACAGGGAGAAGGTGGCCGCTCTGGACTATCTACACCTGAAGATGTGCTCCCTCCACGACCAACTCAGCAACCTGCCTCTTGAGGGGTCCACGGGGACAATGGGGGGAGGTAGCAGTGGGGGAACTCCCCCAAAACGGGGGGGCCCAGGCCCTGAACAATAAATGGCCCCTCATGCTGGCATGAATTCCGTCTCCTTTTTGGCAACGAAAGAGGGCTGGTGAATTATACACACACCACGCACACCCCTGTGCCCGCCATGATTTATTTAATCCTCAGCCAATGGGGCCTCTTAATTCCCAAAAAGGTGCTTGTGATGTACGGTTCTTGGAGAAGGAGGTGGGGATAGAACTATGGTTCTGTGGGCCAGAATGGGCCTGTCAAGCCAGCATTTTTTAGCATGATACTTATATTAGTTGCCTATTGCTGTGGTCTTATTCTCCCTGCCAGTGATTCAATTAGTCATGCGTTTGGTGTCATTTTGATCACCAGCCACTCTGGTTTTCAAACATGGATCCTTTCTATCAAAATAATTTATAAAATCAAGCTGGCGTGGTGGCTCACGCCTGTAGTCCTAGCACCCTGGGAGGCCAAGGCAGGTGGATCGTTTGAGCTCAGGAGTTGAAGACCAGGCTGAGCAAGAGCGAGACCCCATTTCTACTAAAAATAGAAAGAAATTACTTGGACAGCTAAAAATATATAGAAAATAAAAATTAGCCGGGCATGGTGCCACATGCCTGTAGTCCCAGCTACTCGGGAGGCTGAGGCAGCAGGATTGCTTGAGCCCAGGAGTTTGAGGTTGCTGTGAGCTAGGCTGACGCCACAGCATTCTAGCTGGGGCAGCAGAGTGAAACTGTCTCAAAAAAAAAAAAGAAAGAAATATCCACAATCATTAATACTTAGTCCACCCCATCATGTTGCATGAATATGTCTCCCAGGATGAGGCTGCTGCAGTGTGCAGGCTTCTGTTCTATCTTGTCAGGTTCCCAAAGCAGAAGGGGTCTCAGCAAACACAGAGCTTCACCCTTTCAGCCATCTCTTGACTGTATGAGCCAATTCCTTAAAATCTCTCTCACTGTCTCTAGCTCTCCATAGAGGTGGAGCGAGAGACGGTGGCTAGAGAGGTAAGATTATACAGGTCTATCTATCCCTCCAGCCAGGTTATTGGTTCCGATTCTCTGGAGAACCATCACTGACACAAGTACCTTATTGAGTCTAATCTACAGGTGAGCACTGAGTGGATTTATACTGTCACAGGTAAAGCAGCGGCAGTCACTCATGTTGGCCAGGAGAGGGGGGTGTTTGGTCACTGTTGTGATTTGGACAATGTTCTTTCAGTTTGTCCGACATGAGCACATGACCGCTTTTTATTTTCTCAACAAGAAAAACAAAAATAACATTTATTAGACACTTCCTACAAGTCCCTTGCAAGACACTTTATAGAGCCAGGCACGGTGGAACCCCCTAGTAAGCCCAGCCACTCAGGAGACTGAGGTGAAAGGATTGTTTGAACCTAGGAGTTCAAGATAAGCCTGGGCAACATAGCAAGACCTTGTCTCTAAAACCAACGAGGGCTCAGTGGCTCACGCCTGTAATCCTAGCACTCTGGGAGGCCGAGGCAGGGGGATGCTCGAGGTCAGGAGTTCGAAACCAGCCTGAGCAAGAGTGAGACCCCCCCCATCTCTACTATAAATAGAAATAAATTAATTGTATAATATAAAATAATAATATAATATATATAGAAAAAAATCAGCCAGGCATGGTGGCACATGCCTGTAGTCCCAGCTACTCGGGAGCCTGAGGCAGAAGGATCGCTTGAGCCCAGGAGTTTGAGGTTGCTGTGAGCTAGGCTGATGCCACGCACTCACTCTAGCCTGGGCAACAAAGTGAGACTCTGTCTCAAAAAAAAAAAAAAAAAGAGAGAGAGTTTGAGACCAGCCTGAGCAAGAGTGAGACCCCCATCTCTGCTAAAAACAAAATAAAATAAAATAGAAAAAATTAGCCAGGTGTGGTGGCACATGCCTGTAGTCCCAGCTACCCAGGAGCCTGAGGCAGGAGGATCAGTTGAGTCCAGGAGTTTGAGGTTGCTGTGAGCTAGGCTGATGCCCTGGCACTCTAGCCTGGGCAACAGAGTGAGAATCTGTCTCAAAAAAAAAAAAAAATTGTAAAAACAACATCAACTAAAGACAATTTATAGATATTTCATTCAGCTCTAAGAACATTTCGTGGTGGTGATTACGCTCCCATCCTACGGATGAGATTTCTGAGGCTCAGATGGAATCCAGTTGTCCCAAGTCAAACAATCAGAAAATGGCAGAGCTGTTGTTACCACTGAACTGTACACTTAAAAATGGTAAAGATTCGGGCCAGGCACTGGGAATCACACCTGTAATCCCGGCACTTTGGGAGGCTGAGGCAGGAGGATCACTTGAGGCCAGGAGTTGGAGAGCAGCATGGGCAACATAGAGAGAGACCCCGTCTCTACCAAAAAATTAAAAAGTAGCTAGATGTGATGGCATGCACCTGCCCTCCCAACCACGCCCCTAGCCACGCCCTCTCTGCCCACTTTCCCTCCCCTCCTCTGCCCCTCTTAACCCCGTCTTAACCCTCTCCTCTGGCCATGCCTCCTTTCCCATGTCCTTGCCCCGATGTCTCTCTCTTCTTCCAGCTACTTGGGAGGCTGAGGCAAGAGGATCACCAAAGCCCAGGAGTTTGAGGCTGCAGTGGGGCTAAGATGGGGGCCACTGCACTTCAGCCTGGGTGACAGAGCAAGACCCTGTCTTTAAAATAAGAACAAAAATAAAATAAAATAAATGGTAAAGATGGTAAATTACATATGTGTATTTCACCTCAATTTAAAAAATGGCAGAGCTATATTTGGAACCCAGGCCTGAATCACCATACTGAGCTGTTAGGTGGTAGAATTAACAATTACAGAGAAAATGAGTGGCATGCAAGGAGGATTAGGGGAACTAAGGCAGTAATGGGGTAGAGATGGGGATGAAGAAAGGGGATGTTGTTGACACAATGAACTGGGGGATTGTGTTAGTTTTCTACTGCACAACAAATCACCCCAAACGTACAGGCTTGAAACAATACACATTTATCATCTCACAATCGCTGTTGTCAGAAATCTGGGCAGGGTTCAGTTAGGTTTTCTGTTCCAGTGTTGCCCCAGGCTGCAATCCTGCACTTGTAGAGGGTCATGGTCTTGTGAGAGGCTCCACTGGAGAAAGATCTGTTTCTGAGCTTCCCCGGATTGGGAGAAAAATTAATTTCCTTTTGCCTGCATGGCTGCTGGCCCCAGAGTTTTGCTGGCTGTTGTCTGGAGGTAGCCCTCAGCCACCCGCAGTTCCTGGAGGAGAGGGCTTTCTCAGCGTGGCTGCAAGCCCACCGGGAAACCCTCTTGCCCCAATCTGCTAAGATGGAGTCTAATTAAGACAGTGACTCTGGGAGGCCGAGGCGGGAGGATTGCTCAAGGTCAGGAGTTCGAGACCAGCCTGAGCAAGAGCGAGACCCCCGTCTCTACTATAAATAGAAAGAAATTAATTGGCTAACCAAATATATATATACATATAAAAAAAATTAGCTGCGCATAGTGGTGAATGCCTATAGTCCCAGCTACTCGGGAGGCTGAGGCAGTAGGATTGTTTGAGCCCAGGAGTTTGAGGTTGCTGTGAGCTAGGCTGACGCCACGGCACTCTAGCCCAGGAAACAGAAGTGAGACTCTGTCTCAAAAAATAAATAAATAGGCCGGGCGCGGTGGCTCTCGCCTGTAATCCTAGCTCTCTGGGAGGCCGAGGCGGGCGGATTGCTCAAGGTCAGGAGTTCAAAACCAGCCTGAGCAAGAGCGAGACCCCGTCTCTACTATAAATAGAAAGAAATTAATTGGCCAACTGATATGTATATAAAAAATTAGCCGGGCATGGTGGCGCATGCCTGTAGCCCCAGCTACTCGGGAGGCTGAGGCAGAAGGATCGCTTGAGCCCAGGAGTTTGAGGTTGCTGTGAGCTAGGCTGACGCCACGGCACTCACTCTAGCCTGGGTAACAAAGTGAGACTCTGTCTCAAAAAATAAATAAATAAATAAATAAATAAAAATAAAGATAAAAATTTAAAAAGGGAATGACAACCCAATATCTTTGCCATATTCTATTGGTTGGAAGCCAGTCACAGGTGCCACCACACTCAAGGGGGTTATACAAAGGATTCAACACCAGGAGGTGGGAAAACTTGGGAATCATTTCCGGGTCTGTGCACCACACAGATGGGTCTGCAAATGGGATAGGATTAGGGAGATGGGGTTGAGGATGAGGTTTTGGAGGGTTTTTTTTTTTGGTTTTTTTTTTTGAGACAGAGTCTCCCTTTGTTGCCCAGGCTTTAGTGAGTGCCGTGGTGTCAGCCTAGCTCACAGCAACCTCAAACTCCTGGGCTCAAGCAATCCTCCTGCCTCAGCCTCCCAAGTATCTGGGACTACAGGCATGCACCACCATGCCTGGCTAATTTTTTCTATATATATTAGTTGGCCAATTAATTTCTTTCTATTTATATTAGAGACGGGGTCTCACTCTTGCTCAGGCTGGTTTCATTCGAATGCCTGACCTCGAGCAATCCGCCTGCCTCGGCCTCCCAGAGTGTTAGGATTACAGGCGTGAGCCACCGCGCCCGGCCTGGAGTTTGTATTAGTTATCTACTGTTGTGTACCAAAAAAAAGGTTACCCCAAAGCACAGCAGCTTAAAACAACAAACGTTTATTGTCTCACGTAGTTTCTGAGAGTTGGAAACACGAAAGTGGCTTAGCTGGGTGGCTCTGGCTCAGGGTCCCTCATGAGGCTACAGTCAAGTTGTCAGCCAGGTGACAGTCATCTGATGGTTTGACTGGGGGTGGGGGATCTGCTTCCAAGATGGCGCACTCTCCTGTTCCTTGCTGGCTGTTGGCAGGAGGCCTCAGTGCCTCAACACATGGATGGGCCCCCCCCAGGCTGCTTGAGCGTCCTCATGACATGGCGGCTGGCTTCCCCTGGAGCAAGTGATTCAGAAACAGAAGCCATGATGTCTTTTATTGACCTAGTTACTGCTCCCATATTCTTGTAGTTATTGAAAAAAAGAGTTAAAGTCTAGCCCACAAACAAGTGGAGGGGCATTAATCTCTACTTTTTGGAGGGAACAGTGTCAAAGTACTTGAAGACAGTTTTTTGAAACCATCACAGAGTTGGTGGGCTGGCCGTGGAGGCTGGGCTGATGGAGTGTGAGCTGTTGTGGATTTTGATTTTTCTGGTTGGATTGGTTTTATTATGCTTGATTGAGAACAGTGGGAGTTGGAGTCATGGCGCATTGGAATCATGGTGGTGGTGGGTTGCATGATTGGGGTTTGGTGGTCTTATGACTGTAGTTGGGCTGGTGGGGGTTGAACCGTGGAAGTCTTGGGAGTTCACTGGAGGTGTGGTCAGGGAGTATGGTGTTTAAAGTCATAACTGTGGGTCAAGTTAAAGTCTGGGCTATGGTGGTGATGAGAAGGGAAGTATGGTGGGATTGGCAGTTTGGAGTTGGATTTTTTTCGTGCTGGTTGTCTGGTGCTAATTGCGAGTGAATTTTGGGGTGTGGTGTCATGGCGTTATTGGAATCATGGCAGTGGTTAGGCTGGTGAGTACTGAGTAGTAGATTTCCTAGTCATAGGAGCTGATGTGAGGTGGAGGTTGGAATGGACACACTGGGGGTGGGTAGTAAGAATTTTGGTGGATTCATCTGGAGGTTGTCAATCAGCATGGCTGGCTGGGTGCCGGATGTTTAGGTGTGGAGATGGGCTTGAGGTGGACAGGTGGTGTTAGGGCAGCAGGAATTAGGTTCAGGAAAGCTTGTGGGGTTGTTTGGGACTGGCCTTGGGGGGTTGGATTTAGCATGACTGAGGTTGGGAATGGAGTATACTGGGCAGGTGTCATGGGTTGTGGTTGAAGCTGTGATTGGAACTGGGAATCCCTGATTGGGCCTGGGAATGGAAGAGAACTTTTCCCCTCCTCTACCCTGACCCTCACCCTACCGCCCCTGCCCTGCCCAAGAGCATAGAGCACACCACACACCCAGCTCACACGTCTTTATTGGCCCGGATGTGGGGTTGGCAAACAGGCTGCCCCTGTCTTGCGCTAGAACAGCTGTGGGGATCTTCACCCTCATCCCGGAGGGAGACCAGCTCCCTGCTGGGAAGGGTCAGCAGCTGGAGGATGTCATGGTTGCCTCGGAACCCCAGTCTAGCTGGAGGGAAATCCACACCTGTGCCTCGAGTCCTCCTCCCCTAACCCTCGGAACCGGCGCTTAAGATGCTGCCCCGTCTGGAACAGAGAGGCCACGTCCAGGAGTGCGTCCTCGATGTGCTGCCCCAGCCTGTGGGAGTCCTGGAGGGAGAAATGAGTCAGGTCTAGAGGAAGGTGGGAGAAGGGATCCTGGTGGCCGAGAAAAAAGAGGGCTGGGGACACGGACTTTCGGGTTTGAGGAAGGAGAAGCTGGGGGCCCAGACCTGGGTCTGAGGGAGGAGGGGACTGTGGGGGGACCCCTGGGTCTGAGGGAGGAGGGGACTGGGGGGGACCCCTGGGTCTGAGGGAGGAAGGGACTGGGGGGGACCCCTGGGTCTGAGGGAGGAGGGGACTGGGGGGGACCCCTGGGTCTGAGGGAGGAGGGGCTGGGGCTGGACCCCTGGGTCTGAGGGAGGAGGGGCTGGGGGGGACCCCTGGGTCTGAGGGAGGAGGGGACTGGGGGGGACCCCTGGGTCTGAGGGAGGAGGGGCCGGGTATGCTCCACTTTGTCTCACCGTTTTTGTGCTTGATTTTTTGCTGGAGATGTGGAAGGTGATCATATCATCCCCCATGAAGATATAAGAAACGCCATAACCATGGTCATCGGCCTGGAGTGGAATAAGGTGAAAGGAACAAAATAGTGCCCCGTCCCTCTCCCGGCTATGTAGGGGTGCAGGCCCCCAGCCCCTCTTTCCTCTGGGCCCAGCTCCACTCACAGGCCCGAATCCACCACCCGAAGAAACATAATCCGGGTAATTGTGGACGTCGAACAGGTGCATTTGCTGGACAGGGATCTGGCTGGTGGACAGTTGCCACTGCTCCGAGTAAACCTGAGGACAGGAGACCGTCACATTTGCAGGAAAGAGACCCAGTCCGCTCTCCCAGCCCTTTCTCACCGGCCCCGCCTTCTCCCTGACCACGCCCACCATGCTCTCCCGGCCACGCCCCTGGCCACGCCCTCTCTGCCCATTTCCCCTCCTGTCCTCTGCCCTTCTTAACCCTCTCCCTAACTTCTCCTCTGGCGATGCCTCCTTTCCCATGTCCTTGCCCCGATGTCTCTTCTTCCGTGGTTCCCCACTTTCCTCTTTAACCCTGTCCCTGCACCCCAACCTGGGCCAGGAAGGGCGACTGCAGGTGGAGGAATCGCGACACGATGTAGAGCGCGAAGAGGTGGCGGTCGACTCCCTGCCCGCTCATCGCCGCCCTCAGCAGAGCCTGGTGCTTGTCCACCGCCACGCGGAACAGGGCGAGGCACTGCGGGTCCTGGGGTCCCCGGGAGGTCGCAGGTCATGGAAAGACAGGAAGTGGGCTTACCGCTGAGCCTGTGGCACACTGGGCCTCAGCAACCCCAATTTACAGATGGGAAACTGAGGCTCAGAGAGGGGAAATCACTTGCCCAAAACCAGGTGGGTCCCCAGACCTGGCTCCACAGCCCACGTGGCCTCCACGGAACCGCAACACCTCGCAGGTCCCGGCAGAGGGAACAGAGGTTCCGGGGAGGGGTTCTGAGCAGAGAGGTTATGTATGTGCCAGGGTGCCAAACCGAAGTCACGAGGTTAAATAAGCAGAGTTGGTGGTGGAAATGGGGCCTCTTGGGCGCGCCCAGTGCCTTGCGCGACGACCGCTAAGGCACGCACCACACTGTGCTGGGCGCATTCTGTCTCCCCCTTAGCAAGCTCTTGCAAGTCCCTGACTTCCAAGGCACACTCATCCCTTGTCCCTAGCGCCATCACGTAGCCTGGGCTCGGGAGGTGCCCATAAACCTTGCAGGTGGCTGAATGAGCACACGGAAATGACCAATGACCCACGCCCCCGCCAGGCCAGCACCCACTGTCTTCTCTCTGTCCTCCATGGCTCTCACGAAGCTGCAGGCCTCCCGCGTGCAAGACCGCACGGTCTCCGTCCGGCCTTCCAGGAACAGGCGAGTCATGGCTGACTCGTAAGTCAGGCAGAAGTGACCCCTGTCCTGGGGGACAAGCAGCAGAGGCATCTGTCAACTGGGCTCAGGAAGTCTTTGCAGACTTGACCCACCTCTGTCCGGAGAGAGAAATGGTGACGCTGGACCGTGGACCCTCCACGGGCAGTGGCCAGGAGGAATGATGGACAGGGCAGATCTTGGGGGCTCAACGGGGTGGGGTCCCCAGGGGGCTGGGGTGGGGAGCCCAACTGACCCGGAAGTGGGCCAGCTGCAAGGCGATCTGGATGAAGCTGTCTGAGGACAGGTGGCAGCGTCTGATGAAGCTCTTGCCAAAGTGGGAGAAGGGGAAGACGTGGCAGTCAACGTTTGCAGACAAGGCCTGGGCTCCCCTCAGGGCTAGAGAGATAGACGGGCCGATCTGCCAGGGGGAGGGGAGGCAGGAGGTCGGGGTTACAGATGGGGGTAGGGCTGGACCAAGGTGGTTGGAGGGGAGTATGGAAATGGGGACAAAGATGATGGGAACTACATGGGGACAGAGGTGGGAATGGAGCAGGGGACGGGGGCGGGGCGCGGTGTGAGGCTGGAGATGGGTCATGGTTGGGAACAGGACAGGCTTGGGTTTGGGGGCTGATTTTTTTTTTTTTTTTGAGACAGAGTCTCACTCTGTTGCCCAGGCTAGAGTGAGTGCCGTGGCATCAGCCTAGCTCACAGCAACCTCAAACTCCTGGGCTCAATTGATCCTCCCGCCTCAGCCTCCCAAGTAGCTGGGACTACAGGCATACACCACCATGGCCGGCTAATTTTTTTGTATATATATTTTTAGTCGGTCAATTAATTTCTTTCTATTTTTAGTAGAGACAGGGTCTCGCTCAGGCTGGTTTCGAACTCCTGACCTCAAGCAATCCTCCCGCCTCGGCCTCCCAGAGTGCTAGGATTACAGGTGTGAGCCACCGCGCCCGGCCTGGAGGTTGATTTTGAGGTTGAGATTGGGGATGGGGATGAGTTTAGAGTCAAGGCTAGGAATTTGAGAACTTGAAGAAAAGATCCAGAAACCCGGCCTCACCTGGTCCGGAAGGTCCCACTGCAGCCGCCAGGGATGGGGAAGTGTGGGGTCGGGTCGCCCCTTGCAGTGGCCATCTGCCGAGTAGCCCAGCTGAAAGCACTCTGTGGCCAGTGTGAACTGCGGGGGAACACAGGCAGTCAGAGTCCCTCCTCCCTCTGGACTTGGGGACTCCTAGCCAGGGACCTCTTTTCATCAGTCCCTTTGGGGTGGGGGGGCAGCCTGGGCCAGGGAGGCCTATCCAGCCCATGGATGAGGGGGAACCCAATGGGGTGCAGCAACTGTCCCCTATGATTTAGGGACTAACTAAAGTAGCGACAATGGAGATGCTAAGATTCTCAGGGCTGGACAGAAGCTTAATGATAAAATAAATTTCAATTATTTCATTTGATGAAGGGGGAAATTGGGCTCAGAGGAGGAAAGCAACTTGCCCAAGATCACACAGCAGACCAGAGCTGGAAGATAGTTTTGACTCTGTGATGTGGCGAAAAAGCCTCACTCTGGTGTCAGGGCACTCTTGGTTCACGTTCTGGCTCTGCCACTCCTCACTGTGTGACTCTGGGGATGTCACTTTCCTTCTCTGAGCCCCGATGACCAGCTCATCAAAGCAAGGTCAGCATCCCAGACCCCTTGGTTGCTGGGAGACCTGGGCCAGCCTCTGCCTCTGTCTGAGCCTCAGTTTTTCTTTGACCTAAGGCCCCAGAAAGGACAGTCCTTGGAAAGGGGGCTGGGGGTCCCCAGACAGGGGGCGGGCTGGCTGCCCTACCTCCCACATGTGTCCTGAGATGGGACAGTCAGCCCACGAGTGCTCCACACTGAGGCCCAGCTTCCCGTTGGAGAAGACGATTAGGGTGAAGGATTTGTCAAACCAGCTGTCGGGGAGAGTTCAGGGGTCACCGAGAGCCAGGTGGGGGGACTTGGGGTGCTTTCTGTGGCACTTGAGGGGGAGTTTCGGGGTGGGCAGGTGTGGCGATCAGCTGGGGGTGCTGGTGTGGGGGTCTCCAGCGGGTAGCTCTGGAGGGTCCCCCAGCATGTCTAGGATTTAGAATTCGGAGATTTTTTTAAGGGAACTTGCTGAGGAAGGTTCAAGGTTTTGAGGGTGCTGGGAGCCAGGAGGACAGTCCCAGGGCCTAAGAAGTCTGGGTGCTACTTCATAGACCTCTAGAAGTGGTCTGAGGAGCTCTAGGTGTGGGGGTACAGGCTGGGGGCCCTGGGTTTGGGGTACCCACATTAAGGCCTAAGGATTTGGTGCTCCAAGTTCTGAGTCTGAGGTCCCCAGGTTGGGGTTCTCTGGGTCTAGGGGTCCCAGGTTTGGGGTTTGGTGGCCCTCAGGGCTGGAATCCCTGGGTCTGGGTTAAGGGTTCTCTGGGCCAGAGGTCTCCGGGTCCTAAGGCATTAGGTCCGGGCTCCAGGGTCTGGCTGTCTAGTGTCAGGGGTCCTAGGTCAGGACACTGGGTTCTGGGGGGCCAGGTCTGGGCTCCCAGACCCAGAGCTGACTCACCGGTCGTGGCCGCGGCCGGCCAGCAGGGCGTGGGCGTAGGCATCCAACGAAGCTGCTGGGTCCTCCCTGGTGAGCCCTGCAGGCTCAGAGTCGAGTGACACAAAGAAAGCGGCCCCTTCCACCGCCTCCAGGGCCTCTGCTGCCTGAGTCTTCAGGGAGCTCCGCACCTCGGCCCACATGCCCCTGTAGGGCCGGGGCTGTGCCTGAGTCCACTGTGCCCAGCGTCCACCTGGCCCCAGCCACCTGGTCCTGCACAGCCTTGGGATGCCGGCCTGGCCCCTGAGAGCCCGCGACCCCTGACCCTCACCTGGGAGCAGCGGTCAGGGCAGCCAGATGTTCCTCGTGGGGGCAGGCGGGCGAGGGGTCATCCAGGATTCGCTGAAACTGCTGCTCCAGGGCCCTCGGGGAAAGCAGGCCATTTGGGGAGTGGGTCCCCACGCGGAAAAATCGGCCCCGGTGGAAGACAGCCACGTGTCGGCTGTCACAGAGGTGGCGGATGTAGTCTAGCAGTGGAATTAGCAGAAGTGTGGGAGAGGGAACCAGACACATTGTAAGAATAATGACCATTGATTAAGACTTCTTACATGCCCCGAGCTGTTCTAAGCACCCTTTTAATCTCCTCCACCCTATGCCATTATTATCCCATTTTAGAGATGTGGAAACTGAGGCTCAGAGAGGGTTAAAAACTTGCCCAGAGTCACACAGCTAGGAAGCGAGTTGAGAGTCAAACTCAGGCAGGCTGAGAAACATGCTCTTAGCCACTGCACTGTCCGGCCTCTACCAGTGTCTGTGTGTGTGTGTTGGGGGGAGTAGTTTTCACCTTTTTGGACCCCTGGAACCCGCGTGGTGTTGAATATCTTCTCGTACTGGGCAGAGCATAAGGGGCGCATTCCCATCAGCAAAGTCTGCAGGAGATGCGGGGCTTGTGAGCTGCCTTCCAGGCCCCGGGTGGCCCCATCGCCACGGGACCACACGCACCTCTGTCCCCCGCCCACGGCAGCCCGCTCACCGGGGGGATCTCCTGGCGGTTGAGGCGGTGGCGGTACAGGAGCAGGGCGTGGACTGCATTTCCAGCTCGAGCTGCCTGCAGAGGCGTGGGTGTGACGTACAGGAAGTCCTGGGGGCCAGCAGAGGGGACAGCAAAAACGCCTGGGGTCAGGTTTGCCCCTGATGGGGGCACTGACCCAAAAGAGGGCGGGATAATAAATCCCACACTGTGGTCCCGGATTCAGGTCACTGACCATAAATGTCACATTCTACCCGGGTATCCCGACCCGAGGCCTGGGGCGCTGTGACAACCCCCGCCCCCCAAGCCCCCTTCTCCCCTTCTTACCATCATGTAATAGTTGCTGTTCACCATCAGCGGGGTGCGGGAGCGCAGGTACACAAACTCCTCCCACCAGTCACTGACCTGGGAGTGGCGGAGACACAGCTGGGGCGGAGCCTGGCTGGGGGAGGGGCGCTGCACCAGAGAAGCCCTCCAGACTGTCCTGTGTCACACAGGGGAGGGTGGAGCCAACGAAGGAGGCCATCGCGGTCAGTGACTAGTGCTAACCTAGGAGCCCATCGATGGGGGATCAGTAGCTAAACTATGCTACTCTCAAAGTTGCAGAATATTGCACCGTTGCTAGAACGAGCAAGGTACATCTCCATTTACCCCCACACAGTGAGCACCAAGACATACTGTTGAGCGAAAGAGACTAGAGGCACAACAAGATATGTGGAATGATCTGATCTGAGATTTTAAAAAACACTACTAAAACCCGTGTCCACCCACAGATGAATGGACAGCCAAGATGTGGTACATCCATAAAAAAGAATGAAGTTCCGGTGCAGACTTCAACAGGGACGACTCTTGAAGACATTGTCGTTAAGTGAAATTAGCCAGACACACAAAAAAACAAACATTGCGTGAGTCCACTTATATGAAATATCTAGAATAGACAAATCTATAGGGACAAAGTAGAATAGAGATTACCAGGGGCTGGACAGAGTTTCTGTTTGGGAAGATGAACCAGTTCTGGAAATATTAATTGATAGCGGTGATGGTTATGCAACACTCCAAATGCATTAATGCCACTGAATTATATACTTGAAAGGTTAAAATGGCAAATCTTGTTATGTGTATTTTATCACAATACAAAATCATATATATGTACAATTCTCTAGGTACAAATACATGTTCATAAATGCTCAGATCAGTGCTCCTCATAGGCAATGGCTGGAGGGACCAGGATTAGAGGGAGGTGGTTCAAGGGGACTTGAATGTTTTCTAGATGTTTTCCTTTATTCTATGTCATAGGATCTCATGGAATCTATAAGAATATATACATGTTTACTTGCATCTTCAAGTCTATGGCATCTATAGACTTCCACTTCCACCAGGAAGAAAATTCAAACCATGAAAAAAGAGAAAAGAAAAGAAAAGAAAAGGAAGGCACTGTGCCAGACTTTAGCTGGCCTCATGTTTTTTCTTTGTTGTACATAAGATACTGTATGTTGTCATTGGCAGTGGCTTGGAGGTGCAATGAAATATATATATGGTGGATATGTGTGCATTTTTTAAAGAGCAGAATCTGGTCCAAGCACATGAAGGAAAAAACAAAATTTTAACCAGAATACCAAAGCATAGATTCCCTCCCGCCTCTCCAGAAATTTCACTTCAGTCCCCTTTATCGAGTTTATCAGACTGCCCCTCCTTGCTGCTGCCTTTTGGGGCTCTGCCCCAGACCGTCTCCCCATCTCCCTCTCTCTCCTGCCCTTCCTCCCAACCTGACGGCTTCCACTTCTCTCCAAGCTCCTGGAACCCTGATCTTCTCATCCACGCCTTACTCCTCACTCACACCACCCCACCTGTCTCTTCCCTGCCATCTCATCACATGCTACTTCTTATGGCTTCCTACAGAATGTGAGGCCCGCAAGCCTTGATTTGGGTCACTCGCTGACAGGCTCTGTGCCTTGGTTTCCCCAGGAGCTCAACTCAGAGTGCAACCAAGAGCCTTGCCCTTGAACTCAGCGTAGAAGCAGTAGCCTTCCTCTGGGGGCGGGGCCAAGAGTGTCGGCCAACCAGGGAAGGGGCCGAAAGGTTGGGTGTGTCCTGGGATTCTGGTTCAAACAGGCTTGGGGCGGGGCTCCGAATATTGGCGCATCTGGGGCGGGGCTCAGGGCGTAGGCGCGTCTGGGGCGAGCTCCAATCGCAGCAGGGCTTGGAGGCGCAGTGGGCGGGGCGTGGGCGGGGCGTGGGCGGGGCTGGGGCGGGCTCAGAACCTCTGATTCCCGCGCGGGGCCTCGGCGGCGCGGCGGCACTCACGTAATTGGTCGCCCACCAGGACTTGAGCCGCAGGTACCACTGCAGCAGCGACGCCTGCAGCCTCAGGAATTCCTGCGCCAGGACCGCCGTCCAGTCGAAGTCCTCGTCGGAGAGGACAGGCCGGACAGACTCCAAGTACTGAAGGGGGCGGACCGAGAAGAGGGCAGGTTACGCCCCCGGCCCGCCTCTCGCCCTGTCCCCAGGCGACCCGGCCCACCTTGCGCACGGTGTCCTGCACCGAAGGCACTGGCTGGCGCGGCAGGGAGCGCTGGTAACTGAAGAGCATCGGGTGGCGGCCAGAGAAGATGCGGACCAGGGCCTGGGAGAAACGGGGAGGCACTGGGTGGGGCAAACCGCAGAGAGAAAGGGACATAGACCCAAAGAGAGGGGCACAGAGACCTAGAAAGCGGGAAAGAGACCCTGCGAGAGGAGGACAGAGACGCAGACAGGGGGAAGCGAAGATGCAGACAGGGGGACAGAGGAGAGCCTGAGCAGGGCTCTGCCCCTCGCGTACCAGCCAGGTCTTGGTGGGTGAGGACATGGCTCCGTGCGGTTCAAGAAGCCAGCCGTGGTAGGACAGAAGCAGTCTCAGGGCCACGTGAAGCGTGAAGATCAGGGCTCCCCACAAACACGAGGCAAACAGAGCGGCTGCCAGGACCCCTCGGAGCCCGTGGTGCTGTGCACCCCTGAGAGGAGAGAGAGAGAGGCTGGGCCTGGGTCTCCCGGCCTCAGAACTCAGCCAGCCCCTGCGCTGCTCTCTGGGCTGTTGGAGGCACATCCTGTAGAACTGGAGTGAGAGAAGTCCATTTTTCTCACTTGTAACATAGGTGTGAACCTCTGCCACACACCCCCATATCCGTCCCCCACCCCACCCCGGGCCCGTGTGCCGGCACCAAGCTTCTAAAATCACTATTCACAGAATTGGTAGGTGCTTAATAAGTGGAAGGCATTATTTCTATTGAGAGGACACTTTTCCCTCCCAGATAGCAAATTATACTTTAAAGTAACAGTTCTGAAAGTGTGCTCTCTGGACTAGCCCCAGTGCCACCCCCCGGGAGCTTGTTGGAAGTGCATATTCCTGGGCCCCACCCAGACCCACTGAGACAGAATCTCTTGGGGTGGGCTCCAGGAATCTGTGTGTTAGCAGCCCCTCCAGGTGATTCCAATACCAGCTCAAGTTTAGGAAAACCTGATTGAAAGCTACACTACATCAACTGTTGTCTGCAAAGTTGCAACCAGACATTTGAGCAAATCTCACGCAGAGGATGTGGGTGAGTCACTTGCTCTCTGTAGACTGTGTAAATCTAAGCCTTCTGGACATTTCTACATCTGATCCTAGGTCTGCTCTTTGGAGCACAACATCTGAACCTTCTTCCCTAGGGGGACTAACCCAAGAACTAGAACCAGCCACTTTATGAGCACCTATTTTTAAACGCTTCCTGAAGATGACAGTAACAACAATAATAATAACACAGCCACTCCCATTCAGTAATCTCCAGGCACATACTGAATGTTTCACATGCACGATTTTGGTTAATTCTTCCAACCACCCTAAGAAGCGATTATTAATATTATTACCCCATTTTATAGATGAAGGCCTTACAGATGTAGAGATTGGTGAAGTCTCTTGCCTAAGACTATATAATTAGAGACTGGCAAAACTCATTCTTTTGTCAGTATTTATAACCATATCTGGACATTTTCTAGTTTGTCACCATTCTTCTTAGCAAGAAGCAGCTGGGATAGAAAATGTTCAGGGAGACCAGATGCGGTGTTTAACGCCTTAATCACACACTTGGAGAAACCGAGGTAAGGGGATCAGTTGAGGCCAGGAGTTCAAGATGAACCTGGGCAACATAGTGAGACCCCATCTCTATAAAAATTTTAAAACTTAGCCAGGCACAGAGGTGTGGGTCTGTAGTCCCAGCTACTCGGGAGGCTGAGGTGGGAGGATCAGTTGAGCCCAAGAGTTTGAGGCTGCAGTGAGCTATAATGATGCCACAGCACTCCAGCATGGACAACAAACAGAGTGAGACCTCACCTCTTGAAAAAAAAGAAAAGAAAATGTGCACAGACAAGAGAGAATCACCTCCTTTTTCTTGATGCTGTACCTTTATTAATCTGACCAAAAGTAATTCTCAGAGGTTACTTTTCTTTAGCAGGCACACCACACTTACCGGGTGGAAGCAGAGGGATTAAGGGGTTACTGAGCTGAAGTGGGGGACCTCACCAGTCTGGCAGCAACTCTTTGATCTTCTCCATGAGTCCTAAAGAAGGATCCAGCTGGAGGAACCAGGAGAGCTGGATTGTGCTGAAGAGGAAGAGCCAGCTGAGGGGGCTGGCAGGGAACACACCAGTGAGAAAGTCATTCTGTGGGGAGGAAAGGGCACCCATTCAGTCCTTTGCCTGTCCCCTCATCTGAGCACTTGCTGTATACCATTCTCAGATATTTATTCAGCACCCAGGGTGTGCTGAGTGCTCAAGATCCCAGTGGGGACCAGACAGATCTGGGTCCTGCCAGCAGGGAGGTCAGTTCAGAATGAAGCACGTTAATGGCGGTGGGGTAGGAAACAGGAAGAGCCCTGTGGTGGCATATTACAGTTTGAGGGATTCCTAGAAGAGGATACTCCTCTCAGGTGAGCCTGTCAGGAAGGCAAAATAATTTCCTGCACACAGCAGGGTCCAGAGCTCAGAAAGCTGCCTACCTGGTCACAGAATGAATGAAAGCTCTGAGTTGCAAACCAGACTCCCAGGGAAGTATGAGAGACATAATTAACATTTAATGAGCACTTATTACCATGTTTCCCCCAAAATAAGACAGGATCTCATATTTATTTTTCCTCAAGAAGACACCCTAGGGCTTTTTTTTTTCTTTGAGACAGAGTCTTGCTTTGTTGCCCAGGCTAGAGCCAGTGCCATGGCATCAGCCTAGCTCACAGCAACCTCAAACTCCTGGGCTCAAGCAATCCTCCTGCCTCAGCCTCCTGAGTAGCTGGGACTACAGGCATGTGCCACCATGCCCGGCTAATTTTTTCTATATATATTTTTAGTTGATCAATTAATTTCTTTCTATTTATATTAGAGACGGGGTATTGCTCAGGCTGGTTTAGAACTCCTGACCTCGAGCGATCCACCCGCCTTGGCCTCCCAGAGTGCTAGGATTACAGGACATGAGCCACGGCACCTGGCCCACCCTAGGGCTTATTTTCAGGGGATGTGTTATTTTCCCCTCAAAACCTCAGCTTGCAGCACGCACAGGATGACCAGGACCTAACAGGGGGAGCTGACCTTGTAGGTGGGGCTGCCCGCACCTTTCTGGTCACCTCTGGAATGGTAGCTGTCAGGATGGTGCAGATGAGAAGGGCTGCTCGCCTTCTTTACCGCTCCCCAAGGAAATGCATGGGCTGTGCAGATACATTAAGTAGCCACGCCCATCACTAGGGCTTATTTTTGGGGTAGGGCTTATATTGCGCAAATGGTTAGAAATCCTGCTAGGCGGCCCGGCCAGGTGGCTCACGCCTGTAATCCTAGCTCTCTGGGAGGCCGAGGTGGGCAGATCACTTGAGATCAGGAGTTCAAAACCAGCCTGAGCAAGAGCGAGACCCCGTCTCTACTATAAACAGAAAGAAATTAATTGGCCAACTAATATATAGAGAAAAAATTAGCCGGGCATGGTGGCGCATGCCTGTAGTCCCAGCTACTCGGGAGGCTGAGGCAGGAGGATCGCTTGAGCCCAGGAATTTGAGGTTGCTGTGAGCTAGGCTGATGCCACAGCACTCACTCTAGCCTGGGCAACAGAGTGAGACTCTGTCTCAAAAAAAAAAACAAAAAAAATCCTGCTAGGGCTTATTTTATGGGTAGGTAGGTCTTATTTTCAGGGAAACACAGTACATCTTGAGTACTATTTACAAGGACTAACTCTTTAAATCCTCCCAACACCCCTGTGACATAAGTACTAAAATGATCTCATTTTACAAATGAAGACACTCGGGTTCAAGGTCGCACAGAGAGCATGGTTAAGACAGGGTAAGAGCCGCTATTGGTTGGGTTGTCATCACTGGGGCTCAAAAAGCCACTTTCTCCCTTCCCTTTTCCATATTGAATGAACAGGGTGGCCTCTGAAGTCACAGTTTATAACTTGGGCTGTGGAGTGCCACTCTATGGGCTCAAATATCTGCTCTGTCACTTACTGGCTGGGTGACTTCAAGCAAGTGACCTCGCCCCTCTATGCCTTAATTTCCTCGTCTGTAGAATGGGAATAACCCTGGTACTTGGCTCATAGGGCTGTCATGAGGGCTTAATGAGAAAATATCATCCTACAAATGCTTACTGCAGGCCCACAGCTGTGGCAAGACAGCAAGCTCTCTGCTGTCGTGAAGGATTGGTGATGGGTGTGATGCTAAAAAATAAAGCAGAGAAGAGGGCTGGGCAGTAGGGGTGGATTGTACAACTCAGAGCCAGGTACACAGTAGGCATTCAATAAATGTTATGATGGTCCCTTCTATCGCTACTTTACTTCTTGTTTTTTTTTTTTTTTTTTTTTTTGAGACAGAGTCTCACTCTGTTGCCCAGGCTAGAGTGAGTGCCGTGGCATCAGCCTAGCTCACAGCAACCTCAATCTCCTGGGTTCACGCAATCCTCCTGCCTCAGCCTCCCGAGTAGCTGGGACTACAGGCATGCGCCACCATGCCCGGCTAATTTTTTCTATATATATTAGTTGGCCAATTAATTTCTTTCTATTTATAGTAGAGACAGGGTCTCGCTCTTGCTCAGGCTGGTTTCGAACTCCCGACCTCGAGCGATCCACCCGCCTCGGCCACCCAGAGAGCTAGGATTACAGGCGTAAGCCACCGCACCTGGCCGCTACTTTACTTCTTGTTGGGCATTTATGACCTGCCATTCTTTCTTTGCTTTGCCAGGAAAAGGTTACTGGTGAACATGGTTACTTTTGTTGTTGAATTTTTATTAAAAAGTGGTTGTCAGTTCTTGTATCTGGTGCTCTGGATTGCAATAGAGCAGGGGCTTCATGACAACAGGGGAAGAAGCGCCCACGTACCACGTGCTTCATTAAAGCCTTTTGAGTTCGAGACCAGCCTGAGCAAGAGTGAGACCCCGTGTCTACTAAAAATAGAAAAATTAGCCAGGCATGGTGGCGCATGCCTTTAGTCCCAGCTACTTGGGAGGCTGAGGCAGGAGGATCACTTGAGCCCAGGAATTTGAGGTTGCTGTGAGCTATGATGACACCACTACACTCTAGCCTGGCAACAGAGCGAGACTCTGTCTCAAAAAAAAAAAGGCCTTCCATTCCCCTGCAACCCTGGTGAGGGAGGGGGCAATTACTATTATCTGTATTATCCAAGTGAAGAAACTGAGGAAAGAGGAAGTTGAAGAACTCATCCAAGTTTGCACAGGCAGAAAGTGGTGGAGCTGGGATTTGAACCCAGGTCACCTGGCTCCAGGTTCCCACTATCAGCCACTCAAACCACCTAGCTGTCCTGTGACCCTAAGTGATCAGGGTATCCTTCAAGGTACCCTACTCTGGGGTTTGCTGTATCTGAATCTCAGGTTCACGTGGAAACCATTTCAGGAGACACTCTGACCTCCTGCCGATGAACAACCCACTAAGTACCGACACAATGCCACATGCTTGGCCCAAGTGATCCACTGGAGATTATTGAAAACAGCCTCATGATGTCAGCACTGGGACTACCTTCTAGAAAAACAGCCCAGGAAAATGGGCAGGAGCAGGGGTCCAGACTGCTCATTCTGGCTCTTCCTCTAATTCTGCATCTTAGCTGCTGTGTGATGTTGGGGAAATGAAAGCACCTCTCTGGGCCTCAGTTTCTTCCTCTATCACATGGAACCAACAGGAGGTTTAACTTAGAGGGCTGTGGTGAGGATCAGATGAGCAACAGATTTAAAGGGCTTAGTGAGTTTAGAGCCTGGGACACACTAAATACGACCTAATAGGATTTATGATGCTAAGTCTAATGGAAGGGTTTGCTGGGGGCTGTTGGGCAGAGGCAACATCTGACTCTGAAACGTGGTTCAGGTTTTGACTTAGACACAGGGGTGACAGTCAAAATATTCGCCAGTGGAACGCCAGGAAGACTCAATCTACAAGGCTAGGAATGAGTACAGTGGTTGCCTTGCAATGGGGATGAGGAGATTGGAAAGGGGCTGGAAAGAACATTCTA
This sequence comes from Microcebus murinus, assembly GCF_040939455.1. Lineage (NCBI taxonomy): Eukaryota > Metazoa > Chordata > Mammalia > Primates > Cheirogaleidae > Microcebus > Microcebus murinus. The sequence goes on along the minus strand of NC_134119.1, from coordinate 68,088,977 downwards.
GAATGGTGGCTGTCTTGATCAGGAGTTGGTTACATGGGTATTGTCAAATGCAAGTACCGTAGACCTTAAAACCTGGGCATTTTTCTGCATGTAATTTTATCATATCTATGTCAGGACATCTCCGTGGGCCGCCCCTTATTTAACTGCAACACCCCACATTCCTTTCACCGCCTGCTTTGTTGCTCACCATGGCACGTGTCACCATCTATGTGAGACGATGCTAAGCAGTGTCACCATACTCTAGACTTGATCTATCTTCTTTTCTGCCTTCTCACCCAACTCAAAAGAGAGCACCCCCAGGGCAGGATTCTTCTGTTCTGATCTCTGCCATGTCCCAGTGCCCAAAACAGCGCCAGTCCCTTTAAACGATGTTCCAGAGATATTTGGTGAATAAACGAATGAAGAACAACATTATCAAAAGCTAATGCTTAGCACGTGCCCTGGGCCAGGGACATTGCTTCCACGTAAGAATTAATTTAATCCTGAAGGCTATGGTGGGAGGGGGTTGCTATCAGCACCCATCTTTGCCATGGTGGCCGGGGGAGGGGGGAGGCGGGGACGACTGTGATTCGAAGAGGGGCACTTGCCCAAGTCCACACAGACACCAAGTGGTGGAGCCAGGATTCAAACTCAGTCCTGGCTGTCCCCACAGGTTCGAGGCCCCAGTTCACAGACAGAGGATGGGACTCACAGGAAGATTCTGTACAATGTCAGAGTTCTAGAACCAGGGACCTCAAGCTGTCCGTGGGCATGGGCATTCCAGACATGGGGAGGTTAGTGCTGGAGAGGGATACTGGGGGTTCCGGAGCAGAAGGAAGGGGTCGCAGGCCCAGTAGGCAAGAGCTACCTTCAGAATTGGGGGGTGGCCGCCCAAGATCTTGATGGGGTCATGAGAGCATAGGGGTTCTGGAGCGGGCAGCACCTTGTTTAGAAGCGGCAGATGAAAGAGAAAGGTGAGAAGCATGCCATGAAGGAAGGAGATGGAGTTCTAGAAACTGGAAAGGGGGGAGTTATGTGAGAGGGGTAGTAGAGGGGCCCAGGGGCCCTCCTGGGTGTAAGAGGCCAACAGGGTTCTCAGTAGCTGAGTTTGCAGATCCCCAAGTGAGCCACAGAGAAATAGGTAAAGGGATCCTGGGAGTGGACATCAAAATTCCCAGAGAGGGGTGATAGGCTCCCAGAAGCGGACCCACATGGATATCGGAAGTGGGCCTCAGGCATTCCGGAAGCAGGAAACTGGATTCCCAGAAGGAAACCAACCAGCAGCCCTCCTCACCCAGAAACGTAGGAGATGCCTTTTCCAAGAGCGCAGGCCAGAGAGGTAGATCTCCTGCAAGACGGGGGCACTGAGCTCCACTTCCGCCCCGTCCGAGGTCAGCGAGGATCGGAAGCCCACGGCCTGGTGCGCTTCAGCCATGTCACTCTAGAGCCCTGGGAGAAGGACAGAGGCTCATTCTCCACGCTCTGTCCTTCTCCAGGCCCCCAGCCCCTCCTCCTGAGACCCAGGGGTCCGGGCCCCCAGCCCCTCCTCCCTCAGACCCCAAACCTCTTCTCCCCCAGGACCCAGGAATCCGGGCTCCCAGCCCTGTCCTCACGCAGACACAGGAATATAGGACCTAGCTAACCCTTCCCTAAGCACGTGTGGGGTCGTGAGGGGGTCTTGAGGGTCCTGGTTGGAGGAGGGACATCAGTTGGGGACCTCTGTGAACGCACAGAGAGGCAAGAGGGATAGCTCGCGTTAACCCCGTACCTATTCTGCGAAAACGTGGTGCAGGGGCAGTGCCCCCACCAATAAAGGACTTTCAAGATTGGGGGTTGGGGAGGGAAACCGGCCCAGGATGAGTTGCAGGGTCTCCAGAAAAACATTAGTTTTATATTCATATGAAATAAACACCTGCCAGATACTGACGTAGCCCACCCCATTTCCGCTTCCCAGTCCAAGGCGGGGGTGGGGGTGAGGGGTGTCTATAAATTTATCCGCTCTAGAGTGGCCCAGCGTCCCCTCCCCCCGCCCCGGGCTGGAGGGGATGGGGGAGGAAGCACCCTAATGCGCATGCCTCGCAGCCGGGATGCTGAGGCTGGGAGCGGAGGCGAGCGTCGAGGACAAGTGATGGAGAGGCCCGACCGCCCAACCCGAGCCCCGGCCTCCAGTCCCCGCGAGAGGGGCACTGGGGGTTTAGGGGTGGGGGAAGGGATCTCAGGCCTCTGCGGTCCGGTACTTACCACGCTGAATCAGGGGTCCGCCGCTGGGATCCTAGGGACCAAACCCGAGTACACCCCCGCCCCCCGATTTTGAGCACCGGACCCAAATCTCCTGCTTGCATAGGTCCAATCCCAGGGTGATAAGTCCACGACTTGGTAGAGAGGCCTTCGCAATCCTACCACCCCCAGATCGCCGACACCCAGAAACCCCGATTTCTGTCTCGCGTGTGCCTCCCCGCGTATTCGGGTCCCTCATTTTATCCCCGCCCCCTTGCAATTTCGGCCTTCGATGCCTGCCCCTTCCAATCCCCAGTGTCCTGTCCCCGCCCCTTCCAATCCCCGCGTTCTGTCCCCGCCCCCTTCGAACCGCAGCGTCCAATCCCCTCCCTCCGCTCGGTCCCGGCCCTCAGTCTTCTTTTACCCGTCCCGAGCCTCCACCATTGAGCCTCCCGCATTCCGCGCAGCCGGCCTGCACCCTGCGTTCTTGGGCTCCCCACTCCGCTCTGTCTCACGCTCTCCCTTCCCTGCGAGGGCGAGGCTGCTTGGACTGACAGCCCACCTCTGGGTGCAGCGCAACGTCACGCGGAGGGTGCAGGAGCGAATCTCAGTAGTCCCTTCTCGCTGGGGAGGGAGGGACGGTGCTCTGGGCCCCGCCGCCCACCGGACCCACCCGCGGAAGGCGCGCGGATTGAGCTGGCGCGACGGGGGCGCTCAGCGGCAAGTTAGACAGTCGGAGGGACTTCCGCGAGGGAGAAGGAGCGTGGATAAAGGAGAGGGAGAGTGTTAGAGACTGGCCCAGATTGAGAGGCTGAAAGGGTCAGACAGGCAGAGACTGAAACGCACAACTCTTGATTTATTCGCCTCGGGGCGCCAGTATTCTTCGTCCAGGCTGGGTCCGTGTGCCCCTGGGTCCAGCCCAGTCACAGGCAGGGGAGGGGGTGAGGAGGACAGTCTCAGAGGGTGGAGTTAGGGGGAAAACTGGGGTAGTAACTCCAGTACACAGATGGGCAAACTGAAGCCAGGCAAGGAGACATGCCCGAGGTCACCCAGCGATCCGGGCGCTCCGCTGCACCCCCTGCCGCAGGCGGTGGCCCTGGAGATGGAGCAGGGCTTTCGCCTCGCGCCGCCGCCGGCGCCCGTAGCCGTGGGGGTCCTGGGGCTTGCGGCTGGCCTTCCCCGAGGGCTCCTTGGTGGAGGCAGAGCGGAGCCAGTATATCATCTCCGGCAGGCGGTGCGTCTGGCACGTGCCCAGGGAACATAGGCGCCCGCGGTGCTGGGCGACCTGCTGCCGGGGCCGCCTGGGGAGGGAGCGTGGGGGAAGACCGCGTTCGAGCAGAGTCGAGAAAGGAGGCGTGGTGGGGAAGGGCACCCAGAACTCCCGAGACCAGCGGGGCGCGCTCACAGATCTGCCCATTCCACAGACGCGGAAGACCCTGACCGGAAGAGGGCGCGCTCCCCTGAGGGTCTCTTTCCCGTCCTGTCCCCGCTGCCCTGGCCTCTCACCTGCCCGCGGAGTCCGGGTCCCCTTGGGCGGAGATGGCGAGGAGCATCGTCAGGACGAGGATGCGGGCGGTCATCGCGGGCAAGGCGGGTCACGATCAGCGAACCGGCAGGTGAAGTGGCCCCTCCGGGGTGCAGCCCCGCCCCCTCCCCGTGCCTAGGTTCTCTTCCTTCCCAGCGAGGACTCAGGGCCAGTCCCCACTTCCCAGACGGGAAAAACTGAGGCCAAGTCTACGAGTCGAAGAGGCCACACCACGCCAGAGGGTCAGGATTTGAACCTAGATCCCCCGCCTCCTGCACCGCAGCTCAGAGCCCTCACTAGGTGTGCGCGTCACACCACCGCTGGCTGTGTCCCGGGAGGACTCGGGAGACCCGACCCCTTTAAGGCGTCTGGAAATGGGGCGGGGCGATGACACCTCTAGGTGGCGACAAAGCGGGACTTCCAGGAAAAAGGCGTGGGGGCGGAAAAGCCCTGGGCCCCAGTGTACTGCGACCTCACCCTCACCCTTTCAGGGAGCCACTCTCTATATACACCGTGGGAAAGCTTGGAGTCTCGGGGACCAGGAGACTTCCAGAAAAAGGGTTGGGCAACGTGGGGCCAGTGCAGACAGGGCCAGCTGGGGAGTTTGTTAAAGGGAGACCGGGCACTAGCAGTGTCCCATCCTGGGAAAGGAGGAAGAGGTTTAACAGGTGCCAGCTGGCCGAGGGCTTGGGATGTACCAGATCAGGTGTAGCCAGGGCCATAAAAAGGCAGGGATGGTGTGCTGGGTCACCCAGGTCATGTGGACAGTGTTCTGGGGGCCAGGGCCTCCATGCACAGGTGCTGGCAGTGGAAGGGCAGGGGCAGACCCCAGGCCAGCAGCACAGGTGGGATGGGGAGCATCGAGAGGCTGGTCAGCAGGGCCTCAACGTCCACATCTGTAAAGTGGGCAGGCCTTGCTGCCGCGACACTGCACCTCCCATCAGCCTCCATGGAGGGCAACTCCCTGTCCCCAAGCTCTAGGCCATGCTGGGGGAGTAGGCAGCGACACCCTCCATGACTCAGTTTCCCCAGCTGCAGAGGGCCGGTCACCACTCATTGCCAGCTGGCCTTGGAGGGTCCTGGACAGGAAAAAACAGCCAGGGAGAGGAACAATGTGAGGGTTGGGAGGAGGCGGGAGACGGTCTTCTGGGAAACTTGAGGGCCCAGCTGTGCTGGGAATCCACCCCCACCCCCACCCAGCCCGGCAGGGCAGCTGGCGGTGCAGGACCCTGGTCTCAGAGGGGAAGGGCACACCCCAGGAGAGGGATAAGGGGAAGAGTTTGGACAAAGACCCTGAGCGAGAACTGTGGAGGGCAGAGACCCCCAAGGAGAGACCAAGGGGAGTGAGGGAAGTAGAGATGGAGGGGGCAGGGGGACCCAGTACTGCAGCCACCATCGTGCCCCAAGTCTGGTCCTCCTGGCTGCTCAGGCTCGCATCTCAGCCCTGAGAAGGGAACCCTAACCCCACTTTGCCCCCAGGAAGCCGAGCCGGGTCCCAGCTGAGGATTTATTGGCGTAAATGCAACCATATAAAAACATAAGTTATGAAAAACACAGTCACGATGTGCCCCCCATCCCCCCAGCCCAGGCCCCTAAAACCCCCTTCTGTAGGAGGGAGGGAGAGGAAGGGGGAACCCCGAAACCGCCTCAGAACGCCGCAGCCCCTGGGCCCTGCAGGGCGGGCCTGGACGGCCGGCGCCGCCTCAGCGCATCCGGTAGTCAGTGGAGCAGGACAGCTCGCACAGCTGGCCCTTGAAATCCAGGTCGATGGTGAAGTCCAGGTCCCGCTGTGGGGAGAGGACGGGCATGAGGACCAGGACCTCCAAGGGGCAGGCAGGAGGTGGCGGCAGAGGGGTTGCAGGCCCTGTGTCAAGGCACTGTCCCCAACACCCAGCTAGATCCTGCTTCTGCTCACCTCTGCGCTGACGACCCCAGCTGCCCGTCCCACCCCCAGCATCTGCCCTGCACCCTGACTCAAGTGACAGCTGCATGTGGACGTCTTCAAATCCACTTGGTCCCCAGCCAAACTGGCCCCCTTGAGGGCAGAGCCCAGCTGTCTCCTGCATCACCAGATCGTCCCCATGAAGGCCATTCCCATCAGCAAAGCAGTTATTTCTTCCTTTCTTTTATAAAAATCAAGCCTCTCAAGCCCACTTCCTTCTCCAGCAAGGCTCTGCAGAGAGCTCAACGGTCCCAGCCCACCGTCTCCACTCCCCCCAAGCTTCCTGGAAGCCCCCCACCCCAAGCACGTGGCACATAGGAAGGCCAGCGCAGTCACCAATGGCCCCATTGTCATTGTGGCCAGGTCAGTGTTCCCTGGGGGGTGACCCGTGGCTGTGGGTAGTTTACCAGCATCCTCGGCCTCTGCCCGCCAGATGCCTGGAGCCCCCTTGTCCAGGCGTGCCGCCACACTGCCTCCTGACAGTGGCAAACAGCTTTGTGGGGGCAGCAAAATCACCCCTGGTTCAGATGTGCTGGTTTGTTTAACTGGTTCTCGTCTCCCTGGGTCAGAACTCGGGTGCACCCTGGGCCCCCCCCAGGGCCCTTGTGCCATCGCCAGCCACGCCCCCCGCATGCAATCTCCAGCCTGCACTGCTCCCCAACTCCGGGCCTTTCATCCTGCCGCCCCCCTGCATCTCCCCGGAACCCCTGTATCAGGTGACGGCAGCTCCGTCCTGCCAGGTGCTTCGGAGGAGAAAGGAAAAAACCAAACCAAACCAAACCCGTCCTTTCCTCTCTCAAGCCACACAGGGGCTGAGGTCCCGTCACTCTACCCAGGGCTGGCTCTCACCCTGAAGCCCACCCCCACCCATGCCGACACCTGCCTGCCCTGCTCCCAGCTCCAGGGGTCACCTCCAAATGCCACGTGCCCTGTCACCCTATCACCATTCTGCCTGTTTAGCATCAGGCCAAGCAGGGCTTTGGCCTGGGCCCCCAGGCCTGGCTCCCAGTAGATGCGCAATAAAATCCTGTGTATGTAGGCGTAGGGCTAAGGGACCCCAGGACCGGCAGAGGCGCTCCCCCAGGGCCCTCCCCCCCAGCTCCCCCGGGCCTCACGTTGTTCTTGGCATTGGGTCGCATGCCAATGGTGCCGAAGATCTCCTCGCCGGTCTTCACCGTCAGGTAGTCCTCCATGTAGAACACCGTCTGCTTCCAGTGCGTGTACGGGGACTCGGGGCCTGCGGGCGGGCACGGCTCAGCCAGGCCTAGACCTGCTCCCCTGCCCCAGGCCCGGCCTCACCCTCGGAGATAGGGGCTGGGCCAGCAGTTCATGGGTGAGGAAACTGAGGCACAGCACTCTCAGGTCACTTGCCCAAAGCCATGTGGCTATTAAAAGGCAGGGCGTGGCCGGTCTTGGTGGCTCGCTCCTGTAACCCTAGCACTCTGCGAGGCCGAGGCGGGCGGATCGATCAAGGTCAGGAGTTTGAAACCAGCCTGAGCAAGAGTGAGACCCCCGTCTCTACTATAAATAGAAAGAAATTAATTGGCCAACTAAAAATATATAGAAAAAATTAGCCAGGCGGGGAGACTGAGGCAGGAGGATTGCTTAAGCCCAGGAGATTGAGGTTGCTGTGAGCTAGGCTGACGCCATGGCACTCTAGCCCGGGCAACAGAGTGAGACTGTCTCAAAAAAAAAAAAAAAAAAAAAAAGGGCAGGACTGGTGTGCAAACATGTGTGTCCCCACGGCTCTCTCTACCTGTTTCTGTCACTACCCCCTCATCGTCCCTGAACCCCGCCAGCCTCTCCTCTGGGTGGGCGCCCCCAGCCGCCTGCGCGGCGCCTCACTGGTGGAGAAGCCGGTCCTCTTGTGGCAGCGCGTGAACTCGATGTTGAAGTAGGCCACTAGGGCGTGCACGTAGTCGTTCCGCTTCACTTGGAGGCAGAAGGGGGAAGTGAAGGTCAGGTCTTCCACCTTGACGGTGTAGATGTCCACCTCCTGTGGGACAGGCCCCGTGAGCCCACGCCTGGGAGCGTCCCCAGCGTCACCCCCTGCCACCCCCCTGTGTTCGCTTGCCCGGCCCGGGAGCCCACTCTCCTCCGGCCTGTGACCACGCTGTCCCCTTCCCTCTGGTCTTCCCTCGCTGGCCTGAGGCCCCAGAGCTCCTGATTTATCTCTCACCCACCTGTCCCAGTCCCTGCCATCCAGTCTGGGGTGCCGTGTTGGATCCTTCGCTCCCTTCTCTCCTGCACCCAAACCCGGCCCGGGCAGCTCCACCCTAACTGCGTCCACCACCCACCCACTCCCTCCTGCTGCCCGGCCAGACCGCCTGGCACCTGCAGCGGCTCCAGCGGGGCTCCCTGCTCGGCCCTTCTCGACGCATCAGCCAATATAACAAGCAGACCGTGTCAAACGGTGACATAAGTCCCTCCCTGCGGCCCCCCACCATGCGCTCTCAGAAGGGGGGTCCCCACCTTCCTGTGTCCTTTCCTTCACTCCATAATCCTCCCCTACACCAACCCCTCCTGCCCCCTGGCTCTGATGACCGCACACATCCCAGTTCACTGTCACCATGTGAGTATGGATCTTTGGCTGACGCCTTTGGGCACACCTTCTAGAGGACCAGCCCCCTGGGGCAGGGCCAGCCCGTCTTGCTCACTGCTGTGTCCCAGAGCCCAAGGCCAAGCAGAGCCTGAAAAGATTCTTAAGGACAAAGTGCCTGCTATGGGCCTCTAGCGCCACCTCTAGGTGACATGTCAGTTTCCAACACTCTGGGCCCTGTGGTGAGGGGATGGCCCTTTGGTTCCAGCCCTGGGGGTGCCCTGGCCAGGCCCAGGCCCAGGCCCTCACCTTTATGAGGCAGGCATTGGTGACCAGTTGCTTGGGGTCCACCACGTCCACCAGGGGCTCCTTGATGGCCACGTCTTTGATGCAAGACATGTCAAAGCCGTACACGTTCTCCCACCCTGGAGAGGCAGGAGGGGGCAGGTGAGCCTGCAGCAGCCGGGCGGGGCCCCACCCGCAGCTCCCCAGGTGCGCGCTCACAGTGGATCTTGTAGTCTTTGTACTGCCGGTCCTCGATGGCTGTCACATACAGTGTGGCTCGGTCTGGGAAGATGAGGCCGTCAGGCGCCTGCAGAGGGCAAGGGCATCAAGACCTTGGCAACACTGCCCCCCCCCGAACCTGGCCTCTTTCTGCCCACTCTGCTCCCGCCCTCATCTAAGCCCAGGTAATCTCCTACCTGGACTCCGCAATGGTCCAGGCTTCTGCCTGCATCCCCTTGTCTATTCCCCACACAGCCCGCAGAGGGCGCTCAGGGGCACCTAAGTCAGACTCTCCCTAGCTCCTCTGAGAGGGAGAGCAAAGCCTCATGGGGGCTCATAGAGCCCTACAAGCTCTGTACATGCCCAACCAGCCCTCACCTCGTTGGCTATCCCAGACCCTAGACTCCACCCTGGCCTCCCTGATGCTCCACATACAGCACGTGCATTTCTGCCTCAGGACCTTTGCACTGGCTGTCTTCTCTACCCAGAACTTTCTTCTCCCCAGATCCATTGCAGCTCCTTCCTATCCTTCACCAGGTCTCAATCACCTCTCCCCCTGGGTGGCCTGCTCAGAGATGAGCCCCTGGGACCATCCTATCCCTTTGCCCAGCTATGGTCTTCTCCTCATCTCCTTGTCACTGCTTGGCTTCCAGGACCTGTCATACCCACTTTGGGCTGTCAGCCTCCCAGTACCTGCGCAGTCAACCCCCATGTTAAGTCCTCTCTGTGGGAAGTACCTAACATGGCTCATTTTGTCTGGACCTTGACAGACAACACACTCAACACACAGCCACCAGGCCTCAGCCTGCGTGATCTGCAGCCGCCCGCCCTGCCAGGGCCCTCACCAGCCACTTGTCTCGGGCGTACAGCACGGTGTTGAGCATGGACTCGTAGAAGAGGCAGTAGCCCATCCACTCGCTGATGATGATGTCCACCTTCTCCACCGGGAGCTCCACCTCCTCCACCTTCCCCTTGATGATGGTCACCACTGTGGGCGGACAGGGGCAGCCACCATCAACCCTGGGAGGTCAGCAGCCTGGGGCCCCACTTGCCGCAGCCCTGGTCTTTTTTTTGGGGGGGGGGGGACAGAGTCTCACTCTGTTGCCCAGGCTAGAGTGAGTGCCGTGGCATCAGCCTAGCTCACAGCAACCTCAAACTCCTGGCCTTAAGCGATCCTCCTGCCTAGGCCTCCTAAGTAGCTGGGACTATAGGCATGTGCCACCATGCCCTGCTAATTTTTTTCTATATATTTTTAGTTTTCCAGCTAATTTCTATTTCTTTTAGTAGAGACGGGGTCTTGCTCTTGCTCAGGCTGGTCTCAAACTCCTGAGCTCAAGCGATCCGCCTGCCTTGGCCTCCCAGAGTGTTGGGATTACAGGTGCGAGCCGCCGTGCCTGGCCAACCCTGGCCCTTGAAAGCAAGGGCCGGGCCAGATTTGGGTGTCTTCACAGCACTCTGTGAGCTGAAGCTCCACCCTCTTAACTCTATTTTCAAATTCATATATCACTCTGGACACTTTTGAGGCAGGAGCAGAAATTTTATGTGGACTGGGCATCACTGGGGTAGGTTTGATGTAACAAGTAACAGCACGGTCACATTCTCAAAACATCTAACAAGTAAGATGGACACAGAGGGATTTACAGGGGAAATTACATGACAGTTGGAATTTGCTTCAAATGGGGAGATTTCATAAAGCTGAGTAATGAGCATTTGTGGATTTATTACAACAGTCTCTTAAAAATAATCACTGCAGTTCCCAGAAGGCCATACATCTGGAAAACCTACCACCTTCCCAAGTCCTCTACCTTCTTCCACCTTGCTGGTGGGAACTCAAGGGCAATTTGACAACAGCTGTCAAACTTACTAACTCGAGTTTTTGACCTGAGCAATCGATCCACTTTTACAAATTCACCTTGCAGATATTCTAGTTTGTGTGTCAAATGACATTATGTGCAGGGTTGGGGGAGGGTGGAAGAAAATTTCAGAGCGGCTTAAATGTCCATTAGCAGGAGACTGGCTAAAAAAGCCACGGTGTGTACACGTGATGGCAGTCATCAAAAATATCATGATGCCTCAAAATCTGGAAAGGTGTTTAACTACATGGCAAGCAGGTGAAAAAAGCAAAGGGCAAGAGACTTGTGTGAAATGCTATCGGCAAAAAAATCAGCCACGTGAATGTAAAAACTTATACATATATACGGGCTTGTAGGTACTGAGTTCTCTGGAAGGTGGTGCTGGCTAAACGCAGAGGAGAGCAGCTGAGAGGCGGATGGGAGACTTCTCACTGCGGGCCCTCGTCAGTCACCCACATGACTATTATTCATTCAAGAAATGAGAGAGCACTTCTTGCCCTAATTTTAAGACTGAAGCCTTAAACTTGTGACTTCTGACACTTGGATTCTCAGGCTGCCAACAGCCCAGAAGACCATGGGGGAGGCACAGCTGGATCATAGCTGGTCCATCAGTGTCCCCTGTCCCCCCCCCACTCCCTTGCCACAGGTCCTGGGGAAGCTGGGAATCGCCCACTCCATTTCCACAAACCCATTCTCTTTCTGGGCTCACCGTGGTCTAACTTGTTGGCTTTGACGATCTTCACCGCGTAATCAGAAATACTGGAACACTCGATCTGAGGGCCCAGGAAGAAAGGAGAGTGAGACCCCCCCAGTCTCGTCCTCAGCGGCCACCCTCCTCGGCCCAGTCCCCTCTCTACCCTCCAGGCTCAGGCCCACCTGGCCACCCAGGACTCACCCCGATGACCTTACGGGCCCCGGCCTTGGCAGCGAACATGCACAGGATCCCCGTGCCTGAGCCCACGTCCAGTACCACCTTGTCTTTGAAGAGGTGCCGGTTGTGGAACATGGAGTTACGGTACGTGAGGGTACGCACCTCATCCTTCAGCATCTCCTGGGGACAGAGGCACAAGGCACCATGAGAGGGGCCACAGTCCCCGCTGAAAAACAGGTGCCCTGGCCTCCAACACACAGACGGTTTGGAGGACCACAGCTCGGCCCTCCCACTTCCCTTCCATGCACCTCGATTTCTCTAGCTGTAAAATCAGATTTGATGGACTAAATTCCCATCTGAGCCAGATTCTACCATTGCCACTGAAGCCCTGTTAATTCTTGGCTTTTAAAAGTCCTCAGTGACTTAATGCCACTGAACTGTACACTTTTAACCGCAATTTTATGAAAAAGGCCTCAGGGAAACAAAACATTCCTTAGAATGCCACCCCAGCTGCATTCTGGGACCTCACTTTCCTCAGTCAAAAGGGTCCAGAAGCTGTCAGGGCAAGAGCAAGCTGGGACACAGTCCCAGCGCTGGTCGCTAGAGGGCGGCAGAGACCAGCAGGCCCCGCCTGGCTGCGGGCTGAGGTCTCAGGTGCGCAAGCGCAATCCCACCGCAGCCTTCAGCGAGGGGGCCCCCCCAAAGCACCAGGCTAACCTCGGTCTCCAAGGCAACGGCTGGGAGAAGTGACCCTGGGTGTGCATGGCAGAAGGAAAGCCTGCTGCCAGGGAAAGCAGTGCGCATGCGCATGCGTAGGGACTTAAGTTCCACCCCCTCCCCAACATTTAACCCCTAGATTCACGGGCCTTGGGAACCATCCACACTTACCTCGTGGATGCCAAAGTGGGCGTAGGAGTCAAAGTAGTAATCTTTGGACGTCATGTCCTCGGCATTGGGTTTCTCACTGCTTTCTGCCTGGCCGCAGGAAACCTGGGAGGGGGCCGATGGGAGCATGGGTCAAATTTGGCGGCTCCCCACAGCCTCTTAAGCCTTCAGGTCCCTACTTTATCCCTGAAGAGTAGTACAGATCCCCCCAAAGCATAACATGACAAGCCTACAGCCCCCACCTGCCATCTTGCCTCCCCCAGGAGCCCCAAAACCTAACCCCATTTTCCACTTCCAGGACCCCCCCAAAGTACCATCCAGGGAAGCACCCCGATACCTCAGCCACGCCTACCATCTCTCCAGTCTCTCTGCCCCCGTCTCTAGCTCAGCCCACAGCTGGGGAGGGGAGGGGAAGCAGAACTGGGGCAGACACAGGGCAGGGCAAAGGGGGCTGGAGACGGAGTTAAGGAAGTAGACACTGGGGAGGCCAGATGGGGGCCGTGGACCTGAAGGGATTTGTAATGAGTGTTTTGCAGCATGGGGTAAACTGGTTTGAAGCAAGAGGGACATGGTTAGACTTCTAGAAAGGGCCAGATGTGTGGCAAGATATATTTATGTGGGTGGAGGTGGGGGTTGGGAGGGGTCTCACAAAAGGATATTTACTTCTTCAAGAGGCGGCTGGAGGCTCATCCCATTAGCCAAGGTGGCTACAAAATTCTAGGAGAGAGTAACAGGGAGAAAGGATTAGCTAATGGGAGTGGCTGGGGAGGGCCGGGCGGTGGGGCCTGAGCTCTTGGGGCAGTGGGTTTCCAGCAGTTTTCCTTTTCCTTGGTGGGGAGTGGGGGCAGAGGAGACAGGTGATGAGGCAGGGCTGCTTGAGAAAGGGAGGGGAGGAGTTGGGGAGACAAGGGGGTCTCCTAACTCAGCTGTAGCTGGAGAGATGGTGGCCAGCCCCCACGCTGCCCTACTCTGGCCAGGCAGCTGACCACACACACCTCCCCCATCCAGGCCAGAGGAACTGGCACTGGCCGGGCACACAGGCACCGCCAGCTGTCGCTCCCCCTCATCACCTAATCCCCCCAGATTAGGTGACACTTCCTAACACACACCCTACCCATGAGGGAGGGCCTGGCAGGGTATGCCCCCAGGGCATCTGCCAGTTCTGCAAACCAGTCTCTCATCTGAGGGGATTTCAGAAAAGAGGAGTGGCCCACAGGCACTCCCACCAGAGCCAGTACCACAGCCCCTGGCTCCTGACCTGCACTCAGGAGCCCCAGACAAAACGAGATGGAACCAACCTCAGCACTTATCACCCTCTATCCAGGAAGCTAGAGGCCCAGGGAGGATGGCCAGTTTCTGGACCCTCTTAAGAAAGTGAGGGCTCCAGAATGAGGCTTGGTGAGTCAGAGCCCATGGCCCCCATTCGGACACCCATCCCAGGCCCTGAAGACCCCCAGGTGTGAGGCCAAGCCTGAGGCAGCCTCTGGGGAAGATGTTTCCTCCACCCTAAGAGCCAAGAGAGTGGTGTGTGTGTGTGTGGGGGGTCACTCTGCCCCCAGTGGCATGCATCTTGGGAACTGCCCACCCCCTCCAGACAACGTTACCGGGTAAGGGGTGGAAGGACAGAGGCCCCATCCGATTACATCTCTTCTAGATGTGACCACTTTCCAAGGCTCCAAGAAGAGCAAAGTCTCAGGCAATGACCCACTGGGCTCCAAGCACCCTCCCCGCAATTGCCCCAAGCCAGTGAGGACGCCTGTACGGAGGGCGGCTGGGGAGGGGATTTCCCACTGGGACCCATTTCTCAGTACCACTGATGCCACCACCAGACAAGCCAGCCCAAAAGGGCATGAAACGCAAAACCGAAAACCTCCCCTACACGGCTGCACAAGAACCACTGCGAACGATTTCAGACTCCCAGGCTCAGAACCCCCCTCCCCACAGAGCTGCAGAGAGGGGAGGTCATCTCTCATCCTCACAAAGGCCCGAGAGAGAAAAGGCTCCACTGGACAGTAAAGGCCACAGCCTGAGCACATCCCATCACAACTCCTTCCCAGCAGACATGCCCTCCCTCCGCCGGCCTGGGAGAGATCCAACAGGGAGGTGGGCTTAGGGACACGCCCCATGAAAAAGATGTCCCTCCCACACATCCAGAAATGGCCACAAGGGGGTGCACGGCGCCTTATTGGGAAGGATCTCCTCCATCTAGATGACCCACCACCACCCAAAGGGAGGTCACAGGGGCATGCCCCATCCCCCCGCAACTCCTAGAGCCCCGGGCGGGGGTGGGGAGAATTCAAGGACAGGAAAGGGTGGTGGAAGACCAATTCTTCATCCTCCTCCACTCCCAAACCCAGAGTGCACAGAGCCTAGACCGATGCCCCAGCAGATCCCCCGGGACCTTAGAAGCGGGTTGTGAAGGATTGAGAAGCACTGCCCCTCCCAAGACACTCTTCTCTTCATCGTGGAGGGCCCCAGGGAAATTCCACCCGGTGTGTCCCGGATCCCCGGGAACAGAGCTGGGGCCTTCAGGGGGAGGGTCGGAGCCCCCCCCACCGCCAGGCGGCGATCCCCCAGTCGGGGGCGGGGCCTTTGTCCGGCACGTGGAGCCCGCCGGGCCACCGGGCTCGGCACACCCCCTCCCCACCCACCGCGCCGTGGCCACGTGGGGGCCTGGCCGGAAGCGCCCCCAGCCCTCATCTACGTAAGAGGAGGGATGAAACACCTTCAGCTAGGCCGGATGCCGAAGGCCCCCGAAAGCTAGGGAGCCCCCACCTCAAACGATATCCCTGGATCCGGAGCGTGCGGCGCCCCCTCCGTGTGGCTGGGGGCCATCAGCCCTAATTCGCCGACTTAGAGCCCTTCCCCCACGACGGAGACATAAAACACCGACCCCGAAGCCGGCCCCCGACCCCGTAGGGGCTCCAGACACTTACCTCCATGATGCAGTTCGCGGGCTCGGCTGCCGCCATCTTCACCCGCACCTACTCCTCCTCCGGCCGTCCAGACCCCCCTTTCTCCTCACTCCCCCGGACCCCTTTATAGCGGAGTGTCCACGGCCCGCCTACCGCAACCCCGCCAGAAGATTTCATTGGTAGTGGAGGCGGCACGTCTGAGAATACCGTCTAGCAATTGGCTCAAGAAGACGCCCGTCAAAGGTCAGAGGTTTGCCCAGGCTGGTGTTCAGGGTCCCGCCCCCTCAAGTCGACCAGGATGGGGACAACTGCCCGTCTATTGCAAAAAGCGCCACTGATGATTGGGTAAAATCAACCAGGAGTGCCCGCCCCTTTCCTCCAGCACCGCCTCAAAGCTTCCCGGCGGGCTCCGCGCTAAGCGGACGTCTTGAAACAGAGCTGTCCATCACCAAAACGACCCGCCTTTTAATCGCTGCTATTGGTTTAGCCAAAACGTGACGTCACTAGGCCTTTGGCCAGCCCCCGCCAAGCGGCTGGCCTCAAGGAGAACGCGGCAATTGGCCCACGGGTTGCAGGAACGCAGGGCTTTAGGCACCAGCGATTGGCTCAAAGGAACTAGCGCTCCTCGTCCCTTCGGTGGATTCTCCCGGCCTCGGAGGGGAGTTTGGAAGAACAAGGGAGCCTGTGCCCATTTACCTGGGGGAAAAACTGAAGCAGTGAGAGGCTCAGAGAGAGGGCGGGCTTATCTGGGGTCCTGAAACAAGTCAGGAGTAGGAGTCAGCCGTCAATACATTTAATCCCCAGCCCTGTGTACAACTGTTCCAAGTTTTTTATTTTTTTTAATTTAAATTTTTTTTTTTTTGAGACACTCTCACTCTGTTGCCCGGGCCGGAGTGCCGTGGCGTCAGCCTAGCTCACAGCAACCTCAAACTCCTGGGCTCAAGCAATCCTCCTGCCTCAGCCTCCTGAGTAGCCGCGACTACAGGCATGCGCCACCATGCCCGAATAATTTTTTTTTAAATATTTTTAGTTGGCCAATTAATTTCTTTCTATTTTTAGTAGAGACAGCGTCTCCCTCAGGCTGTTTTCAGAACTCCTGACGTTGAGCGATCCTCCCTCCTCGGCCTCCCAAAGTGCTAGGATTACAGGCGTGAGCCACCGCCCCCGGCCTCCAAGTTTTCAAAACCCATCAATTGGTCGCCGGGTGCTGTGGCTCACGCCTGTAATCCCTGTAATCCTAGCACTCTGGGAGGCCGAGGCAGGCAGATCGCTCGAGGTCAGGAGTTCGAAACCAGCCTGAGCAAGAGCGAGACCCCCGTCTCTACTATAAATAGAAAGAAATTAATTGGCCAACTAATATATATAGAAAAAATTAGCCGGGCATGGTGGCGCATGCCTGTAGTCCCAGCTACTCAGGAGGCTGAGGCAGGAGGATTGCTTGAGCCCAGGAGTTTGAGGTTGCTGTGAGCTAGGCTGACCCCAAGGCACTCACTCTAGCCTGGGCAACAGAGTGAGACTCTGTCTCAAAAAAAAAACAAACAAACCATCAATCTAGATCTCAGGCCACCTGGCTTTTGTAGAAGTCCCTTCCCCTGCCAGAAGGCCCACCTCTCTTTGTCTGGCTTAATCTTATATGTCCGTCTGGGCGCAGTTTAGAGGCAGCCACTTCCAGGAAGCTTTCCGTGATCTACAGGAAGATCCCAGTTGAACGAAGATGAATGCAAAAGGCGGACTTTGTGGACCCTGCCTCTTCTTTCTCCTTTCGCACTCTGTCCTCAGTTCAAACCTCTCTGCAGTCCCTGAATGAGCGCGCTCTGTTGTCCCCTGGCCTCTGCACAGGCTGTGTTCCTTGGCATACTTCCTTCCTGGCAAACTCCTAATAGTGTAGGATTTCCAGTATAACTGCTTTATTAGTTCTCTGCCTGCCCCTCCTCTCTGTCCCCCAGGTCCATCACACCCACCAGCCCTGGCATCCTATCTTCTTCTGGGTCTCCAAGTTGGTACAGTCCCACCTCCCACCCAGTCACCAACCAGACCATTGGGCCTCCCCTCCCACCGCCTGTCAGTCCCCTGACCTGTCCCTCCTGAACCAGCAGCCCAGACTCCCTCCCCACCTCTAAGCCTCCAGTCTTCCCCTGCAGTCCCCCACCCTGTGGGTCCTCAGAGCTGACCTGGCCCCTTCTCTGCTCAGAGCCTTCCTGTGGCTTCCCAGTACGCTCGGGACAAAGTCCGAGCCCCTCAGCCAAGTGTTTGTTGTCCCATCACTGATGCTTTATGATCCCTACCTGGTTCTCTGGGACCACCACACTTTTGTGCCACTATATAGGCCCTTCCCCTCTTCTCACTAACTTTTCCTTAGCTTCAGACAAGTTCTGTATCTGTGGCCGATTTAGCTCATGCTGACTGCTTGTTAGGTGCCAGCCACTCTTCTAAGAGTTTTAAATCAATTACCACATTTAATTCCCCCCCCCAAGCAACCTACTGCTGAACATACTATTTTCACTTCCATTTCACAGATGAGAAGATTGAGGCACAGAGAGGTAAAGTGACTTGGCCAGGGTTACACAATGAGTAAGTGGCTGAGCTGGGTGTTGATCCCAGCAAGTCTAACAAAACATCGTTTTTAATTTTTTTTTAAACCCACTTTATTAAAAATATAATTTACAGGCTGGGCTCGGTGGCTCACACCTATAATCCTAGCACTAAGGTAACAAAGTGAGACTCTGCCTCAAAAAAAAAAATATATATATATATAATTTACATATGACAATATGCACACAATTAAGTATAATTTGATGAGATTGGTACATATACCTGTGTAACCACCATCAGACTCAACTCATAGAGTGTATCACCCTAAAAAGTTCTCTCATGACTCTTTCCACTTGATACCTCCCCTCAACCTCTGAAGCACTTTTTTTTTTTTTTTTTTGAGACAGAGTCCCGCTTTGTTGCCCAGGCTAGAGTGAGTGTTGTGGGGTCAGCCTCCCTCACAGCAACCTCAAACTCCTGGGCTCAAGCGATCCTCCTGCCTCAGCCTCCCGAGTAGCTGGGACTACAGGCATGCGCCACCATGCCCGGCTAATTTTTTCTATATATGTTAGTTGGCCAATTAATTTCTTTCTATTTATAGTAGAGATGGGGTCTTGCTCTTGCTCAGGCTGGTTTCGAACTCCTGACCTTGAGCAATCCGCCCGCCTCAGCCTCCCACAATGTTAGGATTACAGGCGTGAGCACCTCGCCCAGCCTGAAGCACTTTTCTTGTTCAGATTGTCACATAAATGGAGTCATACAGTCCGTCCCCAATGCACAGGGCACATCATACGCACCTTCTTGTGCGTAGGAACACTTGCCGGCATTTCAGCTCTGTGCTTGGGGGCCATTTGAACAGTGAAATCACCAACCAAAAGCTAAAAAATTTTTTAAATGTGGCACTCAATAGACCAAGAAAAGGACATTTGTTTATTGTATGAGAACTGACACAAGAGCACCTCAGCTGCACATCAGGAAACTCAGTTTTTTTTGCAGCTCTGTGTATAAGCATTCCCTGGAAGGACTGTGAAAGCATTGTATTGATTTTGGGGTTACAAATAAATTTCAACAAATAGGTGCATTCCCAAGTACAGAAACTGCAAATAATGAGGATCAACTGCAATTGGTTTATTTTTGTGATCCTGTACGTTTGATTCATTGTAAGCATTTATAAACATTATTCCAGGCTAGGTGCAGTGGCTCACACTTGTAATCCTAGAACTTTGCGAGAACAAAGCAGGAGGAATGCTAGAGCTCAGGAGTTCAAGACCAGCTTGGGCAACATAGTGAGACCCGGTCTCTAAAAAAAAAAATAATTATCTGTGTTTGGTAGTTGCGTGCCTATAGTCCTCCCATCTACTTGGGAGGCTGAGGCCAGAGGATCTTTTGAGTTCAGGAGTTCAAGGTTGCAGTGAGCTGTGATAACACCACTGCCCTCCAGCGTGGGTGACAGAGCAAGACCTAGTCTCTTCTTTTTTTCGTTTTTTTTTAATTTGAGACAAAGTCTCACTGTGTTGCCCAGACTAGAGTGCCGTGGCATCAGCCTCAAACTCTTGGGCTCAAGCGAACCTCCTGCCTCAGCCTCCTTAGTAGCTGGGACTACAGGCATGTGCCACCATGCCTGGCTAATTTTTTTCTGTTTTTAGTTGTTTGGCTAATTTCTTTCTATTTATAGTAGAAAGACCTAGTCTCTTAAAAACAAACAAATAGGCCTGGTGTGGTAGCTCATGCCTGTAATCCTAGCACTCTGGGAGGCCAAGGTGGGCGGATTGCTCGAGGTCAGGAGTTCAAAACCAGCCTGAGCAAGAGCGAGACCCTGTCTCTACTATAAATAGAAATAAATTAATTGGCCAACTAATATATATAGAAAAAATTAGCCGGGCATGGTGGCGCATGCCTGTAGTCCCAGCTACTAGGGAGGCTGAGGCAGTAGGATTGTTAAGCCCAGGAGTTTGAGGTTGCTGTGAGCTAGGCTGACGCCACGGCACTCACTCTAGCCTGGGCGACAAAGTGAGACTCTGTCTCAAAACAAAAAAAACCCAAACAAACAAATAGGGCCAGGCTGGTGGCTCAGGCCTGTAATTCTAGCCCTCTGGGAGGCTGAGGTGGGAGGATCGCTCAAGGTTAGGAGTTTGAAACCAGCCTGAGCAAGAGCCAGACCTGGTCTCTACTAAATATAGAGAGAAATTAATTGATCAACTAAAATTATATAGAAAAAATTAGCTGGGGACATGCTGGTAGTCCCAGCTACTCGGAAGGCTGAGGCAGGAGGATCACCTGAGCCCAGGAGTTTGAGGTTGCTGTGAGCTAGGCTGACACCACGGCACTCACTCTAGCCTGGCCAACAGGGGAGAAAAAAAAGACTCTGTCTCAATCAATCAATCAATAAACAAACAGGCCGGGCGTGATGGCTCAGGCCTGTAATCCTAGCACTCTGGGAGGCCAAGGTAGACTCATAGTTTGAGCTCAGGAGTTGGAGACCAGCCTTAGGAAGTGCAAGACCCTGACTCTACTAAAAAAATAGCAATTAGCTTGACAACTTAAAAAAAAAAAACCATATATATATATAAAACTAGCCAGGCATGGTGGCACATGCCTGTAGTCCCAGCTACTCAGGAGGCTGAAGCAGCAAGATTGCTTGAGCCCAGGAGTTTGAGGGTGCTGTGAGCTAGGCTGACGCCACAGCAAGCACGCTAGCCCGAGCAACAGAGTGAGACTGTCTCAAACAAACAAACAAACAAACCACATTATGCTGTGAACAGAGATATGGCCCTAAATTAGGGACAGACCACTAGTCTACAGGAAGATGAGGAGAAAGCAGCAAAAAAGCCTTGGAAGTAGCAGTGGGAGGAGAAAAACAAGAAGAGGGTGGTGTCCCAGATGCCTGTGAAGAAAGACTGTAACTTTATTCTGGAACTGGCTGAAAAGACTCCATGGCTCATCAATGCAGGATTAGCAGGAATAATCAAATTGTGCAACAGGAGAAAAAACAATTTTCTGGAATCATATTTACAGTTATCTTCAAATATGTTATATATCCAGGTGACAGGCTCTTCTTAGGATTCCAAATAAATATCTCTCAAATGAATGAACTTGTTCTTTCCTCAATTTATAAGCCATAGACATCTCTGAACCAAATCTCCTCTACTTACAACTTAAGTTCTTGAGTGAAAGAACAAACAATTAAATACTTTCAAAAGTTTTTAATATGAAAAATTTTAAACAACTTCTTTTTGGTAAAAACAAAAAGAGTAGGGCAGCCACCCTCCCCCACCCCCAGCCCTGAGGGGAACAAGAAGGCACACAAGAGGGCAGGGACATGAGGTCCGATCTTGTAGCAGCTTCTGAGGAAGATCTCAGTCCAACGGTAAGTTCAAGTCCACGGGCGAAACGGCCAGGATGCCCTCCTGGAGGGGAAAAGTGGCAGAGCTCTGTGAGCAGGACAGGTGTCTTCTACCCACAGCCATGCTCCCATTGGCCCAGGGACATTGGAGACAGGGGATGGCAAAGAACCAGAGGAGGGAGGGGTACCGACACCTAGAGAAGGGGACAGAGACCCACATTAGAAGGGGATAGGAATTGGAGGAGAAAGACGAAAGACGGGGGGGGGGGGGCAGGGGATCAGAGCATTGGAAGAGGGCGGACAGAGATTGAGAGAATGGAGAATGGGGGACAAAGACTCAGGAACGGGGAACAGAGCCCTGCCATTTTAATGATAAAGAGCCATGGCTTTGTGTCCAAATCCTGATTCCAGGATTTTCCCTCTCAGCCCCCAGAAGAAGAGGATAATAACAAAACCCCACGAGGCCGTTGTGAGGTTTAAATGAGATCATTCCGTTGACATCGTCACCAAGGATGAGGCCCCCTGGGAATACTGCCCCCAGCTGACCTGTTATCACTCCTATTAAAAATAACAATTTTACAAATAAATGAGCTTCTCTGGGCTGGGCATGGTGGCTCATGCCTGTAATCCTAGCTCTCTGGGAGGCCGAGGCGGGCGGATTCCTCGAGGTCAGGAGTTCGAAACCAGCCTGAGCAAGAGCGAGACCCCATCTCTACTATAAATAGAAAGAAATTAATTGGCCAACTAATATATATATAAAAATTAGCCAGGCATGGTGGCGCATGCCTGTAATCCCAGCTACTTGGGAGGCTGAGGCAGAAGGATTGCTTGAGCCAGGAGATTGAGGTTGCTGTGAGCTAGGCTGACGCCATGGCACTCATTCTAGCCTAGGCAACAAAGCGAGACTCTGTCTCAAAATAGATAAATAAATAAATGAGCTTCTCTGCTGAGCTCATACCATCTGGTCCCCTCAACATTTGCTTTGAGGTCTGAAAGGCATCTCCCTCCTTTTTAAAAAAATTTTTGAAACAAGGTCTCTATTGCCCAGGCTAGAGTGCAATGATATCAGCCTAGCTCACAGTGACTTTAAACTTCTGGGTTTAAGCGATCCTCCTGCCTCAGCCTCTCAGGCAGCTGGGACTACAGGTGCACACCACACAAGGCTAATTTTCTATATTTTGTAGAGATGGGGTCTTACTATTGCCCAGGCTCATCTTGAGCTCCAGGCCTCAAGCAATCCTTCTGCCTCAGCCTCCCAAAGTGTTAGGATTACAGGCTTGAGCCACCAAACCCAGCTAGCATCTCCCTCTTAACTGGACCACGTCTGATCATCTCTGACTTCCTCAAACTTGCTACCCCCACAATCCCCACCCCCACCCCAAAGCCCTCCTTCTTTCCCATCTCAGGGACCTCAGATGTAGCCCTGCAACTGCTCAAGCCAGCGTCTTTTTTTTTTTTTTAGACAGAGTCTCACTTTGTAGCTCAGGCTAGAGTGCAGTGGTTGGTGTCAGCATAGCTCACAGCAACCTCAAACTCCTGGGCTCAAGCGATCCTCCTGCCTCAGCCTCCTTAGTAGCTGGGACTACAGGCATGTACCACCACACCTGGCTAACTTTTTCTATGTTTAGTAGAGACAGGGTGTTGTTCTTGCTCATGCTGGTCTTGATCTCCAGAGGTTAAGTGATCCTCTTGCCTCAGCCTCCCAGAGTACTAGGATTACAAGCGTGAGCCACCACACCTGGCCTTTACCTAGAAATTAAATCCAGAATCCTCTACTGACCCCCCAGGTTGGTCTGATTCACTCAGATCTCCCTGAGCTCCCTATTTCCGCCCTGGCCCCCACTGTCTGCTCCCCACACAGCCGCCAGGAGGCGCCTGTTAACACCTAAATCAGTTCAAGTCCCTATGCTGCTTAGAGACCTTGGTCGACTTAAAGTCCAAGTTCTCATGACGGCCATGAGGCCCTACATGCCAGGGCCATTTCTCCTCTCATTCCGGCTGGCTCACAGTGCTCCAGCCCCCACTGGCCTCCTCAAACACACCCAGCCAGCGCCTGCCAGGGAAGCCCTGGTTCCATTCCTGGCATGTGTCCTCACACTGCATCCCAGGGCCACCCAGGAGGCAGGTGAGATGGTGCCTATTGGACTATAGGGACAAGTGGTGCTCAGGGAGATGGGGACAGCAGCCAAGCCACACAGCCAGCACGCTGGAGCCCACCCCAAGCCTGCGACCGGCAGTGGAGATAAAGTAGTGAGTAAAAAGAAGGGAAGACTCCTTGGTCTTCTTTTTTTTTTTTTAATTTATTTTTCAATTTTTTTAATTTTTTAGAGACAGAGTCTCACTTTGTTGCCCAGGCTAGAGTGAGTGCCGTGGCATCAGCCTAGCTCACAGCAACCTCAATCTCCTGGGCTCAAGTGACCCTCCTGCCTCAGCCTCCGAGTAGCTGGGACTACAGGCATGGGCCACCATGCCCGGCTAATTTTTTGTATGTATATTTTTAGTTGGTCAATTAATTTCTTTCTATTTTTAGTAGAGACAGGGTCTCGCTCAGGCTGGTTTTGAACTCCTGACCTCGAGCAATCCGCCGGCCTCGGCCTCCCAGAGTGCTAGGATTACAGGCGGGAGCCACCACTCCCAGCCAACTCCTTAGTCTTCTAATACGTTAAGAGTCAGCAGAAACCAACAAACAAAAACAAATAAGAAAATAAGTAAAACAAGGCCATGCTGCCATCTGTTAGAAGGCGCAGAGTGCTACAGAAGGGAAAGTAAAGCAGGGCAGTGGGTGGGAGGTGTGGAGGTGGCTGTGACTGTAAATGGGGACCAGGGAAGGCCTCACTGAGGGGGATACCAGAGCAGAAGGAGCACAGGAAGCGAAGCAGGGGGTTCCCGGGGAAGGACATCCTCCCGGCAGGCATCACTAGAGGGGCAGGGACAACCCTTTGAGGTAGCGCTACCACTGTCTTCTACACTCATCTTACAACTGTTAGTGAATACCAGTGATTTAAGCCAGGCACAGTGTCTGCACTCATCGCTGCAGTGCCTGGTGTACAGTGGGTGCTCAACACAGCACGAATGGACAGCAGAGCTGGGACAACACCTGAGGTCTGAAAGGCAACCTAAGAAGCCCCCAGCCCCCGTCCATCATATCACGGTTGGATTAAGTGAGGCCCGGAGAGGCTTCTGAGGCTCACCCAGCCCCCGTGGGCCTGGATCCAAGGCGCGAAGCTGTGCACGTGCTCCACGCTGAGTCCTGCCAGGGTGCCCCCCAGCCCGGCCACGCGCCGGCTCAGCTCCATGGCCAGAGCCAGGCGGGCCAGGGGCTCTGGGGAAGGTGGCGGCGGCCCAGGACATGCGCGACTTGGATGAGAGCTGCCCTGACGGCTGGAAAACAGCTCCACTAGGCGGGCGAAAGAGCCAGTGGACAGGCGGACCAGTTTGTTGCGCAGGGCGGGGTCGGAGGCCAGCTGTGGGGCGGGGAGGGGAAGAGAGGCAAGGTCCGTGTCAGCCAATAGGTGACTTGGAGGCGTGGTTTCCCCATTCAAGGCAACTCTAAATACTAAACCTCTAAAGCCATCACATCAGCCAATCACAAGCCAGACTCTATGGTCTCGGCCAAACTACTCCTAGGACAGCAGCCTAGAACCTGAGCCTCTAAGCCACGCCCCTGCTGTGGCCTCAACAGCCAATCAGGGCCAAGCTCTATGTCCCTACTAGGTTTCCCCACTTGGAGACTCTGGAGCAAGGCTAGGGTCTACAACCTTGCCCTCTACCATATAATTAATATTATAGAACCATGTACTTTGCCCCAACTCCCAAGCCAACCAGGTTCCAGGACAAGGTCATAAGCCATGCTTCCTCTGCCAGTCTATTTTCCCTACATTCTAAGACTTGTCCCTGCCATGATCAGTGAGATTTCAGACACTCTCCCACCCCCACATTCATTCCTTTACTTCCCCAATTTGGCCCAGTCTCTCCTAGATCGTGTTTTTGATGGTCACATCCTGTGCATTTAGGCCACGCCCCTCTAACAAAAGGATAGTACTACACTGACCATAACCCTGTCACTCAATCCTTTATTGAAGCCTTGTCCCACCTCTCCACCTCTGACCATCCAAAGAAAACGCAGATCCAGCTTGTGATCTCAGTGGCCCACCGTCCCAAAACTACTATACTCGATAAGGTCTAGAACAGGTGCCCATCACCTTCTGGTTGATGACTTCTGCCTCCTCCTCCAGCAAAGCCACCAGCCTCCGAAGCAGGGCTTCCTTCTCCGTGGGTGGGGGACCCTGTAATTCTGGAAGCAGAAAAGAATTTGACTGGGGGCAGAACCCTGACTACCCTCTTATCCCCGTCCTTGTCCAGGGCTCCCCTGCACCTCACCAGGGCTAGGTGGAGATTTCAGTTGCTCTTGGACCAGCTGTTCCAGTCGCTGGGCCACCAGGGCATAGAAGTCTGGAGTAGCTGGGCCTGGGGTGAAAAGAGTTAATCATGGGTCTCCAAGACATCAGGAACTTATGGATTCTCTCCATCTCCCAACTACCTTGCCATGCAGCAGTGATTTCTAAGCAAGCAAACTTGGTACAAAAAACAAAAAGAAAAGCCAAAACCCTTGTACTTTCCCCTTTATCATATCCCCAAACTGGACTTAGAACGTTAGAGTCAAACTGGACCTCGAAGATTATCTCATCCAAGGAAGGCAACCACAAGACATTCCTGCTATTATCACCCCATCACTGGGCCATTGCAGCCACCACCAATTGATCACAGCACTCCCCTCCCCAAGCTGTGAACTGCTTTTCAAGCTAGCAGTCCCAGCAGCCATTTTTAGTCTATCCGGGTTCACATATGAGAGGAAACCTGTTGGTCACTCTTGATCAAGTCCAATGCCCTCCCCACCAATTCCTACTCTGCTAATGAAAAACAGGGGAGCAGGGAAGAGAAAAAATTTTTCCCAGAGTCATACAACCAAAACAGCCAGGGAGTTGTGATTGAAAAGTAGGTCTCCTGCCTTTCTATTAGGAGTACTCATGGCTACAAAAGTCTTAGGGGCAGGAAAGCATGTATGAAAAGAGAGAAATAACAACCTGGTAGAAAGGGACCAAATGCCTTCCAAAGGGCAACCCACAGAATTGACACAGATAGAAATCTAACTTGGGGATAGCAGAGGGGAGAGAACAGGATGGTGAGGGTTAGTGTTGAAGACCCCACACAGATACCTCCTAGCTGAGTGATCTTAAACTAGCACCTTATCCTATGCCCTGCCAGTTTTACAAGTGATCTAAGGAAATCTCTTACCAGGCTCTGAACCATAGCAGGGTCGGAGGGGCAGGGAGCAAGGCCGAGGGGACTCAGGGGGAACTGCTCCTCGCCCCAGGGGGCAGGGAAGACATCTTCGAAGGCGACTCAGGAAGTCTGTGGGCTCCTCTCGGGCAGAGCTCCTGGGGAGGAGGACCTCAGACAGTGATCCCAGAGACCCCCTGTAAACAGTTCCTGTCCCACCCCCACCCCTCTGAGAACCTCTCTTTGCAATCCCAGGGACAGAGAATAGAGCCAGATATAAAGAGGAGACAGGTTGAGACCAGGAGCAAGAGTCAGAGAGGGCCCCACACCAAATGCATGCACATGGGGGAGAAAGGCAACTCCTCTTACCTGGGTGGGGTTGCAACGGGGGACCCGGCAGCTTCACCTCGATTTAGAAAAGCAGCCAGGACCCTCAGCGTGTCATCTCGGGGCCCCAGCTCTTCCGAGCCTGCCATGGAGGCACCTGTGAGAGAGGGGGCTTGGGGCTGGACTCTAGGGTTCAGCAGAAAGTGGAGGATTGGAGGCCAGGACTTGTGAATCCCAAGAAAGGTAGGTGCTGAGGGCCTGGACTCCTGGGTCCTTTGGAGAGCTGGGGCCTGAGGGCTCAGACTCTTGAGTCCCCAGACAGAAAAGGAATGAGAAATAAGACTCCTTGATCCTAGGAAAAGAGGGAGATGGGGGGCCAGATTCGTGGGTCTAAAGAAGAAGGGGGCTGGGGTCCTGGACTCCTTGGTATGAGAGAGAAGAGGACTAGAGCCCCAGACTCATGGATCCTCGAAGGAGAAGGGGTCTTGGGGTGCCGACTCCTGGATTGTGAAGGAGGCATATGCCAAACTTCTGAAGCTCTTGAAGCATGGGGAACTACTAATCCCAGCAAACTTCACAGCTAATATTCCCCTTTGGTTGTGCTTGTTGGCCGCGCAGGCTGCTGGGAGGTGTAGTTCCAACTATCCGACTCAGGCTGGAATCCTGGGGACCCTGGACGCTTGGATGTCGGAGAAGCAGGAATGGGGTGCCAGCTCCTGGTTCCTGGACCCCTCTTCTTCCCTCCTCTCCCCAGCCTTCGCCCACACTCTGCTCACCTGACCTGGGGCCCCGCCGCCGCCGCCTCCTCCACCCGCTCCTTCACTCGTACAAACTTTTCTTTAGTAGTTAGACTTTCCCGCGCCTGCGCACTGAGCCGGTTTTGTAACCGCCCCAACGTAGGAGGGGCGGGGCGCTGGATGCACGGCCAATTTGCATATGACGTTCCCAGCATTCCTGTGTCCGGAAAGCCGAAGAAGGGCATAAGGAGGGGATGGTCCAGACTCAGCGGACCGCCCCTTTGGGGCAGGAATCTGTCACCCAAAGAGTGATAAAGTTGCTTGTATTTCAAGAAATCGATAGAAAAGAAGGCTCCAGCGCTCTAAAGCTCAGCCGTCGGGAAGGGGGGTGCTCAACTTCGAGTTTGAGAGCTACCTGGATCTCAAAGACAGGGGTGGGCCCCAGCACCCCGCGCGCCCCGCCTCTCCGCCGTAGGTAACGCAGAAGCGCCGGGGAGGTAGTTGGTGGCGCTCGGAAGTGAGGAACGGGAGAAAAGCTGGTTCTGCGCTGCTAGCGAAAAGGGAAGCAGGCGGAGCTACAATGGCCGGCCCTGGAGTTGGCTATAGACAAACTGTAGAAAAAGTAGAGAGGGAGGAGGAAGAGAGGAAGCGTCTACACTGAGGGGATCTAGGAGAGGGAAAGGTGGACTCTGTAAATGGGAGGCAGTTCACTCTAAAAAGTTGGGGCATGCCCTGGAGGAGGGAGGCTGTCTGATGGGAGGGAATTGTGGATGGAGGTTCCACGCTGGAAATGGGTAGGGGGATCTTCTGTGGGGTAACTGCGGAAGGGGGTCTACACTTGGGTGAGTGCAGGAGGTAGGGGTTTACGCGTGAGTAGCATCTGCACCGAAATAACTAGGGAGAGAGGGCTCTACCCTGAAAGTGGGGCTACCTGTTTTCACTGATGTGGGGGAGGGAGTAGACGGTGGGCACTGAAAGACGCTGGGGGGCGGTGTACAGTGGTTATGGGAGGGAGTCCTCGCTGATTAGGGAACCTCTCTGGACGATGGGAGAATGGGAAGAGGAGCTTTCCTGTTTGTATCCCAGGAAAATATGGGTGAAAGACCTGCGCCATGGCCCATTACAGAGAGGTCTGGGTGTGGATACCCCAGGCCAACAGAGCCCTGGAGGCTGCCTGCGCCCAGGAACTGCCCTGTGCGCGCAGGTGGAACGATGGCAACCCCAAAGCCACGGATCCTGCCCTGGCTGGTGTCGCAGCTGGACATGGGGCACCTGGAGGGCGTGGCCTGGGTGGACGAGAGCCGCACGCGCTTCCGTATTCCTTGGAAGCACGGCCTGCGGCAGGATGCTCAGCAGGAGGATTTCGGCATCTTCCAGGTGCGTACTTCCCGGGGCGCGGGAAACCCAGAGCAGCGGGCTGGGCCGGAAAGACTCTGGGGTCAGGGGAGGCGAGAAGGCGGGGTTAGCACGCGTGGGGCGGGCTCGCGCTAATGCTGGTGGGTGGAGTCAGAACGGCCCGGACCGAGGCTAACAGGATTGGTGGACTGATGGAGGGGCGCAGGCAGGGTTGGAACAGCCGGGTTCCGGGAATAGAACCGAAAAGTGGTGTTAGAACGCCAAGGAAATGCATCCTGGGGGCGGGGAGCTGAAGCCCCCGCTCTTGGTTGTAGGATTCTGGGGGTGGCTCTTGGAACATTAAAGGCGAGACTCAGAACCCCAAATCTGGGGTTACTAACTACCAAATTAGAATACAGCAGTGGTGGTTAACAGAGTGTGAGGGGTTGGGGTTATCACGGAGGGTGTCCTGGGGCAGGTGGTGACAGGGTTAGATGCCAAGTAGGACCTGGAAGGCTGGCTTAGAAAAGGTTTTTGGAAATTGGAGGTGAGGGATGATGGAGGGTAGGAGGGGTAGCTTGGGGCGCAGAGAATTTGGAGATGGAACCTTGCGGAGTTAGAACTTGCCAGGGAGAGAGGGTGGTGTTAGAACCAGAGGAGGCAGGGTTAGGCCCTTAGGGATGGGGGTCTAAGTCATCGTCCCTCATTATCCTGGCACCACTGTTGCCCCAGGCCTGGGCCGAGGCCAGCGGTGCCTACACTCCCGGGAAGGATAAGCCGGACTTGCCAACCTGGAAGAGGAATTTCCGGTCCGCCCTGAACCGGAAGGAAGTGGTGCGTTTAGCCGAGGACCGGAGCAAGGACCCTCACGACCCGCATAAAATCTATGAGTTTGTGACTTCAGGTGTGCCAGAGCGGGGCTTCGCCTGCAGCGCTGGGATCTTGAGGGTTCTCAGCACCCTTACTCTGCTCACCATCTTCCTTGGCAGGAGTTGGGGACTTTTCCCAGCTGGACACCTCTTCAGAGACCAGTGGTGGAGGCAGTACCTCTGATACCCAGGTGAGAATGTGCCCAACCCTCTGCCCCTTCCCCATGGGCCTGTTCAGGCCGCCTCCTCTCCCCCTCAACCATCACCCCAGCCTCCTCCCCGGCCTCCAGTCTGTCCTCTGCCTGACCCAGAGCTGACCCTGTCTCTCCCCTGTTCCCAGCCTATGGCTCCCAGCCTTTAAGGAAGAAAATTCAGAGTTTTCACTGGGCATTCAAGCCCTTAACACACCTTTCAGGATTCATAGCTTTCCTCAATTTGCACATGCCCTCAGCCTCTTGGGAACTCAAAACTCCCTCTTCTTGATCTTGCTGATGTCTGTGACAGGGAAAGAAATGTCCCTTCTGAAATCTTGCCCAGCCTGCCCTGCCCAGGTCTTGCTTGCATAGAGCCAGATCCTCGGCATGAGTTAGCTACTCCCCTGCCGTCCCAGCACCCGGCATCCATTAGACTGTGTATTTTGCTGTTGGTGCCCGTTGCCAGCTCCCCCTCTAGACTGGAAGCTCCTTGAGGGCAGAGCTCAGGTATGACACCTGTGCCTCCACATCGCTGAGCACAAGGCCTGGTCTATATGAAGTCTCTAGAAAAGGCTGTTGAAATGCTCATCTTCTTTTTTCTTTTTTTTTTCTCCAGGAAGACATGCTGGAGGAGTTACTGGACAACATGGTCTTGGCCCCAGCCCCGAACGGGCAGACCCCAAGCCTCGCTGTGGCCCCTGAGCCCCACCCTCAGCTCTTGCTGAGCCCCAGCTTGGACAGTCCCGCTCCCTGCCCAAACCTGGAGCTCCCTGAAAACCCGCTGAGGCTGCTGCTGGTGCCAGAGGAAGGTGAGCGTCAGCTGTGGGCTGGGAGGGGCTGAGGCGGGCTGAGGCTGCGGCAATAGGCCCCTCACATTCTTTCTCTCCATCTTCCTCCCCCTTCTCACCACCACTGCTGCTGTTCAGAGTGGGAGTTTGAGGTGACAGCCTTCTACCGGGGCCGCCAAGTTTTCCAGCAGACCATCTCATGCCCAGGGGGCCTGCGGCTGGTGGGGTCCGAAGTGGCAGACAGCATGCTCCCTGGACAGCCAATAACACTGCCAGACCCTGGGCTGTTCCTGACAGACAGGGGAGTGACGGGCTACGTGAGGCGTGTGCTCAGCTGCCTGGGCGGGGGGCTGGCTCTGCGGCGGGCCGGGCAGTGGCTCTGGGCCCAGCGCCTGGGGCACTGCCACACATACTGGGCCATGGGCGAGGAGCTGCTCCCCAGCAGTGGGCATGGGGCTGATGGTGAGGTCCCTAAGGACAAGGAAGGAAGCGTGTTCAACTTGGGGCCCTTCGTGGCAGGTGAGTGAGGCAGGGGCTTAGGCCTGAGTGGAAAGCAGCAGGGCACGGGGGTTAAGAACTCTGGGCTGGGGAAGTTTGGGATTGAATCCAGACCTACACTCCGCTCGCTGTGTAACCTGGGACAAGGGACTTGACTGCTTCGAGCCTGTCAAGTCTAGGCAGAGTCTCCTCTCTCTACCTACCTGCCAGAGCTGGTGTGAGCCACAGGGCCCAGCACAGAGAAGGTGCTCAGGGAATCAGCTGCCACTGTCACTGTCATTATGGTTAATTATGGTGACAGACAAACTAGCAAGAAAGGCGAGTCCCTTAGGGTTCCACTGTCCGATAAAATTTTGCAGTGATGCAAATGATTTGTATTTACATTGTCCCATACGGAAGCCACTAGCCACAGGTGGCTGTTGAGTACTCAGGTGAGGGCAACCAAGAAGGTGAGTTTTTCATTTTATTCATTTTACAATTTAAGTTGAAATATCCACGTGTGGCTAATGGCTACATATTGGACAGCACAGCCTGAGAGAGCTGAAGAGCAGTAAATGTCAGCCACTTTCTAGTCCAGAGCCATTGAGCATCCCGAGGGGGGACTCTCCTGCTCTGGGCCTGTCCCATGCTGAGTGCTGTGGCTCTGGGGTAGGGGTTGGGGGCAACCTTCCAGGCCCCCTGGAGGGAGGAGGAACACAAACAGAACCACAGGGACAGTTCCCAAACAGGCAATCCCCTGGTCATTGTGGCAGAGGCCGTAGGTAAAGGGAGATAGCAGGGCTATTACTCAGGTTTGGGGGGGA
This sequence comes from Microcebus murinus, assembly GCF_040939455.1. Taxonomy (NCBI): domain Eukaryota; kingdom Metazoa; phylum Chordata; class Mammalia; order Primates; family Cheirogaleidae; genus Microcebus; species Microcebus murinus. The sequence continues at coordinate 68,057,041 of NC_134119.1, read as the reverse complement.
GGGATGGATAGAGGGTCTCTTTCCTATCTCTGACTAAGCTTCCTGGCCCCCCAGATCTGATTACCTTCATCGAAGGAGGCAGTCGCTCACCACGCTACACCCTCTGGTTCTGCATCGGGGAGCCATGGCCCCAGGACCAGCCATGGACCAAGAGGCTTGTGATGGTTAAGGTGCCTGTGGCCCTGGGTCCCTGGGGCTGACAGGTGGTCTTATGAAGAGAAGAGGAAACTAGAACTCCCAGAAGCCCCTAAAATGTCTCTGCACTTACCAGTTCCTTATCCCCAGGAGCTTCTGTGTGTCCTTCCCATGGTCCTCCAAAGCCTGTTTTGAACTATCTAAACCATGTGGACATTGGTGGACTACAAGTCCCAGCAGCCTCTGTGAGGGACGATGGCTCCCAGGAGTCCACATCACAAGCTGTTCAGCCTTACCTTCCAGGAACCCTTCCTGCAACCTTGGCCCTAGGAGCTTTCTCTGGCCTCCTGCCTTTAAGAATATAGGGAAAACTACAACTCCCAGCAGCCCTTGGCCCACCCTTACAGCAGAGGTTGCTGGAAGTTGTAGTCTTCTCAGCCCCTATTCCTCCCCTCCATGGTGGACAGTCCTTGGGTATTTTCCCTGACTTGTGTTCCCCTCCCCCTGCAGGTGGTTCCCACGTGCCTCAGGGCCCTGTTGGACATGGCCCGGTCAGGGGGTGCCTCCTCCCTGGAGAACACCGTGGACCTGCACATTTCCAACAGCCACCCGCTCTCCCTCACCTGCGACCAATACAAGGCCTACCTACAGGACCTGGTTGAGGACATGGATTTCTAGGTCCCTGGGGCAGCCTGAGCTTTTTGCTCCTCATGGCTGCAGGCCCCCAACACTCATCCTTGACCAATAAAACTGGTTCCTGCTGTGGTCACCACTTGTGTGTGTGTCTGGTGTTGGGTGTCCCTGGGCCAGGCCTGACCTAAGCTGGTGGTTATTCCTGCTTGGAGGGTATCAGTTTAGCCATGTGCGCAGCTACCCACAACTCAGGTGGCACTGCAAGAGGACCAGATGCTGGGTGGGTTCCTTACTCTTCCCACAGACCTGGTGAACAGGTAATAGTCACCCCCATTTTACAGAACAAGACACTGACATACAAAGGTAACAAAGTGGGAAACCAGGAGACCTGTCAGAGCCTGTCAGAATGGCTCCAGCATTGCCACTGTCTATAAACAGTTTGGGTGAATGTCCCTGTTCCTGCCCAGGCTGTGGGCTCCCTCTGCCCACTCTGTGGGGGCAGGATGTGGCAGCTGTAAAGGGCCTCTGGAGTCCAGGAAACCTGCCTGCCCCAGTGACTCTGGGCACTGCCACCTCTTGCTGGGCTTCAGTTCTTTTTTTTAATCTTTATTTTTTTATTTTTTATTTTTTTTTGAGACAGAGCCTCGCTTTGTTGCCCAGGCTAGAGTGAGTGCCGTAGCGTCAGCCTAGCTCACAGCAACCTCAAACTCCTGGGTTCAAGCAATCCTTCTGCCTCAGCCTCCCAAGTAGCTGGGACTACAGGAATGCACCACCATGCCCGGCTAATTTTTTTCTATATATATTAGTTGGCCAATTAATTTCTTTTTTTTTTTTTTGAGACAGAGTCTCACTTTGTTGCCCAGGCTAGAGTGAGTGCCGTGGCGTCAGCCTGGCTCACAGCAACCTCAATCTCCGGGGCTCAGCGATCCTACTGCCTCAGCCTCCCGAGTAGCTGGGACTACAGGCATGCGCCACCATGCCCGGCTAATTTTTTGTATATATATTTTTAGTTGGTCAATTAATTTATTTCTATTTTTGGTAGAGACGGGGTCTCGCTCAGGCTGGTTTCGAACTCCTGACCTTGAGCAATCCGCCCACCTCGGCCTCCCAAAGTGCTAGGATTACAGGCGTGAGCCACCGCGCCCGGCCTTAATTTCTTTCTATTTATAGTAGAGACGGGGTCTCACTCTTGCTCAGGCTGGTTTCGAACTCTTGACCTCGAGCAATCCGCCTCGGCCTCCCAGAGTACTAGGATTACAGGTGTGAGCCACCACGCCCAGCCTTAATCTTTATTTTTTTTCCATCATGGGCCTTAGTTCTGAGTGATGGGACTGACTCACTCTGCAGCCCTTGCTGCTTTGTGCCTCAGTTTCCCTCTCAGGAAAGTGGATTAGATCACCCTAGCCTCAAAGGGCTGCTAAAAATTGAATCCAACTCAACGGGGGACAAAGACCTGCTTCTGGGAGCAATTCTAAGGTAGCCAAGTAGCACCCAGGTGCCCTGAGCTTGGAAGACACTAAGCAGGTGGGGCCTGGGACCCTGACCTCCCTGTCACCACCACTTTATCTGTCAGCAACACCAGCTCTAAGTGCTCCACCTGCCTGTGTCTTGTTTAATCCTCACAACACCCACTTTTCAGATAAGGAAACTGAGGCCCAGAGAGGGCAATGCGGTCACCCCGAGTCACAGTCTGGTCCCCTCCTTCCAACCCTCAGACATTAGCCAGGCCTCCTGGGTGTCCTTCCCCAAACTTGTCTCAGAAAAGAAAGAGCTAAAATCATGGGGCTTGGGGGTAACATTTCATGAAATCTTTAATGAAATTGGGCAGAGGGCATGAACAGAAGGGAGGGGCAACGGGGCCAGGCTTGGGGGCAGGGGAGATGGCACAGGACTGGGTGGGGCAGGGGGCTCTCCTCTTCCCCGCAGCAACTCTCCCCCGGTCATCCCACTGACGGGGGAGGGAAGTGGGGAGGTGGAGCCATAAATATGTCCAGAATTTCAAAGAGGTGACGGGGGAAGGGGTGGCCAGGGCTCTCAGAGAGGGGGCAGGGGCAGGCCTGGACCACCCTTGTCAGGGGGCCCCGGCTCCTTGGGTGGCCGTGGGGGCCCTGGAGGGTCTCCCGGCTTGCGGCCATGCTTGCGGAAGTAGCGGTAGCGCTGGACGTAGGCCCGCACCAGGTTGCTCACCTTCACCGGGTTGATCTCCCCGCTTTTGCTGTGGCAGATCTGGGGGCCAGGGGGCAGCGGGAGTTACTGCCAGCCTTTGGGGACCCCTCCACCCTGGACTGCTGATCGCACCTTGTGACTGGGATGGAAGCCACTCCCCCAACACCCAGGCCAACCTCCACCTGTCTCCCTTGATGACAGGCCAACAGAAGTGGTCCAGGTGGCCCTGAAGAAACCCTGCCACGCTCCTCGCCTCCCAGACTGACCCTGCGTCCCTGTCTCCGCATCTGTGAACATCTGCAGACGTCCATCTCTCCATCTCATCCTCTGCCCACCTCTCTGTCTGCCCCTGTCTCTGCTCGCTCTGTGCCCACCTTGTGGACGGCCTTCCTCAGGATGTCCTTGTACTCCTCCTTGGTGATGTCCTTTTTCTGATAGTACGGCTTGATGGCCAGCTTCACCTCCTCCACTGCCCGCTCCTGCGTGTGCAGCTTCTTCAGATACTGGTGGGGTGGTCACGGGGGGGAAGAAGGGACAGCAAGGGCCAGATGAGCGCCTGTGGAACCTCTGGCCTCCACTTGCCTGTGACTGTCAATGTAGCTCTCTGACCATCCACCTACTCCAGCAGGTGGAAGTCCTGCTTAGGGTCTGCCCTGTACTCCCTTGCTGCAGTCACCTGGGACCACAGGCCAGGCTTGGGCCTCTGAATGTCAGTGAGCATCTCCTCTAGGCTGGAGTGGCCATGAACAAGACATGTGTTTCCTGCCATCACAGAGTTCACGGTCTGGTGGGAAGACAGAAATTAGCCAGGCGATTCTGACTGCTTTTAGTCAGACTCTACAGGCTTAATCTGATCGCAGCAGGAAAATCTCCCCAGGCTCTGCGGTGGCGAGCGGTAAGACCCAGTTTAGGTTTTTCAACACTGCTCTGGCTGCTGGGTGGAAGCCAGGGTGGGAGCTGAGCTCTAGGACACATATGTGCTGGAATCCTGGCCTGCCACTCCACCACTGTGACACCTTGGATGTTTAGCTGAACCTCTTCGTGGGCTCATTTGTAAAATGGGGACAGTACCTGTGGGGAGAACTAAAGCGACACACATGGAGGACACAGCACGGCCTGGGCACAGAGCAAGGACTCAGTCTAGAGGAGCTGTCATTGTTCGGAGGCTGATGGCCATGGGGACAAAAAGGAGACAGCATGGGGAGCAGGGCAAAAAGCCTCCTAGGAAAGGCCTTTTTGGCTGTGGCCTGCAAGCTGGGAGATGCCGCCGTCCGCGGGGCTGGGCCTCAGAGGCAACAGCAGACAGGCAGGAATCTCTAGCAGGAGAGTCAACTGGGACCAGAGAACAGGCCCTCTGCAGGCACGAGGGACATTCACTCTGAGCACCACCCCTGGAGAGTTCCAGGCGACTGTTCCCTATGTCCCAGGGCCAAGAGAAGTTGGGAGCAGGTGAACTGAGTCCTAGGAAGGGCAGGGCACACAGCTGACAGCCTCCAGGGGCAACATCACGGCCGCCAGGAGGAGAAAGTATACTCTCTGAGGAGCCACTGAGCTGTCAGCACAACTCTACTGCCAGGAGAGCCACAGGCCACCCTGGGGGGACCCCTCTGGCTTGCCTGGCACAACAGGAAGATTTCTAAAGAGAGGCAGCAGGCTGGGCGTGGTGGCTCACGCCTGTAATCCTAGCACTCTGGGAGGCCAAGGCGGGTGGAGTTCAAGACACTCAAGGTCAGGAGTTCAAAACCAGCTTGAGCAAGACCCTGTCTCTACTAAAAAAATAGAAAGAAATTAATTGGCCAACTAAAAATATATAGAAAAAATTAGCTGGGCATGGTGTCTCAAAAAAAAAAAAAAAAAGAGAGAGAGGCAGCTCTTTAGTCCCTATCTCAGATGTGACAACAGAGGACAAAGGACAGAGAACAGACGAGGGCAGACTGACCGGCAAAGCAAGGGGCCTACTTCGGTCAAAGGGTCCTCACTGTCCTGGTCCTGCAGCACATGGTAGGTGCCATGGACAACTGACGGGCTAAGGGGTAGACTACAGTGGGGCGGGGCATACGTATGCGCATGAGCACATGCTGCACACAGATGTGATTTTCCTTTTTCTTTTTCTAAAAGACAGGGTGTCGCTATGTTGCCCAGGCTAGAGCACAGAAGCTATTCAATGGCGAGATCCTAGCTCACTATAGCCTTAAACTCCTGGCCTCAAGTGATCCTCCCGCCTCGGACTCCCAAAGTGTTGGGATTACAGGCGTGAGCCCTCGCACCTGGCGTGGTTTTCTTTAAACCTGCCCAGCACCCCTTCCCCATTCATCCATGCTAGTGGCAGTTCAGTTCCTTGCAATTTAATCACATCAGTCTTTAGGTTCCCATCCACCTGCCTCAGTCTTTGCCATTCTTTTTTCTTTTTTTGAGACAGAGTCTTGCTTTGTTACCCAGGCTAGAGTGAGTGCCGTGGCGTCAGCCTAACTCACAGCAACCTCAAACTCCTGGGCTCAAGCAATCCTCCTGCCTCAGCCTCCCGAGTAGCTGGGACTACAGGCATGCGCCACCATGCCCGGATAATATTTTCTATATATATTAGTTGGCCAATTTATTTCTTTCTATGTTTAGTAGAGACGGGGTCTCACTCTTGCTCAGGCTGGTTTTGAACTCCTGACCTCGAGCAATCTGCCCACCTCGGCCTCCCAGAGTGCTAAGATTATAGGCATGGGCCACCGTGCCCGGCCAGTCTCTGCCATTCTTAGGCCCTTGCGTCTCAATACCTGTCCATGTTCTCTGCAAAACTGTCACCATCAAGTAACTTCTCCCGAAGCCAGCTCACCTTGTCTGTGTCCCCACGTCCCTCGGAGCTGCTGCTGCCTTCTCTCTTGTCAGATGTGGCAGCCAGCCCGGTGGGGGTGGGAGGGGTAGAGCCGCAGCCCCCCAGGGGGAGGCTGCCAGGAAGCAGGTAGCTGGAGGGGCCGGGGGGCAGACCCAGAGAGGTGGGCACAGGAGCTGGGGTCACCCCCAAACTCGAGGGTGGCTTCCTGTGGCTGAGGATCTGTGGGAAGAAGGTGAGGGGGGATGAGCAGAGGGAGGAGGAGGGGAAGACAGAACGGGTATCCCCTCTGTTCCCAGCCCGACTTCCTAACACTCCCTGGGTCGCAGGTCCTCCTCTGGCTGGTAACCTGCCCCGAGGCCTGCTGGAGTGCGGCTCCTCTCCTAACTGGGGCAACGGACCAAAGAAGGGGCCAAAGGGACTTTTCCCCAGGGAAGCCCACCTGGTTGGTGGCCTGGATCAGCTCCTGGGCCTTTGCCCGGCTCGCCAGGTTGGCTTCTTCCATCTTGAAGAGAAGTGCAGTCACTGCAATAAGTGGGGAGGTGACAACATGCAGATCAGGAGGAAGTGACAGGAGAGGAGATGGTGAACCTCACCTAGCCACGGGCTACTGTTTCCCATCCTGGGCCTCAGGACAGGCCATCAGGCCTCATACTCAGAACTCGGAAAAGAGGGCTTTGGCTGGTGAAAGAACCATCCAACAACCCAAATGTTCTTGGCACTCAGGATATATGTGTGTGTGTCAAGGGGGGCAGTGGCCAGGGTCACTCAGTGACAAGATGGTGGCAGAAGTGGGACTCCTGACCCAGTCTCAGCCTCTCTGCCACACTCTGCAGTCTGGTAGAGGTTACTGCCACCCTCTAAGTAACCTGCTCAAGCCAACTCCAGAACCCAGCCCACCCCTCCGGTCTATGCTGGTGGCCACCTGCTCCTGTCAGCCCCGCTCTCCCCTAAATACACCCTGACACCTAGAAGCCTCCTGGCCAGACCCCGACTGGCCCTCCCAGTGTGCGTCACTATATACCCATCGCTTCCAGGGCATTCCCACTGCCTGCAAGTCTGTACCCATTAATGTCCCTCCTGCCTTGTCTGCCCCAGCACCCCTCCCCCAGGGGGACACTCACAGGCCAGGACGCCGCTGGTGGTGCAGTCCACACCAGCTGGCAGGTTCCAGGGCATGGGTGGGGGCAGTGTGGGCAGCTGGGAGACACGGGGAGCTGGCCCGTCCTCTGTCCCCGAGTCACCAGCTGTGGACCCCGCACTGGGGGCAGTGCTTGGGGCAGCTGCAGCTGTGCTGGTGGCTGTAGTGGTGGCAGGCTGCTGTTCTTCCTCCTCCTCTTCTTCCTCCTCTTCCTCCTCCTCCTCCTCCTCTGCCCCACCTCGGACCCCAGCCTCCTCAGTGGCCTCCTCAGGCAGGAAGGAGACTTCAGGTGTCTTACAGCTGCTGTCCACAGTCTGCGAGTCCGGGGTGAGTGCAGGAGGTGGAGGGGCCGCCTTAGGGGGTGGGGTGCTAGGGATCTTGGCTGCCCGTTCCTCCCCGGACCAGGACGTCTCCTCGGCCCCCTTGGCTCCCGCTGCCTGGCTGCAGCTGTCTGCCTTGGACTTCTTCAGCGACACGGGGCCGACACTGCCCCCACTGCTGGCTCCGCTCCGGATCTTTTTCCTGGTCTTTGATGGCTTGGTCTTTCCCTTGGTCCCCTTGGCTTTCTTGGCCCCGGCCTTGGCTTTCACCTTGGTCTTTTTGGGCTTGGTGCTGCCGGGAGCTGCTTTGGCCACCTCGGCAGGAGCCCGCTCGTCAGGTTTGAGAAAAGGGGAACGACTCTCACGGTCACGGCTGAATTTGACGCCAATGGAGCCCAGGCCGGCAGACGCAGCATCCTTGGCCGGGGTGGTACTGCTGACACCCTCTCGGATCAGCACCGCCACCTTGGACTGCAACTTCACCTTGCGGGAGGAACAAGAGGACGAGGAGGACGAAGAGCCTGAGCCACTGCTGATGGGTGGCTTTGGCGGGGGCCCTGAGGAAGGTGCCGACTCCTTGGGAGGCCGGGCCTTCTTGGATGACCTGTCCCTGTCCCTATCTCTGTCCCTGTCCCGATCCCTGTCCCCCACATCCAGCGCCTTCCGACGAGACCCCTTCTCCCTGGAAGAGGAAGAGGAGGAAGCAGCCCCAGAGCGGCGACGGTCCTTCTCGCTGCTCTTGCCACCCCGATCCTCTCCACTTAGTCCCTCCGAATCGTACAGGACCTCCCGCTTGGGAGACGAGATTGGGGCCGGAGAGGGTCCTCGGGGGTCAGTCTTGTCAAGCCGGCCCACCGTGATGGTCCTCTTGATGGCGAAGAGATCGTGGTCCGTGAGGTCCTGGATGGAGGGTGGCACAGCGCCCCGGCGGCGGCTGTCACGCTCGCTGCTCAGGGAGGTGGAGCCGGAGGGCTGCTGGGTGGGCAAGGGAGCCTTCTCGCTGCCGCCGTCCCCAGACCGCTTCTCGCCCCGAGACCGCGACCGCTTCTTCTTCTTCTTGCTGCCGCCACCATCCCGGTGCTTGCCGCGGTGCCGCTCGCGCCTTGAGGACGACGACGAGGACGTGGCCGGAGGCGGAGAGGCTGAGCGCCGTCGCCGCCGCCGCTTCTCCCGGGACCGCGACCTGCGGCTGCCCCCGCGGCGGCGGTCGGTGCTGCGCGAGCGGCGGCGGGCGGAGCGGGACCGGGAGCGGCGGCGGGCGGACGACGAGGCGTGGGAGCCCGGCTTGCGGTCCCGCGAGCGGTGCTTCTTGGAGTCCCAGGGCGAGGCCGGGGCCGGCGGGGCGGGCTGGGCGCCCGAGGAGGACGAGGCGGCCTCCTTGGTCTCGCCGCCGCCACTCCGCTTGCGCTCCCGCCTGGACTTCTTGCGGGTGGGCGGGCCCGCGGAGTTGGCAGCGGCGGCCGGGGCCGGGGCGGGGACCGGGGAAGGCGAGCGCTGGCGGTAACGCTCCCGCCGCTGGGTCAGGATCTTGCGGCGCAGGTCCAGGCCGCCCCAGCGTGTGTCTGCAGTGGGCGGCGCGGGGGCCGGCTCCCCGAGGTCCACCTGCAGGGCCCCTTCGCCATCCGACTCCGCGTGCAGAGAGAGGAAATCATCCCCCTCCGGTGCCCGGGGAGCGGGAGGTTGGGGCAGGGGCTGGGCTGCAGGGGTGGCTGAGGACGCGGGAGGAGGTCGGGGGGCCCGGCCGCTGGACCGGAAGAGGGACAGCGCCATCCTGGGCTCCTCCTCCGGCTGGACGATCTCGCCCTCCTCAATCTCTGAGTCGGCAGGCGGCAGCAGGGGCGGCGGGAGAGCGGCTCCACCAGCTGTCACCACCTCCACTGAGACCTTGCCTTCCCGACAGGCCTCTGCCTCTGGCCCCACCACAAAGACGCGTCGGCGGGTGGTTCCATCAGCCCGTGTGGAGTCCGCCTGGGGCGGTGTTCCGGGGGCTGGAGTTGGCTGTGGGGGCTGGGGGTCCGGGCGGGGGCTCTCATCACCTGGGAAGTCCTGGCTCAGGCTGTTGTCATCGTAGATGCCCGCCAGGGTCTCGGAGATGCGGCTGATGCTCTGCGAAAGGCCTTCCTCCTCCTCATCTTCCTCTTCCTCCTCTTCTTCCTCTTCCTCCTCTTCTTCTTCCTCTTCCGGAGAGGGGGTCCCAGCAGATGAGCTGGGGTTGGAGCCAGTGGGCTCAAAGGGGTCGTATTTTTGCTCCGGAGCAGGTGGTGGGGAGTAGGCCTCGTCGGTGGGATGGAAGGGGTCATAGATGTCGAATCGGGGTGCAGGCGGGGCTGGGGGCGCAGGGGGTGGTGGGGGCGGAGGAGGGGAAGGGGAGGATGAAGAAGGAGAAGGGGAAGAAGAGGAGGATGCGGAGGAGGGGGCAGGGGGTGGGGCAGGGCCCCCATCTCCTGTGCCCAAGGTGAGGTGGCGGGCACAGGTGGGTCGAGAAGAGTGAGACTGTGGAGAAACTGCAAAGGAACAGGGAGACAGAGAGACCAGTCAAGGCACACGCCCTCGTCCCCGGGCCCCAGCTTGCTACCCTCCCAACAGTGTCAGCACAGAAAACTCCAGGGCTTTACGTGTGCCGACCCGTAGGATGCTCCCAACAAGTACGCACCACCTGGACTTCACCCCTTGGGTCACTGGCAGAAACTGGGACAGTGAGCCACAGTACCTTCCCCAAGGGCACACAGAAAGCAGGGAGCAATCGGGGTGTAAACCTGGTCACTGCAGCCCCTGGGCCTGCATGCCCATTTCCTGAGACACAGTGCTGGCCCTGCCCTGAGCAACACACTTTGGCCCTGAAGCCTACGAACCACCTCATCCGGTGACAGCGACGCTGCTACAGAAGAAACAGGCTGGGGCAGGAGAGCTGGCGTTCAAACCCAAGTCCACCTCCAAAGCCAAAGCAGGCTTCGGCCTGCTGCACTGCTGCCTCTCGCGGGAGAGTATCCCACTGGGAGAGGGAACAGTGTGAGGTGGAGGGGAAAAGCCCACTCCAGAGCCAGAAAGTGGCAGAGCTGGGGTGCATGACAGCCTGGTCCTCACCCCATGCTCTTCACTCTGCAATGGGTCCTGACCAAAGGGCTACACATGCTCTGGTCTCAGAGACACCAATGACCCACGGCAGCAATGACAAGGGAGGGTCTGCCCCTTGCTACAGGCCAGACATGGTGCTTTGCGGTTACCTTGTTTGCCCTCCCAAGACCCCATGGCGCTGCGCTAAGAGTCACAGTCTTCATGCCACAGTGACAGCTAACCCAGGCTGCACCGTAGGCCAGGGGCTGGGCTAGGACTCAGACACAGACCTTCAACAAGGATAGCAGCACAGCTGAGTGAAGACAGCACCAGAGAGGGCTTAAGAGGGCAGCTCCAGAGCTACCCTCTTCCCTCAGTTTCCTCATCTCTCAAACAGGGGATTGTTCGTTCATTCGACACATTTTAATTGACCACCTATTTTGCGCCAAGCTGTCTGGGGAACTAAGAGTAGCCAACAGTAAGAATCCCTGCCTTCAAGGAGCTCACATTCACTAGGGGAGAGACAGATATCAATGAGCCAAGTACACAGTCTGTCATAGGCTTCCCCAGGGCTCTAGAGGAAAATGACACGGAGAATGAGGATGACATCCACTTTGGAGCAATGAGCAGAGGCTGAATGACAGCACAGAAGGAGCCAGGCTGCACCTGGTCCCGAGGCCCTGTGGAGTGTAAGCTCTTCCTACCCTTGTTACTACCACCTTCTTAAGCATAAAACAGTCTGCAGACTGGAGCTGTCTGCAAATGGGAGACATCCAGTTCTTTATATAATTTTTGTGTAGGGATAGGATCATGGCTGAGTTTTCTTTTTCCTACGTTCTTAATATTTTCTGAACAAAAGAGACAAAAAAACCACCTGGAATGAGAAAATAAAACATAACCTTGGAGTTCCCCTAGAAACAACTAGTAAGTTCCAGATACATCCATCACTCCTGAGGCTCAGGAGCTAAATCTTGCACACCACCTATTTTTGTAAATAAAGTTTTATTAGAACTCTACCCTGCTCTTTTTTTTTTGTTTGTTTTTGAGACAGAGTCTCACTCTGTTGCCTGGGCTAGAATGCTGTGGCATCAGCCTAGCTCACAGCAACCTCAAACTCCTGGGCTCAAGCGATCCTACTGCCTCAGCCTCCCAAGTAGCTGGGACTACAGGCACATGCCACCGTGCCCGGCTAATTTTTCTATATATTTTTAGTTGGCTAATTAATTTCTTTCTATTTTTTTTTTTTTTTTTTTTTTTTTTTTTTTTTTTTTTTTTTCCAGACACTCAATGAATGTTATTTTCTTTCTATTTTTGGTAGAGATGGGGTCTCGGTCTTGCTCAGGCTTGTCTCAAGCTCCTGAGCTCAAACGATCTTCCCGCCTCAGCCTCCCAAGGGGCTAGCATTACAGGCGTGAGCTATCACGCCTGGCCCCTGCTCGTTTGTTTACTTATCCACTATAGCTTCTGATTTTAAAAAGGATTAAGGGCCGTTCGAGGTGGCTCGCGCCTATAATCCTAGCACTCTGGGAGGCGAGGCGGGAGGATTGCTCAAGGTCAGGAGTTTGAAACCAGCCTGAGCAAGAGTGAGACCCCCTCTCTACTAAAAATAGAAAGAAATTAATTGGCCAACTAATATATAAATATAGAAAAAATTAGCTGGGCATGGTGGCACATGCCTGTAGTCCCAGCTACCCGGGAGGCTGAGGCAGTAGGATTGCTCACCACCGCATGCAGGGTTGGGAGCAGACTCTTCCTTGGGCACCGCACGTCACAGAAAGCCAGACAGCCCGGCACAAAAACTGGGCTGTGGACTCAGACACATCAGGACTCGAGGCCTAGGCCCACCACTAAGCAACTGGCTGTGTGACCTTGAGCAAGTGACTTCCCTCTTTCAGAATGTTTGCTCCTCTGGAAGATGGAGATGCTAAAAGTGCCCCTCCTGGGGAGATGAACTCATGACGCAGTGACATCAACTATGGCACATGTGCTAACTGCTCCTACATGGCCCCATCGCATTGGTTTTTACTTTACGTACATCTGTATGCACGTATAGCTGTGAAAAACAGCTGACTCCGCACAGCTCCAAGGCCACCTGCCCAGCTCCACCCTGGCCCCACATACCCGTCTTGCCTGTCCTCCAGGCCCTGAGACGGGGCAGCAGGCTAGGCACAGGCAGAGGGATGGGATCCCTGTCTCCGATTCGGACCTCGGCCACCAGCTCCAGCATGTCCTCGCTTCTGCAGGACAGAAGGGGTGGGTGAGCCTCGTTCCGGCTCTCACGCCGGGGGCCTCTCCCACTCCGTTACTCAGCTACTCACTCGCCAGGCCGCAGGTCCAGACGGCTGGGAACCCAGGTATCCGGGGGGTCCAGGACGCTCACCAGCCCCACGAGGAAGCTGTCCGCGGCCATGTCCAACACCTGGAATAGGCCAGAGGGGCTCCACCCTGTCCCTGCTTGTGTGAGGACTGAAAAACCCTATTTCCCCAGTGCCTAACCTCTCAGGAAACCAGATGACTGAGACCCACGAGAAAACTTAGGGATCCAACCAACTCCCTTATCCTGACTACCTTCCAGACTCAAGACCAGGCTTTTAGACCCAGGCATCAGGCCCCCGGACCCTTCTAACATTGCCCTTGATCGGCTCCCTAGAGCCAGGAGTCTGGGTTCCCCACCCGCCACCTCCCCCAGGCTCAGTGATCCAGGCTCATCTCTTCCTCCCCAGACATCTCTTCTTACTCACAGAAGCCGTGTCAGTCCCCCCTGATTCCTGGGAACGAGGCTCTGACCGTGGGCTCCGGCAGCGCCTCCAACAAAGGCCATGACATCGAGAACCATCTGGAGAGAGAGATGCGCGTGGGGGATCAGCGACAGGGGACTGGACATAGGGACCTCATCGGGGAGAGGAAAGAGTAGGCTGATCTAGCTCTGGACGATGGAGCCGAGCTCCTGCCTGCTCCCAGGCCTCCCAGCACGGCCTCCCAATTCAGACCTTGGGAAGACTTGTTAATACCCATTTCTGAGGCTCCGGCTCTCCCACCCATCTATTGTCCTGTCTGCCCTCAGACATCTCAGCTTGGCATTTGAGCCTTGCTGGGTCCCCATAGACCTCTCCTGCCTTCCCCCACCTGTCCTCCTGCCCCACTCACCCCTCCTGCACACCAGCCCCAACAAACCAGGGCGCAATCCCTCGGTACTGTGCCCTGTGCTGCGTCCCGCTGCCGCCTGCCAGGCTGTCTTCTAGTCTGACAGCACAGAAACCCAGTTCACCTGTCACCCTCTAATGAGCCTGCTCCAACCCATCTCCCTCCACGCTAGCTTAGGTAAGCCTCCTGCCCTCTCGCAGTGTTATGACTGGTTCTCCCCTCCACGGCAGCCACGGGGCCTGCTCCATCTTCGGCTCCCCAAGCCAGCACAAGCATGGCGCCTGGGAGGCCTCAGAAAAGCTTATGTGAACGACACTAAGATAAAGAATGCAGAGAAGAGACAGGGACGAAAAGGAACCAGAACCCACCATACCTTTATCATTCGGCAGATCCCCCTGCAGGGAGCCTCCCACAGCCTGCTGAATGGCCCGCTGGGGAAAGGATGGGGAGAGAACCAAGAGTCAGGGGTCTCCTGCAAACGCTTTGCACCCTCTGCTCCTTGGGACACAAACACGCCAGACACCCCAACAACCAGAAGTCAAGTACTTCACAAAAGCCAAGAGTCCAGGCCCCAGGCGGCCCCTACCCCTCTGGCTGAGAAGCCAGGGCCCTGGAGTCTGGACACCCACCCCTCCCCCTCCCTCCCTTTGCCCTAGGAGTCCAGCGGCCTCACCAGGATGAAGGCAGAAGGAGAAAGCGCGGGGTCTCTGTCGGGCGGACCATCACCCCGATCCTCGCCCGATTCCTCTGTCTTCCCTCGAGACTCATCTTCTTCCTCCATGGTCACCTGGTGGTTGAGGGCATGAGAGTTTGGAGTGGGGGCCAAGGGGTGAGAGCAAGGGATGGACATAAAGACCTCAAGAGCCCCAACATTGCCTCCCTCGGCGTCCTCTTCAGCACCCCTCCTCTCCTGCACCTCACCCCAATCCACCCTGTGCTTGGGGCGAGTACCAGGCCCAGCACAGACACTAGAGGGACCAGAGCAATGCTCTTCCTTTTTCCAGATTTCAGCTGCTTCATGTGTCAGAGGGAGGCCTCCCCAGCCTCCAGTTTCAACATCTTGCTCCCACTTCCCATCGCTTCCCCACAGTCTACCCAACCTTGAGACCTCGTTCCCTGCCCTCACAGAACGCAAACCTGACACTGAGATTTTTCTGTATAGCATTGTGATTTCAAAGAGTGTGTTTCACAGTCCCAGAAACCCACCTTTCCCAAACTGGCGCGTGCACCAGTTTGCTGGTGGCTTCAATGCCACCACATGTACTTCCTAGAGCACCAATTGCCCTTGATGGTGAGAATCCCCAAAATATCATTTAGAGACATAAGATGGAATCATCATGGAGTGGTCTACAAAGCAAATATGCCATTTTGAAATGAACATGCTAAGCTTCAGAAAGGCATGCTGTCCCCCAAACCTCATAGGAGGCATCTGCTCATCGCCTATCTGCCCAATGCCTTTGCAACGTCATGAAAATTCTTAGATTTGATTGCCAGGTCAGGCGGTTGAAAGATCCTTTAAATGGGTGGATGTCTTGGTTAGGGCTTTAGAAAATATGAATATTTTAGCTGTAAGCTTCCCTGTGACTGTCAAATCTGTTACTCAGAAGACAACACCCAATCTCGAAATTCCTAGAAAGCTTCAACATCCCTACGCAGAACTCAGTGTGTTTATCTATAAATGGACAAAATATTCGGATCTATCTCAGAGAATGGTCATGAGAATTGAAAACCTGATTTCTGCCGCATACTTAGCGCACCCAAAGTGTTCAATACAGATGAATAGTAATTACATCAATAGCTCTTTTCTTTTTTTGAGACAGAATCTCACTCTGTTGCCTGGGCTAAAGTGCTGTGGCGTCAGCCTAGCTCACAGCAACCTCAAACTCCTAGGCTCAAGCGATCCTTCTGCCTCAGCCTCCCGGGTAGCTAGGACTACAGGCATGCCCCACCATGCCCGGCTAATTTTTTCTATATATATTTTAGTTGGCCAATTAATTTCCTTCTATTTTTAGTAGAGACGGGGTCTCACTCTTGCTCAGGCTGATTTCGAACTTCTGAGCTCAAGCGATCCTCCCGCCTTGGCCTCCCAGAGTGCTAGGATTACAGGCGTGAGCCACCTCGCCCGGCCACATCAATAGCTCTTACGGACCAGGTTTTATGTACATGTCTCCTTCACTTCCCCTGCTGCATAACTGCAAAGAAAAGACCTTGGCCCTATTCTTTGTCCCACCACAGATTTTCAAGCTATGTTAAAGCTTCACATTCAGCCTCCCAGCTTGGCCTAGTCCCTAATTTCCAAAGATTCACCCTGCCCTCATAGTCTCTTACACCCCAGCCTCTTACCAATCCTCAATACCCTTGGCCTTGTGGATGGTTCCCAGCCCTGGAGGTGCTCTCCAGCACCTCCTGGGGAAAAAAAGTGCCACCTAGAACAGTGACTGTCACATATCGGAAGCTTAATCAACATCTGCTGAATACAGACTCAGAGATCCCTAAACCCTCTGCAGTGTACAAAGATGTGTGCTTGCTTATTTAGACATGCTCCAGGCTTTGCAGACACACCCTCAGTTCCTCAGTTCTTAAGAAGGCTCTGCAGATGCTAAGTCTGTCTAGATCAGTGTTTCCCAAACTGCAGGGTCTGACAGCAGTTTATTGCTTCACAAATAGCTTGAGTTTGTTATAAAAAGTAGACAGAACATAACAGAAAGTTTTTCATGGTACAACACAAGTAGTAAGTGGAAATATCAATTCATGGGACTTGGGTACTAGTTAAATATGTATGTTGATATGGACTGGGTCTCAATGAAAACTGTATTTCTTATTGCAAATCAAGGTCGAAAGATTTTGAAAAGCACAGTATTAGATGAATCTAGATGACCCTACAGACTCTCCCAGACTAATGTGGACTAATTCTAACTCTTTCTGTAGTCCCTGGGTAATGCAGAATTTTTAAACATTTTTCATTTGAATTACTTTCTGAAGGGCAAGTACATATGAGCTGGGCAAAATTTCCAACACTCTCTTCTGTATTATTCTCCACACGTTTATCTGGCCTCAAAAGGCATTCGAATTTGCTCCAGGCATAGAGACTGCATTCTTGCAGTCACATCAAAGCCGCCTAGATGGTTCCAGGTCCTTCCAACTGCCCCCAGCCTCCTGTCACCCATGTTAGACACTCCCCAGACCTTGAAGACCCATTCATGCCTCTCAGTACATCTCAGTATTTGGCTCCCTCCTTCAGTGGGCACATCCCACCCCTCTAGGTGGCTCTAAAAGACTTTCAGGCCTGAGAAATGACCACCAGACCTATGTAGACCAGCTGCATCCTCTGCCCAGCCCATGTAGACACTTCCCATCCCTAACAGACATACCCTAGGCGCTCGAGATGGCTCTGCAGATACTCCTCAGCTCTTGCAGACCTCCTTCACCCCTGGGACATATCTCAAGATGGCCCCAGAACCCTCTAAACAGACCCTAGCCTCCAGTCAACCCATAAAGACGATCTACAGTGCCTACAGATACAATCCAGCCCACCTATATGATAGAGGCTCAGTCCAGGCCCTGTGGACGCCCCAGTTTTCTCAGAGACGCTCCATAGACGCCCCCCGGAACCCAAAGATGCGTCCCAGGGCCCTGAGAAGGCCCCCCGCTCAGCGCTAGGTTACGCCGCCGCTGCCGGGCCCGAGACCACCCCGCTAAGCCCTCCAGGCCCCGCGGCGTGTGGGGAGGACCCCGGGACAACTAGCGACCCGACTCCGCCCCGCCCACCCAGATAGGCCCGAGCCCCGCGGCCCGGACCGCCGCCGCCATCTTACCCCGCCGCTCGGGCTGCGGCTCCGGCCCCGGCGCGGGGCGGGGCGGGCTGGGGCGGGGCTCGCGAGCAGAGGAGGAGAAAGGCGGAGCTAAAGCGCCGCCGAGCTTGCCGGGATTTCAAATACCGAGTACGGTGCCGTGAAGGCTGGCGGGAAGGCGGCTGGACTCGGTTTCCCAGAAATCAATAGGGCACATGGGGCGGGTACGCGCGACGCACGCCGGGAGGCGTAGTCCACGCGCCACCTCTGTCGCGCGGGGACAGCAAGGGGTGAGAGGTGAAGTGGGCGGGGTTGCTGTAGCCTGCGATGAGGCCCCCACAGTGCCCTGCGCGCACGCGGAAAGGACTGGAAGTCCGGAAGTGACGTAAGAGTGCTAGGCCAAACAGATACAAGGGAATTGTAGTTCACTAGAGTGAGCCGGACTGTCTGGAAATAGCCCCGCCCACATCCTGGGGCTCTCAGAATCCAGATCTCCCAGTGCCCCCTAAATATAGAACCCATGGGGTGCAGTGGCGCGCGCCTGCGGTCCCACTCGGGAGACCGAGGCAGAAGGATCGCTTGAGCCCAGGAGTTAGAAACCAGCCCGGGCAACATTGGGAGTCCCCCGTCTCTAAAAAAAAATTAAATTAAAATAAATTTAGAACCAAGGAACCCGACCCCATGGCTTCCTCATTCAGTACGGAGAAATCCAAATTCCGAATCTGCTCATTTAGAACAGAGGAGTCCAGGACTCCCATTTCCCTCCTTCCTCGGACTCAAGGAGTCTGAGCCCTCCTTCCCAGGACCCAAGTGGGCCCTCAGACTATTCCAGGTTTCAAGCTCGCGCCTTACACTAGTTCGGGTTCCCAATGCCCTCGCACGGACCCAGAATCCTGGGTTCCCAGCCTCTTCAACCCCTGGACCCAAGAGTTCAGCCCCCAGCTCTCTAGCGAAGCTGGTAGTAAGGACTTCCAGAAACCCTCCTCCCAGACACGCTCCTCCTAGGACCCAGAAGTACAAGTCGCTAGCCCCATTCTATCCTAGGAACCCAGGAGTCTGGGCCCTCAGCTTGCTCCTCCTTCAAGAACCAGAAATCCTGGCCCCAGGCCCTTCATGACCCGGGCGTCTCGACTTGGGCGAGCTGGCTCATGGATTAGGAATGCAGTGATCTCACGGCCCCTCCCTGCCCCATTACACTGCTATCCCCCTCCAGGGCCTCATCTCCCCTCCCAGTCTGTCTTCCGCTTGGCTGGGACAG
This sequence comes from Microcebus murinus, assembly GCF_040939455.1. NCBI lineage: Eukaryota > Metazoa > Chordata > Mammalia > Primates > Cheirogaleidae > Microcebus > Microcebus murinus. The sequence goes on along the minus strand of NC_134119.1, from coordinate 68,038,578 downwards.
CGGGAACCGGAAGCCTGGGTCCCTCAGCGGGCGGAGACTCGAGCTTCTAGCTTAGACGCCCGGGTCGAAGGCTTGGCTAGGATCCCAGGTCGGAGGTGGAGCCTCTCCTCTAAACCTGCTTCTTCTTCGGAGCGCCCTATATACGGCCGCGCGCAAGTCGGAGAGCCCCGCCTACCAGAATGAGGCCTCGGGGATGGTGCCGGGAGAAGCTCTGTCACAGGGGTCCTTATTTGCATAGCCCCTCCTCGAACAAGCTTCCCGCCCCGTCCGCCAAAAGAATGAGTTGCTATTAGCATAGCCCCTCCCACATACAGCCCGCCAGCTGAGAGCGCGTGGCGCGGCTCGGGGTGAGCACAGTTCTGTCCTCAGCATATCCCCGCCCCCTTCGGAATTCCCCTCCGCTGCGAACGCCGTTCTCCTGCCCTTATTAGCATGGCTCCTCCTTTTCCTCGGCTTTGCACCCTCCTTAAGTGTCCCGGGATGGGAGCCCCTTTTGCCAGAGCTCATGATTATGCAGTAGCCTCATTAGCGTAGCCGGCCCCTGGGTCCCGCCCGGTTCCCCCCAGGCGGTAGCGACGGCAGCAGCGGCGGTGGCGACATGAGCAGCGGGGCGGCGTCCGGGACCGGGCGGGGGCGGGGGCGGCCCCGGGGCGGGGGGCCGGAACCCGGGGACCCCCCGCCCAGCGAGACACACAAGCTGGTGGTCGTGGGCGGCGGCGGCGTGGGCAAGAGCGCGCTCACCATCCAGTTCATCCAGGTAGTGGGCCCTCACCCGGGAGGGTGCCCCGGAACCCAGAACCGAGCCCTTTGGGGGATCCCCGAGAACCCGATTTCCTCTTGATCCATCACTGAGACCCTCTCATGAGCCCCTCTAATCTTAAGAAAATCCCCTCAGATTGTGACTTTAAGCTCCCCCAGGATCTCCACCCCCTACACGAGGGACCTTCCTCCTATATTCACATCCTGAGACCCCTGATCCCTCCCTCCCCCCAGTACCTAAGGCCCTACCTCCCTGCTGACCTGGCCCTGAGCACCTCCTGGGAGCAGCCCCCCCCCCAAATTCAAAACCTAAGCACTCCCAGGGTCCCCCACCTCCCTTCACTCTGATTCCTGTTCCCCCAAATCCCCAACCCCAGAACCTCACTGGGAAAACGCCTGTGCCCAGAACCTTTGAGACTCCCCAGTCTGGATTCTTAGCCTCTTCAGCATCCTCCCCCAGAATCTAGAAATTATGCCCAGACCTTGGCCCTGAGGCTCTTCTGGGACTATCCTGTCCTGAGAGAGGCACCCTCGAACCCGTGCTCTGAGAGAATTTTACCCTCAGACCCAAGAGATTTTTTAAAAAGATCCAGCACCTTGACCATTCCAGAAATCTCCAAGACCTCAAGTCCTAGCCATCCCCCATTTCTCAAGACCCCGACCTCTACCTTCCCACCCCATCCCAGAGGAAAACCAACCACTGCTCTATCTTTAATTTTCTTCTACTCCAACTCCCTGAGGCCCTCTTGGAAACCCTGGATGGCCCCTAAATCATCTCTAAGGAAGAAGCCCCCAGATTCTCGACACCTTCAGAAATAATTGCTGCTTGGGATTTTCTTTGACCCCATAAATGCATCTCAAGGTCTCTAAGACTCTATATTCTATGACAGACCTCCTAAGTGCCCCTGAGCCACCTCAGGACCCCTGAGCTTCTCCAGATGTGCTTTGAAAGACATACTGCTAATCCCCCCAGAGCCAGGACAAGCCCTCACCAAGCACCCCTCTAACAGATAGGATGCCGCCTTTCAGACCCATAGCCCCCAAATCACCCCTTCTCTCCTGAAACTCCACCCCTGCCCAGGAAACCTGCACCCATTCCCAAGGGAAGGCCACCCCACCTTAGAAAAACCCCAGAAAGGTGTCTGCCCCAAGATGCTACTGCAGAGGTCCCTGGGCCCCAGACCCCTCCGGAGACCCCAGCAAGCACCTGTGAGAGAGCCCCGCCTGTGCAGAGATAGGCCCCCGCCCTGGGCCCCTTGCACCCAGGGGCAGACCCAGAGCTGGCCAAAGGCCTGGCTGGAGGCGGACCGGGCAGGACCCAGGCAGGAAGGGAGTGGCCCAGCTCGAGGGTGGGGCAGCTTCTCCGCAGCCCGATTGGAACCGGGACCTTCCCTTGGGAGGAGACACTGGAGACTGCCTGAGGAGGAGGAGGGGAAAGGGGGAGGAGGGAGAGGAGGAGGAGGAAGAGAAGGAAGGGGAGACATAAACAGGCAGATAGTCTGGACTACAAGGGCTCCCAATTACTGATATGTTAACTGTTTAGCGGGGATTTTCTCTAAATCTCGCCCGTGCGGGATTGGGTGCAGTGCTATTCTTATTCCAAATGAGGAAACTTCCAAATGAGGAAACTGAGGCTTGGACAGGGGAAGTGCTCAGTTAACTGTCACCTGGCCAGGATGTAGTCACGACATGGGAATGTGGGAGATGTATACCAGACAGGACCAGGAGGGACTCAGGGAGAGGAGAATGGGGGGTGGACGGCAGATATCCAAAGAGCAAAGAGAAGGGAACAGAGACCCAGAGAGAGGGGGACAGAGACCCAGAGAGAGAGAAATAGAGATCCAGGGAAAGGCTGGCAGAGACCAGTAAGGGGGACAGAGACCCAGAGACAGTGACTTAGAGAGGGAGGATGCAGAAAGAGACAGGCCTAGGGGCAGTGCTTCATCCTCTCTGCTGGGGCGCTGCAGTGACAATGTCCTCTCCCCACCCCACCAGTCCTACTTCGTGTCTGACTACGACCCCACTATTGAGGACTCCTACACAAAGATCTGCACCGTGGATGGCATCCCGGCCCGGCTGGACAGTGAGGGCGGCAGGGAAAGGATGGGGTGGTGTCAGCAGGGGCTGATGGGGGGTGGCTGGGGGGAACCTCGTCCCCATGATGGCCCCTCTTCCTGTCTCCACAGTCCTGGACACCGCGGGCCAGGAGGAGTTTGGGGCCATGCGGGAGCAGTACATGCGCGCTGGCCACGGCTTCCTGCTGGTGTTCGCCATTAATGACCGGCAGAGGTGAGAGGGGTCGCTGGTGGCAGAGTGGGTGGAGAGACCAGAGCCCAGTGGCTGGCAGGACCTCACACTTCTGCTTCACTTGCAGTTTCAACGAGGTGGGCAAGCTCTTCACGCAGATCCTTCGAGTCAAGGACCGTGATGACTTCCCCATCGTGCTGGTGGGGAACAAGGCAGATCTGGAGACACAGCGCCAGGTTTGGGACCGCCCCTCTTCCCTGGGGACCCCATCTCAGCCTGGGGGAGGCTCCTTCCAGTGTGCCTTTCCCCACGTCAGCATCCTCCTTTGGCTCCTCTGGCTCTCTCCATTGTCATACTCCCCACCTAGATGTGTCACCCCAAAACTTCTGGGTCACCCAGCAGAGGGCCTGGCATATAGGAGTCCCTGGGACAGGTGGCTGATGGAACAAGGAGCACCTACCCCCATCAACCAGCCCTGACTCTCTGCCTGTCTCTGTCCCTTCCTCTCTTTCCCATGGGACCCTTGCCCCAGCCTCCTGCCCAGCCCCTCCCCTGCTCCTCCACTCCCCTGGAGCCCTAATTCTCTAGCCAGGCGCTGGATGCCCAGCATGGCTGTGTCCCCTCCTCTCTCTGCTCACACCACGTCCCTCATGACCAGGATTTCCACACAGCACTCATCTGCTAGGCTAAGCCTTTGGGGGTTTCCAGGCTTCCAGCTTTGCTGGCCTCCAACTCCTGGCGATCTAAGGTCAGGAGGGCACACGCCTACAAAGCCTGCCCCGATTCCTCACTCCAATGGCACCCAGCCCCCTCGGCATCTCCTGCCATGATCTCTCTGGAACTGTCCCTCTTCGCTTGAGCCCCCACAGTGGGTCACCTGCCCTAGAGCACACAGTATGCCTCCCACAGCTGGGGCCACCCTGAATACAGACACCTGAGTCCTCCCTGTGTCCCTTGCCCCCCTCCCCAGGTCCTTCGATCCGATGCATCCGCTTTCAGCGCCTCCCACCACGTGGCTTACTTCGAGGCCTCAGCCAAACTGCGGCTCAACGTGGACGAGGCCTTCGAGCAGCTGGTGCGGGCCGTCCGGTGAGCTGCGTCCCTTCCCATTGTCCTTGTCCCTAGCCCCTCCAGCCCAAACTCACTGGCCTCTCCCCACAGGAAATTCCAGGAACAGGAGCTCCCACCCAGTCCCCCCAGCGCCCCCAGGAAGAAGGGCGGGGGCTGCCCCTGCGTCCTCCTGTAGCCTGGGTGAGAGACAAGCAGTCAGCACAAGCTCTTGGGACCAGCTGTCCTCGAACCTTGCTGTGTGACTTGAGGCCCTTGCTGAGCCTCAGTTTCCTCATCTGGGTCTCCCAGGACACACTACACCCCCCACCCCTACTTCCTGGCCTCTTCCAGGCTATTGCCACTGTGTGCCTTCTGCCAACGCCTCCTTTCCCCACCCAATCCCCTGGTGGGGGTGAGGGGCTCCGGGTCACTGCTGTATATAACTCCCCTCCCCCAGAAAAATAAATGTCACTGCCATCACGAGATATTTTTGTTTGTATTTTTAAAGAAAACTTTTTTTTTTTTTAATTTGGGATTGGATAAGAGGTCTCATTATGTTGCCCAGGCTGGTCTCAAACTCCTGGGCTCAAGCAATCTTTCCACCTCAAACTCCCAAGTAGCTGGGTCTACATGTAAGTCCCACTGCACCTGGCCAGAGGTGCTTTTTTTTTTTTGAGACAGAGTCTTACGCTGTTGCTCAGGCTAGAGTGCCGTGGCATCAGCCTAGCTCACAGCAACCTCAAACTCCTGGGCTCAGGCGATCCTCCTGCCTCAGCCTCCCGAGTAGCTGGGACTACAGGCATGCACCACCATGCCCGGCTAATTTTTTTCTATATATTTTTAGTTGGCCAATTAATTTCTATTTATTTATTTTTTAGTAGAGACGGGGGTCTCGCTCTTGTTCAGGCTGGTTTCGAACTCCTGACCTTGAACGATCTGCCCGTCTCGGCCTCCCAGAGTATTAGGATTACAGGTGTGAGCCACTGCACCCGGCCTAGAGGTGCTTTTTTTTTTTTTTTAAGGCTGGTCAAGTGGAGCAGTGGGAGTGGAGAAGGAACAAAGGAATCTGTAACTGGTTGTGATCAATTAGTTGTAAACAGCACTGCACTCAGACCAACCTAGAGGTGCTTTTTAAAAAGGGAAATGGAGCCACCTGAAGTGGGGTGCACCTATAGACCCATAGACCCAGCTATTTGGGAGTTTGAGGTGGGGAGATCATTTGAGCCCAGGAGTTCAAGAACAGCCGGGGCAACATAGTGAGACCCCCATCTTAAGAAAAAGGAGGGGGATATTGAAACCTTAAAATCTGTACCCCCATAATATGCCGAAACAAAAACAAAAAAAAGAAAAAGGAGGCGGAAATGGGTTACGGGAAGGTGGGTGAATTCAGAGCACACCCAAAGCCTTGCTCCATCTAAAACACGCCAATCTAGAACCCACTGCTTGGAGAGGTGCAGGGGACAAAGAGAATAAGCCAAACCAGGCCATCTGGCCCCCCACTTCCCCTTCGACGAGGCAATTCTGTCCCTTGTCTGTTTTTGTGGGCATTTTACTGGGATGATGTCTGAACATCTGATAAAAGAATTTTCTTTTCCTGGAAAGTTCTAGAACCACACTGTTCAATACGGTAGGCAGAAGCTACATGTGGCTATTTAAATAAACTCAGTTCCTTAGTCACAGCGGCAACATTTCAAGAGCGTCACAGTCACCCGTGGCTAGCCTAATGAACAGGGCAACTATACAACATTCCTAATATTGCTGAAAGGTCTATTGGACAGTGATGTTCTAGAAGGTCCCAGGACCTTGGAGAAAGGCAGCAACTGTTACAAACCCTGCCCACCCACCTCCCACTTCCAGTGTATATTGAGAAAGGCCTTTTGGCTGGAGGAGGAAGGACAGGTGGGTGGAATGTTGTCCAAGCAGCCGTCTGGCAAGTTCTCAATTCCAGAAAGTTCCCAGTGGGATTGGCATCGGAGCCTAGCCCTGAATCCAACTTGGGGCCAGTGTGGACATGCCCATCTGAGCCTCTCTCCTGGGAGGGGCAAAAGTGTGGGACATCTTGAGGCCACAGTAAGTGGACAACATACTTGGATCAGGAAACCCAAAGCTCACCCAGGTCCTGGGAAGCCTCAGACTGCCCCCCTTCCAACCCAGGACCCCCAATCCTGGCTATTTGCTACTCTGGAAGGCCGGAGGCAACGGGAGACCACCATCCACCCACCTACCAAGCCTGTTTGGCCCAATCTTTGAACACCAAAACCTGCTCAACACAGCAGGCTAGAAACCTCAACTGAGATGTCCTCACCCTAGAACACTGGCCTCCACCTGATACCAGCTGTCAACAATCTCCTATCTTCTTCCCTGATTCCCAAAGGCTCCCAGTCATACCCACCCCACAACCTGCTTCCTAGTCCTAGGATTGAGCATGGCCCGCAGGCAAGGTCCCCAGTGCCAGGCTTTCTGGATTCGAATCCAGCTCTGCCACCTCGGTCTACTTACCTGTAAAATGGGGGCAATCACAGAGCTATTTCATGGGGTGGGCAAGAGGCTAGAGATAATCTGCACAGGGTCGGGGGAAAGAAAAGCACAGCACCTTGTCGGTACTAAGTGCTCACTATCAATGACCATGGCCCACTGTTCTCCATTCTGCCCCAGAACCATGAACAGCCCTCTGTATCCTAGATTAGAACACTGATTAGCTAAATATCCCTTTCCGGATTCCATTATCACAGAATCCTTGGCCTCTGTTCAACCTTCCACCCTGGGAACAAGTGCGGCTCAGATGTATTGTGACACGTTTGCCCTCCTCCCTGGCAGAACCTCTGCACACCGGGGGCCCACCCTGCCGGATGTGGGGAAGGGGCGACGCGGGAGATCGGACACCTCCCCCTAAGCCCCAGCTGGGGGTACTGAGCTCTCAACAGAAACGAGTCCCCTGCCAACTTCTCTCCCCCCAGGTCCCACAGTCAACACTCCCTCAGCACTTCTGAGTCTTTCCTGCAACGTCCAACGGGGCCAAGTTCTTGGCTGGGACACCCTGCTGCTCTCAGGACCAAGATGCACATTAAGGTGATGGAAGTTACTGCCTGCCCCCAGAAAAAGGCACACAGTCAAACCCTTGAGACAACTGGCAGGCCATTTTTGGAAGGCTCACAGCCACTAGCATCCCAAAGCTTGTTAAGACCACAGCAAAAGGCTGGCATCTCCCCAGGCACGTGTTCCTGCCAGTATGTTCCACTCCTGCCCTTCCCAGAGCTCTAGTGGGCCATTAGTCATTCTGTCTGTCCACATTTCCGTGTTCCTCTTTATCCACTTTTGACCTCCTCTATCCCTTTTCTGCCATATCTTGGACCCCTGTCAAACTTCTCAGGGTCTGCTGTAGGTCACAGGAGCTGTGGGCCAGGTGCTTTAAACTTGTCTTCCTTTATTTTGACAAAAGCCCATTTCACAGATGACAAAGTCAAGGATGGTGCCTGTAACCAACTCGCATGGTTAGTGCTGCAGCTGGGACCCACATTTGGGCAGTTGAGTACCAAATAACCATGTGGTTATTTTATCCCTAAAGAGATGATTCCTGATCCCACCATCCAGCCTTAGAACATTCCATCCACTTTCTACCCTGGACCTCTGGCAGGGGATGATGCCAATCCACTGGCCCAGACTTGACAGTCCAGTCCAGAATCTTGAGTGTGCCACTGCCCGTCAGAGACTGCATCCCACAGGCCACAGTTCAAGACACTAAAGGTCCATCCTTAACCCTCTTAACTCAATGATTCTAGAAAGTTCATGTCCATTGTTGACACTTCCATTATGGTTCTGAAGCGCTACTATCCACCTTCTCTTCTGTAAAACCAGGGCTCTAAAATCTGTAACATGATGATCTAGACAATACCCCAGGCTCTAGAACTGTGAGGGTTCTTCCTCAGTTTCACATGGGAGGGAATGTGGAACACTGATCTTCCACCCTGGAATCTCACTGGGTCTCTACCCACCGACTAAACCAGGTTTCTGGAACACCAGCGGTCTACCTTTGGCAATGCGTGTCTGGGCTATAGAATGATTTTACTACTTTATAGGCTGGCTTCTAGAATACTGCCAGTTGACCTCCACATTTCTAACATTCCTATTCCAGAACATTGCTCTTCAAACTTGAATGTGCTGTAGAATCCCTTCAGGATCGTATTAAAAAAATGGGTTCTGATTGAGCAGATCTGAGAAGCAGCATGAGATTCTACATTTCTACAAGCTCTTGGGGAACTCTCAGGGTACTGGGCCATGGACCACACTTTGAATAGCAAGGCTCAAGAACACAGGACTTGAGCTGGGCTTGGTTGCTTGCACCTCAGCTACTCTTGAGGCTAAGGCAGGAGGACCCCTCAAGGCCAAGAGTTCGAGTCCAGCCTGGGCAACGTAGGGAATACAGGACTCCATCCTCCACTCTGCAGGCTAGCCAATGGAAACACTGCCACCACAACACCCGTAACTTTGCACTTCAGGGCCCAGAGAAGGAAGAAGACCCACCTTCCACCATACATTAGGGAGCCAAGAAAAAGCTGGCCAGGTCCTGACACTGTCACTGCCTGTAGTGATTACAAATATTTCTACATTTTGAGTAATTTCTCCTTCAAGTAGAGCTGAATTCTCCTCTCCTTTTGAGCGCATGTTGGACTCAATCATTCTCTTCTGCCTTTATGATCCACCATCTGCAGTGGAACCACCACCAAAATAGATTTTCATCAAAATCATCATGGGGGGACCATTGCTCTCAAGTTTCAACCCTTGGAGAGGGTAAAGAAGGAATCCCTCCTAACCAGCAAAGACTGGTTTTTGCTGGCAAGCAACTGGAAGATGGACATATTAATGCTTTGTTTGATTACAACAAAGGAGTCTACTTTCCATTTTGTGTTGAGACTGTGGTGGTGCTAAGAAAAGGAACACATCATAAACCACCCCCATAAGCACAAGTGCAGAGGAAGGTTGGGCTGGCTGTCCTGAAATACTATCAGGTGGATGAGACTGGCAAATTAGTCACCTTGGTCAGGAGTGTCCTTCAGATTAATTGGGATTGAGCTTTTATGGCCAGCTACCTTGACAGACATCCTGGTAGCAAATGTCATCTGACCTACTGCTTCAGCAAACCAAAAAAGAAATAACTGTGTAGGAGGTTAATAAAAGACATGAACAAGGAAAAAAAAAAGATTTTCTCTTCTGATGAAGAGTATGGTTGAAGAGATGGTGTACAATGACCAAGATTAGAACCTAAAAAAAAAAATCTGGCTTCCTCCCTTGCTCTCTTGGGTCACCTGCTCTGGGGGAAGCCAGCTGCCACTTGGTGAAGACACTCCAGCAGCTCTGTAGCAACAGCCATAGAGCGAAACATCCCGAAAGAGGATTGTGCGGCTGTCCCCAACTCTCACATGGCTGTTGCCTGGCCAACATCTTGACTACACCCTCATGACAGACGCCAGCCCAGTACTGCCCCCAAAGTCCTGAACTTCAGAGACCCTAAATGTTTGTTGTCCAAAGTCATTAAATTTTGGGGTGGGTATGATCAAATACTAATAGACTAAAAAAAAAACTAAATAAACAATAACTTTCAAGGCGTGGTGGTTTGTCACACAGCAACACAGAGCATACACAGACCTCAGGCTACTTCCCAGGGTTCTAGAAAAGCCCCGTTCCGGCCCCTCTGCCCTCCGCCACCCCCAGGCCCACCCAAACGCCGCAGGACAGAGGCACTCCAGCCTGCCGGTAAAGTGTTTGCCGTTGGGTTTTCGTTTGGCTGGTTGTGTGTACACAGTGTATACAAGTTGAGTTGTACAGAAGCCCAAGAAAGAGCGAGAGACAAAGAGTGGTGGGAGTGGGGAATCGGGGGGCCGAGAGGGGGGAAGGCCGAGAGGAGACCGATAAAAAATAGAACCACATCCAGACGACAATGGGGGGGCCATGGGGAGGGGACAGACACAGACAAATCGCCGTAGAAAAGGAGTGGGGGAGCAGAGAGCGGGGACCCTTCTCCCCCCTCTACCTCCCCAGCCCCTACCCCAGGTATGTACAATAAATAAGATTAAAAATAATTAACAAGATGCGTTTTCCCCCTCCCACCCGACGCCGAATGCCCTGGGGAGGGAATGGCCTTTAGCAAATCTTGGCCTAATGGGGGGACTTGGGGGAGAGGGGGGCCCCAGCTCTCTGAAGCTGCCCCGCCCCCCTCAACCATAGACTTTTCCTATACATTATGTACAACGTGAAGGGGGCGGGGCTGTGGCCGTGGGGGGTTGGGCAAGGGGAGAGGGAAACCGTTACTAAATAGACATTTATACATATATATAAATAATTTCTCTGTACACCGAACAGTGGGAGGAATGGGGAAGGGGTAGAGGGGGACTGGGAAAGGGGGGGAGTCGGACTTTGAACCCTGCCCTGGGGGGGCAGCATGGACACACCCTGACCAAAGACACCCCCCACTTTCACCGGCGATGGAGCCCAGGGATTAGCTCCTGAGGACACAGTTCTGTCCCAATTCTCGGTTCATGGAGGAGGCGCTCCCCACCCCCGGCTGGGGTAGGGTCACCCACAGCGGCTGTGGGCCTGTGCTTGGGCCAGCAGGTCGCTGAAGGAGTCAAAGAGCTGTTCCAGCCACGGCTGGTTCCGCATGCACTGCTGGACCACCTCCTCCTGGCCCAGGTCCTCGGCACCGCCCTCGATGGCCAGGGTCTGCAGGGGTTAAACACGGAGCTACAGAGGGTGCGACACCAGCCTCTAGGGAGGGAGTAGGGGCTGGGGGCCCGGACCCTTGGGTCTGAGGGAGGAGGGGCAGGTGGCTGAGACCCCTGGGTCTGAGGGAGGAGGGACTGGGGGTCTGGACTCCTCCTGGGTCTGAGGGCGGAGGAGCTGAGAGTCTGGACCCCTGGGTCTGAGGGAGGAGGGGCTGGGGGTCTGGACTCCTGGGTCTGAGGGAGGAGGGGCTGGGGGTCTGGACTCCTGGGTCTGAGGGAGGAGGAGCTGGGGGTCTGGACTCCTGGGTCTGAGGGAGGAGGGGCTGGGGGTCTGGACTCCTGGGTCTGAGGGAGGAGGGGCTGGGGGTCTGGACTCCTGGGTCTGAGGGAGGAGGGGCTGGGGGTCTGGACTCCTGGGTCTGAGGGAGGAGGGGCTGGGGGCTTGGACCCCTGGGTCTGAGGGAGGAGGGGCTGGGGGTCTGGACTCCTGGGTCTGAGGGAGGAGGAGCTGGGGGTCTGGACTCCTGGGTCTGAGGGAGGAGGGGCTGGGGGCTTGGACCCCTGGGTCTGAGGGAGGAGGGGCTGGGGGTCTGGACTCCTGGGTCTGAGGGAGGAGGGGCTGGGGGTCTGGACTCCTGGGTCTGAGGGAGGAGGGGCTGGGGGTCTGGACCCCTGGGTCTGAGGGAGGAGGAGCTGGGGGTCTGGACTCCTGGGTCTGAGGGAGGAGGGGCTGGGGGCTTGGACCCCTGGGTCTGAGGGAGGAGGGGCTGGGGGTCTGGACTCCTGGGTCTGAGGGAGGAGGGGCTGGGGGTCTGGACTCCTGGGTCTGAGGGAGGAGGGGCTGGGGGTCTGGACCCCTGGGTCTGAGGGAGGAGGGGCTGGGGGTCTGGACTCCTGGGTCTGAGGGAGGAGGGGCTGGGGGCTTGGACCCCTGGGTCTGAGGGAGGAGGGGCTGGGGGCTTGGACCCCTGGGTCTGAGGGAGGAGGAGCTGGGGGTCTGGACCCCTGGGTCTGAGGGAGGAGGGGCTGGGGGCTTGGACCCCTGGGTCTGAGGGAGGAGGGGCTGGGGGTCTGGACTCCTGGGTCTGAGGGAGGAGGGGCTGGGGGCTTGGACCCCTGGGTCTGAGGGAGGAGGAGCAGGTGGCTGAGACCCCTGGGTCTGAGGGAGCAGGGGCTGGGGGTCTAGACTCCTCCTGGGTCTGAGGGAGGAGGAGCTGGCGCTGAGACCCCTAGGTCTGAGGGAGGAGGGGCTGGGGCTGAGACCCCTGGGTCTGAGGGAGGAGGGGCTGGGGCTGAGACCCCCGGGTCTGAGGGAGGAGGGGCTGGGGCTGAGACCCCCGGGTCTGAGGGAGGAGGGGCTGGGGACAGGACCCTGGGTCTAAGGGAGGAGGGGCTGGGGGACAGGACCCCCTGGGTCTCGGGAAGAGGGGCTAGGGTCCAGACCCCTGGGTCTGAGGGAGGAGGGGCTGGGACCCCCAGGTCTGAGGTAAGAGGGGCTGGGGGTCTGAGGCAAGAAGAGCTGGGGGGCCTGGACCCCTGGGACTTAGGGAGGAGGGGCTGGACTTGGCCTCCTGGGTCCTGAGAAGAGGTCACGCGGGTTGGAATCCCAGGGTGATGGGTGCTGCAGGGGTGGGGTGCTCACCTGGTCCCGGCAGCGCAGGAAGGTGTGGTACTTATAGTGGTGGAGTGAATGGTAGAGCGTGTAGTATCCCGACTTCTCCAGCTCCACTTTGAACTCCTGGGCGCATGGAGTAGAGATGCTTCAGCCCCTCTGGCCCAGCGCTGGGCAGCCCGCCCCCCACCCCGGCACGGCCCCCACCTGGGCTCGGACCACGCTCCTCTTGAGCTTGCTGAGCGTCTTGCGGTTGTAGGGTTCCCCGGCCGGCCGCAGCCGCACGGCCCCCTCCTCGGGGGAGCCCTCCCCACTCTGCTCCACCTGCAGCTGTGGGAACGTGTGCAGGGCGTCCTGTGGGAAGCCAACGGGTCAGCAGGACACCTCCCTGGACCCAAACACCCCAAACTAAACATACAGATCCCTGGTCATCAGGTGCCTCAGTTTCCCTCGGGCTACAGATCAGGAGAGACACTTCAGAGTCTTGGTCTCCTCAAAGGACAGAGGAGTGTGGGCCTGTTTGCTGGCCCTTACACCATGCTTTCTGGCCTGGCACAGGATTCTAAGAGACATCAGGTTCTACCCAGAATTCTCAGCACCAGCCAAACTTTTATCCCAGAATTCTCAGCACCAGCCTAAAATCCTACCCAAAATTCTAATAGTCACTTAAAATTCCACCCTAAAATGCTTACTGCCATTCAACCCCAGAATTATAATACCAGACTAACAACCCATAGTTCTCAGACCTCCCCTAATATTGAGGATTCTGAACCCCAGCATAACAAGCCATCCTAGAATTTGTAGACTAGACTCAAAACCTCCAGTGTTTTCAGAATCTAATTCTATCTAGAGTTTTCCAACCCATTGAATAGTCTATCCCAACATTTTCAGAGTCAACATAACATTCTATCTTAGGATTCTCATTGCCAGTTGAACAATCCATCCCAGAATTTTCAGTCATTCTAACAACCCACCCAGAATTCTGAGTGAAGCTAACATTTTACCCGGAATTCTCAGAACCACACTAACCTTTCACCTCCTATTTTCTGAGCCAGACTAACATCTCTGCAGCCATCTCCGTGCCAGCCTCAAATCTATTCCAGAAGTCTCAGAAAACATTCCCAAAGCCAGACTGACATTCTCAGAATCCTGAGTGTCCCTAACATTCTATCCCTAGATCCTCAGTGTGAGACTAACCTCCCAACCAGAATCCTCAGAGTCAGATTAACACTGTATCAGAACCCTGGACCATTCCAGAAAGAAAATCATATAGGTGCCTTAAAACTGAAGTCTGGAATCCGAGAGCCTGCGTCATGTCAGCAAGGAAGCCACAAGGACGCGCTGTCCCACCGTGAGCCTGGGGGCAGGCCCTGGTCTACACCTGCCTCCAGACTCATATGCAGAACTGGGCTCTGCTGGGCCTTCCCAGCTGCCCCTGCGCCATGCCGAGGCCCACAGCCCCCCTCTACCTGGGCCTTCAGAGCTGCGGGGACCAGAGACCTCCTCCCCACAGTCCTGACCTCCACTTTCCTCCCAGCCGAACCCAGGCCAATGATCCCCTCTCAGTGATCCCTCTACCACGGCAGCTGCCATGGACAGGTCATCTCCATGCCTGCCCCGGCTCCAGACACTCCCCGTCCCAGCCGCCCCCCAAGCACCTGCAGGGCTGGGCTCAGTGACAGCCGCTTCAGGACTTTCTTCTTGTGCTCATTCAGGAGGCCGTCTATCTTCCGCATGGGCGGGAGGTACAGCTCATCTGAAAGACAACGGTGGGGTGTCAGAAGAGCCATAGCCCCACAGCACACCAGGGCCAAGGAGGAGGGGTCAGGGAGCCTGGGTTCCTAGATGCCCTCCCCACTCAGACCCGGGAGTCAGGGCCAATAGCTTCCTCTTGCCTCAGACCCAGGCGTCCAGCCCCTCCCCCCAGGCTGACAGCTCACCATGCGTGTCCTCCAGGGCCTGGATCATGTCTGGGTCGAGTGCTGTGCTCACCAACATCTCTACGTAGCTCCGGTACATCTCCCGCATGGCCCGGGTCTTTAGGAGCCGCCCAGGCACTGCCCGCTCTGCAAGAAAAATAGGATGTGAACTCGTTATTCTAACTTCCTCTAAGACCACCTGCATCAGACCCTGTTCAAAACAGGAGAGAAAGCCCTGCTCTCCAGGAAGTCCAAGTCCACTGAGCAAGACTGACAGGCAAGCACCAATGCAACGTGTCCTCAGGACAGAATAGCAGGCACTGCAAGGAGCTCACAGCAGGCATCGGAATCAGCCTGGGAGGTCAGGGAAGGCTTGCTCAAGGTCACAGGAAAGCTGAGTCTTGAATGATAGGAAAGAACCTTCTGGGGCAAGGGACTTTGTTTGCCTTCTAACTCAGTGTGGCTTCAATTAAGTAGCAGCAGAGTTGGTTTCTAAAACAGTGAATCAAGGCCTGGCGTGGTGGCTCACGCCAGTAATCCTAGCACTCTGGGAGGCCGAGGCGGGTGGATTGCTCGAGGTCAGGAGTTCGAAACCAGCCTGAGTGAGACCCTGTCTCTACTAAAAATAGAAAGAAATTAATTGACCAACTAATATATATATATATATAATTAGCCGGGCATGGTGGCGCATGCCTGTAGTCCCAGCTACTCAGGAGGCTGAGGCAGGAGGCTCACTTTAGCCCAGGAGTTTGAGGTTGCTGTGAGCTAGGGTGATGCCACGGCACTCACTCTAGCCTGGGCAACAGAGTGAGACTCTGTCTCAAAAAAATAAAAAAATAAATAAAAACAGTAAATCGAGTCAGACAGATTAGATCCTAAGAGGCAAGGCTAATGGAGGTGACTGGTGCTGGGACCACACATGTTGGTGCAGGCCAGACCATACAGGGCCTCCAACATGAGGCAGAAATGTCAGGGACTCTTTCCGGTGGTCACTAGGGAGCTGAGAGCAGAGGAGAGACAAGTGTAGAAAAGTCCACTCTGATGCCAAGTAGGGAACGGCTTGGATGGATGAGACCGGAGGCCAAGAAAATAGACCAAGTAGCAAAGGATGGAGCTGGCGCAGGGCTGTAGGACAGGATACTGGGCCAGGGACAGAAGAAGAGGCTCAGCTGGCCTAGTGACTGGGTGGCCAGAGGGGCTGTCTCTAAGACAGGGAAGCCAGGATAAGGAACTCAGTGGGATTTGGGGGTATTGGGGAGGTCTGTGGGTGACCACGGGGACGAACAAGGCGTGGGCTCACTGGAACGTTGTAGGAACCTGCCAACCCAGAAGTGTTGACTGAGAAGCAACAAAGCCACTAAATGGAACATTTTAAATAGGTGGATTGTATTGTATTTGAATCAGATCAATAAACCTCCCTTAAAAAAAAAAAAGAAAGAAAACTGAGGGCAAGAAAGGAAAAGACCTGGGAATCTGGGCCTTTAGTAAACTTCCTCTCTTGTCCCACAGTCACCTGGCCGAGCTTTAACTGCTTCCACCTGGCCTGACTTCTGGGCCAAGCACAGTTACCAAGTTAGAAGACTACATTTCCCAGGCTCCCTTGCAGCTAGGGATGACCATGTGACCAAGTTCTGGCCAATGGGATATGAGAAGACAGGACGTAGGACAAACTTTGCTTGCCCTTGTGTCCTTTCCTACTGGCAAGACTGCAGGTGTGGAGCTGCTGAGCTGCCTCTGACCATGTGTCAGAGGACACAGCAACACGGGGGACAGCTGATCAACAAGAGGAAAGGAAATGGAGACCCTGGAAAATCTTAAAAAAGAGCCTGTTACTTTACACAAATCTCTTGCCTACATCGGGGCTTTGAAGGAAAGAGAATTCCACATCTCTCATTTGACTTGCTATATTTCCAGTCTCTGTTAAAACAGCGACCCCAGCACTATAGCTAAGAGTGTGTGGCCTTGGGCATGTCACATCACTTCTCAGTGCCTCAGTTTCCTCATCTTTTTTTTTTTTTTTTGAGACAGAGTCTTGCTTTGTTGCCCAGGCTAGAGTGAGTGCCGTGGCATCAGCCTAGCTCACAGCAACCTCAAACTCCTGGGCTTAAGCAATCCTGCTGCCTCAGCCTCCCGAATAGCTGGGACTACAGATATGCACAACTATGCCCAGCTAATTTTTTCTATATATATTAGTTAGCCAATTAATTTCTTTCTATTTATAGAAGAGACGGGGGTCTCGCTCTCGCTCAGGCTGGTTTCAAACTCCTGACCTTGAGTAATACGCCCACTTCGGCCGCCCAGAGTGCTAGGATTACAGGCGTGAGCCACCGCGCCTGGCCTCCTCATTTTAAAATGGGGATAAATCTATAGCATCTACCTCCCAGGGATTTTTGTTTTTTTTGACAGGGTCTCACTGTGTTGCCCAGGCTAGAGTGCAGTGGCATCGTCACAGCTCACAGTAGCTAGGACTATATGTGTGTGCCACTGTGCCTGGCTAATTTTTTTTTTTTTTTTGTAGAGATGAGGTCTCACTATGTTGCCCAGACTGTCTCAAACTCCCAGCCTCTACCATGGAGTACTATTCAGCTCTAAGAAACAACGGTGATATAGCACATCTTATATTTTCCTGGTTAGAGCTGGAACCCATACTACTAAGTGAAGTATCCCAAGAATGGAAAAACAAGCACCAGATATATTCTCCAGCAAACTGGTATTAACTGAGTAGCACCTAAGTGGACACATAGGTACTACAGTAATAGGGTATTGGGCAGGTGGGAGGGGGGAGGGGGCGGGTATATACATACATAATGAGTGAGATGTGCACCATCTGGGGGATGGTCATGATGGAGACTCAGACTTGTGGGGGGAGGGGGGAAATGGGCATTTATTGAAACCTTAAAATCTGTACCCCCATAATATGCCGAAATAAAACAAACAAACAAAAAAAAACCCTCCCAGTCTCTTCCTGCCTCGGCCTCTCAAAGTGCTAGGATTACAGGAGTGAGCCACAGCACCCAGCCTTCCCAGGGTTTATGTCAAGATAAAGTAAGCCAATGAGTAAATGCTTAAAATAATACCAGGCACAGGGTAAACACTCAATAAAAGTTAGCTGTTACTTTAAATTTACATATTGTGGGCTGGGCGCAGTGGCTCATGCCTGTGATCCTAGCACTCTGGGAGGCTAAGAGGATCTCTTGAGGTTAGGAGTTCCAGACCAGCCTGATCAAGAGTGAGACCCCATCTCTACTAAAAACAGAAAAAAATTAGCCGGGCATGGTGACGCATGCCTCTGGTCCCAGCTCCTCGGGAGGCTGAGGCAGGAGGATGGCTTGAGCCCAGGAATTTGAGGTTGCTGTGAGCTAGGCTGACGACACAGCACTCACTCTAGCCTGAGCAACAAAATGAGACAGAGTGAAGCTCTGCCTCAGAAGGAAAAAAAAACATTTACAAATGTGTATGTATACTTATTTTTTGTAACTGTTACTGTCCTAACAAACCAGGAACATTCTAAGCTCTGGACACACAGCAGTGCACTAGGCAGACATGGAGCTCAAAGCAAGCACTCTCCTATCGGTTTGTCTATAATTAACCCATTTTATAGTCACAAAGACGTTATATCCCTTTCTCAGGGTCACCCGGCAAGTAACAGCAAGTCACAGCACCATCATTAGGCCTCCAAGATAGACACCAGTCCCACATCTTCCTCAAAACCTGCTTTTTTTCTTTTTGTTTTTGAGACCGAGTCTCACTCTGTTGCCTGGGCTAGAGTGTCGTGGTGTCAGCCTAGCTCACAGCAACCTCAAACTCCTGGGCTCAAGCGATCCTCCTGCTTCAGCCTCCTGAGTAGCTGGGACTACAGGCATGCGCCACCATGCCTGGCTAATTTTTTCTATATATTTTTAGTTGGTCAATTAATTTCTTTCTATTTATAGAAGAGACGGGGTCTCGCTCTTGCTCAGGCTGGTTTCGAACTCCTGACCTTGAGCGATCTGCCCACCTCAGCCTCCCAAAACCTGCCTTTTTTGAGGCGAGAGTGGAGCATTGAAGAACAGTCTGAGGCACCACTGGCCACATTCCCATGCTGGGAGGACATCCAAGATGGGCCGTGCAGCACTCTCTGCCTGCCTCAGTTTCCTCATCTGTATGTGAGGATAATAACAGTATCCCTGCCTAAGCCTTGTGCAAATTAAGCACGTGAAATTAAGCAGTTAGGTGACCATTAGCTATTGCTGTTATTTGTAACTTACTGTTACTGTTTTGCTGGGGCTACCTGGAAGCTTCTGGATAGCCCCTACCCGTGCCTCCTTCCGAAGGCTCAAGTCACCTCCCCAACCTCCCACGCACCCCCTGCCGAGGGCCTCACCGTCCTCACTGGGAGCTCCAGGGGATGAATCCGAGTCTGAGGAGCTGCCTGGTGGGCCCCCGCCGGCCGGGGCGTTGCCTGCTGCCTCCTTCAGCCACTTCTTCCTCTTCTTAGGGGGCGGCTCAGCCTTCACCTTGGTGGGCCGGGCCTTGGGCAGCCGGGAAGTGGCAGGCTGTCCGGTGGCAAGGCTCCGCTCGGGCCGTGTCTGCCGCCCGCTGCTGCCTCGCTCGCCCCGCAGCGGCCGCTCCCCACGTACCACTCTCTCCTTCTCCTTGTCCTTGTCCTTCTCGACAGGCCGAGGTAGGGACGGCTTCTCAGGGGCAGGGGGCTCGGGCACAGGCGTCTCGGGCATCTGCTCTGGGGGCTTCTCAGATGGCGTCTTCTCAGGGGTCTCAGGCTTGGGAGGGGGCGCCGGGGCCTTGGGCGGAGGGGCAGAGCTGCCCCCGGCAGATGCGGGGTTCTTGGCCTGCCCCGAGCGTCTGGAAGGAACGGAGACGGGACTGCAGTCACAGCCCCCGAGAAACCCCGTCTTCTCCCTGGGTCTCCCCCGCTCAGTATCCTAAGCAAGGAAACAGCTTCCCTCACGCTCTGCGCTCCTCTCTCTGGGTCTCTGTCCCCTCCCCTCGCAGGTTCCATCTCCGTGCCCCTGGCCCTGGCATGCCACCTGTCCCTTGTCCCCGTGGCAGGTACCTGACTGGCGCCGGAGGCCGGTGCCAGGGTTTCCGGGCACAGACCCTCACGTAATCCTTCTTGTTGACGTTTTCTAGGAACTTTACATAGAGGCGCTGGTACCGGTTTTTCGCATCCCCAAAGTACCCCAAATACTATGGAAGGAAAGAGGCACATGAGGAAGTTCTTCACGCACCCCCAGCCAGGCAGCCCAACACCCAAGCTTCCCACCCTGTTCTGGGCCACCACGGCAGCCACCCGGAGCCTGCCAGGAGCTGGGGACCCCCTTCCAGAAGTACTTTTGAACAAAAGTGAGTCAGAGCCATGTGAGGGGAACCCCGGCTTCTAGACACCCCTCGCTAGAAGTCCCCCATCCCCGTTCCCCCTGCAGGCTTACGTTACTGGTGGCACAAAACTGCCTCTGGCCATCCTTGATCTCTGGAGTGAATTTCTGCAGAAGAGCCTTCTGGACTCGCCAGATGGGTGGGGGCTCCCGCCCCGTCTGCAACGCCAGCTGGGGAGGAGGGGTGCAGCAAGGCCGGCAGGGTCAGCCCCCATTCCTGCACCTCTCACCCCTCATCCCTGGCCCTTGGTTCCCCTTAGAGAAAAGGCACAGTCGTTAACCAGCCTCAACCATCTGTTGCCAAGTATCTTTCACCCATCATGTCCTCAGCCCTGGGTGTAGCTCGAACCTGGTCCTGTCCTGCTCCTGCCCACCCAGTAGCCTTGATCAGCCTGCTCCTTCTCGTGCCACAGGGTTTGAGTGATTGTCACTTCACAGTGTGATAGTCCAAAGCTTCCTGTGTGACTCAGAATAATGACAATCCTTGAACACCCACCCACCATGTGCCAGATACCATGCTGGACACTGGGGTACGGTGGTGAACAAGACCCACTGCTGTGGGCTGAATGTTTGTGTCCCCCCCTCCCCAAAATTCACAGGTTGAAACCTAATAACCAGGGTGACAGCATTAGGAGGTGGGGCCTTTGGGAGGTGATTAGGTCACGAGGACAAAGCACTCCTGAATGGGATTAGTAGCCTTAAGAAAGAGGCCTCAGAGAGCTACCTCACCCCTTCGGGCACAGTGAGAAGGTGCCACCTAAGGAACAGGCCCTCACCAGACACGGAATCTGTTGGCACCTTTATCTTGGACTTCCCAGCCTCCAGAACTGCAAGAAACAAAGTTCTGTTGTTTAAAAGTCATGCAGTCTATGGTAATCTAGTGGCACAGCAGCCCAAAGGGACTAAGATACCAACAGAGCCTTTTATAGGACCTTCTTTATAGAGATAAGGAGACAGCAAATTAACAAAACAGGGCAAGTTTGTGGCTTCTGCCAAGAATAGACAGGTGACAGGTTACCTGGGACCATCTCCCCAGCTGGGAGAACACAGTGCCCATCTCTGCACCCCCACACGGTGAGACACCCATCATTACCCCGCAGTTTGTATGTGTCCCCACTGAGCACCAGGAACCGACCGACATGAGTTAGACTCAGTGTGAGTTAGACCTTGGGGAGGGAAGGCAACAGCAGAGCAGCCAGACGGGGGCACAAAAAGGAAGAGCACAAGTGATAAAAGTGTTCCTTCCAACTCCCCAGACACTGTGGAAGCCTAGAGGAGGGACTTCAAATGCAATCTGAATCCAAGAGTGCTTCCTGGAAGAGGTGACAGACTCTGAGAAGAGTTCCTAGAAGGAACATGTCTTTAAGTGGGGTCTAGAGGAGAGCAACTGACAGGATAAATAAAGAATAAGAACACAGTGGAAATGTACACTGAATGTTGTGACAACCCAGAGAAGCATGATGGGACAATCCCTGTGTTCAAAGAATCCACAGTCAACTAATCAACAGGATTCAGAGAATAACACCAATTGATTGGTCACAGCTGCCTTGAGTGACCAATAACACCAATTGATTAGTCATGGCTGCCATGCTCAGCAGTAGCAAGTGCTGGGATTGATTAGTGATGTCTGTCACAGGCATCAGCTGTAACACCAGGGCCTGCATGCCAGGTATTCGCTGTCTACTCTTGGTTTTGGGCAAACTGCTTTCACATCCACAATTTTTAGTGACTCTAGAATCAGCCAGGGCTGAAGTCTCGTACGAAGCTGAGGGAGGATAAGACAAGGTGCCCTGATCCCAGTCCTTTAGTCCACGTTACCACACAGTTTCCCATCCTCCTTCCTGGTGACCTCAGGGGCCAGGTCAGAGCGGCACAAGGGTGGAAAAGTCTATTTCAGGGCACATCCTGCCATGCTCCAAAACCTTCCAGGGCTCCAAATGCACACAACTCAGCCTGGTAGACAGACTTTGCCTCAGTTTCCTCTTCCTTCTCTTGTGCCCTGCCCAAGAGGATATTCCAGCCCCCACACAGCTCAGCAGACAAGTCCCAGACTTGCTGGGCCCAGCTTCTGCTCACACAGGTGCCTTCTCCCATTCGATCTCAACATGATACCCCCCTTTCTAGTTCTCAGAAGCCTTTGAGGAAGCCACCAGAGCACCTCCCAATCAGAGGAGATGCTTCTCCTTGGTCCCCTCCCACTCCCCATCTGCTTCCTCTGAGGAACCTGCTGACTCTCTAGCCGGGGTCCGGCCCCTCTGGCTCACACATCCTAACGGGCCTGGTGCCTTCCCCCCAGTGGCTCTTCTAGGATCCCCACCCTGCTCTTAGTCATCTGGCCTGACCCCTGGCATCATCCTCACCCATTTCCCAATCAGGGCCAGTCAGTCCCCAAGCCCTGCCCTTCCTGCCTCTCCTCATGCCAATCAAGTCACTGGCCACACCCACTGGCAGTTACCAGGAAAGCCTTGAAATCACAGCCCCTACTCAATGGAAGCCATGGCTGCTTGGCGGAGATCTGACCATGGCAGTCAACCCACAGGCAAATCACTGACCCTATCTTGGCCCCAAATGCTGAGCAGGACCAATCAGATTCTCTCCTGACAATCTGATCTGTGACAAGCTAAGACGCATGGCATAAGCAGCAGTGAGGTAAGCCAGTGACCCAAAAGCACCCAGGTGTGGTACTGAGAAAGCTGCAAGGTCCCATTAAAGGGGGAGTCAGTCACAGGACAGAGGCTGTGGACAGACTGGGCCTGAACAACACCCCAGTCACCGCCCTGTCCCCTAACAGTGCTCACAGCCTAACGTCTTCGATAGCACCCACCAATCTCATCATAGTGTCCGAAGTCTGACATTACCTGGCCTCTGCTCACCTTCCCAGCCTCAGTACTCACCGTCCAGCCACTCAACGCCTTGCATCCCTGCACATCACAAACATGCCAGGCTTTCCCTCACCACAGGGCCTTTGCACAGGCTGTTCCCTCTGCCTGGACTGCCCCACCCACACCCTTCTCCACCCAATAAACTCTTACACATGCTGAATCCTCACAATCCTGAGAACTGAGAGTTAATACTACCATTGTCATCTTACATAAATGGAAAAGCTCATGTACAGGGTGGGCTAGTCCTACACTGTCCAATTTGACAGTTCCTTCCCACATGTGGCTCTTGAGCACTTGAAATGTGGCTGCTCCAACCAATATGCACTACAAGTGTAAAACATACGCTGGATTTTGAATATTTAGTACACAAAAAGGGATATAAAATGTCTTATTAGCTTTCTGTCTTAATAATACCTTAATTTTAAAACATTGTTGGCCGGGCGCAGTGGCTCCCGCCTGTAATCCTAGCACTCTGGGAGGCTGAGGCAGGTGGATTGCTTGAGATCAGGAGTTCAAAACCAGCCTGAGCAAGAGCAAGACCCTGTCTCTACTACAAATAGAAAGAAATTAATTAGCCAACTAATATATATTGAAAAAATTAGCCAAGCATGGCGGCGCATGCCTGTAGTCCCAGCTACTTGGGAGGCTGAGGCGGAAGGATTGCTTGAGCCCAGGAGATTGAGGTTGCTGTGAGCTAGGCTGACGCCATGGCACTCACTCTAGCCTGGGCAACAAAGCGAGACTCTGTCTCAATAAATAAATAAGTAAATAAAACGTTATTAGTAATTTTTCTATACTGATTATACATTGAAATGATATTTTAGATATCTCGGTCAAATATAACACTAATTTCATCTGTCTTTTTACTTTTTACAAATGCGAGATTGAGAAAGGTTAAAAAAATCACACCTATAGCTCAGGTGATATTTCTATTGGATTGTTATTGTTCTGGAATAAACAATTGCCTACAGCTTGTTTTTTTGTTTGTTTGTTTTTGAGACAGGGTCTCACTCTATTGCCCTGGGTAGAGTGCAGTAGTATCATCACAGCTCACTGTAACCCCAAAACTCCTGGGCTCAAGGGATCCTCCTGCCACAGCCTCCTGAGTAGTTGGAACTACAGGTATGTGCCACAACGCCTGGCCAATTTTTTCTATTTTTGGTAGAGACAGTGTTTCGCCCTTGTCCAGGCTGGTCTCTAACTCCTGATCTCAAGCAACCCTCCCACCTTGGCCTCCCAGAGTGGAGGATCACAGGTATGAGCCACCACACCCAGCCTTCTGTCTGTTTTTATAGGGTCTTTGAGCTAAGAGTGGTTTGTCTCTTTCTTTGTTTTCTTTTTGAGACTGCGTCTCACTCTATTGCCCAGGCTAGAGTGCACTGGTGTCATCATAACTCACTGCAACCTCCAACTCCTGGACTCAAGAGATCCTCCTGTCTCAGCCTCCCAAGTAGCTGGGTCTACAGGCTCCAGACACAACACTCAGATAATTTTCCTATTTTTTTAGTAAAGACAGAGTCTCACCATGTTGCTCAGGCTGGTCTTGAACTCCTGGCCTCAAGCGATCCTCCCACCTCAACTTCCCAGAGTACTAGGATTGCTAGGATTACAGGCGTGAGCCACTGAGCCCAGCTGATTTCTACATTTTTATAGGATGGTCCAAAGAAAAAAGACCAGCAACAAAAACTATGAGACAGAAACCATCTGTGGTCTGTAAAAGCTGGAAATGCTATCTGGCCCTTTACAGAAAAAGTTTGCCAAGTCCCGTACCAAAGACTGGCCCAAGTTCGCTATGAGGCATAACGGAAGCAAATGTTTACAGATGGCACAGAAGGTGCCACCCACCGCTAGAGAACGGGGCATGTCATAATGAGAGAGTCTTCAGTCTCTCAATGAGAGAGTTTTACAGTCGAGGAAACTGAGGCTTAAGAAGGCTTGACACCAGCCCAGCTCAGAAGTGCCCAAGATTCGAGCCACTCAGTTAACATCAAAGTTGTGCCCTTAACCACGCCACCAACTAGCCCCGTCTCCAGGCCCATGAATGAACAAGTCCTCGGTGTCTGCCCGAGTGGCTCGAGGCTGTGTGTCCCCCATTATAACACACACTCCAGTTGTATTTTAAGCATCTGAGTCCTCGCCTGGCCCCTTCCCCTGTCCCATGCCAGCTGGGAGGTGGTGTCAGATGGCCCTGGCTCCAATCCCAGCTCAGCACCTGCCAGGAAATAGACTTCCTCTCTCTGAATGTGAACTTCCCCGTCTGTAAAATGGGGATGGCTGAGGTCCCTGCCCCAGAGCCCTGTTCATCTGACCCAGTGCTGAGAGCCCGGCGGCAATGAGCTGCTGTCACTGGCAGAGCTGGGTGTGGATCCGAGGGCCAAAGCCTGGGACAGCTACTTTACCTCAGTTTCCTTCCCTGGAAAATGGGGTTAATAACCCTACTGGGAAGGCTTTTACCCCTCTGAGCCTCAGTTTCCTTCTCTGAAAAATAGAATTAGTAGTCCCCATGATGAAGGAGGATTATAAAGATAATACTTAGAGATGGACAGTGGCAACAGCTGTACAACAATGTGAATGTCCATAATGCCACTGAATCGTACACTTGAAAGTGGTTAAGGCCAGGCACGGTGGCTCAGGGCTGGAATCCCAGCAGTTTGGGAGGCTGAGGCAGGAGGATCGCTTGAGGCTGGGAGTTTGAGACAAAACTGAGCAACAGAGTGAGATCCCGTCTCTACAAACGATAAAAGAAAATTGCTAGGCATGGTGGCTCATGCCCATAGTGCCAATAAAATTTTATTTACGGCCGGGCGCGGTGGCTCACGCCTGTAATCCTAGCTCTCTGGGAGGCCGAGGCGGGCAGATTGCTCAAGGTCAGGAGTTCAAAACCAGCCTGAGCAAGAGCGAGACCCCGTCTCTACTATAAATAGAAATAAATTAATTGGTCAACTGATATGTATATAAAAAATTAGCCGGGTATGGTGGCGCATGCCTGTAGTCCCAGCTACTCGGGAGGCTGAGGCAGAAGGATCGCTCGAGCCCAGGAGTGTGAGGTTGCTGTGAGCTAGGCTGACGCCACGGCACTCACTCTAGCCTGGACAACAAAGCGAGACTCTGTCTCAAAAAAAAACAAAACAAAACAAAAAAAAAAATTTTATTTACAAAAGCAGTGGGATTGGGCCCAGGGGCCGTGGTTTTGCTACTCTTGACTCCAGAGGCTGAGGCAAGAGGATCACTTGAGCCCAAGAGTTCAAGGTTACAGTGAGCTATGTTCGCACAACTGCACTCCAGCCCAGGCAACAGAGTGATACTCAGTCTCTTTAAAAAAGAAAACACACAGGCCAGGCGCGGTGGCTCACGCCTGTAATCCTAGCACTCTGGGAGGCCGAGGCGAATGGATTGCTCGAGGTCAGGAGTTCGAAACCAGCCTGAGCAAGAGCTGATGCCATGGCACTCACTCTAGCCTAGGCAACAAAGCAAGACTGTCTCAAAAAAAAAAAAAAAAGAAAGAAAATACACAAAATTCTGTGACGTGTCTAAAGTCCTGTCCCTCAGGTGGTAGCAGACATTTGTGTCACTGCTGTCTGTTTGACATCTTCCTCACCAGTCCTGTGTGGATGATCAAACCCGCCTTAGAAATCATTTAGATAAAATGTAATAACATATACAGTGCTAAGGGGGTGAGTATGACCATGGGGATGCCAGAGCACAGGCCAGGGAGGGACATCCCAGTCACCAGAGACTGGGAACATTACAGGGCTGGGTGATAAGGCCATGGATATTCATTCCAGCATTTTGCTTTATAAATATAACTTACATATCTTTTATGAGAGTTCTGTTGTATGTATTGAAATAGTGTTAAAAAGATACTAAGGTATGAGGATATGCTTTCTGGGATGCGTGAGGTGGGGTGCGGGGAGGTGACGGTGCTGGCAGCTGGGTAATGGGTACACACAGCTCCTTATTCTATTTCCTCTACTTTTCCCACAATAGAAGCGATTAGAAAAAAAACCAGGAAAAAATACATTAAGTTCACCTCAGTAAACACACAAATGAACAAAGTGTATTAAGAGTTATTACCCTTATAATTAATTCATTCCGCAATTTGCCATCTATATTTCAGAAGAAACACTCAAGATTATATCAAATGTGACAATAAGGGCCACAGTCTCTGGGAGGCCAAGACGGGCGGATTGCTCGAGGTCAGGAGTTCGAAACCAGCCTGAGCGAGACCCCATCTCTACTAAACATAGGAAGAAATTAATTGACCAACTAAAAATATATATAGAAAAAATTAGCTGGGCATGGTGGCGCATGCCTGTAGTCCCAGCTACTCGGGAGGCTGAGGCAGGAGGATTGCTTGAGCCCAGGAGATTGAGGTTGCTGTGAGCTAGGCTGACTCCACAGCACTCACTCTAGCCTGGGCAACAAAGTGAGACTCTGTCTCAAAAAAAAAAAAAAAATAAGGGCCACAGTCAATGACAGCAATTGATATGGAGAATGGCCTTAGCCTTCGGTGCCACCATCGGGGTGACAATGGCTTGCTAACCCACCCATCACCTACTCTGCCTCATGCCCTCTGCAAAGCACCATGCACTATCTGATGTCACCTACCCTTGTCAAGCACCTATTGCATTCATTCTCCGATCCAACTCTATCTGTAGAGGTTGGCAAACTCTTCTTGTAATGGGCCAGACAGGAAATGTACCCCATTCCCATTTCCCCTATGGGGAAACCAGCCGGAGATGGTACGTAAATGAATGAGCAAGGCTATGTGCCAATAAAATTTTATTTACAAAAACAAGCAGCAGGCTGGATTTGGCCCAGGGACGGTGGTTTGCCAACCCCTGGAGCAGAATAACTGGACGCCGTGAACAGGCTGGTCTATATAAAGCACAGAAGCTAGGCCTGCCACGAGGTACACGCTTCCGAACGATTAGCTACACTTACGGGTTCCACGTATGCGTGCCCGTGAGGACGCCAGGCCAGCGCCTCCCACGTCCTGCGCTCCAGCACCAATTGCAGCGTGGTCTGTGTCTGCTATACTGGAAGCTCCCTAAAACCAGGGCCTCATCTGCTTTGAGCACTACTGTACCCCTAGAACCCCCAGCAGTGTATCTGCAACAAACGTTCTCAACCGACGTGCACAGGTGACACAAACGCATATGCAAATAACACCCAGCGGTCGCCTGTCCAAATGTTCCCACTGGCCACGTCCTACTGTGCATCCCAGACAGGCCCAGCGAGTCTGTCTCAGCCATTACTGTATCTGCAGCCCCCAACACAGGCCTTGTCATCCAGCAGGCGCTTAATAAATGCTCGAGTAGCCAAATCCAAGGAGCCCAGCTTTTGGACGAGGCTGGGTGGGACTCACCTTGAGGGAAGGGATGTCCTCGGCACGGATGACGAACTCGTCCCGCTCCCGGAAGATGCCCTCTCCGCCACTCTCGCCGGCTTCCTCGTCCGTCTCCCCACACACGGCTGCCGTCTCCTGCTTCTTGGCCAGGTGCAGAGGCCGGGCATCGGGCGGCTCAGGGTCCTCGGGGGACGGGGCGGCGGGCTCCTCAGGAGGGGCAGCTGGCGGGGCGGCGGCTGGTGGGGGTGGCGGGGGTGGAGGTGAGGGCAGGGCTGGTGGAGGTGGCGGTGGAGGAGGTGGTGGTGGTGGTGGAGGTGGCGGCGGCGAGCTGGGCACAGGGGCCACCAGCGGTGGCGGTGAGGGCAGGGCTGGCGGTGGCGGAGGCGGAGGCGGAGGCTGAGGAGTCGGGGCGGGAGGTGGGGAGGGTGGGGGCTTCTCTTCCAGTAGCGGGGGCTCTGGGGGAGAGAGGCAAGTCAGGCCTGGATGCCATTCACCACCCCTGGCACCTTCCCTCTTGTCCTTAAAGGTCCCTTCCTGTGCCAAGAGCTCCTTTCAGCCCCCAGTGGCTCTGCTGCCACATCAAAGTCCGTCCCTGAGACCCTTCCCTGCTCCAGCAGCTATCTGGAGTCTCTAAGCCTCATCTCTTCAGCCCTAACACGTCTCTTTGTGGCCTCGAAGCCCTTGCGCGGCTCATAACTCTTCCTGCTGCTCCTCCCACCCCGAAGTCATCCCTCCCTGCCGACCTCCCCTTCCCTTGTCCACCCGAGTCCTTCCCTGTCCTGTCCTCAGCCTGCTCCACTAAGAGCCTCAGGGATTTTTTTAGCACCCCCCTCGAACTCCCTGATCCCTGAAGTTGCTACTTCTCCATCCCTGTGGCCTCAGCCATGGCCCTTCCCTACCCATCAAAGGCTCTCTCACCCCAGCCTTCTCTCCCACTCCACGCCCCCAGCACCCTGACTGGAGCCCCCCAGCTTTTCCCAGCTTTTCCTTGAAGCCTCCATTCAGCCCCATCCCTCCTTACCTCACTCCTCATTCCCCAGCTTTCTACACCCCCCTAAAGACCTCTCCATTCCCCAAGACCCTTCTGAGCCCCTCTCCAAACCCCCACCCTCATGCTCCCTCCCATGCCTCTACTTCCCCTATTAACACCCCTTAAACTTTGGCCAAAACCTGTTTCAGACCAGAACACCACCCAGCCAATGCCGCACCCCCAGCCTTCCCCTCCCACCCTGCTGCGAGACCCATACCCCTCCCCAAGTCTCTCTCCGCCCCGCAGACACCTTCCTGTCCCTACTGCATGTCACATCGCTGACTCCTTACAGACCTCTCAGGCCCCACATTCCCACCAGTTTCAGAACCTCTCTCAGTACTTCTCACCCACCCGATTGCTAACACCTGCCCTGTCTCCCTGCCTTCTCCAGAGCCCACCCTGGGGCCCCTCCAAGCCCCACTTAACTAAACCTCTGGGCAAATCAGAAAAAGATGGGCCTTCCTCACAACACTTGTTAGCCCTCAATCAGGAAATTTCCTTTAGAAACACACAAGTCTATATCATCTACATAAGCAGGCTCCCTTAAACAGTGTGTAACCTGCACAACTGTATCTAGCGACCATGATAAACCCAAAACCCTGCCCCGCTCCCCGACAACCTTCCCAGAGCTCACCGGGCGTGCCATTGCTGTTGGCACTGGGGAGTCCCGGGAGAGGGGGTGGCCCTGGGACTGCAGCTGTGGCGGCCAAGGGCGGCCCATCCGGGGTGGGAGTGTCCTTAGGCCCAGCGAGGGGTGGGTCATCAAGGGCAGAGATGGCCGAGGAGATGCTCTCCTGTAGGTCCCGGTTCTTGGCGACGGAGTCCTCCTCGTCCGAGGAGAAGGAGGGCAGCGTCTCGAGGTTCCGCTTCAGCTCCTCGTCCAGCCGCTTGCAGGGCGACGGGCAGCCCAGCCCCAGCCCCTCGCTCTCTGCAGCCTCCAGCGCGCCCCCCAGCCCGAAGGCGCCGGTAGGAGGCGGGTGTGGCACAGCAGGGGCGGCGGGGGGCTGGGGCTGCAGGCCTCGGGCTGGCACCGAGGGTGGCACGCTCTTGGGCGGGCTGAGCGGGGGCGTCAGGCCCGCCTGGTAGAGCGGCGGGTGGCGCTTGCCTGACTTGAGGAAGTCCAAGAAGGAGGCCATGAAACCCGACTTCATCTCTGGCTGCTTCTCCTCCACCTCCTTGATCTTGGCCTCGATCTTCTCCCGCGTCAGGCTGGAGTCCAGGCTGTTGTGGTCAGCACCCGACACCGCCTCGCCTGCGGAGACTCCCAGACCCTCGCCAGCCTTGGGCACAGACAGCTTGATCTAGATATGGGGCGGCGGCGAGTGAGAGCCCACGCCCCCAGCACCCTCCCTACTTAAGACCCAAAAGTCCAAACTCCCAGATGCTCAGCCCGTGAGACCTAGAACTCAAACCTACAGATCCCTTCTCTTAGATTCCAGAATGACAGGACCTGAGTTCCTCTCTCCGAAGACAAGGAACTTAGACCCTGTGACCTGTCTTTGCTTACAGCCCTGTTCAGGTCCCCAGGCCCGCCTCCTAGAAGACCCAGGCACATAGGGTCCCTGGTTGCCCAACCTTTAGGATGTAGAAGCCAAAAACCTAGGCCCGGTCCCTGGCTTCCTCCGGCAGAGTTTTAATTCTTAGATGGGTGACGCTGGAACTCCAAGCCCAACCTCATCTCCTCACAGGCTTTAGGAGAGTAAACCTTATCTCGCCGCCCCCAAAATACCCAAGTGCGCCCCCAATCCTTTCTTTTCTGTAGCTTTCAGGCATTAGGTCCCAGCCTGAAGACCCAGTCCCCCTTACCTTGAGTGGCTTCAGGGGCTCCATCCGAGTGCCCCCTGCCTCTTCAGCCTTCCTGCCCCGACCTCGGCCCCGGCCCCGGGGTTTCTTGGCTGCGTCCGTGGGCGTGGAGGCCGAGGCTGGCCCTGCAGTGGGGACCTCCAGCGGGCGGATCCGAGGCCTCCCCCGGGGCCGGGGGGGACCGTCTCGCTTTGCCTTGGTGGGCTTGCGGCCTCGGCGCCGGGGTCCATCAGGGCCCGGGTTGGGTGGGCAGAAGTCGATGTCCCCCAGCGGAGAAAGGGCTGGGCGGGAACGGCAGCTGGACACCAGGTCCGGCAGGCGCCGGGGGTTGAGGCGGATGTCAGCAGGCACATCGGCCTTGTCCTCGTCCGCCTCGAATTCGTACTCCTGCGCGTACAGCTTCTTGGGCGTCTGGAAGGGCGGGTCGCGGCGCCGCAGCAGGTGGAAGGAGGACGTCTTGAGCAGCTTCTTTGGCTTGGTAGAGCAGAAGATGGGCGAGGTCAGGCCGCCCTTGGGCTCGGAGGCTGGCGGCGGTGGCGGTGGGGGAGGCGGGGGCGGCGGGGCCGCCTGGTGGGGCCCGCTCTGAATCAGGCCCAGCGGCTCAGCGTTGACTGTAGAGGGCAGCTCGGGGGGCTTGTTTGGGTCCAGGCCCAGGCCCGGTGTCGCGGGCCCGGCTCCAGATGCCCGGCCAGGGCAGTAGGGCCCGTAGGGATCATAGGCAGGGGGGCCTGGAGGTGGCCCAGTGCCCGCCTTGGGATCACCCTCGTCCTCGGGTGGCCCGGCCTTGCTGTAGTCGTCCGCCGCCCCGCCGCCGAACATCTCCTCCATCGTGGGGAAGAAGCTGCGCTCCTCATCTTGGAGCAAGGAATCCGGGAAGCAGATGGATGTCAGCGGTACAAAACGGGGGGCCTTGGTACCTTGTGGGCTGGGGCTGCGGTAGGCGCCCGCAGGATCCTTGCCCTCTGAGTTAGGTGGGCCCACGGCCCCGTCACCAGGCCCCGGGGGCAGCGGCTCCAGAGCCCCGAGCAATTCCTGCATGGCGCCTGGGGGCTCCAGGCTCTCCTCCGGTCGCAGGCGGGGGCTGGGGGCCGCAGGCTCCAGGCCATGGCTACGGAGGTGGGCCTCGAGCTGCAGGGGCATGGGTGGTGGAGGTGGGGGCGGCGGTGGGGGCGGCTGGGGTGCCCCATCACGGGTGGCTGGCTCAAGGAGGTGGACGCCGACTTTGGGGGCGCTGGGAGAGGGGCTGGGGGCGTGGCTGAGAACAGAGGGGAGCAGCTGGGGGGGAGGTGGAGGCAGCACCAGCGGGAGGTCAGGGCCTCCAGCCTCCAGGAGGAGGCCATGGGGGTTGGGCTGGGTGGACTGGGCAGAGGGAGGTGGGGGTGGTGGGCTCTTCTGCAAGAAGGCTCCCAGCTCCTTGGCACCTGCCCCGTAGTGGACAACTGAGGTGGCCAGCCCCTCTGGGGTCTCACCACCCCGTTCTGGCCCTTTCTTCTTCTCTTTCAGCCTTCCCAGGCCCAGCTCAAGTGCTGCCGTGGCACCCTCGTCCAGGCTGGCACTGGTGCGGATGACACTTTGCAGGTGATACCTCTGGGGGTCTTCCTTGGCCAACTCGTAGGGTGTGCCTGGCGGTCCCCCGGCCCCGCCACTCCCCCCAAGTCCCTTGGAGGCATCGGCTGCCCCATCCTCGCCCACCAAGCCATCTGCCCCTGAGGTCCGAGGGGGGCTGGGCGCCTGCAGGAGGTGCTGGATGAGGAACTCCTCATCCTCTGTGCGCTCAGCAGGTGGCCCGCCAGGGCCAGCCAGCAGCTCCGAGCCATCCCCCTTGCCCTTGTAGCCGCCTGCTCCAGATGCATAGCTGCCGGCTCCTGGAGGTGCCAGGAACGGGGCTGAGGCCAAGACTGAGCTCAGGTATTTGCCAGGGGCTCCTGGAGAACCGACTCCAGGAGGGCGGCCAGTGGCAGGCGGAGACTGGAGTGGGCGAATGATGTGAGAGGGGCTGGCCTCCCCACCGCCTCCCAGGGAGCTGGGTCCCCAGCCACCCCCATGGCCTGAGAGTGCTGGGGAATGGCCAGTACTATAGCTGAGTGAGGGGCTGGCTGTGGGCAGCCCCTGGGAATGGGCAGCTGGCCCTGGGTAGGGCTCACCCTGCACCCCATACAGCTGCCCCTGCAGCTGGTCCGGAGAGTAGCTCTGACAGGTGGCTAGGCCAGGAGGTGGGGGTCCACTGGGGGGCTGTGGCGGGCCCCCTGAGTAGCTGGGGCCTTTGCTCAAGTCCTGTGCTTGGCCCCCACCAAACCCTTGCCCGTAGGCCTGGGGTCCCAAAAGCCCTTGCGGCTGACCAGGGGAATAGGCCTGGCCCCCTGCCCCGCCAGCCCCAGAGGCCTTCCCAGTGGCGTAGGCTGCTGCTGGCCCTCCCAGGCTCTGGCATTTGGGTGTGGCGGTCGAACGGGGTGGTGGGGGCCTGGTGGCACCCCCCGCAGCTGCTCCATAACCACCTTTGCTAGTCTTATAACCAGGAGACTGAATGATGGGGCGGTAACCTCCGCCACCACCCCCAGCCCCACCTCCCCCAGTTGCCTCAGGGCCTGTGGCTCGGCCTGATGCCCCAGCTGTGGCTCCACTGGGACCAGCCTTGCTAGGCTCCCCAGCACCTGGGGAGGGCTCCCCACCGCCCAGGGGGCTGCAGGCCAGGTTGGCCCGATGGCCCATGGAGGGGTAGCTGCCTCCACAGCTCAGGTAGTGCTGGAGGGCATGGGCTGGTGGCGGAGGTGGCGGGGGCTGGGCACTGGCTGGCCGCTGGTAGTGCTTGATGACGGTGTCCTGGCGGGGCAGGGCCCGCTCAGGCGGTGGGCCTGGGGCAGTACCAGAGAAATTGTAAAGCTGTGGGGAGGACTGCTCAGCGGCAGCAGCGGAAGAGGAAGCCAGGAGATTGAACTGAGTTGGGAGGTGACGGGGAGGTGGTGGTGGGTCTGGGGGGCCAGGGCGGTAAGGGGGGGTCTGTGCTGGACCAAGACCAGCAGGCCCCAGAACACCACCCCCTGCCAGACGCTCGAAGCCCAACGAAGAGGGTACCGTGGGTGCCTGTGAGGGCTTCAGGTGTAGCACGTCATGAGGGGACAGGAGCCCATTAGCTGGAGGGCTGAATGGGGGGTCCTGGAGGCTGAGGGACGAGGGCACTGGGAAGGGGCGGCTGCCGAAAGAAGCCGGGTGCTGGTAGGCCGACAGGGCAGAGGAGGACGGGAAGGTGCTGGAACCCGGCAGGGCGCCCGAGATGAAGAGTTCCGTGGGGCCTGGCGTGTGCATGGCTGGAGGTGATGAACACTGGAGGTCAGAGGGGACCACAAGCCAGCCCCACCCTGCCCCTCCAGGTCTGATGCTGGGCTTACCTGTTTGCCAGGAAGGACTACGGAACTGGGAGAGGAGAGAGGAGGCGGAGGGGCCAGGCTGGGGCCCCCGAGACTCCAGGGCTGAGATGAGGTTCATGACGGAGGTGTCGGGCCCTGCTGAGCCTGCGTGGTGGAGGCCAGTGTCAAAGAGTCCAGAGAGGCCTAGCCAGGAATGGGGAGTAGAGTCAGCCAGGTGTGGGGCAGGGCAGGGTCAAGAGAGAAAGGGAAGAGGCCAAAGGCAAGGTGAGTAAGGGAAACAATTTGGGGAACAGAAAGGGGCCAATTCAAAGAGGAGAAAATAGGCAGAACCAGCTAACCAGACAGGATTGAGGGGAGCGAAGGGGGAAAGGTGAGGCAGGGAGGCAGGATGGGGGGGCCCTAATGACAAGGGCAGGAAATGGTTGTCTGAAGAGTAGAAAAATCCAGAAGTGAAGAGGTAGGAGCAAAAGGACAAGAGGCCTCAGTAAGAGCGGGTGGGGGTGGGGATTGGGGGAAACCACATGATTTGGGCAACTCCAGGCAGGAAGGATAAAGGATAGGACGACTGCAGCCACATAAGGACTAGAGGACAAGGCAAAATGAGTTGAGCCAAAGTGAAAGGATCCAAAAAAAAAAAAGGTGAGGAAAAAAGGGAAGGGTCCAATCAGGAGGGTTAAGGGTCAAAGGGGACAGCACCGTCTCATGGCTGATACTTCTAGGAAGGGGGAACCGGCAGCAAAGGAAGGGAACCAATTAGAAGCGTTAGAGGAAAGACCAAGGGGTAGAATAAGGCAGTGGGTGAATCTAAGGAAAAAGGGGGCAGGCCAAAGGATTGGAGCCAATCAGGAGAAAAGGAATCAGGAAGAAAGAATTCAGAGTTCCAAGGAGCCCAGAGGACAGAGCAAACCCAGAGAGAAAGGATTGGGGTGAGCTGGATAGAGACAGAAAAGCCTGGAAGAGAAGGTGGGATTTGGGGTCTGATGGGACAGGGCCAATTGGAGTGAAAGGGGCGGGGCCAGAGAAGGGGCAGACGAATCCGACGAGAAATTAAGCAGGGACCAGCAGCCTCAGAGGCAACCAATCAGAAGAGAGATAGCATGGGGCGGGCCACGACACACGACACGGCCAATTAGGAGGGGGTGGAACTTTCAGTAGCCAATCAGCTCCCTCTAAGGGAGGGCCAACCCAAGCAGGGCAGGATGGGGGGCGTACCTGCCGGGTGGTGGTTGGTGGCATAGCTTTGCAGTGGGTGGGGGGCTGCGTAGGCCTGGCGGTGTAGGATGTCCGTCTCAGGGTGTGAGGTCCTGGAGCTGCCATAGACCAAGCTGGGGGGAAGGGGAAGATGTCAGGGGGTTCTCCCAAGCTGCCCTCTGAGAAGGGAGCTCAGGAAATCCCCCGGGGAGTTAGGGGGAACCTTCCAGTTGACTGGGGGGTTATCCCGAGGAACACTGTACCCTAAAGGTGAGACAAGGGAATAGGGATGCCTAACTAAAGAGCCAGAGAAATGACCCCCACTCCAAGCCCCAATAAATAGAGCCCATACAGTCTCAATTTACAAACAGGCATGCACAGAGATGAGACAAACATACAGAACTGGGTACAAATCAGAGGAAGTATCTTGAGTGGCAAATGTGAAAGGAGTGGACCCTCCTGAGCCCTCACGTCACCCCTGCACCCTAGCTGCCCCCAACCCCAGCGCCGGTGACACAGACTGTGGGGCCAACTCTAGAAGTGCACATAGATGCCCCCTCTTCTGCAGACACGTGGGAACACACAGGCCCTGAACCTCATGGGGTGGTGCAAACCAAGTTGGGAGCAGGAGGC
Organism: Microcebus murinus; assembly: GCF_040939455.1. Lineage (NCBI taxonomy): Eukaryota > Metazoa > Chordata > Mammalia > Primates > Cheirogaleidae > Microcebus > Microcebus murinus. The sequence goes on along the minus strand of NC_134119.1, from coordinate 68,002,643 downwards.
AGACTGTTCCCCAAATGGCAGTGGTGGGGGATGGGGAGGGGAAGGGAGAGGATAGGACCTGGGGAAAGTACCAAGTACAAGTGTGAACAAGAACACCGTCCATCCCTGGAGATTGAGGTTCAAATGCACGGGCCCATGCAAAGCCAGGTATGGGTGCAAACGAGTATACAACTCACCCAGGGGAAGAAAAGATACAGAGCGAAGAGTCCCACATGGAAAATCCTGGCACACTTGGGGTTATGCCCAGCCATGCTGGGAAACCCAGGTGTGTAGAGGGGGGAGGTGTTCAGGGGCAGGTGAAGTGTAAGGGCGCCACACAGATATGCAGCAGGAACGGGAAAGATTCACAGGTGAACACGCTGCCAGCCACGCACGCACAGGGCCCATGCTCACACAAACACACACCCGGGAAACATCCGACTCTTCCCATGCAACGGCCTCAATCCGTGGCCGAGATTCAAGAGGACAAACACTCCATTCCATGCCATCAACTAGGATTCTCTGCCTTTGCGGGTGGGGGAATTGAAGGGGGCGTGTCCCTGATGCCTGACCCCCCCTACACACACAGAACCCCAGCTTAGGAAGGGGGCGGGGCCCCATGCCCACTCTGCGCGCGGAATTTCTTGTGGGGGGGGCTCGTGGCGCGGCCTCGCGCAGTCCCGGAACAATAGAACCCGGGAGGGGGTGCGCGCCCCCCAAGCCTGCGTTCTAATTCTCCTTTCCTTCCCACGTTTGCAAGAGCAGAGGCTGGGGTGCGGGGGGGAGGGGTCAGCAAGCCGGGAATCCAAGGATGGGGGGAAGTCCAGGCCTTGCTTCGCCAGTCCCTCCCACCTTCCCAAGGCCTTCCCGTCCAAAATTGTTTTGCACCCCCCATTTTCCCGCTGCATTTCTCCCTTTGCATGCCGGAGCTGGCTTTGGCGGAGTTTGCAATTTGCAAACTGGGGCGGCGGCGTTGTTACAAACCTAGGAAGGCCGCTCCCTAGCAAGCCGGAGGGGAGTTTGCGATGCACGCGTCGCCAGGCGGGCCTGGCCGGGCTCGGCCGGGCCCCCACCCCTTGGCCCCTTTCTCCAAGCCACCCTCAGCTCCTTACCTAGCTTTCGCTGACCTCTCGTAACTCCATCCCGCCCCGGCGCCGAGCGGGTCCCCGAAGCCGGCGCTGGGGTAGTTCCTGTCCATGAATTGGCCGCGGTGGAAATTGGGGGGAGGGGGAGGGAGGGAGGGGAGGGAGGGGGCGCGCGCGCGCTCTCCTCCGCCGCCGCTCCCTCCGCTGCTGCTTTTCCCCCCCTTTTCTCTCTCTGTCTCTTTTTCTCTTTGCAGCCGCCGAAGGCCCGGGAAGGCCCCGGGCGGGGGAGGGAGGGGTCAGGGGCGGAGGGGCGGGCAAGGGAGGGGGTGCAGCCGCTGAGCCAAGGAGGGGGGAAGGGGGGTTCCCCCTGGAGGAGGGAAAGGGGGGAGGAGGGACCCCGCTGTCTCCGCCTTTGCCCCGGCTCTTGCAAGAGAGAGCGGGGGGCGCGCGCTCGGGAGGGGGCGTCCCGTGCGGCCCCGGGTGGGTGCAGGCGCTGGGTGCTCGCTCCCTCGCCGCCGCTGCCGCCGCCTCCTCCTCCTCTGCGCTCACGGTGCAGCCATCTTTGCACAAGGCGGCTGGGGGAGGGGGGAGGGGAAGGGGGGCGGGCGGCGGGGTGTCTGGCTGCGCTCCGCTTCCTCCCACAATCCCGTGCAAATGAAAAAAAAAAAAGAGAGAGAGGGAGAGAGAGACTGAGCGCTAGCAGGGCCTGGGGGTGTAGGGCGCAGCGTTTGCACAGAAAACCAGCTCCGATGCGCCGGGAAATGCGGTTCATTTCATTAGATTTTTATTTATTTGCATTGTTTGAGCGTTTTGGGGTCTACTTTCCAAAGGGCGTTTATTTAGGGTAACAGTTTAACTCCAGTTCGCCGGCATTCGAGCCTGCTTCCACCGAGCATGCTTGCAAATATGCCCCCCATTCTTCCCTGGGTTACGAAGCGCCCCTGTGCGCGCACCGGGAGTGCACAAAGACACACGTATGCACAGGAGGGGCTCATTGTGTGCGTGCCCCGTGGGACGGGAATAGATAATCCGGTCATATCTGCCCACACACGCAAGACCACACACCCGGCCTAGGCTCCGGGGTCCGAGTTTCCACATGCGCATGCCTATCCCAGGGGTGGGACCAGTGGTTGCACTCATGGTCAGGAGAGCGTGGGGACGCACTAGGGGCCGGGACGCGGGAACACATTGGCCGGGGACGTATGTATCCGTATTCGGCGGAAACGTGTGGCAAGGTAGGCCACAGGCCAGAGAACCCCCACTCCCATCATCCCCCCAAGTTCAGCTCCGGAGTCTAAGAGGCCTGGGGGCTTCCGGAATCCGGTGTCAATCAGGGGCACCCGCGAGCTGAGGCTGGGTGGCAGCTCTTCAGTGAGGCCTCCTGAGGCTGCAAGAGGAGCGGCACAGTAGGGAGTCAAAGATCCGGCTGTTTTTTCCCCCCTCAACCAAGACCACTCGGACCGCCCTTGGCGTCTCAGCCAATCCCGGACCCTCTGGGCACAAGCCCCACCCTCCTGTAATGCTCCACACAGATAACGCTGGGCCACGCCCCCAGACAATGGCATAGGGCCCCGCCCCCGCACTCCAAGCCCCGCCCCAGGCAATAAGCCCCAAATTCCAAGTCCTGGCTCTGAGCCCAAGCCCCTCCTCCAACAGTGCCCGCCCCTCTGTGCCCCGCCCCCGAACAGAAGCCCCGCCCCATACCTGGTGTAGGGGGGCGGAGGTGCATCGTGCACCCCAGAGGCTGCCAGCGCCTGCTCATAGGTGGGGAGGCCTGGTGGTGGGGGTGGAGGCAGGGGCGTTGGTGGGCCCAAAGGGCTCAGGGGATTCAGAGGGCTGATGAGCCCGGCCCTGGGGACAGAAAAAGTGCAGTTAGCAGGTGAAACCTACAGGATAGAGAGACTTGGGAGAAAGAGAGAGGACCTAGGAGACAGGACTCTGAGGGTGACAACGAGGACAGATATGGAAGGGAGACGGACCAGAGAAAAAGAGGGTCACCTTCAGCCTAGCCCTTCACACAGAAAAGTGCCTCAAAATGACAGACAGATGCACATGGACAAGCAGACATAGAAATCAACAACCACGGAGAGACTCATTCACAGACACACAAGTGTCCCAGACACAGGCAGAGGAATGGAGAAAAAGCCAGCCCTGCAGAGAGGCAAGCTGACACACACACAAACAGAACTCAGCCAATCCACACACATGGTAATACAACACAGAGATATAGTCACAAATCTTCCAGATCCACTCCGAGGACAAACTCATCCTAACCCCTGCGACCCACTACACTTCCAAGACTGACACTTGTACACCCTCTCAGACCCTACCAGTGAGAAAGACACTTCTAAACAACTCCTACAGACACACACACACAATGTTGCACCCTGTCACCACTGAAGTTGACGTACCACAGACACCCCCAGACCATAGGCTACAGAGTAACATAGGCTGATGTAGTCTCACCAGATATACTATTCAGAGTGATAATCTTGCAGAAACGCTGTACCATAAAGACAGGCAGGCAGCAAATGTGGACAGAGCTCCTACTTTGTGCCAGGTACTGAGTGAGGACTTACACAGACAGATGCCACAACCAGAAACAAGCAAGCTCACACACTCACTCTGTACGTAGCTGTGTCCTCAGATCTTTAGTGCCCACCTGCCCCCAGTCCTTAGGCCATCCCCTCCCTCCCCTGCTCTCCACAGTCTCCTCCCTGAAGCCGCCTTACTCTTGGGGAGAGGGCTGCTGGCCTCGGCGCCGTCGCCAATGCAGATACCAAAAGGCTCCCAGGCCAGCCAGGACAATGAGCAGGATGCCAGATGTCAACCCCACTGCCAGGCCTGCTACGTCCACTCGTCCACGCCCTGTGGAGAGAGGGGGGAGGGGAGCCACTGTCTCAAGGGATGCCACCCACCCCAACATCAAAATCCCTTCCCCATAAGCAGTATAGACTATGGGGCAAGGCAGGGCTAGGGCCACTTCCTAGCCCTGTGACCTCAGGCAATTCACCTGACACCTTTCTCTGAGCCTCTATTTCCTGCTCTGTAAAATGGGAACCCTAACCCCTGTGCCACTAGCTGTGAAAACTCAATGACATCAAATGCATAAGAGGCCTGTGATAACTTCACCTATGATAACTACAGTGGCTGTACCCACACGACAAGAGAGGCCCTCCCAGGACACAGGGAAGTTCAAGTCCCCATGAGTCGAGGGGCACAGCCTCCTAAGGGACCTGTCCACTGAGTGGGCAGCTGACTTGACACACTGAAGGTAGGTGGGGAGCTCAGGAACCCAAAGGCTTCAAGAGGCCCATACACTGGGCACTACCAGATGTAGCAATCATCATACAGGCCACCCAGTTAAATGTGAAGTTCAAATACACAACAAATAATATTTTAGTATAAGTATGTGCCATGCACTATTTGGGACATGCTTATATTTAAAAATTTTTTCACTCTGTATCTGAAATTCAAAGTTAACTGAGGGTGGACATAAGGGGATGTTCCTGTATTTTCTCTGGCAATGCTGCATTCACTTTGAGAAAATGCAGCCCCTTTTACCAACCAGGCTACTGAGGGCCGAGGCCTCAACTCTGAAGGAAGTGCAGAAGTCACAGGAAGGCTTCTGAATGTTACCAGAAGTCTAAGAAAAATTTACTTAACAATGGGGGAACGTAGGGAGACCCCCCAAATAACTAGGAGTCTAGAACTCATGTAGACCTCTTGCAAAGGCACAGCCCCCTTTAGCAATCCAAGGCCAAGGGGGCATGGGCAGGCCTTGCTAGCTATTACTGCTGGGGAGACTTCCTTTGGCACTGGGTACACAGGCTTTCCTCAAACAGTAAACCCCAAGAGTTTTAGCCTCCTTAGCAAAAAGCTGCACTGAGGAAGTAGGTCCTCTGGATTCTGGCTTGTTTCAGGTGGATTCTAGGAGCCACTAGGCCTGGCATGGCCTGCAGGGAAGGAGTTGCCTCCCCTAGCAACCAGGCTCCAATGTGAGGACTCCAGCCCAGACCTAGGGCCTGTTGCTAAGGCACATCTGCCCCTAGCAACCAACTAGGCCACAAGCAGGTGGGGTATCTGGTGCCCAGAGGGTGGTCCTCCAATGGGCAGAAGGCCTTGGGTCCTGGAGCCTGGCTAGATGCAGTTGCTAGGGAGAAGGCCTCCTTAGCAACCAGGCAGCAGCTAGGATGGCGCTATGGGGGAGGGCAAGCCAGGCAGGTACTGCTTCAAGCTTCCTTGGTCTGGCCTGGCTGGGCCCCGTTGCTAAGGAGCAGCCCCCCTTAGCAACAAGCCTGCAGCCAAGATGGGGCCTCAGAACCCAGAAGACAGGTTGGGGATGGGCAAACTGGACAGGTCAGAATGGCCAGGTTCCCTGGCCCCGTTGCTAGGGAGCATCCCCCAGAAACCAAGCTGCCAAAGGGGCTGGGGACTCCAGAGAAGGACTCAGGTGGGTCCACCCCTCTGAGCCTAAGGCCTGACAGGCCCTGTGGCTAGAACCCTTCCCTCCTCCACCCGCACTTCCCCCTTCCTGGGGACATGTGACCTCCACCTAGTAGTCCAATAGATGTGGGTTCCTAAGGCAGGGCTCTGGTCTCAAGGGAGGGGACTTCTTTAACAACCATCTTCAGGGAGCAGGGAATTGGGGGGACAGATGATTCTTGTGCCTTATTTGGGGTGGGGGATGTTGCTTTGGCCTTCATGAGAAGGGGCTGCCTTAACTGAACAAAAGAGAGCATCAGCCCCCCACTCACCTCCTTTGCCATTATAGATGTAGTTCTCCCAGAAGCGCTCCTTGGAGGGGGAGGAGTGGAAGAGAAGGATGAAGGCAGCAGTTCAGCTGGAATATTCACCCCCCAAGCCAGTCCACCCTGATCTCTGGAATGCCAGGGAGGAGGGAGTTGAGGCCAGGACACCCCCTCCCCCGGTGCCTGGGGAAGACAGAGGGCCCCAACTCCAGGGTCCTGAGGCCCTCACTGTCAGCGTGTTGTCCTCAAAGTACTCCCTCGCCTCTTCCCAGGAACACCTCTCCTCACGACACTCCCGTTCCAGGTTTCCTGGTGTGAGCAGCTCCAGGTCCCAGTGATTGGCTCTTGGAATCCGGCTACGGCTACCCAGGAAGCTCTGGGCCTCTGGGGAGCCCAGGAAGAGTTCTGGACCCAAAGACATGAGGGACAGAAAAACAGAGGGTTCCTAAGGCTGAGGACATAAGGGGATGGAGAAGTATGGGGTCCTGGGGGAGGAGAGGGTTGGGCCCTGGACTCCTGGGGAAGGAGGGGACTAGAGGCAAGGGTTACTGAGTCACAGGAAGGAAGAGGTCAAGCATCTGGACACTGGTGCCTCCCCCGAACACCCACCTTGGTCTTGCTCCCCACTGGGTGAAGTATCCAGACAGGTGGTCAATCCCATGTACAGCAGCAGCAGAGAGGGCTGGCCCCTCATATTTTGTGGACACCTGGAACCAGGTGTGGTATAGACAACAGGTGCCTCAGCCCCTGGGGAAGGAGGCAAGGTCTCCCTGCCTGGACTCTCTGGTCCACGAGTGACAACAGTAGCAGACACTTAGCTGTATTCTGTCCCAGACACTGTTTATCTTCCCTATATCAACTCATTTTAATTTTCATAGCAGTCCTCTTATTATCCCCATTAAATTTTTTTTTACTTCGGATCATTTACATCAAATTATTAACCCCATTTCATAGATGAGAAAACTGAGGAACAGACAGGTAAAATAACTTGCCCAAGATCATACTGTTTGCAGTGTCAGAGCCAGGAGTGAAGGCAGGGCACCCCCAGAGACAAGAGCCAGAAGCAGGGAGCTTCTCTCTTTCCCCACTGTGTCTGCAGGACCCAGTGCAATTTTGGGCACATAGTAGGTGCTCATAAACATGTCTATGGGTGATCTGGAGTCCTTCCTCCCTGGCAATTTCCACTTATGCCTCTCTCTGTGCCCATGGCCACATCCACCCACAAACAACAAAGATTACAGGAGAGGCAGGGACAGGAGACTGTATATATTCTTGGGTCCAGGGGCAAGAGGGGGCAAGGGCCTGGACTCTTGGGTCTAGGGACCCCAAAATTCTGGGTCTCTGAGAGGCGGGAAGCCAGGATGCCTGGGTCCCTAAGCCAGACTCTGCCTACAGGGACATTCACTTACCTGCCCAGACCTGTGAGCACTGCCGCCCCCTCCTCCTCGATTGGGGCCTCCTTGGCCAGCTGCAGCCAGCTGTGAAGGGGGGACAGGGAAGAGGGGAGGGGAGAAGGAGGAGGGGTGTCCCACTCCCTGTAACCAGGCCTGATCCCGGTTTCTGGCCGAGGGGCGTGGCTTTCGATTACCTACTCTGGGCGGGACTCAGGTAAGGGACAAAGTATTTAAAGGGACCTTAGGATGAAAGGCTTAAAGGCCAGAGCCCCATAGGGAAGCCAAGGTCTCTGACACCGTGGGGCACTTAGGGGATTGAATTTGAGCCTCCTCCTTGTCCCCCTGTCTGGTCTCTCACTCCCCTGGAAGCTCACCTTGTCAAGCTAGGGAAATAAATATCTGGGTCTCTAGATATTTAGAAACTGGGGGGAATGGTATGCCTTGCTCTCTGGGATAGCTGGGCATTGCCATAGTAGTAAATCCTTGTTTCCTTAGGGTGATTCGAATGACTTTGGCTTCCAATTTCTCAATTGCTCTGTCTACAAAATGGGAGCAAAGCTGTCCCCTCTCACTTGTCTCTTAAGATGCAGCAAGAAAAGTGGATGATATATCTGGGGAATTAGGTTTCCCAATTGCTTGGGGGAAGCGGTTAGTCCTTAAACCCGGGCTTCGAGAGACTCAAAGCCTGGTAATCAAGCAGGAAATCGACCGCCCTGGAAAATGCCTAGTACATAGCAAGCGTTCCTCATATTCATACCAGTTTCAATAACCGGAACCTTCGAGTTGTCACTCACGTTTCCGGAGGGAGGAAAAGAAAAAGAGAGGACTTACCAAGCCCAGCGAGGCACCTCTGCAACTAGGGGCAGCTCTACTTCCGGTATCTTCTGCCCGGCGGAAGTGGACGGAGCGGAAAGGGAAAACAGTGCTGTGTTCCGGTCTAGAGGTACAGTTGAAGAAGCGACTAAGGAACGAGGAGTTGTTTGTGAGGTGAGTGCCAGGCAGTGGAGGGATAGTGTTGTTGGGATCGCTTTCCCGCGGCTTAGAGACCTGGGGTCCCCGGGGAGACACGGGCAAGATGTCAGATTCCTGACTCCCTGTCAATCATTAACCGAGCTCTCCGGGCGGCCCGGAGTTTGAAGCCAAACTACATCTACCAGCATCCCCTGAAGATAACCGACGTCCATCGGGAAGTTCTCATGAGAGTTGTACTTCCGCTGTACAGGGCTGTGGGCTGGTGGTCCCAAGGATGGGAGGGGACTGGGACTTGGTCGTAGGGGACCGTCTGAGGAGTGGGAGTTGCGGAGAGAACTCCTTTCCTGGCCTCAGTTTCCCAGATTGTGATGGGAGGCCGATTGGTACTGGATTATGCAGTCGCCCGACACCGCCTTCTCTTTACCTTTTTGACAGCCCTTCCCTCTCGGAATGATGTAGGGCTTAACATTTTCCTTTGTGGAGCTTTGGGGTCAGGCAGTCCTGGATTCACGTCCCGATTATGCTGCTGATTCTGTGTGAACTTGGGCCTTGAAGGGTCCTTGGAGCAGTTTTATGTTAATGTTTTATTATGAAGATGGTCAAACATATAAAAGTGAGAAAAGAGTATAACAATCCCTGTCGCCCAATTTACCAATTATTTTTGCCATACTTGCTGCATGTTTTTTAAGCTTAAAGCTATTAAGACAAATCCTACATTTGGGGTATGGACACGCTTGAAGCTCTTACTCGAGGGGGGAGGGGGCATGGGCAGTATGTGTAACCTTAACACTTGTACCCCCATAATACGCTAAAAGACAAATCACAAATCCTAGGCATCATGACATTTTGCCCCTAACCACTTCAGGATAGTCAAAAAGACAAAATTTTTAAAAAGGCCGGGTGTGGTGGCTCACACCTGTAATCCTAGCACTCTAGAAGGCCAAGGTGGGAGGATTGCTAGAGGTCAGGAGTTTGAGACTAGCCGGAGCAAGAGTGAGACCCTGTCTATCCCCCAAATAGAAAATCACTTAGCCAGGCTTAGTGTTGCTTGCCTGTAGTCCCAGCTACTCAGGAGGCTGAGGCAGGAGGATGGCTTGAGCCCAGGAGTTTGAGGTTGCTGTGAGGTGGGCTGATGCCATGGCATTCTAGCCGGGGCAACAGAGTGAGAATCTATCTCAAAAATAAATAAATAAGTAAGTAAGTAAAATTTAAAAAATAGTTTAAAGATCTTAATTGGCTTTTATTTGCCATTTGAGAAGCAGGCAACACCTAATTCTATAAAATAAAATGAGTATTCTGATGAGCTGAGCAGAGGAGTTTGTTCTTATAGACAGAAAAGAGCTGAGGAAAGCAGAAACAGAAAATGAAAAGCAGGTTAGTTGATTCAAGTTAAAGGTTAAAGTAGAGGGGACTACTAAAGTAGAGGTGCCAGGACTTCCTTATCTTGTGGGCTAAAACTGGCCTTTTTGGGGGGTTTGGCTATTATTTCTCTCTGTCCTGATTTCTCAGAAGATCAGATAAACAACTTAGTTTGGGCTTAGAAGCATGGAACTTGGGCATGAGTGACTCCATTTTGGTTTGTTTTGTTGCGCCTAGTGCTAGACCTCAGTCCAAACCAATCACCTCCTATAAATTTTATTTAACAGGGTACTTCTGTAAAAACCAGGAACATTTTCTTAAGGGACCATTTTACCATTATCACATTTTATAAAAACAACCATTATCCTAGACTGTTATCCATTAGATGGTCCATACTCAAATCCACTGTCTCAAAAATGCTTTTATTTTTTTGAAAAATGCTTTTATTTTTAACTATTGGTTTGTTTGAATCAAGATCTAGTTAAGTGGTTGCTATTGTGTCTTTTAAATCTGTCTTAATTTAGAACTATCGCCTCTCCACTCCACCCTGTTTTTTTCTTGGTGTAATTGATTTGTTGAAAAAAAGAGGTCAGTTATTCTGTGGAACATCCCACCATCTGAATTTGTCTTTTTTCTTCTTTGTGGGCTCTTTTTACTTGTTCCTCCATGCCAGGGATCAGATAACTCCATTCTGCAGTCCAAACCCATATCCTGTGTGGCACCTTTTTTTGTCTTTTAATCAGCTTTAGTGGGAGATAATTCATAATGCATATAGTTCACTCATTTATTTATTTATTTTTTTTTTTATTTATTTTTTTTGAGACAGAGTCTCGCTTTGTTGCCCAGGCTAGAGTGAGTGCCGTGGCGTCAGCCTAGCTCACAGCAACCTCAAACTCCTGGCTCAAGCAATCCTCCTGCCTCAGCCTCCCAAGTAGCTGGGACTACAGGCATTCGCCACCATGCCCGGCTAATTTTTTGTATATATTAGTTGGCCAATTAATTTCTTTCTATTTATAGTAGAGACGGGGTCTCGCTCTTGCTCAGGCTGGTTTCGAACTCCTGACCTCGAGCAATCCGCCCGCCTCGGCCTCCCAGAGAGCTAGGATTACAGGCGTGAGCCACCGTAGTTCACTCATTTAAAGTATACAGTTGGGCCCGGCACAGTGGCTCACACCAGTAACCCCAGCAATCTGGGAGGCTGAGGTAGGAGGGTTGCTTGAGGCCATGAGTTCAAGACCAGCTTGGGAAAACAGTGAGACCCTGCCATTCGAAAAATAATAATAATAAAGTGTACAATTCATTGGTTTTTAGTATATTCATGGAGTTGTGCAACGATCACCACTATCAATTTTATTTTTATTTATTTATTTATTTATTTAGAGACCTGTTCTCACTCTGTGACCCAGACTGCTGGAGTGGCTGGAGTGTGATCATAGCTTACTGCAAACTCCAGCTTCTGGCCTCAAGTGATCCCCCTGCCTCAGCCTACCAAGCAGCTGGAACTACAGGCATGTGCCACCACTTGAGGCTAATTTTTAAAATATTGGTAGAGGTGAGGACTTCTTATGTTGCCCAGGGGCTGGTCTCAAACTCCTAACCTCAAGTGATCCTCCCACCTCAGTCTCTTTAGTCGCTGGGATTACTGGCATGAGCCACCTCACCAGGCCAAAATGATGGTTTTCTGTTCTCTCATTCCTCCTACACTTACTGTCTGAGGAGTTTGGTTTTTATCTTGAGCCATGTCCAAGAAGCAGTTGAAGAGTGTGTCTTAATCAAAGTTCCATTTTGAAAAACTCCCCCAGGCTAGTTTGTCAAGAACAGACTGAGGAAGAGACCAATTTCCCCAAGCCTCAACTTTCTCTTCTGTAAAATGGGAAGAACCTGGGGAGGGGTCATGAGGACCAAATATGTTCAGATGTGGAAAGTGCATCTTACAGGGCTTGAACCATAATAAGTGCTTGAAAGATATGATTACTTCTATTAGTGCTTTGGTGATTAATGTATTATTTATTAATCATTAATGTATTAATGTAATAGCTGGATGATTAGTTCATTGATAATGCACCTCCCCGGGCCCTAGGGTTGGAGGAGGCTAACTGATCCTATTGTGACATATCTGAGACCTCCTGGGTGCCAGGCAATGCTGGGACCCAGACTGGCATCCAACCCAGGTCCCACCATCCAGGGGCTCCTAGTGTGGAGGGGAAAATACAGGAGGATGGGGCTGTAGTGGATGTAATTCAGGGCATTGTCAAGTACAAACTAACTCATCCTGGAGAATCAAGCTTCTCAGCAGAGACACACCTTGATGGAGCTTGGGAGGGGGAAGAGGACAGGACTTCTAGGGGAAGACAAAGCACACAAGAGCAGTCCCATCCACTCCCAGAGTCCAGCACAGTGCCTGAGGCCACCTGCAGCCAGGTGGCACAGTGGTTGGTCAAGGCCACGGATACTTGGGTCAAACTTGGCTGCCAAAAAGTCCTTCTGTGCTGTGCTGTTTGCACTGCCTACTCAGGCAACAGCCACTAGTCCCAGAATGCTATGGGGCACTTTGATGTGTGGCCTGTGTATTTGAGTGACTGAATTTTTAATGTTATTTAATTTTAATTAATCTTAATTTAAACCAGTTATAGAAAACTTCTTTTTTTTTCCCATTCACACCAACTAGAAAGAAAGTTATGAGAAAACTTTTTAAGTCTGTTTGAAACAACGGGGGTACATGACTCTACATTTGTAACTAAATTTTACAAAACCTAAATATGGGTCAAGTATCTCTAATGATAATTTAGCATCTTAATTATTGAGATGTGGTGGAAGAGTAAAATGTACTCTGGATTTCAAAGGCTTTGTATAAAGAACAAAACAGGTTGGCCTTTATTCTCAGATTGTGTGACCTTCCTGGGAGGACTGACAGTTGTCACCTAGTTAAGGGGCAGGCTGGAGAGCCTGGCTGCCTGAGTTTGAATTTCGGCTCTGCCACTTCCCAGCTGTGGGATTCTGCGAGCCTGTTTCTTCCCCCTGTGAAGTGGGAATGATGGTGAACAATAGCTGATGTTGGGTGCTCCTGCTCTTTGGCTGTTTCCTCTTGAAATGCTGGTGACAGCAGATGGCAGTAGTTCTGTTTTCTATTTTGAAATTGGCCTTGCTGAGGAGACAGTATAGCATGGTGGGTGAAGCTCCAGCTTCCGGAGTTTCGAAATCCTGGCCCTGCCACCTAGCAGCTCTTCTACCCTTGGCCAGAGGTTCTCACGCTTTTTGGTCTCAGGATCTTAAAAATTACTGAGAGGACTCCAAAGTGCTTTTGTTTATGTGAGTCACAGAAATCAATATTTGCCATATGAGAAATTAAAGTGGAGACATTTAAAAAATGTCATTGGTGGCCGGGCGCTGTGGCTCACGCCTGTAATCCTAGCTCTTGGGAGGCCGAGGCGAGCGGATTGCTCAAGGTCAGGAGTTCAAAACCAGCCTGAGCAAGAGCGAGACCCTGTCTCTACTATAAATAGAAAGAAATTAATTGGCCAACTGATATATATATAAAAAATTAGCCGGGCATGGTGGCACATGCCTGTAGTCCCAGCTACCCGGGAGGCTGAGGCAGAAGGATCACTCGAGCCCAGGAGTTTGAGGTTGCTGTGAGCTAGGCTGACGCCACGGCACTCACTCTAGCCTGGGCAACAAAGCGAGACTCTGTCTCAAAAAAAAAAAAAAAAAAAAGTCATTGGTGCTAGAATGCATATACCGTAAAATGTGCCCATTGAAGGCGTACAAAGTCAGTGGGTCTTAGTATATTTCCCATGTTGCATCCATTACCACTTCCAGATTCCAGAACATTTTTATCACCACAAACATAAACCCTGTGCCCATTAGCAATCACTCCCCCGCCCCCCAGCCTGTGACAACCACTAATCTACTTTCTGGCTCTATGGATTTGCCTATTCTAGACATTTCATATCAATGGACTCATATAATATATGGCCTTTTGTGCTGATTTCTTTCATAGCATCATAAAAGAGACCTTTTTAAAACCCAAGAAAGAATGTACCAGCACACATTCAATTAGCTGTCAGAGGGATGACATCCTCACAAGTCACTCAGCTTCTAGAAAACTCCACTAGTGATACACTCATGAAGAGAATAAAACAACAAAGGCAGATAATGTTTCAGTGTTGTGGAAATCATAGTGTGGACTCCCTGAAAATATCTTAGGGACCACTGGGGTCCCTGGACCTCACTTTGAGAACCACTGCCCTAGGCAATTGGATCCACCTCCAAACCTCTGGTTGCCCATCTGCAGGGTGGGCAATGGGGCAGTGATGGCGATGGGCTTCAGAGGGTGGTTGAGCTTGGAGCATGGATGAGGTTGGGGACTTGGAGAGCTCACGTGGTCAGGGATTGTGTGGTGTTCCTTGTGACTATTATTTATTATCACCCTGAGAAATGAAAAAAATTCTCCCTCTCACTCCTGGAGGGAAAATTCCCCATGCACATAGAAACCTCTGTTCTTGGCCACAAAACGCCCAGCCAGCTCGTCCCTGGGAAAGCAGAGGCGCCCAGTGCCAAATACCGCAGAGGGTCAAGGCAGTTGACAACTAAGAATAGAGTGGGGAATGTGTTGGCGAGGAGGTCAATGCGACCTTCGTTGAGTGGCAGTTGGGGGGCTGGGTGGCAGGTGAGCGAGGGGAGGCAGCAGGTGCTGGACGCTTACTCAGAAGCCTGGGGCAGGGGGAGCTGGAGGAGGGGCCTGGTGGAGGGGGCCTTGGGTCAAGTGGGGTCGTTTCATCAAGGTCGGCTTCTACAAGCAGCACTCTGGCCTCTTGGGGACCCTTGGGCACATTCACCAGGAATGGGCATGAGGGGACTTTCTAGGGTAGTAGAAACAAATGTTCTGTATCTTAGTCGGGCTGGTAGTTACCAGGGTGTACACATTTGTCAAAACCCATCAAACTGTTAGTCTGTGCTTTTGTTCTATGTAAATATGCCTAAAAACAACATTGGCTTCTCAGGAGAAGATGCCAGTAGGGGGAGAGAGAGCTCTATAGGTCACTCAGAGAGGTTTGTGCTTCAAGTTTTGAATGTAAAAAGCAAGCTTTTTTAAATAACCAGAAGGGGGCGATAAAGATGAAGTTGCTTTCTATAGTTGGGGTGGGGGGTGGGGCTTGGTTGTGCTCCCAGCTCCAACTTCTGTCCTTGCAGCCTACTTGAGAACAGGCGACAATCTTTCCCGAATGCAGCTGCTCTGATATGTGTGACTTGTAGCCTTTTGTTCTTTAAAATGGATCATTTTATGCACCTGTAGCTTTCATTTACACACATGGTATTGATTCTTATTTTATTTCTTTTGTTTTTCACCCAGCATTATGATTTTAAGATGCACCCATGATGCTTAGCGCCCATGATGCTAGTCTGTTGCATTTCGAGGCTGGGTAGTCTCTCATCATGGTCAGTTACCACGTTTGAGTACCACCTTTTTTTTTTTTTTTTTTTTTGAGACAGAGTCTCGCTTTGTTGCCCAGGCTAGTGTGAGTGCCGTGGCGTCAGCCTAGCTCACAGCAACCTCAGACTCCTGGGCTCAAGCGATCCTTCTGCCTCAGCCTCCCGGGTAGCTGGGACTACAGGCATGTGCCACCATGCCCGGCTAATTTTTTATATATATATCAGTTGGCCAATTAATTTCTTTCTATTTATAGTAGAGACGGGGTCTCGCTCTTGCTCAGGCTGGTTTCGAACTCCTGACCTTGAGCAATCCGCCCGCCTCAGCCTCCCAAGAGCTAGGATTACAGGCGTGAGCCACAGCGCCCGGCCTGAGTACCACCTTTGACACCCCTCCAGTATAAATAGCACCACTGTGAGCATCTTCATACCTGCTCCTTTGGGGTTAGTTCTGGGAATGACTTTGGGGCATATATGCCCAAGTTCAGAATCACATACACTTTGCCAAAGTACCACCAGCCTATGTTCCAAGACGGCCGAGCCTGTCCGCACTCCCCCCAGCATTGCCTGATGGTTCCCAGGACCCCCACAACCCCACCAAGCCTTGGTCTTACCCAGCTTTCAAAGTCTCACCTGTCAGCCTGATAGGTGTAAAATAGCATCTCACTGTAGTAGAGAGTTTGAGCATCTCTTCTGTGCTTGTTAGGCTTCTAAATTTCTTCTGCCTCTTCATATCTTTTGCTCATTTTTCTAGTGGGGTAGTTGGGTTTTTTCCTGTTGATTTGCTAGAGTTCTGTGTATAGTCAGTTCTGCTATAGCGCTTGTTTTGAAAAAGCAAATGTATTCCAGTGCAATTGAAATGTTAAGGAACAATTTGAACATCGTGTGAATTTCACATTTGCTTATGAGCGTCCTTGAGAAAGACTGGACCAATCTAGGAAACTGCATTCTGTGGAAATGAGCGTGTAGGAATATGCAAAGGGTACACACACACACACACACACAGGAGCCCCGCATATATGCCACTGCCTCAGCTCCACCGTGTGTGTTAGGAGCCACACCCATCCACATCTGGTATAAGAACTTTCTATCAGATTTCAGATAACCCTCTTTCCGCCTCCTCACAGCGACACACAAGACGTCCCCCCCTTTTCCAGTGTCCGTTTCCACAACAAACTTCAAACTTGATTTGTCAAGAGCAGATGCCATATGTTTTGGAGTGTGGAAGTATTTCTTAACCATTTAACATGTGTAAGTTGTGTTGGTTTCCTATTTTTTTTCTTTTTGATTTTATTTGTATTTATTTATTTTTTTTAGAGATATAGTTTCACTCACTCTGTTACCCAAACTGAGTAGCTAGGACTACAGGCAAGTGCCACCATGCTTGCTAATTTTTTTTTTTTTTAATGTAGAAACTGGGTCTTGTTATGTTGCCTAGGCTGATCTCAAACTCCCAGACCCTCAAACAATCCTCCCACATGTCCCAAAGTGCTGGGATTACAGGCATGAGCCACTGTGCCCAGCCTGTCTTTTTCTTTGAGCATCACTGGCAGAGTTTTTGAGTGTTGTGTTCCTTTTTCTCCATAAGCCCTGTGGTTTTGACTGCAAGATCTTGCATATCACTGTGATTTCTAGGAACACATGCAATATAGTAGAAGTGCCTATTCTAGGTGTTAGTTCCTTGTTGATTGTAGACGTTACAAATGTCTTCTCCCAGTCTGTCACCAACACCACATTTTCTGCAGCACGGTGCTGGAGGTGCCACGTTGACCTAGGCACAGGTGGGCATCAGTCACAGGAAACTGGTGAAGGTGTGAGGAATGGCTTTCCCATGATGGAGGTATAATCGATCTGTACAGTCTATTTGGACAACTGCAAATTCTAACCAAGGCCGGGCTGTGGCTCACGCCTACAATCCTAACCAAATTTTTTTTTTTTTTTTTTTTTTTTTTTGAGACAGAGTGTCGCTTTATTGCCCAGGCTAGAGTGAGTGCCGTAGCGTCAGCCTAGCTCACAGCAACCTCAAACTCCTGGGCTCAAGCAATCCTTCTGCATCAGCCTCCTGAGTAGCTGGGACTACAGGCATGTGCCACCATGCCCAGCTAATTTTTTCTATATATATTAGTTGGCCAATTAATTTCTTTCTATTTTTAGTAGAGACGGGGGTCTTGCTCTTGCTCGGGCTGGTCTCGAACTCCTGACCTCAAGTGATCTTCCCACCTCGGCTTCCCAGAGTGCTAGGATTACAGGCCCTAACCAAATTTTAAATGAAAATGTCCTTCAAGCCAGTGATTCCACTTTTAAGGATTTATCCCCCAGATACCCTCATGCACGTGCCAAAGTACATGGCATACAGAGCTGTTTGTTGCAGCTCTGTCATATGGATACAGATATCTGTCCGCAGGTGTTAACTCAAAGAGGATACATCCATGCGGGGGACAAGTCTGCAACAGCCACATCCAGACTGAGGACATGCATGATGGGCTGAGGGGGAGTGATTGCCTGGATAAAGTGGGGGTTTCCTCCACCGTTAATTTCTTTTTCTGACATGTACATGGAAGTACAGAAAGCAAACTGTCAGGCCCAGTGGCTTTTCAGAGTGAACACACCCTTGTAACTAGCACTCAGATCAAGAAACAGAACTTTCCCAGCCTCCCAGAGACCTTACCCCCTCACAGTCACTTCCACTCCCCCAAGGAACCTAACTTGTGATGCCATGATTACTTTTGTGAGTTTTTGAACTTCATATAAATGGAATCACTTGGTAAAGTTTCTTTTGTATCTGGAGTCTCTCACGCATGTGGTGTTTGTGAGATTCAGCCATGCTGCTGGTGTGACAATAGCTTGTTCTTTCTCATTGCTGGCTGTTGCCATTATGTGACTATGCCCCGGTTTCTTTTTTTTTTCTTTTTTTTTTTTTTGAGACAGAGTCTCACTTTGTTGCCTAGGCTAGAGTGAGTGCCGTGGCGTCAGCCTAGCTCACAGCAACCTCAAACTCCTGGCTCAAGCAATCCTTCTGCCTCAGCCTCCCAAGTAGCTGGGACTACAGGCATGCGCCACCATGCCCGGCTAATTTTTTCTATATGTATTAGTTGGCCAATTAATTTCTTTCTATTTATAGTAGAGACGGGGTCTCGCTCTTGCTCAGGCTGGTTTCGAACTCCTGACCTCGAGCAATCCACCCGCCTCGGCCTCCCAGAGAGCTAGGATTACAGGCGTGAGCCACCACGCCCGGCCATGCCCCGGTTTCTTTATCTGTTCCACGTTGATGGGCATTTGGGTAGTTTCCAGTTTATGAGCTATTATGAACAGGGCAGCTCTAAACACTGTAATATGTGTCTTGTGTTAAGCAGAGGTTCACCCTTCTGTTAGGTATAAACGTGGGAGAGGAATTGCTGGCTCATAGGGTTGGCATATTCCAGACTTTCGTAGCTAGTAACAGTTGGTTTCCAAAGTGATTATACCAGCCTGCACCCACCCCCCAGCAGTGGATGAGGGTTCTAGTAGCTCCATGTGCTCACCTGCACCCATCTGTCTAATTGTAACCCTTCCAGTGGGTGTGTAGAGGGATCTCAGTGAAGTTTTAATTTGCATTTCCCTAGTAACTGTATTACTAACCTATTGCTGC
This sequence comes from Microcebus murinus, assembly GCF_040939455.1. Lineage (NCBI taxonomy): Eukaryota > Metazoa > Chordata > Mammalia > Primates > Cheirogaleidae > Microcebus > Microcebus murinus. The sequence goes on along the minus strand of NC_134119.1, from coordinate 67,984,045 downwards.
TATAACAAATTACCACAAACTTAGTGCTGTAATATCACACCTCACGCAGCCTCTGGAAAACTCCACTGTATGCTTGTAAGAGAATGTGACTGAAAAGGGCAAATAATGCCTTAGTATTATAAGAGTTTTGGCCTTATGGACTCTCTAGAAATGTTTTAGGGGACCACAGAGGCCTAGGACCACACTTTGAGAACCACTGATCTAGAAGAATATTTTGACTGTTGGGGCCTAGGAATCATGGGAAATTTAAAAATGAATTTTTTTTCTGAGTCAGGGTCTCACTCTGTCACCCTGGCTAGAGTGCAGTGGCATGATTCTAGCTCACTGCTACCTCAAACTCCTGGGCTCAAGAGATTCTCCTGCCTCAGCCTCCTGAGTAGCTAGGAATACAGGTGCGTACCACCATACCTGCCCAATTTTTTTCTATCTATGGGAGAGACAGGGTCTCGCTCTTGCTCAGGCTGGTCTAAACTCCTGACCTCAAGGATCCTCCTGCCTTGGCCTCCCAGAGTCCTCGTATTACAGGTGTGAGCTACTGTGTCTGGCCCCTATCCATATTGTTTTCTTGTAGAGAAATAATACAGGATGATTGCTAAAATATTTTTGAGCATAAAAGACATGAGGTTAAATGAGTGACAGGGAGGGAACTGGAACGGAAATATAAGTTCAAAGAGAAAAACAGGACATGTAAAATTTCCTGCTGTTGAAGCAGAGCTTTTTCTTACAGTTTTTAAATGGATGATGGTAGGTATCAAATCATTACAGTATTTAGATTCCACCAGCTACAGGTTTACATTGCTGGAACTTGTATCCTTTGCAACTATTTAAGCTTAAGAGAATTTTTAGATGGCAGTATAGAGATGAGTGAGGCAAGTGTTTAATTTTACTAAATCCTTTTAAGGTACAAAAAAGCATGCAGGTGGCCAAGCTGGCCTGGCCTTCGCGCCCCCCCCAAGACCCCCCAGCTACTTACTGGCCAAGGAGCCCTGGTGAAGACTGCTCAGCCTCCATGGATCTGAGGATTTCTGCACTTAAAAATGGGCTCCTTCCCATTCCAGCAGCTAAAAAAGAAGTAAAAATACAAAAAAGGGGGGAGGGGCTCCCTACCTCATACCATACACAAAAATTAACTATAAATGTAAAATCTGAATTATAAAACTCCTAGAAGAAAACCTAGGAGTAAATCTGCATAAATTTGGTCTAAGAATGTCTCTTTTTTTTTTTTGAGACAGAGTCTCACTTTGTTGCCCAGGCTAGAGTGAGTGCCGTAGCGTCAGCCTAGCTCACAGCAACCTCCAACTCCTGGGCTCAAGCAATCCTGCTGCCTCAGCCTCCCGAGTAGCTGGGACTACAGGCATGTGCCACCATGCCCGGCTAATTTTTTCTATATATATTAGTTGGCCAATTAATTTCTTTCTATTTATAGTAGAGATGGGTCTCGCCCTTGCTCAGGCTGGTTATGAACTCCTGACCTTGAGCAGCCCGCCTTGACCTTCCAGAGTGCTAGGATTACAGGCGTGAGCCACCTCACCCAGCCTAAGAATGTCTTAGATACACTACCAAAAGCATAATCAATAAAAGAAAACATCAGGTAAATTAGACTTCATTGAGTTAAAAACTTGTGCATGTCAAGGGACACCATCAAGAAACTAAAAAGAAGCCGGGCTCAGTGGCTCACACCTGTAATCCTAGCACTTTGGGAAGCTAGGGCCAGGAGTTTGAGACCAGTCTAGGCAACCTGGAGAGGCAATGTTGTCTCTACAAAAAATAGAAAGCTTAGCCGGTGTGGTGGCACACCCTGTAATCCCATCATTAGTCATTCGGGAAATGCATATCAAAACCACAATAAGGGCCGGGCGTGGTGGCTCACGCCTGTAATCCTAGCACTTTGGGAGGCCGAGGCGGGCGGATTGCTCAAGGTCAGGAGTTCCAAACCAGCCTGAGCGAGACCCCGTCTCTACCAAAAATAGAAATAAATTAATTGACCAACTAAAAATATATATACAAAAAATTAGCCGGGCATGGTGGCGCATGCCTGTAGTCCCAGCTACTCGGGAGGCTGAGGCAGGAGGATCGCTGAGCCCCGGAGATTGAGGTTGCTGTGAGCCAGGCTGACGCCACGGCACTCACTCTAGCCTGGGCAACAAAGTGAGACTCTGTCTCAAAAAAAAAAAAAAAAACACAATAAGATACCAGTTTGAATTAATTAGGCTGGTCAGAATACAGAAGACAGTCACAAGCGTTGTTGAGGATGTGAAGAAGTTGGAATCCTCAAGCATTGCTAGTGGGATATAGAAGGGTTATAAAATGCTGTGGAAAACAGTTTGGCAATTTCTCAGTTTGACCCAGCAGTTCCACTTGTACATATATACCCAAAAGAATTGAAAATGAGTGTTCAGACAAAAACACTGAATAGTGCTAGCAGCACTATTCATATTAGCCAAAATGTTGAAACAACCCAAATGCAGCTGTAGAGTGGTTGAATAAAGTGTGGTATATCTATATGATGAAATGTTATCTAGACATAAGGAGTAAAGTACTCATGCACGTGACAAAAGTGGGTTAAACTTGAAAACATACTAAGTGAAATAAACCAGATGTACAAGGACAAATATACGATTCAATTTATTTATTTTTTTTGAGGCAGAGTCTCACTTTGTTGCCTAGGCTAGAGTGAGTGCCGTGGCGTCAGCCTAGCTCACAGCAACCTCAATCTCCTGGGCTCAAGCGATCCTCCTGCTTCAACCTCCTGAGTAGCTGGGACTACAGGCATGTGCCACCATGCCCAGCTAATTTTTTGTATATATATATTTTAGTTGGTAAATTAACTTCTTTCTATTTTTAGTAGAGACAGGGTCTTGCTTAGGCTGGTTTCAAACTCCTGACCTCCAGCAATCCGTGCGGCTCAGCCTCCCAGAGTGCTAGGATTACAGGCGTGAGCCACCACAGCCGGCCTATGCAATTCAATTTATATGTCCAGAAGAGGCAAGTCTGTAGAGACAGAAAGTCGATTAGTGGTTCCCCTGGGGTGGCGGCTCGGGGAAGCGACTGCTGATAAGTCCTGAGTTTCTTTTGGAGGCAATCAAAATGTTCTGGAATTAGATAGGAGTGATGGTTGCACAACTCTAAATATACTAAAACCACTCACTGCACTGTATACTTTAAAAGGATGAATTTTATGATATGTGAATTATATCTCTCTAAAGCCACTTTAAAAGGGGAGATTGCAGTGATGATCAAAGTATCAAAGTAGGATGGCAAAATGTTGCCAGTTGTTGGACCCAGGGGATGGGTACATGGAGGTTCTTTATACTTTTGTGTTTACTTTGTGTGTGTTTGAAAACTTCCAGAATAAAAAGTGTTTTGTTTTTATTTTATTTTTTTAAGACAAGAGTCTCACTCTGTTGCCCAGGCTAGAGTGCCGTGGCATCAGCCTAGTTCACAGCAACCTCCAACTCCTGGGCTCAAGCGATCCTCCTGCTTCAGCCTCCCAAGTAGCTGGGACTACAGGCATGCGCCACCACGCCCGGCTAATTTTTTCTGTATATTTTTAGTTGGCCAATTAATTTCTTTCTATTTGTAGTAGAGACGGGGTCTCACTCTTGCTCAGGCTGGTTTCGAACTCCTGACCTCAAGTGGTCCTCCCGCCTCGGCCTCCCAGAGTGCTAGGATTACAGGGGTGAGCCACCGCACCCGGCCAATTATTTTGTTCTTAAAGGTTGCGTTTTAGTATATAAATGCGTTCAGGTAAGTCTTGAAAGGGGATTTTCTGGCTGGAAGACACATGGTGTGTGCCCGCTTCCTCACACCCTCTCAGCTTTCCCATTGAGGGGGAGCAGATCAGCTCTGAGGGCCATAAAGGTCTTCCCTAGGCCAGCTGCCTCTGGTCACTACAGCCCTGCAACTGTCCCTTGCGCCCCCAGGATGACACGGCACGGCAAGAACTGCACTGCAGGAGCCGTCTACACCTACCATGAGAAGAAGAAGGACACAGGTACAGGGATCGAATGTGTCTCGAACTCACCATCTCCTCACTTTGCACCTCTGGTTTTGCTTTCTGTGTGTTCCTGTCCCCCACCCCTCACCCCACTCCACCCCCGCCAGCCCACGCACACACTTGTTAACTACACAACCGTGTAGTTAACAGCCCACATGCTCCAGCACCCCCATGTGTGGGGCACTGTGTCATGTGCCTTCTGTAAATGAGTAACTCATTTACTCCTCTCAGCTGCCATGTTTCAGAAGAAACTGAGGCCCAAAGAGGTACAGGCCCTTGAGGTTGGTCACAGCCAAAGGGTCAAGGGGAGTCAGCTCTCAGCCTCTTCTCAGAGCTGCCACTCAGTGACATGGCCTGTCTGTCACTTACTCTCTGGGGATTAACGCTTCTTGCGGTTGTGAAGCCCCTGTCCCCAGTATGGAGACACACAGCTTTTTTTTTTTTTTTGAGACAGAGTGTCGCTCTGCTGCCCGGGCTAGAGTGCCGTGGCGTCAGCCTTGCTCACAGCTACCTCAAACTCCTAGGTTCAAGCGATCCTCCTGTCTCAGCCTCCCGATCAAATCCCCTTAGCTGGGACTACAGGCATGTGCCACCATGCCCGGCTAATTTTTTTCTATATATTTTTATATTAGCCCATTAATTTCTTTCTATTTTTAGTAGAGACGGGGTCTCGCTCTTGCTCAGGCTGGTCTCGAACTCCTGAGCTCAAATGATCCTCCTGCCTCGGCCTCCCAGAGTGCTGGGATTACAGGCGTGAGCCACCGCGCCCAGCCAACACACACAGCTCTTAACTGCCTGTTTCTCTCCGAGTCTTCCCACACCACCCCTGAGTTCTCTCTGTGCCTCTCTCTTGGGCTTTGGAGAGGGACGTATCTCCTATCTCTTTACCCATCTATCACTCTCCCCTTCTCTGTCCCTAGCGGCCTCAGGCTATGGGACCCAGAACATCCGACTGAGCCGGGATGCTGTGAAGGACTTTGACTGCTGTTGCCTGTCGCTGCAGCCCTGCCACGATCCTGTTGTCACGTGAGCAGAGAACAGGGCAGGGAGGGGCAGGACAGGAAGGGCAAGTGCACCACACAGAGAGGGGCTGCATGCATGGATCTGGCGACTTGCACGTCCAAGGTGCCCTGGGGAGGCAATTTAATCTCTCAGAGCCTCAGTGTTCTCATCTGAGACGTGGGCATGATCCTAGCATCTGTTTCACAGTGGGAGCAAAAGAAAATATTTGTAATAGGGCAAAGGGCTCTTAGAACATTGCCTGGACCCTCCTAACAGCTCATGTTGTGGAACACTTACCATTACCTGCCTCTGATGGTAAAGCTCAGAAGTGCTTAATCTAATGACTACCATGCCCTCAACTAATGGTTTGTTTTTTTGTTTGTTTATTTTTGTAAAGAGGTGTCCAGGCATAATGGTATGTTTTATAGAGATAGTAATGAGAGTAGACTGTTGTTCAGGGTCCCCAAGGCCAACTTCAGGCTCATTATTTCCTAGAAGAACTTGTACAATTCACCAAGGCTGTTGTACTCATAGTTAAAATCAGCAAAGGAGAAAGGTGCATGGGACAGAGTCCAGTAGAGACCAAGTATGAACTTCCAGCTGTCCTGTCTCAGTAGAGTCACATGGACAGTGCCCAATTCTCCCAGCAATGTGTGACAGCATAGACAGAGCATTGCCAACCAGGAGCCTTGGTGCCCACAGTTTTTACTGGGGTTGGTCACATAGACATGGCTGACTGTTCATGTGGCTGACCGTAGTCTCCAGCCCCTCAGAGGTCAAGTGTTACCATAGGTAGCCCCAGGCCCCAGGTAAACAAAGATACTGTTATCAGACAGGACATTCCAGGGGCTTAGAAATTGTCTCCGAGGAGCCAGTCCTTTCTTTGGAATGTGCAGGGTTTGGACAACCCAGGCCTGCTGAGTTAACCCCTTACTGTACAAGGCCTTCCCTACTCAACACGGCATCCTTCCCAGCCACGAGATTGAAAACAGTGTGGTCCTGGCTCAAGAATTCACCTCGGAGAGCTGAGCATCGAGTAAGATGCTGCCCGTGAGACGCTCAGTGGGCGCCCAGGACAGGGAGTCGATGTGTGGCATGTGATGATGAAGGCCCAGCTGTGTGGCCTGGGCCAGGTCCGTGTCTTTCTCATTCCGTCCTCTCTCTGCAGCCCGGATGGCTACCTGTACGAGCGCGAGGCGATCCTCGAGTACATTCTGCACCAGAAGAAGGAGATCGCCCGGCAGTTGAAGGTGAAGGGATGGGAAGAAGGGGCGCGAGTGGGTGGGAGGTTTGGGTTCTGAGCTCACGTGCAGAGCCACTCTGGGCCCCCTAATCCAGCCTTTGCCAGTGCTGCCCTCCCACTTTTCCTGGCTACGTCCTTCTTACTCTCCAGATTTTAGCTGAGGCGCTGCCTCCTCTGACCTCCTGTTAGTCCAGGGTCTGACCTACTCACCTCTTTTCTCCGCACTTGTCACAGTTGTAACTCTACATGTGGCTGTCTGACACGTACCCACTTCCCCCACTAGACTGCAGGACCCAGGGCTGGGAGCAGGCCTTGCCCACACCGTGGCCTAGATCCTTGGTAAAGACTTGCTGAATGAATGGACATCACCTCACCTCTCTGGGCCTCAGTTTCATCATCTGTAAAATGGGCTGACAAGGCCAAATTATAGGATACCATGGGGCACCTAGGAGATGTGTACAGAATTCTTGAGGCGTTTACTTAGAGCCAGGTCTGGCCTTCCATGGGTGAGCCCATTTGGTGCATAGGAGGGACATTGTTTATCTCCACATTTGAGGCACAGTGGGCCTGTTCCCTTCCCTTCCCCGTCTGGCTTGCTGGAGCTAAGGAAACACTGAGGGTCACATGTTTGTTGCGCTTTTTGTTTTAAGTGAGTGGCTCTCCCTGTGCCTGTGTCCTCTGCACAGCCAGGTGGCTGGCCAGTCGCTCCCTCATCACCGAGGCCATGTTGGAGGCCCTCCTAGGCATCGGTCATTGTTAGCTCCTCACTCAGCTGGGTGGCCCGGGGCAGTCTCGAGCTGCAGCGCTGCCCAGGCACCTGCACTGTGCCCGGCAGGGCCAAGCACGACACACCTTCACCCTCTTGCCATACGCCCTGCCCGGCACAGCACGCTGCTCCGTGAACATTGGCTCTGCCTTATTCCCAGGTCTCAAGCCTGCGTCCCCTGTGCCAGGACACGGTCTGGCACATGCGCTATGTAATAAACATAATATGGCCAACAGGTGACATTCAGTGAACTCTTCACTATGTGCCAGGCAAGGTTCTAAGTGCTTTTAAAACTCACCTTGGGGCCGGGCGCGGTGGCTCATGCCTGTAATCCTAGCACTCTGAGAGGCCGAGGCTGGAGGATTGCTTGAGCTCAGGAGTTTGAGACAAGCCTGAGCAAGAGTGAGACCCCGTCTCTACTATAAATAAAAAGAAACAGCCAGGTGTGGTGGCTCACGCCTGTAATCCTAGCACTCCGGGAGGCCAAGGCAGGAGGATTGCTCAATGTCAGGAGTTTGAAACCAGCCTAAGCAAGAGAGAGACCCCGTCTCTACTAAAAAAATAGAAATTAATTGGCCAACTAAAAATATATATTTAAAAAAGTGAGCTGAGCATGGTGGCGCATGCCTGCAGTCCCAGCTTCTTGAGAGGCTGAGGCAGGAGGATCGCTTGAGCCCAGGAGTTTGAGGTTGCTGTGAGCTAGGCTGACGCCACCGCACTCTAGCCCGGGCAACAGAGTGAGACTCTATCTCAAAAAAAAAAAAATCACCTTGTGTAACCCTTCCAGGGAGCCACCACGGTAGGGTCATCATTGTTAGTTCACTTTACAGATGAGAAAACTGAGGCTGCGAGAGGTCACAGTGCTCACTGCAGGCCACTGAGGTGACACAGATGGGGTCTGGGCCCTGGCGTTCTGGCTCCACCTAAACTATTGACCACTCTGCTGCCAAGGAATGCAGAAGACACAGAGTCCCGAACTGGCTCACGGAAATGACCTAAGTGTTGTGTAGTAGGGAGGGGACAAGCCACAGAATACTGTGAACCCAGTGAAAGGTCCTGGCCAGGCAGTCTCCAGCCTCTGCCAAATAGTGCTCCGTCAGCAATGCCTTGTGTGGGCCTCAGTTTACCCCCCAGCCCCCAGGCAGTGCAGATGCCAGCCCCAGATTCCGCTTGTCCCCTTCCACAGGCCTACGAGAAGCAGCGGGGCGCCCGGCGCGAGGAGCAGAAGGAGCTGCAGCGGGCGGCGGCGCAGGACCACGTGCGCGGCTTCCTGGAGAAGGAGGCGGCCATCGTCAGCCGGCCCCTCAACCCCTTCACGGCCAAGGCCGCCTCCGGGACCGGCCCAGGTGACAGGGAGTGGAGTCGCCGTGTGTGGGGCACTGGGCGCTGTCCAGGGTGCAGCATTTGAGCCCCTTTCTTCCTCCCCCACAGACGATGCCCAGCCAGGGCCCAGCGCGGGTCCCCCAAGCAAGGACAAGGACAAAGTGCTGCCCAGCTTCTGGATCCCTTCACTGACTCCTGAGGCCAAGGCCACCAAGCTGGAGAAACCAGTGAGCCCCCAGGGGGCACTTTGCCAGGGGGGACCAGGGTGCCCCAGTGCCCCGAGGGTCCCCTGCCCTCCCTCCCAGGGCCCCCTCCTCCCTCCACCTGCCACCAGCCGGGCCTGCTGACTCTCCCTCTCCTCTCGGAGCAGTCCCGCACTGTGACCTGCCCCATGTCTGGGAAGCCACTGCGCATGTCAGACCTGACCCCCGTGCGCTTCACGCCGCTCGACAGCTCCGTGGACCGCGTGGGGCTCATCACACGCAGCGAGCGCTACGTGTGCGCCGTGACCCGAGACAGCCTGAGCAACGCCACGCCCTGTGCTGTTCTGCGGCCCTCGTGAGTCACCTGTGGAGGGGAGTGAAGGGACAACTCGGGGCCTGTGGGGTGGGCTCGGCTTGGGGGGAGTGGCCCCCAGGGATGGCCCCTGATCAGAGTCCCCGCCCTCACCTTCGTGGCAGTGGGGCCGTGGTCACCCTCGAGTGTGTGGAGAAGCTGATTCGGAAGGACATGGTGGACCCAGTGACTGGCGACAAGCTCACAGATCGGGACATCATTGTTCTGCAGCGGGTGAGCTGCTGCGGGCTGCTCCCCCCACCGCCAAGGCTCCACCCCTCTTCCCACACTCCCCTCCCCCTCCTTAGCCATAGCCCCCCCCAGCTGCACCTCCTCTCCAACTCCTACTCCTCCTTAGCCAGCACCCGCCTTGACCTGCATGGGACACCGGCCCCGCCCCACCCCCACCCCACCCCCACCCCACTGCCACCTGGAACCGCAGCCCGCCTCCACGTCGCCCTTCTTCCCACCTCTTCCAGGGCGGCACCGGCTTCGCGGGCTCTGGAGTGAAGCTGCAGGCCGAGAAGTCGCGGCCAGTGATGCAGGCCTGAGTGTGCAGGGCACCAAATAAATGGGCTTGGGAGCGCGTGGACGTGGCGCCTTCATTCGCAGCGCGCAGTCAGGCGAGCAGTGCCCCGGTGGCGCGCAGGCTGGAGTTTGCAAAAGCGGGCGGAGAATACTGAATGTGGCTTCACGTTAAGAGCAAAATCAGCGTTGAAGACAAACGGGTAGCATTAAAATTGGTCCAAAGTGGCCAGAAGTCCAAGTCTGAGCCATGACCCTGTGAGGGCGCCACGTTAATAGGCTAAATATTAATAGAATCCCCTCGAGTCCTGTGTTAGGATTCCCCGAGTTATAGTTGGTAGCACGTGAGATGTTCGGGAACGCATCTTCCAGAGTAAAGTGTGACAAGACTCACAGAGGAAGTAAAGTTCTGTGAGCGGGGGCGCCAAGGTGCCCAGGTCCCCACACTTGACTGCCGCAGGGTGGAAGGAAGAGGAAACCACAGTGCAAAGGCCCGGCGGCAGCAGAGAGCTTCGCAGATGTCAGGAGCGGAGGGAGTGGGGGACCGGTTGGGGACAGGCAGACCTGCAAGCCCAGATCCGGGCCTGGGGGGCCAGCCTTGCCTGGGAACACGGGGGCGGCCCTTAAAGTGGTGTTAATAACCATTTATTCACCAACGCAGTCCCTGGGCAGTGTGCAAAACTGTATGTGTAGAACATACAGTCAGGCAAAGATTTAAAAAATAAAGACTTAATTAATGTTGGCGCCTGGCTGAACAGTGATACCTAGGTCCTGTCCTTTCTGGTCCTTGTGGGAGCACAAGGGGGTTTCAGCCACAGCGAGACTGCAGTGTTGTACGTACTGTTAGTGAACAGCGCCTTTCTGTTTTCGTATGTGGCTTCTCATCTAATGCCCAGGTGAGGTTCACAGCACCAAGATTCGATCAGTGGATCATGAAGTGTCCCTGACCTTTGGTCAAGCTGTGGCCAGTGTAGGACCAATAAATATATCGGGCTGCAGGGAAAGATTTTAGTAAGAGGATGGGCTGTGTCCTCCTTGTACCCCGGAGAGCCCCACAAACCTGGCATTGGCTCCCACAGGCACTTCTAGAACTTTTCCTCGGTCCCTGAGAGCCCTCACACCCCACTCCTGGGCCCCCAGCCCTTGGAGACTGGCTCAGTTGGCACTGCCATTCAAGGAGCCCTTGTGGCCTGGGCCTGAACTGAGCCTGTCAGTCTACAGCCCCCTGGAGCCCTCGCCGCAGCCCTGGAAGAGGGATGCCTGTACCCATTTCACAGAACAGGCCGCAGAGTCTGCAAAGGCACAACTTGTGCATAGTCTGACCTGCTCAAGGGAGTGGCAGAAGCCAAGTTCATCTAGGGGCCAGCTACCTCTGGAGACCTCTCATTCCTGTGCTTCCCCCCATCTTCTGTCCCTTCCTTCCTCTGGTTATCCCCCTCACTGGGCCCTCTGCCTTAGCAAGCTCCAGCCTGTCCTTTTCTACCTGGAGAGCTTCGGGTCATGCCCTCCTTCCTCACCCATCCTCTTTCCCGACCACCCGAGTCCTTCCAGTGTCAGCCCCCTGAGAACCCCAATCCTGTTAATATGTGGCATAGACCACTCTGCCCCGGTAAAAACTTGAAGGGTTTCTAATCTGGCACCTTTATTCCCCCCAAAAGAACCTAAATCTCACTCCTTTGCTCACAGCCCCTAAGACACACCCCTTTTGGGGGGCAGTCAGGCAAGGTCCTCCCCCTAAGAAATAGGTTCAGCCTGTCATTTAAGGTTTCAAAGGTACTCAGAAGAGGAAGCAAGGGCAGAACCACAGCTTCAGCTACAGCAAAGGATAGAGACGGGAAGGGAAGTGACACGAATCTTGTCTTTTCCGAGCAGAGGTTCTGTAGACACTAAAGCTTCCAGCAAGCCCGGGGCTGGCGGGGCTGATGCAGCACAGGCGGGTGTGGGTCCCTGCTCAGGCCTCCCCCTTCCAGAGGCTTCCAGCACTTCCAGAAAATTGCAATTGCTTGTAAACATTTAAAAACAAGATTTATTCTGGAAAAGCAAAACTATAGGGACCAACCAGGAACAAATCCTTTCCTGCCAGGGTATGAGAAGGAACAGACTCTGAGTGGGGGTGGGTGAAGGAACAGTTCTGGATCTTTTATTTTTTTTTTGAGACAGAGTCTTGCTTTGTTGCCCAGGCTAGAGTGAGTGCCGTGGCGTCAGCCCAGCTCACAGCAACCTCAAACTCCTGGGCTCAAGCGATCCTCCTGCCTCAGCCTCTCGAGTAGCTGGGACTACAGGCATGTGCCACCATGCCAGGCTAATTTTTTCTCTATATATTAGTTGGCCAATTAATTTCTTTTTATTTATAGTAGAGACGGTCTCGCTCATGCTCAGGCTGGTTTTGAACTCCTGACCTCGAGCAATCCGCCCGCCTCAGCCTCCCAGAGAGCTAGGATTACAGGCCTGAGCCTCGTGCCCAGGCCAGTTCCAGATCTTGACTGCGGTGGTAGATACAGTAGCTCTAGTTTAACAAAGTTCACAGAACTGTTCAAAATGAGTGGATTTTACTGTATATGAATTAAAATTCTAAAATGCAAAATTGGGGAGAGATGTCATGTGAACAAATAGATTGTGACTGGGCAAGGTGGCTCATGCTTATAGTCTTAGTGCTTTAGGAGGGCGAAGTGGGAGGATCCCTTGACGTCAGGAGTTTGAGAGCAGTCTGAGCAAGAGCAAGATCCCATCTCTACCAAAAATAGAAAAAATTAGCGGGGCATGGTGGCGCATGCCTGTAGTCCCAGCTACTTTGGAGGCTGAGGCAGGCGGATCATTTGAGTCCAGGAGTTTGAGGTTGCTGTGAGCTAGGCTGATGCCACGGCACTGTAATCTGGGTAACAGAGTGAGACTCTGTCTCAAAATTTTTTTAAAAAATTTACATAAATTAATAACAATAACAGTGAGATGTCCTTGACACTTTGGCAAATTCATAAACTTCTAGGAATTTTTCTGCATTTAAATTCATGCAGAAAATTACAGAAGTGCTAGCGCCTCCTTTGCAGCTGTAAGAGAAAAGAATAGAAACAACCTATAGAATACTTGTTTAGCAGAAAAAGAAAAAAGAAAGATAGAAACAAGCTAAATGTCAGTCATTAGAGAACTGGCTAAATCAATTATCCAGGGGAGTACTACTTGCTCATAAAAAGAGAAAAAAGAAATGAAAATATTCTTGTGGACTGAATTAACAATGGTCTTCAAAATGTACTCTTAATTGCTATGATGAAAAAATTAATAAATTTTAAAAATCTGAGGATTCTGATGCTCCAAAAATGTATTGTTAAGAGAAACAAGAAGGCCAGACATGGGGGCTCATGCCTGTAATCCTAGCACTGGGAGGCTGAGGTGGGAGGATCCCAGGAGGTCAGAGTTCGAGACCAGCCTGAGCAAGAGCAAGACCCTGTCTCTACTAAAAAATAGAAAAAATTAGCTGGACAATTAAAAATACAAAAAATTAGCTGGGCATGGTGGTATGCATCTGTAGTCCCAGCTACTTGGGAGCCTGAGGCAGTAGGATCACTTGGGCCCAGCACTTTGAGATTGCTGTGAGTTAGGCTGATGCCACAGCACTCTAGCCCGGGTGACAGAACATTGAAAAGAAGAAAAACAATTTGTACGTAATTTGCTTAAACCTGTGTAAGTTCTCCTGGAAAGAAATATTAGTTGCCTGTGAGGAGGTGAACAACATTGTTTTTAGTATATAGCATCTTGTATGTTTAGAAATTTTTATCTCGTGTGTTGCCAATATTTAAAAATAAAATATGCAGGCCGAGTGTGGTGCCTCACGCTTGTAATCCTAGCACTCTGGGAGGCCGAGGCTGGCGGATTGCTCGAGGTCAGGAGTTTGAAACCAGCCTGAGCGAGACCCCATCTCTACTAAAAATAGAAATTAATCGACCAACTAAAAATATATATACAAAAAATTAGCCGGGCATTGTGGCACATGCCTGTAGTCCGAGCTACTCGGGAGGCTGAGGCAGGAGGATCGCTTGAGGCCAGGAGTTTGAGGTTGCTGTGAGCTAGGCTGATGCTACGGCACTCACTCTAGCCTGGGCAACAAAGCGAGACTCTGTCTCAAAAAAAATAAAATAATAAAATAAAATATGCAGAATATTTTTTAAAAGCAAAAAAATTCTATAGAGAGGCACTAAAGGTTACAAGGTGCTGGGCAGTTTTCCACCATAAGCTGTCTTCTTTTTAGGGAAGAGTGCAGCCTCACTGCAGCCTTGAACTTCTGGGCTCTAGCATTCTTCCTGCCTCAGCCTCTGAGTAGCTGGGACTACAGGTGCACATCACTGTCCTGGGCTAATTTGTCTTAATTTTTATAGAGACAGGATCTCACCACATTGCCCAGGCTCCTATCACACTCCTGAGCTAAAGCAATCCTCTCACTTCAGCCTCCCAAACTGTTGGGATTACAGGCGTGAGCCACTATGTCTGGCCACAAAGTGTTCTGTTCAAGCAATTTGTTGCTGTGTGTGAGTATTATTTTGATAAAAAAAAAGTTTTCAAAACATGCAGCCCCCATAGATTTACGAATTTGTCCTTACTCCCCCATCAACCAGTTCTCCACTTCAAGCCACTAGGGGGCGGTATGGTATAATTAACAGCATAGAGTCAACTGGGCTTGGATTCAAATTCCAGCCCTCCCACAGATAACAGTTATGAACTCTGGAAAAAATAGAAAACATTTCCCTAAAGGTACTGCAAAGTAAACAAGCAGCCTGGAAACTGGAGGGGACTTGACACTCAGAAAAAGGAAAGTCACTAAGGTGAGTTTCTCATTTGCACAGCTTTTAGATTGGGGACAAGTTCTAGTTCATGCCTTGAGCAACTAAAACACCAGGGGACATCCAATCTTCCCAGCTTCAATAACTACAGCAACAGAAAAGTGAGGAGATAAATACTCAAAAAAAAAAAAAAAAAAAAACCCAAAACAAAACCAAAAAAAAAAAAAAAAAAAAAAACCAAGCTATTTCCCAGCCCCATGAGCCCCTTTCAGGTCTGCTCTGGTCCCTCCCCACCCACTGGCAGCATCATTGGTTCCTAATTCCCTAAATTAGTTTTGCCTCTGCTGGAATTTTTTTTTTTTTTGAGACAGAGTCTCGCTTTGTTGCCCAGGCTAGAGTGAGTGCCGTGGTGTCAGCCTAGCTCACAGCAACCTCAAACTCCTGGGCTCAAGCGATCCTCCTGCCTCAGCCTCCTGAGTAGCTGGGACTACAGGCATGTGCCACCATGGCCGGCTAATTTTTTCTCTATATATTTTTAGTTGGTCATTTAATTTCTTTCTATTTTTAGTAGAGACGGGGTCTTGCTCAGGCTGGTTTCGAACCACTGACCTTAAGCAATCCGCCCACCTCGGCCTCTCAGAGTGCTAGGATTACAGGTGTGAACCACCATGCCCAGTCTCTTCTGGAATTTTCTATCAATGGAATCACGCAGTGTATGATCCTCTGCATCAACTTTTTTTTTTTTTTTTTTCAGACAGAGTCTCACCCTGTTGCCTGGGCTAGAGTGAGTGCCGTGGCGTCAGCCTAGCTCACAGCAACCTCAAACTCCTGGGCTCAAGCGATCCTCCTGCCTCAGCCTCCTTAGTAGCTGGGATTACAGGCATGCGCCACCATGCCTGGCTAATATTTTCTATGTATATTATTTGGCCAATTAATTTATTTCTATTTATAGTAGAGACAGGGTCTCGCTCTTGCTCAGGCTGGTTTCCAACTCCTGACCTTGAGCGATCCTCCTGCCTCGGCCTCTCAGAGTGCTAGGATTACAGGCGTGAGCCACCACGCCCAACCTGTGACATGTTTTATGGTGACCTGTCTGTGTCTCCCCGCTGGAGCTCTGAGAGGGCAGGGCTTCCTGTCTGGTTTGTGTGCTGCAGGGTCCAGGTTGCAGAGTTTTATTTCTCACCCCCAGGGACATTCTCCACCCCCGCTGACACCCAGCGCCGCCTTGCAATGCCCGGTCTCCTCCTTTGTGCCTCAGCATGGTCCCAACCCCTAGCATGGTCCCCGCATCCCCTGTCACAGCCCCCAGTCCCTCCCCAGGGTCCCTGGACGAGACAGACGCACGGAGAGGCCCAGCACTGGTTTTATTGCCTCCCTGGCAGAGGGGAGGCGGGCTGGGGCGGGCTGGTGGCCGGGCTGGGACTTTCTCAGTGTGTGACGCAGGCTCAGGTCTGGAGCTGGGGCATTAGTGGCGGCTTCTGGGGCCTGAGCATGAAGTGAGGGGCCCTGGGTTTGGGCTGGGAGATTCTGCCAGTGAGAAATGGCTGTCACTCACCCTCCCGGGCTGTGAGAGCTCCCGGGACAGGGTGGGGAGGGCTGGAGTGTCTCAGGGACAGACGCTGACCCAGGTGGTCCCTGAGAGCCCAGGGGCAGGGGCACGTTCGGGGGCTGCTTCCCCATCCTGCAGGGCTGTGGCAGGGCGGGGCCTGGCTACTGCGGCCCTCCTCGGGGTATCCCATGGGTTAGGGGGCTGTGACAGGCACACAGGGGCTCAGAGCTCGTCGTGATGTCGTGTCAGGTCCTCGCCGTAGTTGGTGGCCTGGCTGCCCACGAACATGTTCCAGTTGCCCAAGATCTCGGCTTTGCTCAGACGCCCGTCCTGGAGGGAGGGTCAGGGATCAGATGGGACAGCTCTGGCCCTGCTTGTGAGAGCCCTCCCTACATCTAAGTATGTGCCCCGGTCTCTGTCTCTCTCTGCGTCTCTGTCCCCCTCTCTCTTTTTGTTCTTTTTATTGGCCCTGGGAGGAACCTGGGGCCGCAAGTGCGTTCGAAGTGTCGATGATCAATAGGAAAGGTAAATGTCCCTCTCTCCGGGTCTCTGCCCCTCCTCTCTCTAAGTGTCTGTCCCCCTCTGTCTAGGTTTCTGTTCCCCTCTGTCTGGATGTCTGTACTCTTCTATCCCTTTCCTTCTCTCTGTCCCTCTTTCTTGATTTTTTTTTTTTTTTTTTTGAGACAGAGTGTCGCTTTGTTGCCCAGGCTAGAGTGAGTGCCGTGGCGTCAGCCTAGCTCACAGCAACCTCAAACTCCTGGGCTCAAGCGATCCTCCTGCCTCAGCCTCCCGAGTAGCTGGGACTACAGGCATGCGCCACCATGCCCGGCTAATTTTTTCTATATATTTTTAGTTAGCCAATTAATTTCTTTCTATTTATAGTAGAGACGGGGGTCTCACTCTTGCTCAGGCTGGTTTCAAACTCCTGACCTCGAGCAATCCGCCCGCCTCGGCCTCCCAGAGTGCTAGGATTACAGGCGTGAGCCACCACGCCAGGCCTTGTCCCTCTTTCTTTATCCCAACAAACGGGGACCACCGCAGCCCCCGGCCCAGTTTTGCTCATGTCTACACACCCACCCAGCGTCCCCTGCCCAGCGCCTGCCTGTGTGGCCCATCATGGCACCTTGTCCGTGTCGCTCTCCTGTAGCAGGTGGTTGGCCTCCACCAGGGGCTGGTCCTGCGAGGGGGGCAGCACCCAGTGGCCAACCTCTTTCCCGTCCAGCCGCCCGTCCTGGTTCAGGTCCCGGAAGTCCTGGAACTGCTGCCGCTCGGTCTGCACCCAGGCCGGCTCCTCCTCGCCAGGCTCCGCAGAGTAGAGATCCGCTGGGGGTGGGACAGAAGGGACAAAGTAGGGGTAGGTCAGGGGGCTTAGGGGACCCAGCGTCCAATCCCCCTGGCTCTGACACTTCCTGGCCTGGGTGACAAAATGAGACCCTGTCTCTAAAAAATAAAAAAAGTAGACCGGGCATGGTGGCTCCTGCCTGTAATCCTAGCACTCTGGGAGGATCGCTTGAGGTCAGGAGTTCGAGACCAGCCTGAGCGAGAGTGAGACCCCGTCTCTACTAAAAATAGAAAAATTAGCTGGGCATGGTGGCACGTGCCTGTAGTCCCAGCTACTCGGGAGGCTGAGGTAGGAAGATCCCTTGAGCCCAGGAGTGGGAGGCTGCGGTGAGCCAAGATTGTGCCACTGCACTCCAGCCTGGGTGACAGAGCAAGACCTTTTCTCTAAAAAAATAAATAGAAATAAATAAATGAAATGACAAGATGTTAACCACTTAGAACAAGGTCTCAAGCATGTGGCAGGTGACCACGTGTCAGCTGTCCTGCTGTGATGTTTAAGTTTTCTTATTAAAAAAAAGATTTCTATCTTCCTCACAGATGTTAGAAAACAAATTACATTTAAATAAAATGTCTTGCCTGCAGGTTTGTTCCATAAAAATATTCTATAGAAAAATGTTTTCAAACTTCAAAAAATAATCTATGCTTAATAGCTTTCCCCTCAACTAAATTCTTTGCCCCCAAGGGACAGGGACGGTGGCAGGGCCAAAGGGAGATTTGGGTACATTGTGAGGGGCCTCTGCACCGCATGTAATAGGAGACACAGGGTTTGCTGTGCAGATGCAGGCTAAAGACAAGCCTCTTTTTTTGGGGGGGTTATTTATTTATTTTTATTTATTTACTTTTTTGAGACAGAGTCTCACTCTGTTGCCCAGGCTAGAGTGCCGTGGCGTCAGCCTAGCTCACAGCAACCTCGAACTCCTGGGCTTAAGCGATCCTCCTGCCTCAGCCTCCCAATCCTCCTGCCTCAACCTCCCAATCCTCCTGCCTCAGCCTCCCAAGTAGCTGGGACTACAGGCATGGCCACCATGCCCGGCTAATTTTTTCTATAGTTTCAGTTGTCCAGCTAATTTATTTCTATTTTTAGTAGAGACGGGGTCTTGCTCTTGCTCAGTCTAGTCTGGAACTCCTGAGCTCAAACAATCCACCTGCCTTGGCCTCCCAGAGTGCTAGGATTACAGGCTTGAGCCACTATACCCAGCCAAGACAAGCCTCTTGATGCCTGTCCCCACCAAACGCTGCCCCCAAGTTTTATTTATTTATTTATTTATTTATTTATTTATTTATTTATTTTTGAGACAGAGTCTCACTCTGTTGCCCAGGCTAGAGTGAGTGCCATGGCGTCAGCCTAGCTCACAGCAACCTCAAACTCCTGGGCTCAAGCGATCCTCCTGCCTCAGCCTCCCAAGTAGCTGGGACTACAGGCATGCGCCACCATGCCTGGCTAATTTTTTCTATATATACTAGTTGGCCAATTAATTTCTTTCTATTTGTAGTAGAGACAGGGTCTCATTCTTGCTTAGGCTGGTTTCAAACTCCTCAGCTCGAGCAATCCGCCCGCCTCAGCCTCCCAGATTGCTAGGATTACAGGCATGAGCCACCGCGCCCGGCCTGCCCCCAAGTTTTGATTTTCTAAAAACTCCAGACTCCCAAGGAGGGACCTTATCTGTGTTATTCTCTGCTGTATCCTCAAACACTTGTATGCAGTAGGTGCTCAATAAATGTTTCCTGGGGCTGGCACACAGTAGGTGCTTAATAGATGCATTTGTGTCTGGTATACAGTAGCTACTCAGTAAATGTCTGGTGCATGCATGAACTCAAGCAGTGCCCCCGTCTCACCTCTGAGGGCCATTGCTCTCTTCTGGGTGATCTACATCCGCTGCCACCCACACCCGGGACAAGAAGGGGGCCCACTCACCGATGTACTCCTCCACTTGGATGTAGCCATCTCTGTTCTTGTCTAGGTCCTCCAGGGTTTCCTGGGGAGAAAGAGGTATTGAGACTGGGGGTGGATGCAGCTGGCTGCCGAGGGAGGCTGGTCCCCTGGGGTAAGGACGTGAGGTTCTCTGGGGAACTTAGCCCTGGAGCAGTCTCCACGGGCGGTGGGTGGGAAATCCGATGGCTTTCTGGGGCAGCGTATGATGCAGACACTACCTGCATTTAGTGGGTGCGAGCCAGGGGCCCCAGTGTCCAGCAAAGCACAGGCTCCTTACACGCAGGGAGAGCTGTCCTGCGTCCCTGACAACGTTGTCGTGTCCCAGCAAGCACGTTCACAGGGGTGAAACCTCTTACCTTTAGCAGAGACTGGGCCCTAACCCTTTTTTATGAACACACACAGTGCACTTTGTGGACCACTTTGACAGACAACATCACCCTCTGTTTTTTGCTCACTTCTTTTTTTTGAGACAGAGTCTCGCTTTCTTGCCCAGGCTAGAGTGAGTGCCGTGGTGTCAGCCTAGCTCACAGCAACCTCAAACTCCTGGGCTCAAGCGATCCTCCTGCCTCAGCCTCTTGAGTAGCTGGGACTACAGGCATGCGCCACCATGCCCGGCTAATTTTTTATATATATATCAGTTGGCCAATTAATTTCTTTCCATTTATAGTAGAGACGGGGTCTCACTCTTGCTCAGGCTGGTTTTGAACTCCTGACCTTGAGCAATCCGCCCGCCTCAGCCTCCCAGAGAGCTAGGATTACAGGCGTGAGCCACCGCGCCCGGCTTTTTGCTCACTTCTTAAGCACAACAGCTTCTGTTCCTCGCTTTTAAATTCAAACTCATTCAACAGGAGACAGTGCAGGCAGCTGACACTGCATCTTCTAGCAAAGTCAAGCTCCTATATTTTAGAGTTGACAGATAAAACATAGTATGCCTAATTCCAGGTGAATTTTGATAAATAACAAATAATTCTTTAGTACAATTAGTTCCATATAATATTTGGGACATACTTATACTACAGGATGAGTTACATTGGAATTTCTTTGTTTTTTGTTGTTTTTTTTTTTTTTGAGACAGAGTCTCCCTTTGTTACCCAGGCTAGAGTGAGTGCCGTGGCATCAGCGTAGATCACAGCAACCTCAAACTCCTGGGCTCAAGCAATCCTCCTGCCTCAGCCTCCCTGGTAGCTGGGACTACAGGCATGCACCACCATGCCAGGCTAATTTTTTCTATATATATTAGTTGGCCAATTAATTTCTTTCTATTTATAGTAGAGACAGGGTCTCGCGTTTGCTCAGGCTGGTTTCAAACTCCTGAGCTTGAGCAATCCGCCCGCCTCGGCCTCCCAGAGTGCTAGGATTACAGGCGTGAGCCACCGCACTTGGCCACATTGGAATTTCAAATAAACAAATTGGTTTTTAGTATAAATATGTCCCACATATTGTGTGGTACACACTTACACTAAAGAATGATTTGTTGAGGCCGGGCGCTGTGGCTCACGCCTATAATCCTAGCTCTTGGGAGGCCGAGGCGGGCGGATTGCTCAAGGTCAGGAGTTCAAAACCAGCCTGAGCAAGAGCGAGACCCCGTCTCTACTATAAATAGAAAGAAATTAATTGGCCAACTGATATATATATAAAAAATTAGCCGGGCATGGTGGCGCATGCCTGTAGTCCCAGCTACTCGGGAGGCTGAGGCAGAAGGATCACTCAAGCCCAGGAGTTTGAGGTTGCTGTGAGCTAGGCTGACGCCACGGCACTCACTCTAGCCTGGACAACAAAGCGAGACTCTGTCTCAAAAAAAAAAAAAAAAAAAAAAAAAAAAAAAGAATGATTTGTTGTTTATGTTATATATTGTATACATTTAAGTGTAATTGACTGTCCTCTGATGTTTGGAAACTCTACAACACTTATGTATTGAAATCCCTGTTATTTATTTTAAGTGACTTTCCTTTAATTTATCCTTTTTTAAAATTTATTTCTTATTTTTTAGTAGAGATGGAGTCTTGCTCTTGCTCAGGCTGGTCTTGAACTCCCGAGCTCAAGCAATCCTCCCGCCTCAGCCTCCCAAAGTGCTAGGGTTACAGGATGAGTCACCATGCCCGGCCATCCTTGTCTATAAAATGAAGATGGCAGCTCACATGCCAATTAAATGGAAGTAACAGAGGTAAGGAGTTAGAAGGGTGCCCAGGACATGCTCAATCAGGGTTTGTTAAATAATCTCAACTCAGGAGAGAAAAGTGTTATTACAACACTGTCTGCTATAAATAAGGGATTTAGGGCCTTGTAGGGTGGAGAGTTCATGGCATTTGGGAGGCCCGGGTCACACTGTCCCTGGGCAACAAGATGACATCTCTCCTCTAGGGATCTTTAGTGTCCATCTCTGAACCAGGCCAAAAGCCCCACCTCAAAGGGCTATTGTGAGGCCGGGCACAGTGGCTCACACCTGTAATCCTAGCACTCTGGGAGGCCGAGGCAGGAGGATGGCTCAAGGTCAGGAGTTCGAAACCAGCCTGAGCGATACCCCGTCTCTACTAAAAATAGAAAGAAATTAATTGACCAACTAAAAATATATATACAAAAAAAATTTAGCCAGGCATGGTGGCACATGCCTGTAGTCCCAGCTACTCGGGAGGCTGAGGCAGGAGGATTGCTTGAGCCCAGGAGTTTGAGGTTGCTGTGAGCTAGGCTGATGCCACGGCACTCACTCTAGCCTGGGCAACAAGGTGGGACTCTGTCTCAAAAAATAAAGAAAAAAGAAAAAAAAGGCTATTGTGAAGCTCAAAAAATTGAGTACATAAAATAACTAGAAATATCCAACACAACTGCAAGTTCACATCCCTGTTGACCCATCAATTCTGCTCTAGAAGTTTGTCCTAGAGCCGTAGGAACACGTGAGTGTAAAGTGACATGATGTACGTTCAAAGTTGTCCTGCATGCTTGTAATGGCATCAGACAGAAACCAGCCCAGCTGGCAGCAACAAAACTAGTTAATACTGGACAGATGTCCTAGCACTCTGGGAGGCCAAGGAGGGAGGCTCGCTCAAGGTCAGGAGTTTGAAACCAGCCTGAGCAAGAGCGAGACCTCATCGCTACTAAAATTAGAAAGAAACTAATTGGACAACTAAAAATATATAGAAAAAATTAGCCAGGCATGGTGCCGCATGCCTGTAGTCCCAGCTACTCAGGAGGCTGAGGCAGGAGGATCGCTTGAGCCCAGGAGTTTGAGGTTGCTGTGAGCTAGGCTGACACCATGGCACTCTAGCCTGGGCAACAGAGTGAGACTCTGTCTCAAAAAAAAAAAAATGCCCAGATGTATGAAAGGATGAGGAAGTTGCTCATGGCTCATAGGAACACTCTCATAGATCTCTTCCTTTTTTATATTTTTAATATATGTTTTGGGGATTTAACACCAATGTTAGCAAATTGTGAAATACATATAATTAGATTTTTAAAATAATTTGTGAAAACGTAAGCGTGGTAGAAATAGAAAATCCTTCCACTGAGAGTGGACCCTAATAATAAACTATGGATTTGGGGTGACAATGATGAGTCAATGTAGGTTCCTCAGTTGTAACAAATGTCCCATCTAGGAGGCTGCAAGTGTGAGGTGGCCGGAGGCTGACTCTAAAACTCTCTAAAAATAAAGTCTATTGTGAGAAAGAAAGAAAAGGAAAAAGAAAGAAAGGGAGGGAAGGAAGGAGGGAAAGAAAGGGAGAAAGAAAGAGAGAAAGAAAAGGAAAGAGAGGAAGGAAGGAAAGAATCCTTCCCCTATAGAATACAGGAGGTTTTGGCAAACAATTATAAAGGAATAACAATTAGATGAGGGGCTAGACCAGAATACAATATTTTAGTTAATATATTTTAGTTAAAATGCAATATTTTATTATTTCACAATTTCTGAGGGACAAAAAGAAAAAAAATGCAATATTTTAGTTAAAGAGCTTAGCATATAATAAGCTCTTATAGCAAATCAGCTAATATAAGCTGGGCATGGTGGTGCACCTGTACTCCTAGTACTTTGGGAGGCCAAGGCGGGGGGATCACTTGAGGCCAGAAGTTGAAGACCAGCCTGGGCCACATAGGGTGAACCTGTCTCTACAAAAAAATGAAAACATTAGCCAGGCATGGTGGATCGCACCTGGAGTCCCAGCTACTTGGGAGGCTGAGGCAGGAGGATCGCTTGAGCCCCGGAGTTGGAGGCTGCAGTGCACTGTGAGGACTGCACTCTAGCCTGGGTGACAGAGTGAGACCTTGTCTCAAAAAAAAAAATACAAAAAGATGAGGGCTGGCAGAAGAGGTCTCAGAGTGAACGCTCCACGTGTGGGGCTGGGTGTTTCTGGGGTTTAGCCAGGATTGGGGTTCCCTGAGGCATTTCTGGGGATATGGTTGTCTAAGGGCAGGGGAGAGGCCTGGACCCCCAATGTGAGCACAAAGAGGAGGAGGCCTGAGGAGGAGAGATTAGACGCTGGGGGTCAGGAAGTGGGCAAGGGAAACGTCACCCTCCGCTGATGGGCAATTGTGGCCTGGGCTCCATAGGGAAGGTGCTGGAAGACCAGGTGGCCACCTGCACCTGGCAAGTGCCAGGAGGCTGGACTTGGACGGGGTCCCAGACAGGAGAAGCGTGGTCCCATGAAGGGGGTGGGAGGCAGGTTCCCCAAGCCCCCACTCACGGCAATCACGATGTCCCGCATGTGGGCGAACTCCTCCGGGTGCAGGAAGGCGGTCAGCTCCTCCCGGGTGGCCATCGAGTCCCCGTCTTGGTCGGCCACCCGGAAACGCCGCTCGTCCCGAGCCAGCATCTTCTTGTAGGTCTCTGCATCCTCCACGTCGTGAAACTCTTCACCTGGGCAGGGCAGATCTTAGTGAGACATGCTTTCACGGACCGAGCGCCGGCAGGCTGAGAAAAAGACAAAGGAAACCTAACTCTGGAGCAGGAAGAGAAGACAGCCCCAGAATTAATAATAATTAATATATCAGTATACTTATATATCAGTATATACTTAATATATCAGTATATACTTAATCATATATGCAAAATAACTTGTATATATATAATTTATTGTATAGGCTCATAATATATGTTATATATATTAGCTAACTTTTATTTTGGTTTATTTGCTGTATTCATTTATTTTTTGAGACTGGGTCTCCCTGTGTTCCCAGGATGGTCTTGAACTCCTGAGCTCAAGTAATCCTCCTGTCTCAGCCTCCCAAGTAGCTAGCTGGGACTACAGGCACACCATCATGCCCGCCTTATATTAGCTAATTTTTTGTAAGAGTTTATTATATGCTAAGCTCTAACTACAATATTGCATTTAATCCTCACAAAAAGTAAAGTGGGTTTTTTCATTGATTCTACTTTCTGAATGAGAAAATTAATTCCGAGAGAGCAAATCGCTTGCCCAAGGGCATGCAGCCAGGAATGGTGGACTTTGAGTTGACCGTGGACCATTTGGGTGTTTGGATGCTTGACAGAGAGGAGGGAAAGGGCGTTTTCCTTGCTGGAACAGCACATGCAGAGTGTAGATAGAGGTTTGAGGAGGGTGGTGAGTTCAGAGAAACCACAGAAGATCCATTTGGGGCAGAAAATGCAGAAAAGCAAAGCTGAGGAGCTGGGACTGGCTCCTGGGGGCCCAGGGGAACCAGGGAGTCAAGCAGGGGAGGGCCAGGGTCAGCTCTGGGTGCAGAAAGAACCCTCTGGAGCCAGGAGAGGGCAAGGCTGGAGTGGGAGGCTGGGGGAGGGAGGGAGGGAGAGGAAGAGGAGAACAAGAGCTATGGTGGTGGGGGGGCCCTGAGGCTGGGGCCTGGGACAGAGAAGAGGAAACTGAGAGAGTTGGGACAGAGTAAATGGCTTTGGGGTTCTCAGGATGAGAGGCCAATAGAGGTCAAGGGCCCGGACAACAGGGCATGGAAAGTAGGTGTCCCTGGTCAAGGATCTCAAGTTTCCTGGTCATGGGGTCATAGAGGCCATGGACCCCAGAAGGAAAAGCCAAGCCAGAGGGAAGTCAAGGGTTGGGAGTCTCAGAGTGATGGGGACCTTGCTCGAGAGTCAGGGACTCTGGGTAGATGGGTTAAGGGCTGAGGCGGTCAGGACGGGTCGCGGTGTGTGCGGGGAGCAGGGTTGGGGTCTCGCCGCATACCGGGCGCGTAGTGGCCATAGGTGGCGTTGCGCAGCTCCTCCCAACCCACACGCCCGTCGCGGTCCGTGTCGTACGTGTCCCAGGCCGCGCTCACCGAGTCCCGTATGTGCCGCTGCTGCGTGTGCGCGATCCACGCGCGAAGCTCGGCCAGCGACACCCAGCCGTCGCCGTCCCCGGCGCGGTCCATGCGGTCCACGATCCGTCTGCGAGACGGGGCGGGGCACAAGTCACAGTCTGGCCCCGCCCACTCCCGGCCAGGCTCCGCCCCTCGCGCAGAGCCACGCCCCCACACCAAGCCGATAGTGCGGTCCCAGGTCCGGCAGCGCGCGCGCGAGCTGGGGAGGAGCGCGCGTCAATTCGGGACCGAGCCCGCCCCAGAGCCCGCACCAGCCCAGAGCCCCGGCCAGAGGTGAGTCACGCCCTTCCCGAGGCCCAGCGGGCTACGGCGGGCGCTGCAGTTCTCGAGCCAGCGGGGTGGCGGGAGGGACTTCACGGCAATCCAGGGCCACTCCCTCCACTCCGGCCCCGCCCCTCGACCCTGCACGTGCTCCACCTCTCGCCGGACCGAGTGGGGCTGGGGTGAGGGAGCGGGCCGTCGCATCGCGCCCCTGGCCTGCGGGACCCCTGTCCCAAGTCCGACTCTGCACCCAAACCGCCACGGCCATCCTCACCTGACCGCCACCCGTCTCGGCCCCGCCCCCAGTCTCTGGACCCCCCCAGCCCCGCCCACGCCCCGCCCCCTTCCCTGGCCCGCGCGTCCCGCAGCTCCACCGGCCGGCCAGGCACTGCCAAGCCCATCACCCGCAACCCCTGGGCGCGGCCCTCCGTCTTCCCCTCCTTCCGTTCCGCCGGGCTCCTGTGCACTCCCCGTCGCGGGTCAAGCCCCTTAGGTCCCATCTCACGCCCCTTCTCTCCGGCCGCGCCTGTCAGCTCCCCAGCCCCTCTCCGCTCCCCTGGTGACGCCCTGCCACGGTCCCGTCCTCGCCCAACCGCTAATACAGACCACATGGAGCCCTCCTCCCTGTCACCGTCCCTTGGCCCCCGTGGCCCAGTCCCCAGGGTCGAATCCGAGACGGCAGAGCCCTCCTCAGCTCCGCCTGTGGCACTGCCTCCCTCCCGTGCCACGCTGTCCCGGGTCTGTCAGGGGCCGGCGTTTGTCCCTGAGACTGTCACCCTGCCTTGAGGCTCCCGCCATGGTTAAGAGCTTGGAGTCCACAGCCAGACATTCTAGATCCAACCCCTGCCGTCTCTTCTTGCTGGTTGTGGGCGAATGACTTAATCTCTGTGTGCCTCAGTTACCCCTCTGCAAAATGAAGATAAATAACAGTACCTGCCCCAACAGGTATGTGGGGATTAAATTAAATTAAACGGGATTAAATAAGTCAGATAAAGCACTTAGCACGCACCTGGTACCACAGTTAGCATAAAGCTAAAAGTGCTAACTTATTAGATTTCGGTTTCTTGAGCAAACAAAACAAAACAACAACAAAAAAGCGCTAACCTATCATGGCCCCCTCCCCATCCCTCCTTCACCCACCCCCATCCACACACAATCTCCCCGCTAGCTGACCAGCCACTCCCGCTGCTGTCTCTGCCCTGATCTAGCCACCACCCTCTCTGGGGTCCCCCCTGGACTATTGCAGCTGCTTCTCTCCGGGCTCCTTGCTTACTGCTCCTATAGTCTGTTCCCCCCCACCCCCGACAGCTGGAGGGATTCTGTTAAAGCCCAAGTTAGCTCAAATCTCACTCAGAGAAAAGCTTAAATCTTCACTCTGACCCAAAAGTCACTGCATGATCTGACCTCTTTGCTCCCTCCGTGTTCCCACCTCCCAATCTCTCTCCTTCACTCACTGGATTTCAGCTACAGGGGCCTCACTGTTACCCAAACACGCCAGGCCCACTCCTGCCTCAGGGCCTTTGCACTGACTGTTCCGTCTGCCTGGAATGCTATTCCCCTAGATACCCACGTGGCTCAAATACCACCTTCCACCGAGGCCTCCTCAGACTTCCCTATTTAAAATTGCACCCCTCACACACACATCAACCTCTCCCCTCCACACTTCCTCACTCCCTCGCCTTTTCTCTGATACGTCTATCTCCATGCGATGCACTTAAGGATTTATTCTTGTTTCTGCCACTGTAATTTAAGCTTCACAAGGACAGGGATTTTTGTCTTGTTTGTTCACTGCTGTGACTTTAACGCCTAGAGCAGTGCCTGGCATGTAGTAGGTGCTCAGGGAACATTTGTAGGACGAATGAGCATCAGTAGGATGCAGAGGGGCTGCTTCCATTGCCTCCCTGCCCTCAGGCCCACTCTGGCCCTGCTGCCCAGCACAGAGGGTGGACACGTGCCCTCCAGATCACAGCATGACCCCATTCAGCCCAGCTCACCCTCAAATTCGGGGCTCAGCCATTTTCCTGCCCTGGCTGGGCCCCTTACCTGCCAAATCTCATTTCCAGGGCAGGGAACTGAGAGGCTTGGGGAAGGGAGGTGTCTGGGACAAAGGAACAAAGAGTGACTTAGGGGCAGAATTTGAACAGAGTTTGCTGCCCAGAAAGGTCCTATCTTGGGGCCTCAATTTTAACTTAGTGTTTTTCCTAAGGAGAAGAGGTAGAACTTCGTGACAGAATCCTCACAAAGAACCCAAGGCCAGTCCACACCATCCCAGTCCCTTGTCTGTCCCCTCATAGTGGGGACTAACTCACCCCACCCCCATCTCCTTCCTACCCCAGACGGGCCTGGCTTTCCTCTGGGCTGAGCTGGTCGAATTCCTTGGCCACGTCCCGTCCCAGGAAAGCCTCATGGTCGTACTGGAAGTTTCCGTGGGCGTCATCATGAGGGGCCTCGCTCAGGGGTGCCGCCTGGTGCACCCTTCCCTGGCCATGAGGGCCTGCGTCCGGGGACGGCTTTCCCTGGGCCCCGTGCCTCAGCAGCAACAGAAGCAGCAGAAGTGATGGTCGCCACATCATCGGTTCCTGGGGAGTGGCAAGGTCAGGGGTCAGAGGTCACAGGATGGGGACAGAAACCAGACATGGGGTGGATGTCTAGGAGGATTACTTGGAACAAGACAGAGAGATGGAAGCTGGCTGCAAACTTTTGGGCTCAAGAAGGGCCAGCGATGGGAAAAAGACGGACGGGTGCCCAGAGGTAAAACCAGCTGTGGGGACTGAATCCTCTCAGGGAGTCGCAGAGGGGTCCCAGATCCGCAAGGGGGGACTTTAGGGAGACATGGTGCACATCTCGTGCAAAGTGCAGGCCATGCTGGTGGCCAGCAAGAAATCAGGCAGGCTCCCAGGTGTCACTCTCAGCCTAGGCCCTGGGGACCCTCAATCCCACCCACCCTGAGCCGCCTTCCCTGGGCAGGGCCCCCTACCCGCTCCCGTTACCCGGTTATCCAGCTTGGCTTCCCTCTGCACACTCCACTCTGCGTTCTCCCAAATATGCCTAATTTGGCCGCTCTCCAGTCAGGGCCCGCCTACGGCGGCGCAGAGCCCCGCCCTCTGACCAATGAGCGCGCGCGAGCGCCCCACGGGGCGGAGCCAACGAGCGCCTGGAGGGCAGCGGGTGCCCCTCGCCACGTCCACAAAGGAGAAAGCGCGGCTGGCCCCGGGAAGACCCGGTGGGCGACGCCGGAGTGACGCGGCCGGCGAGAACTACAACTCCCGGCAGGCGTCGGGGCGCCCTGCCCCCTACCTCCAGTTGCTCTAGCCCCAAAGCCTCATGGGAGATGTATTTTTCTTTCTTTCTCTTTGTCGGGATGGTTTAAGAAAGAGGCGAATCAAGGGGCCAGAGGAGGAATTCCCTTTCCTCGAAGAGGGAACAATTTTCTTCTGCTCCACAAAGAAGGATTCAGGTCAGACACCAGCCAAGAATTCCGCAAGATGCCTGGCACGGTGGGTGTAGGCATTCAGTAAATATTTGTGAAATTCATGAATGAAAAATACATGACTTGATGTATAAGATTGACAGATTCCACCAAGGCCACATGTTAGCCGCAGGAGAGAGCTGAAGCCCAGGGTTTATATCATTCATTCCCCCTCCCCTGCCTGAAAACTTGAAATAATGACAACACGACAATTTGGGCCCAAACTCATGTTATACTGTGGAGGTGGAAAAGAGCCATATATATTAGGGAGGGAAACTGAGGCAGATCACAGGAGGAAGGATCCAGAGGGAGACAACAGGGGCCCAGGATCCCTTCTGGAGGCTCAGAGATGCCAGGATTCCAGAGGGTCTCATAGCTAAAAGAGACCTGACTAAATTAGCTATTAGCAGCCAGAACGGGGATGGTCAGGCAGTTGCTGGGAATGCACTTATATCCTGAGAATCGCCATCCTGGGGCAGGCCAGGTGTGGGCAGGAGGGTCCCAGCGTCATCTCCACGGAGAGAGATCCAAGGAGCTGAGGAGAGAGAAAGGGGGAGGGCAAAAGATTCTCTGAGGCCCCTGGGTCTTTGGCTGCCCCTCACCCCATTTCTGTGTGTCTCACGTGCATTCTCAGTCTCTGTCTTACTCTCTATGGGTTTCTGTCCCCCTCTTTCCCCCTTTCTCCCCACTCTCTGTCCCCCGCCCTCTGGGCCTCTATTTCCCCATCCTCCCATTCTCTTTCCCACCCTCTCAAGTCTGTGTCCCCCCTGGTCTGTGTCTCCCTCTCTGTGGGGTCTCTGTCCCATTCTCTGAGCTCTCCCTCTTCCTGCCCCACACCTGGCAGCCCGTTCCTCATCCTCCTCCACAGCAGCACTCCTCCTGCAGCCGCCACCAGGAGCAGCAAGAAGCCAATGACGATTCCAGCCACTGTCACCGAGGACTTGGCCGGTGATTCTGCAGCCAGAGAATGCCATGAGATGTTGAGTAGACCCCTCCACCCTATCCAGTCAAGACAAGTAAATGGGGGTGTCCTGGTCCCTCCCAACCTTGAAGATCCCAGCACCAAGTACCTGGGGGTGGGCATGGGCAGGGGAAAGGCCAGTTGGGCAATGCTCTGAGTCTGGGCAGAGTGTGCCCAGGTTAGATGTAAGAACCAGCCATAGCGAGAGAGGTCTCAGTCACACTGGTAAGGGACCTGTGGCAGCAGGGCCAGTGGTGTTCCAACTTGGGCACAGAGCACAGGCACAGAGCAGCAGCAGGTCAGTTTCATGGAGAACTGGCAGCAGCAAGGCAGCAGATGGTCAGTCTTGGTGAGCACTGGCAGTAGCAGACAATGAATGGTCAGACTCCATGATGACCAGCAGCAGCAAGATGGAAGACGGTCAGACTTGGGGAGGACAGGCCATCAGGCTTTGGAAGAACTGGCAGTCGCAAGCAGGGAACAAGGCAGTCAGACTCAAAGAGGACCAGCAGCAGCAGCAGGGAGAAAGGTCAGACTCAGGAAGGACTGCCGCAGCAGTGGGACAGAGGCAATCAGAAATAGGGAGGATTGTCACTCAGCGGGACCTCACCCAGCTCCACAGTGAGGGGCTGTGCCAGCCCTGCGTGCTGCACAAGGCAGCGGTAGTGGTGCTCGTCGCCACTTTTGACTGTCAGTGATGACCAGGCGTGGAAGGAGCCGTCGCCGTTGGGGCCAGAGTCACCCACTCCAGAGCCAGCTGCGAGCCCATTCCGCAGGAATCGAAACTGCAACTCCGGTGGGTAGAAGGAGAAGGCACTGCAGGTGAGCTGGGAATAGCCAGGGCTGCTGGGCCGGGCCTTCAGGCGCATGGAGGGCGGCTCTGCAGAACACAGGCAGACAGGCCTAAGCCCCGAGCCCAGGACCCCAGCGCAGGCCCAGTGCAGGGCTGGATAGGGTCCGAAAGAAGCCTCCATGCTTGTGCTCTGCACGGTGCCCAGCCTGCAGGATAGAGCGGTAAAGGGGGTAGGACCTTCCCAGGGTGACAGAGACCCAACCCATCCATCCTGAGGGTATCCCCCTCAAGACAACGCCTCTCATCCATTCCTTCCTGCAACAGACATGCACGCGGCACCCCTCATGTGCGAACGCTGTTCTAGGCACTGGGGACACAGCAATGAACAAAACAGACAAAAGCTTCTGTTCCCGTGGAGCTTGCATTCTTTTTTTTTTTTTTTTTTTCTGAACATACTTGAGCACAAAATGCCTTTTTTTTTTTTTTTTTGAGACAGAGTCTCACTTTGTTGCCCAGGCTAGAGTGAGTGCCGTGGCGTCAGCCTAGCTCACAGCAACCTCAAACTCCTGGGCTCAAGCAATCCTTCTGCCTCAGTCTCCCAAGTAGCTGGGACTATAGGCATGTGCCACCATGCCCATGCCCAGCTTATTTTTTCTATATGTATTAGTTGGCCAATTAATTTCTTTCTATTTATAGTAGAGACGGGGTCTCGCTCATGCTCAGGCTGGTTTCGAACTCCTGACCTCGAGCAATCCGCCCGCCTCGGCCTCCCAGAGTGCTAGGATTACAGGCGTGAGCCACCGAGCCCGGCCACAAAATGCCTTTTTAAAGTAAAGTTATCATCTCTTTAAACATCTGTAGCTCAGGGTTTGGCAATACACCAAGTAAAGAATGTCACATGGTGGTGGATGCCTGTAGTCCCAGCTACTTGGGAGGCTGAGGCAGGAAGATCGCTTGAGCCCAGGAGTGTGAGGTTGCTGTGAGCTAGGCTGACGCCACGGCACTCACTCTAGCCTGGGCAACAAAGTGAGACATGTCTCAAAATAAATAAATAAATAAATGAAAAAAATAAAAAATAACTAAAGAAGAAATAAGCCTACTTTATACAAACTCTTCCAGGAAGTAGGAAAAGAGGAGACACTTTCCCAACACATTTTATGAGGCCAGCATAATCTTGATAACACAACTACACAAGGACACTACAAGAAAGAGAATTTAAGGCCAATGTCTGTCATGAAAACAGAGTTACAATCTTTTAACGTTATATTAGCAGATAGAATCCATTAATTTCTATAAATGATAATATATCATGATCAAGTGAGGTTTATTGCAGGTATTCAAGGTTGGTTTAATATTGAAAAATCACTCAATATAATTCACCACATTAACAGAATAGGAAAAAGAAGCAAATCGTCATTTGATAAAATTTAACACCATTCGTGAAAAAACAAATACCTCTTAAGCAAACAAGAAGTTGAAGAGAACTTCCTTAATTTGACAGTGGGCAACGAAAACCTATAGCTAACAAAGAAAATAAATAAAACATGTCAAAGATGACATGATCCCGCCTGTAATCCTAGCACTCTGGGAGGCCGAGGCGGGTGGATTGCTCGAGATCAAGAGTTCGAAACCAGCCCCGACAAAGAGCGAGATCCCGTCTCTACTATAAATAGAAAGAAATTAATTGGCCAACTAATATATATATAAAAAATTAGCCGGGCATGGTGGCATATGCCTGTAGTCCCAGCTACTCGGGAGGCTGAGGCAGGATCGCTTGAGCCCAGGAGTTTGAGGTTGCTGTGAGCTAGCCTGACGCCACGGCACTCACTCTAGCCTGGGCAACAAAGCGAGACTCTGTCTCAAAAAAAAAAAAAAAAAATTGTTTTAATTTTATAATTTTTTTAAGACTAGTCAAGTGCAGTAGTGAGGAAGGGGAAAGTAGTAGAACAAGGAGTTCAATCTGTAACTGACTGTGAACAATCAAGTGAGATAACTCACTACCTTTGGAACGTTATAAATTGAAATGGACAAACTGATAAATTGACCTTCACCATTGAGAAAGGGAAAAGACAAGTCCACAGACTGGGAGAAGATATTTGCAACACAAACATCTGCCAAAGGACTCAGATCCAGAACGTGTTAAGAACTTAAATATTCCTAGCACTCTGGGAGGCCAAGGCGGGCAGACTGCTCGAGGTCAGGAGTTCGAAACCAGCCTGAGCAAGAGTGAGACCCAGTCTCTACTACAAATAGAAAGAAATTAATTGGCCAACTAATATATATAGAAAAAATTAGCCAGGCATGGTGGGCATGCCTGTAGTCCCAGCTACTCGGGAGGCTGAGGCAGGAGGATCACTTGAGCCCAGGAGTTTGAGGTTGCTGTGAGCTAAGCTGATGCCACAGCACTCTAGCCCGGGCAACAGAGTAAGACTCTGTCTCAAAAAAAAAAAAATGAAGACCTGAAAGTACAAACTATAAAACTGCAAGAAGAAAACACAGGGGAAAGTCTTCATGATATTGGTCTTGGCAATGATTTCCTGGATATGACACCAAAAACACAGGCAACAAAGCAAAAAATACACAAGTGGGACAACATCAAACTGAAAAGCTCCTGCGCAGAAAAGGAAGCAGCCAACACAGAAAAAGGGCAGCTGACGAAATGGGAGAAAATGTTTGCAAACCATAGATCTGACAAGAGGTTATGATATCCAAAAAAATGTAAGGAACTCTTACACCTCAATAACAAACAAAAAACCAAAAAAAAAAAAAAAAAATATATATATATATATATATATATATATGCAATTAAAAATGGGTAAAAGAGATCGAAGTGGCCGGCTGAGCTCTCGCCACCAAGGGCGAGTCTGGGCAAACTGGGATCTTGGTTGCGTGTGCTCAGCAGAAAACAAACAGTGCTTCCTTGCTAAGCGGGAAGCAGGCAGCTTTTCCCGGTCTGGGAGTCGCCTCTCTGGCAAGTTTGCAAAAGTTTCTGCGCGGTCAGGTCAGCTGGAGCGGGCGTGGCCTATGGTGGTCAGCAGTTCTGTGTTGTGTTTATGTCCACAACTGGTTTCCAGCAAATACGTACAGTCCCCTGTGTTGTGCTCATGGCCACCGTCCTTTTGCCTCCAAGGTGTTTATTTACAATACAGACTAAATCCAAACAGAAAATCCGTCTGGCCTTTGGTTCCGTTTAATAAAAAATAAAAAAATAAAAAAACCACAACCATTAAAAAAAAAAATTAAGTTCTGAGTAGTGGTTTCTCATTTAAATCTAAATTTCTTTCTTCTTCTTCTTTTTTTTTTTTTTTTTGGTCGTATGTACGGGGTAAGGGCTGAATAAAGCTAAATTTCTTTTTATTTATTTTTTTGAGACAGAGTCTCAAAAAAAAAGGCCATGGCGTCAGCCTAGCTCACAGCAACCTCAAACTCCTGGGCTCAAGCAATCTCAAAGCGAGACTCTGTCTCAAAAAAATAATAATAAAATAAAAATAAAAATTCCTGTTTCCAAATGGGCAAAAGCCTTTTGGCTGGAACCACTATCTTTCAGTAATTTGACAAAGTGACAAACACAGAGGGAAAGAGGAAGGCACCCTGTGTATGTTCTCTGGGCCTTTTAGAGAACGTGGAGTTGCTCCTTTGGCCACATACCGTGTTTCCCTGAAAATAAGACAGAGTCTTGGCCGGGCGCGGTGGCTCACGCCTGTAATCCTAGCACTCTGGGAGGCCGAGGCGGGAGGATTGCTCGAGGTCAGGAGTTCGAAACCAGCCTGAGCAAGAGCGAGACCCCCGTCTCTACTATAAATAGAAAGAAATTAATTGGCCAACTAATATATAGACAAAAAAATTAGCCGGGCATGGTGGCGCATGCTTGTAGTCCCAGCTACTCAGGAGGCTGAGGCAGGAGGATCACTTGAGCCCAGGAGTTTGAGGTTGCTGTGAGCTAGGCTGACGCCACGGCACTCTAGCCTGGGCAACAAAGCGAGACTCTGTCTCAAAAAAAAAGACAGGGTCTTATGTTTATTTTTCCTCAAGAAGACACCCTAGGGCTTATTTTCCCCTCAAAGCCTCAGCTTGCAGCACGCACAGGATGGCCGGGACCTGACAGGGGGAGCCGACCTTGTTGGTGGGGCTGCCCACACCTTTCCAGTCGCATCTGGGGTAGTAGCTGTCACGATGGGGCAGATGAGAAGGGCTGCTCATCTTCTTGACCACTTTGTGACGAAATGCATGGGTTGTGCAGATGCACTGAGGAGCCACGCCCATCACTAGGGCTTATTTTCGGGGTAGGGCTTATATTGCACAAATGCCTAGAAATCCTGCTAGGACTTATTTTATGGGTAGGTCTTATTTTAGGGGAAATACGGTACATGGGAATCTACCAGAAAGGTGACATTGTAGCATCAGGGAATGGGCACTGTTCTAAAAGGTATGGCCCACAAATGTTACCATGGCAACACTGGGGCATCCACAGTATTATACAGTATCTTTAGTAGGTATAGCAGTATCCACTAAACCCAGTTATACGGCTACCCACTGACCCAACAGTTCCATTCATGGGTATTTGCTAAACATAAAGGAAAATATAGATTCATCAGAAGACATGTACAAGAATGGCCATAGCAACTTTACTCATAATAGCCCCAAACTGGAAATTAACTAAATGTCCACTGATAATGGAATACGACCCAGCCACAAAAACGAATGAATACTGATACCCATGCGCAACGACATAGATGACTCTAACAGAAACAACGGTGAGCTAACAAAGCCAAAACGAAAAGAAGTTCGAAAACGGGTGACACTGTGGTGCTGGAAATCAGGATAGCTGGTATCCTTGGGGATATAGTGACTAGGAGGGGACATTCGGACGTCTTTTGGGGTACCATTAAAGTTCTGTATCTTCACCCGCATACATGGGTATAGGATAAGAATTGATCAAGGAGGTAAGTAAGTTACAGCTCAATACAAAAGAAGACAATTCTCATGTTGATTGGTGACAAAAAAAAAACACAATTAAAGATGCTATAATGAGGCCGGGCGCGGTGGCTCACGCTTGTAATCCTAGCACTCTGGGAGGCCGAGGCGGGCAGATTGCTCAAGGTCAGGAGTTCAAAACCAGCCTGAGCGAGACCCCGTCTCTACTATAAAAAATAGAAAGAAATTAATTGGCCAACTAATATATATAGAAAAAATTAGCCGGGCATGGTGGCACGTGCCTGTAGTCCCAGCTACTCAGGAGGCTGAGGCAGGAGGATTGCTTGAGCCCAGGAGTTTGAGGTTGCTGTGAGCTAGGCTGACGCCATGGCACTCACTCTAGCCTGGGCAACAAAGTGAGACTCTGTCTCAAAAAAAAAAAAAAAAGATGCTATAATGAATGATTGAACAGAAGAGCAGCATGAAGGACAATTTGGGGTGGGGTGGGGACACAGTGCCATGGTGTTCAGCTGTGGCCCTGCTGAAGAACTGACGTCCCAGGTGACAGCTAAAGCATGGCAAGGGTCCGTCATGCCAGGGCCCCAAGGAGGCCGCCCCGAGCAGAGGGAACAGCAGGTGCGAGGGCCTGAGGCAGGAAGAACACGTCACAGCGGCGGAAAGTGGCCGGACCATGGAGGCCGAGGAGTAGAGTCTGGATTTTATAAGACCAGTAGAAAGCCCTGGCAGGGTTTCAAGCAGTGGGGTGACGGGAGCTGATTGGTGTTCTGAACCATTGCTCTCACTGCCAGGTAGAGGACGGTCTGCACTGAGGCCCGAGCTGAGGATGCCCCCCCCCCACGTGATGGACTTCACACAGGCATTGGGGGAGCCCCAGGCCAGGTAAAAAGCCTTAGGGGCCAGAGAACTCTCCCTGGCTGTGACATCAATGGAAGGAACGGGAAGGAAAAGCAAAGATGAAGAGGTGAGAGCCGGTGTGAGCGAGGGGAACTGCAGGCGCCCCTCTGCTGACTGGCGCAGGAGGAGCAAGGGAGGCTGAGGACACGGACAGACTCCCACACAGGCCACACAAAGCCCCGTCTGGAGTTGATCCCGCTGAGGGACAGGTGCAGGGAGAGACTGGAGGCTGGGAGGATGAGGGGGGAGCTGAGCACGGCTGAGCTGGGCTGAGGGGATGAGAGGAGGGGATGGACCTGGGTTGGACAGTAGGAGAAGAAGAAGAGGACATTCGGGGAACCACAGGAAAGCAGAAATGTTCCAGAAATGGCAAAGAGCCTGGGGACGGGAGGGGAAGGCTGGAGGACTCAGGGCAGGAAGCACAGTGATCATGTATAACTCAAGCTGGAAAAGTAGGCCATGGCCAGAGCAGGAAAGACCCTCGAGGACCCCTGACTGGGAGCCTGGGACTCTGTCCTCAGGGCCACGGAGGACAGTGAGTCAGGGAGGGGCCGGGGCAGCTCTGGAGGGACAAAGGCTCCTCTGGATATATATATTGTATGCACTTATATTTTTAAACAATGGAAGAATGAGACCCGGAGTGTTGGCTCACGCTTGTAATCCTAGCACTCTGGGAGGCCGAGACTCGAGGATCAGTTGAGGTCAGGAGTTTGAGACCAGCCTGAACAAGAGCAAGACCTTGTCTCTACTAAAAATAGAAAAAATTAGCCAACTAAAAAAAGAAACAAATAATTAGCCGGACATGGTGGCACATGCCTGTAGTCCCAGCTACTTGGGAGGCTGAGGCTGGAGGATCACTTGAGCCCAGGAGTTTGAGGTTGCTGTGAGCTAGGCTGACGCCACAGCACTCTAGCCTGGGCAACAAAATGAGACTCTGTCTCAAAAAAAAAAAAAATAATAATAATAATACAGTAAATTGACTCTGTATCCCTTTAAGGATGTAACCCTTTTGAAAAGTCACGTAAGTCTAAATAAAGAAAAATAAAAATAAATAAATAAATAAATAAAAAAAGGATGTAACCCAAGGACAAGACAATTGCCAAGAAATCTTAAATTGCTAATTTAAGATTATTGATAATGCCGGGTGCGGTGGCTCACGCCTGTAATCCTAGCTCTTGGGAGGCCGAGGCGGGCGGATTGCTCAAGGTCAGGAGTTCGAAACCAGCCTGAGCGAGACCCCGTCTCTACCAAAAATAGAAATAAATTAATTGACCAACTAAAAATATATATAGAAAAAATTAGCCGGGCATGGTGGCACATGCCTGTAGTCCCAGCTACTCGGGAGGCTGAGGCAGTAGGATCGCTGAGCCCCGGAGATTGAGGTTGCTGTGAGCTAGGCTGATGCCACGGCACTCACTCTAGCCTGGGCAACAAAGTGAGACTCTGTCTCAAAAAAAAAAAAAAATAAATACAATTTTAATCTGTTAAAATTTACAAATAAAAAATTTTTTTGTGAGGCAGGGTCTTGTTCTTGTCATCTCCTAGCTAGATTATAGTGGTTTCCTCATAGTTCATGACAACCTCAAACTCCTGGGCTCAAGCAATCTTCCTGCCTCACCCTCCCTAGTAGCTGGGACTACAGGCACACGCCACCACATCCAGCTAATTTTTCTATTTTTAGTAGAGACGGGGTCTGGCTCTTGCTCAGGCTGGTCTCGAACTCCTGGGATCAAGCAATCCTCCGGTCTCAGGCTCCCAGAGTGCTAAGATTACAGGCATGAGCTACCATGCCCAGCCAAATAATAAAAAAAAAAAAATTAATTGTATTTTCTATGTCTGTCTACTGAAAAGGACTACAAACAATGACCAATCCAGTGGCAATAAGCACCTTGAGCAACTAGCTTATGGTTTCTAGATAACATTTCCCACTAAAAGGAACCAGGGCTCCTTAG
Organism: Microcebus murinus; assembly: GCF_040939455.1. Taxonomy (NCBI): domain Eukaryota; kingdom Metazoa; phylum Chordata; class Mammalia; order Primates; family Cheirogaleidae; genus Microcebus; species Microcebus murinus. Next base: position 67,945,501 of record NC_134119.1, on the reverse strand, counting down.
ATAAATGGCTGATTCCATGAGTGGGACAGGAAAAGAACAGGATAAATCCAGAAGATCTTTCATTCCATACAGCAGGGAAGCTGTAATAGATTACTGCAGGCTGGGCGAGGTGGCTCACATCTGTAATCCCAGAATTTTGCTCTAAAGGTGGGAGGATTGCTTGTGCCCAAGAGTTTGAGACTAGCCTGGGCAACACAGTGAGACCCTGTCTCAACAATAACAAAATTATTTCTACTCATGTGGGTTTTCAAAAAATAAAAAAAAAAAAAAAAAAAAAAACAATAACAAAATTAGCTGAGCATGGTGGCATGTGCCTGTAGTCCCAGCTACTCGGGAGGCTGAGGCAGGAGGATCGCTTGAGGCCAGGAGTTTGAGGTTGCTGTGAGCTAGGCTGACGCCACCGCACTCCAGCCTACTATGTCAGAGGACTCGGGAGCCAATTTGAAGATGAGCTCAATAGTTTAAGGAGGTTCAATGTGAGCTTCAAAAAGAATAAGATCTGGGCTGGGCACAGTAGCTCACGTGTGTAATCCTAGCACTCTGGGAGGCCAACACTGGCAGATTACTCCAGGTCAGGAGTTCGAAACCAGCCTGAGCAAGAGCAAGACGCGTCTCTACTATAAATAGAAAGAAATTAACTGGCCAAATAATATATATAGAAAAAAAAAAGAATAAGATCTGCAATGGATTAAAATACATGATAAGATCTACGAGTTCATAGTATACTTAAACAAAATAAAATTTTATTGAACATTAATAATTGATGATGATCCTGTTTTCAGAATTTCAGATAAGAAATGAGAAAGGTACACAAGAAATAGAACTGAATTGTGTCCACCCCACCTCAAATTTCTATGTTGAAGACCTAACACCAAGTACCTTGGAATGCAATCATATTCAGAAAGAGGGCCTTTAAAGAGGTAATTAAGGCCAGGCGCGGTGACTCACGCCTGTAATCCTAGCTCTCTGGGAGGCCGAGGCAGGCGGATCGCTCGAGGTCAGGAGTTCAAAACCAGCCTGAGCAAGAGCGAGACCCTGTCTCTACTATAAATAGAAAGAAATTAATTGGCCAACTAATAAAATATAGAAAAAATGAGCCGGGCATGGTGGTGCATGCCTGTAGTCCCAGCTACTTGGGAGGCTGAGGCAGGAGGATCGCTTGAGTCCAGGAGTTTGAGGTTGCTGTGAGCTAGGCTGACGCCACGGCACTCACTCTAGCCTAGGCAACAAAGCGAGACTCTGTCTCAAAAAAAAATAATAATAAAATAAAATAAAGAGGTAATTAAGATAAAATGAGGTTATATGGGTAGGCCTTCATCCAATATGACTGATTTCCTTATAAGAAGAGATTAGGAACACAGACATGCACAGGGGAAGACCATAAAAGGATATAGGGAGAAGACACAATCTATAGGCCAACGATAGAGGCTTCAGAAGAAACCAACCCTGCTGACACCTTGATTTAGGACTTCTAGCCTCATGAATTGTGAGAAAATACATGTCTGTTGTTTAAGTCACAGTCTCTACTACTTGTGGCAGCAGCCCTAGCTAACTAATATACCAGCCTGCATAAATCCTAATGAAATAACCAATTAAGGCAGTGGCCACTGATGGCCACTAAAACCATTAGGAGGAGACCTGACAGAGAACTTCATACCAACACCTGACCCCAGTGGTCCATGGAACATCACAGAGACACGCAGATGTTTGGAGCCTGTGTGCATGGACACACACATCAACCACCCATGAAGTTTTCTTGCTATAACAATCAAACCAGAATCTGATCAAGCTCCTAGATTGAGCTATTACTTTACAGAACAGAAGGAGTACTATGTCCAGCAACATCACAGGGATGCAACCAGCAAAATCTAGCATGGGGGAAACTGACTAGGACAAACAACTAACTTTCCTCAAAGCAAAATTACAAGGGAAGGAAAGAAACTGGGAAACCTATAGAATAAAAGACATTCAGGATCACAAAAATTAATTCAAATGAACCCAAAATGGATCATAGACCTAAACATAAAATGCAAAACTATCAGACTCCTAGGGATACCCAGGAGAAGATCTAGGTGACCTTGGGTTTGGCGATGATTTCTGAGACACAACACCAAAAGCACGATCCTTGAAAAGAAAAACTAAGTTGGACTTCATTAAAGTGAAAAACTTCTGCTCTGTGAAAGACACCATTAAGAGAAAAAAAACTGCAAAGTCTCAGACTGGCAAAAAAAATAAAATTAAGGGTGAAAAAAAAGAGAAAGAATGAAAAGACAAGACGGGAAGTGGAGGAAATATTTGCAGAACACTGTCCCATGAAGAGTGGGTGTCCAAACTAGACAAAGAATTCCTAAAACCCAATAATCAATACCAGACACCTTTTCGGGAACCCAGGCCTGTCCAGAAAAGAAACAAATACAAAAAAATTAAAAGAAAGTTAAAAAAAAAAAAAAAAAGACCAGACCCCGAAGAGACAGATACCTGAATTACTTGCAGGTGTGATAATGGCTTAGCTATTAATTTTTTTTAAAGTGCCCTTACCTGGTAGCATTACATACTGAAGTATTTATAAACGAAATACTCAGAGATTTACCAAGCTCCAAGATTTATCTGAGTGGGGCGGGGAGGTGGGCGAGGACGGAAGCGAAACGAGAACGACCGTGGGTTGACAATTATTAGGACTCAGTGCTGGGCATCATGGCGGGCTTGTTATACCAAGTCTCTCTACTTATTTAGCTGTGGTTTGAAATTTTCCACAATTCAAATAAAGGGAAAAGGAAAAGAAGAGCTACCTCTCATTTGAGTCCCAATTTCTTCTCTGCGGCACTTGGACTGAGTGAGCATTTGTGGCAACGCCCCAGGCGACACCTGTCTTTTCCAGCGGCCTGGGAGCTGCAGGAGGGTGGCCCGAGTGCCATCCCTCTGTGCCCAGGGCCTGCGAGACGCTTGGCACCCACCGAGAATGCCCTCGAGTAAAGTCTGTTGAATGAGTGGGGGTGGGGGGGGGTCTCTGGGGAGGAAACAGTGGGACTCCACCTACAGAGCCATGGGAAGGCCTCTGGGAGGAGGTGACACCTGGTTCGAGCCTTGAGGGACAAGGAGGGTTGGAAGATGTGGGGAGAGGTGGAAGGGTGTCGCAGCAGGCGGGGGGACCAGTGAGCAAAGGTTCAGAGGGGAGGACGCTGCTTGTGCTGAGTGGCTGGAGTGTAGACAAGTGCAGTGGGGGTGTGTGTGTGTGGACTTGCTTGGGGGGGGCGCTGCAGGGGGGTTGTGAGCAGGGGAGGGGCAGGAAGCCTTGGGTGTAGAGAGACCCCCAGGAGTGCGTGGAGGGGCTGCAGGGGGAGGTTGGGGTGACCTCCTGGGAGGGTACCTGAGTGGGCCAGGCAGTGGGACGAGACGGTGGCACAAGGCAGAGACGCGGGAGGTGGCTCACCCTTCCACTCCAGGTTGCCGCGGCCCCTCTCCAGGTGCCCCAGCAGGCGCTGGGGACAGGAGTAGAGCAGGAAGGTCAACTCCTTGCTGGCCGCCTCGGCCTGCTGCCTCCAGTGCCGGCTGATGGCCTGGGCCTCCGGCCACTCCCCTTTCCAGGTGCCATTCTTGAGGTCGAATGTCATGAAGTCCTCACCGTTCAGGGCGAACTTGGCGGTGGGCACCGACGTGTTGTCAGGGCCCAGCTCGCAGCCCAGCAGGCCCTGCAGGGTGTAGGGACCTGGGCGCCCACGCGCAGGTGAGGCCGCAGCAAGGCCCCAGCCCCTCCTCCTTCAGACCCCAGAGGCCACGGACGTCTCACCGTTTTCCTTCAAGACCTTGAAAGCTTCCAGAAAGAGCTTCTCCTTGATCCTCAGGTCCGTCGTCTCCTTCTCCCAGTACCAGGACACCTGGTTCTCCCAGACCCACGCTCCATACGGCTCAGCCTCAGCGCGCAGGTTGTTGTAGCTCAGGTACTGCTGCGGGCCCAGCCAGCCCGACACCCAGAAGGCGGGCGTCCCCGGGGCTGGCAGAGACACTGCCGTGAGGTGGTACAGGAGGGAGAGGCGGCTCTCTGCAGACAGACACGGTGGAGGGAAAAGATGGGTGGCGGTGGAGGGACCGAGACTGGAGCAGGACAGACACCCAGGGAGAGAGAAGACAGCCTGGGGTGTGGGGGACGACACTGAGAGACAGGGAGACAGAGACCCACAGAGAGGGGGACAGAGACCCACAGAGAGGGGGACAGAGACCCAGAGAGAGGGGACAGAGACCCAGAGAGAGAGGGGGACAGAGACCCAGAGAGAGGGGGACAGAGAGCCAGAGAGAGGGGGGACAGAGAGCCAGAGAGAGGGGGGACAGAGAGCCAAAGAGAGGGGGGGATAGAGACCCAGAGAGTGAGGGGGACAGAGACCCAGAGAGAGGGGGGACAGAGACCCAGAGAGAGAGGGGGACAGAGACCCAGAAAGAGAGGGAACAGAGACCCAGAGAGAGAGGGGGACAGAGACCCAGAGAGAGAGGGGACAGAGACCCAGAAAGAGAGGGAACAGAGACCCAGAGAGAGAGGGGGACAGAGACCCAGAGAGAGGGGGACAGAGACCCAGAGAGAGGGGGACAGAGAGCCAGAGAGAGGAGGGACAGAGAGCCAGAGAGAGGGGGACAGAGACCCAGAAAGAGAGGGAACAGAGGCCCAGAGAGAGAGGGGGACAGAGACCCAGAGAGAGGGGGACAGAGACCCAGAGAGAGAGGGGACAGAGACCCAGAGAGAGAGGGGACAGAGACCCAGAGAGAGGGGCACAGAGACCCAGAGAGAGAGGGGCACAGAGACCCAGAGAGGGGGGGACAGAGACACAGAAAAAGAGGGCAGAGACCCAGAGAGAGGGGGAAGAGACCCAGACACAGGGTGACAGGTGGTTCCTACATGCAGAGACTGCGGGAGGAGAAAATGGTAAGGAAGGGAAATGGGCGGGGAGGACGGAGTTCCCCACTTCAGGGCAAACTCTGATTTTGGCTCCTTTGCCTCTTGGCCGCCGCCGGGGGGACGTCCGTCCGCTGCTCTCGGCAGCCGAGGCCCAGGCCCAGACCCTCACCTGCGCGCGGAGTCCCAGGAAGGAGGAAGAGCAGGAGACCGAGCGCCCAGGGCAGAGGCCGGGGGACTCCCATGCTGAGAGGGCGACCTGGGGCGGGAGGGGGCACGTGACTCCTCCGGACCCCCGCCCCGCCCCTTCTTTCCTGGGCACCCGCGGGCACGGCGGGACCTGGACGCCAGGAGGTGTGGGGGCAGGATCAAGGATGACAACAATGCCTTCCTCCTCAATGAACTTTCACCCTTTAATTTGATCCCTTTTGGTTAATTAATTACAGACCCTGGATAGACCGAGATTCCTTTCTCAGAGCTCGGCCCTGCCTCTTCCTCCTCCTCCAGACCCAGGGGTCCAGACCCCCAGCCCCTCCTCTCTCAGACCGGAGCCACCCCCACCCCACACAGCCTGGGCCCCGATCTGCTCACGCAGCCTCGTCCCGTCCCGCCTGCAGCCTGGCCGGCTCCTGGCTCGCGTGACTGGAGACCCCAGTTCCTCTCTCACATCCTGTCCAAGGCTCCCTGACTCCGGGAACGTCCAACCCCACCCCCCAGCTGCAGGGCACACCCCAGGCCCTAGGCCCAGCCTCCCTGTTTGTCTCTTAAAGCCTTTGTCTTTTTTTTTGGTCATTTTCTCTGTGGCTCCCTGGTTTTTATTTTTGAGGGTGTCAGCCACTCAGCAAATACATGACAAAGCTAGGAATGGAACTCAGCACTCTGAGAGTCCAAAATTTGGAGCTCTCAGTGGATCCTCTTCCCCTCTCATCGGACCCCCCCATGGCCTTCACACCCTCCTGTCATACCTCTCCCCTAAGTGTCCCCTTAAAAAAAGCTCCTGCAGGTGTCCTTTAATGTCCATCTGCTATGACTTCAGTGGCCACAGGGTCTGGACGCACTGCTGGTATGCTCAGAGACCCCTCCGGGCACCCGCCCCTGGCCACCCTCTTTCAAGACCAATTCCATTCCTTTGTTTTATTTAGTTATTTATTTTTGAGACAGAGTCTCACTCTGTTGCCCAGGCTAGAGTGCTGTGGCGTCAGCGTAGCTCACAGCAACCTCGAACTCCTGGGCTCAAGTGATCCTCCTGTCTCAGCCTCCCGAGTAGCTGGGACTACAGGCATGCGCCACCATGCCCGGCTAATTTTTTCTATATATATTAGTTGGCCAATTAATTTCTTTCTATTTAGAGTAGAGACCGGGTCTCGCTCTTGCTCAGGCCAGTCTCAAACTCCTGAGCTCAAGCGATCCTCCTGCCTTGGCCTCCCAGAATTGCTAGGATTACAGGCGAGAGCCACTGTGTCCAGCCTGTTCATTTGTTTTATTGTGGGAAAATGCACAAGAGGTGTACCATTGGTGTCATCTAGTGTATTCACGATGTTGTACAACCATCACCTCTATCTAGTTCCAGAACTTTTTCATCACCCCAAACAAAATCTCTGTGCCCATATGGCAGCGCCCTCCTGCGCCCGGCCCCTGGTAACTGCTCATCTGCTTGCTCTTCTCAAAACAGAGTGGAGGATGTTTTAAAAAGACAGAAAATATTTTTCCGTTTTTAGCAGGCCATTCCCTCTGTCACACTGGGAACTTGCTATTGCCATGGGCCTCTCCCATGGGCCCTCGTTTCCTCATCTCCAAAGTCCCTATAGTAAGGGACCTGAGACCCCACTAAAAAGGGCCCTGAGACCCCACTAAAAAGGGCCCTGAGGTCCTGCTCTATGGCTGTGGGTGTCCCTTCAGACACCCTGGGTCCTGCTCTAATGGCCCCAAAGCCCCCTGAAAACATCTCTAGGATTCTCCTCCATTGCCTGGGCCCCTAAATAGGCCTGGGTTCCTGCCACCACGCTGCCAGGACCTTCATGCACTGCCTGAGGACTCTTACTCGGCCATCCTTGAGGTCCTGGCTCACCCATCTCTGGATAGCTCCTCTAGGTGCCCCTGATCCTGCTATAATGTCCCAAGCTGTCACTTCAGCATGTGTTAGGACCCTACTCAAATGCCCATTCGGTTCTGTCAAAGAGTCCTTTGTTTCTGATAAAATGTCCCCAGGACCCTGCAATATTCTGCCCTTGAGTGCTCAGAAAGTCCCTAGATTCTGCTAAAATTCATCCAGTCTTTCCTCATGTGGCCTTGAGGGTCACAAAACTAGTTCTGAGCTATTCCCAAGCCCTCTGGGATTTCTTGAGCCCTGCCAGGCCCCATTAGAATGCCCCTTGGCCGGGAGTGGTGGCTCACACCTGTAATCCTAACACTCTGGGAGGCTGAGTCAGGCGGATTGCTCAAGGTAAGGAGTTCGAAACCAGCCTGAGCAAGAGGGAGACCCCATCTCTACTATAAATAGAAAGAAATTAATTGGCCAACTAACATATACAGAAAAAGTTAGCTGGGCATGGTGGCGCATGCCTGTAGTCCCAGCTACTCGGGAGGCTGAGGCAGGAGGATCGCTTGAGCCCAGGAGATTGAGGTTGCTGTGAGCTAGGCTGACGCCAGGGCACTCACTCTAGCCTGTGCAACAAAGCGAGACTCTGTCTCAAAAAAAAATAAAAAAATTAAAAAAAAAAGAATGCCCCTTAGCCCCGCCATGAAGTCTTTATTGTCCTGCTAAAAAATACCAAGGGAAATACCTGCTATACTATGTCCCCTAGAACCACCGAAGTGTCCTACGGGCTGCTGTGAAAATTACCCCAGGTTTTCTTTACAAGTCCTGGGATCCTACTTTAGCACGGCCGTCCACCAGGCGACACTGTATTATTTAATAGTTTCCTGTTGCTGCTGCAATGAATTGCCACAAACTAAGTGACTTAAAACAGATTTACTAGCACGCAGTTCTCAAGGTCAGAAGTCTAAAGCGGGTCTGCAGGGCTGTGCTCCTTCTGGCCATCCCAGGGCAGAATCGTTTCCTGGCCTTTTCCACCTTCTAGGGGCCACCGCAGTCCTGGGCCTCCTCCATCTCCCAAGCCAGCAGTGCCTTGTCTTCCGCCTCGCTCAAAGGACCTTTGTGATGATGTTTAGGGCCACCTGGATAACCCAGGATCCTCTCCCCAGCTCAAGATTGTTAACCTAATCACATCTAATCACAGGCCAAGTCCCTTGTACCATGAGCGGTAACAGTCTCAGGTGTTGGGGATCAGGGTGAGGATGTCTTTGGGGACCATGAGTCAGTCCCCCTGCCCACCCAGCGTGCCTTCCCTGGCCCCCGCTCTGATCTCTTCTCCTTCCTGTTGTAACGGCCTCACGCTGCAGCCAGGAGGCCTCTCAGTGACTTCCCCACGTGGCCTCCTTCTTGCTACAAAAGCAAAAGGCCTCCAGGCCCCTTAATGCCACCCTGGGAGTCCCTTCTAGCCACCTGGAGTCCTGCCATGTCTTCACGGCCCAGTTACAGCATTTCTATCATATCCTCAGGGTCATGCTCTAATGGTCCCTGACTATACCCTCTCCCCTGTCCCCAGGGCTCTGTTAGAACACCCTGAGACTGTCACCTGGGCTCCCCGAGAATCCTGCTGTAATGTCCTCAGAGACTCACTACAGCCCATTAGGAAGCCCATGGCAGGACCAGCTACACAGTCTGTGGGGCCGCCTGGTGCAAAACGAAAATGTGGGTCCCTCTCTGTTCCATTTTCAGGACAGTTCCAGCAGAGCATCACACCACGCGCTGGTCCCTTCCGATCCACCCCACAGACTGCAAGGGGAACTCGCCCTTGAAGCGGGCCTGGGCCCTGGCGCCTGTGTGCCACAAATGCCCCAGGCAGCTCTGAGCTGTGGTCGTGGAGCCACCTTAACCTCCACCCCTCCCCTCCGCACTTACACTTAGGGCCCCTACCGACTCCGGAGACAAGCGACCGGAGTTCAAAACTGCAAATCCTGACTCTTCCGGGTCTGCCTCTCGGATCCTTGGTTTCCTTTTCATGTCTGTACCAGCCACACAGAAAGCCTTAGTTTCTTTATCTGTAAAATGGGGATAATAATTGTGCCTATCTTGTTAGAGAGGCTTCAGCAGGACAAAGGCCTGGCACAGGGCGCGCAGGGCACACAGGGCATCTGTAGTGGCACCTATTCCACTCAATGTCCCCCCCAGCCAAGCTGGGTCCCCAGGGGTCCCACTGGTTCATGGGGTCTCAGAGACCAGGCTGTGGATCGGTCTTGCTCACTCACGCACCTGTTCCCAGGGAACAGGACAATAAATATTTGTAGAATGGGCAGGGCGCGGTGGCTCACGCCTGTAATCCTAGCACTCTGGGAGGCTGAGGCAGGAGGATCGCTCAAGGTCAGGAGTTTGAAACCAGCCTGAGCAAGAGTGAGACCCCGTCTCTACTATAAATAGAAAGAAATTAATTGGCCATCTAAAAATATATATAGAAAAAATTAGTCGGGCATGGTGGCACACGCCTGTAGTCCCAGCTTCTTGAGAGGCTGAGGCAGGAGGATCCCTTGACCCCAGGAGTTTGAGGTTGCTGTGAGCTAGGCTGCACCACGGCACTCACTCTAGCCCAGGCAACAAAGTGAGACTCTGTCTCAAAAAAAAAAAAAAAAAGAATTTGTAGAATGAATGAAGGCAAGAATGAATGACCTGGGCTGACTTGATATGCCCCTACAGCTCTTCTAGAATGTTCTTGGTGCCCTGCTAGATGTTCTGGCAGAATCTATACTCACCCCTGAATCATCCGTGGGTCTCTGTTATGATATATAATAGAGCTGGGACCCTCTATTAGGTTATTAAGTACAAAATGTCTAATTTCCTTAAGTACTAAGTTTGACAGTGATATCTCTGGCATTTCACTTTGTCTTATTTCTATTGTGAAGGTGCATCCTCATTCTGTTTTTTTGTTTTTTTTTTTTGAGACAGAGTCTCACTTTGTCGCCCAGGCTAGAGTGAGTGCCCTGGCGTCAGCCTAGCTCACAGCAACCTCAAACTCCTGGGCTCAAGCGATCCTCCTGCCTCAGCCTCCCGAGTAGCTGGGACTACAGGCATGCGCCACCATGCCCGGCTAATTTTGTCTATATATATTAGTTGGCCAATTAATTTCTTTCTATTTTTAGTAGAGACGGGGGTCTCGCTCTCGCTCAGGCTGGTTTTGAACTCCTGACCTCGAGCAATCTGCCTGCCTTGGCCTCCCAGAGTGCTAGGATTACAGGCGTGAGCCACCGCGCCCGGCCTCAAAAATTTTTTAGAGCAATGGATAAGTAAAAAATCCATGCGATTTTTGAATGCAAGTTCTGTCATGGAACCCATGCAGTGCAGACAGCTAGAAATATCAATGAGGTGTTCGGGAAGGATGTGGCTAATGAACGCACAGTACATCGATGGTTTGAGAAGTTCCCTTCTGATGATTTTAATCTTGAAAATGAGCCACATGGGCGACCTGAGACCAAGGTGGATAATGATAAGCTGAAAGCTATAGTGGAAGCGAATCCACCTTAACCTACATGTGAATTAGCAGCAAGGTTTGACGTTACTATTCCAACAATATTGGACCATTTGAAACAAATGGGCAAGGTAAGAAGCTGCATAGATGGGTACTGCATGAATTAAAAAGTGTCAGAAGAGACCGGGCGCGGTGGCTCACGCCTGTAATCCTAGCACTCTGGGAGGCCGAGGCGGGTGGATCGCTCAAGGTCAGGAGTTCGAAACCAGCCTGAACAACGGCGAGACCCCGTCTCTACTAAAAATAGAAAGAAATTAATTGGCCAACTAAAAATATAGAAAAAATTAGCCGGGCATGATGGTGCATGCCTGTAGTCCCAGCTACTTGGGAGGTTGAGGCAGGAGGATCGCTTGAGCCCAGGAGTGTGAGGTTGCTGTGAGCTAGGCTGACGCCACGGCACTCACTCTATCCCGAGCAACAGAGTGAGACTCAAAAAAAAAAAAAGAAAAAAGAAAAAAAAGTGTCCGAAGAGAAAACCTCTGGAAGTTTGCCTTTCTTTGCTGTCACGACATGAAGATGAGCCATTTCTACACCACATGTGATGGACAATGGATTCTTTTTGACAATTGCAAGTGTTCAGCACAATGGTTGGATAAAGATGTCCAAAACTGAATATTCATCAAAAAAAAGCTAATGGTGTCTGTTTGGTGGTCCAGCGCTGGCATTATCCACTACAGCTTGGTCAATTGATACAGTGTGTGTTTATTGCAACCAACTGGATGAAATGATGAGGATGCATGCGATTAAGCAGCTGAAATTGGTCAGTAGAGACAAGCCAATCTTCTTGCAAGACAGCACTTGATCACATGTTGCACAAACAATGCTGCTCAAACTACAGCAGCAGGACTTGGAAACTCTCTGTCATCCACCGTATTCACCAGATCTTGCACCAAATGACTACCACTTCTTCCCAGCTTTGGACTTCTTGCAAGGAAAAATATTCAATTCTTAACAAGCTGTGGAAAACACCTTTCCCAATTTCATCACCACTCACTCTTCAGTCTTCTTCGTTGCTTACTGGCCCAAACAAGCTACCACTAAGATGGCAAAACTGTGTGGATAGTCTGGGCACATACTTTAATTAATTGGACTGCTTCTTGTTTGAGATATAATAAACTACACTTTTGATCCCAAATCGGACATTTTTATAAAACCCAATGAATAAGATGGGAAAAGAGAAAAAGAAGGAAAAAAACAAAAACAATAATAAAACCCAAATCGGACATTTCATATTTAACACATAGACTACAACACTAGAAAAAAATCCTTTTCCTTGGGTCCATGGTTTTTTTTTTTTTTTCCGGCATATTATGGGGTGGGTCCATGGTGTTTTATTATGAAAATAGAATAAAAAGTTCAAAAACAAAATGAACCTTTCTAATTTAATGAAACATTTGTTATTTTTTATTGTTCTCTGCATGTGCGTTATATGCAACTTGAAAAATAGCTCTTGGCTCCCAAGATGAAGAGACGTGAATTACGTATACTTCACAAGGCACCCTGTATCATACAGGGCTATAATGTAACTTGGGTATTGCAACCATATAATATCAACAGAGCCTGTTACAAGACCCTGAGGTCCTGCTATGATAATAATTCACAAGAGGCTGCAACAATGACCTCCAGCATGGCTGTGACATACTGCCATCGGGTGCGGTGACAGGGGCAGGGCCATAACACGATATGCTACAACCAAGACCTGCCCTGTTTGCATGTGATGGGCCTCATGCCTGCTGTCCCTGTATACCCAGGACCCTGCTACAAAACCTGCCTGAAACTAATATGCCTGTGTCATGGCCAATGCCACTGGGCCCCCTATAATAGGCATGCAACAGAATATTCTAGAAGCATGTTAAAATAGTCTCAATAGCCTGTGACAGGCCAGGTGCGGTGGCTCACGCCGGTAATCCTAGCACTCTGGGAGGCCGAGGCGGGCGGATTGCTTGAGGTCAGGAGTTCGAGACCAGCCTGAGCAAGAGTGAGACCCCATCTGTACTATAAATAGAAACAAATTATTTGGCCAACTAATACATACAGAAAAATTAGCCAGGCATGGTGGTGCATGCCTGTAGTCCCAGCTACTTGGGAGGCTGAGGCAGGAGGATTGCTTGAGCCCAGGAGTTTTGAGGTTGCTGTGAGCTAGGCTGATGCCACAGCACTCACTCTAGCCTGGGCAACAAAGCGAGACTCTGTCTCAAAAAAAAAAAAAAAAGCCTGTGACAAACTATTAGGGCTTGCTGTAATAGACCCACAATGTGTAATAGATTCCACAACCACACAATACTTCTGGGGCCACCTTGTCCTTAGGCCTGCCCAAAGGGACTCATGCCTGTACATAACATGACACCATTGAGCCTTTAATAATAGGCTGAGGGCCTGGCATAATCACTTCCCTAAGTATCACTTATCAGAACTGGTTCCACCCCGTTATACACAAGCACATCACATCCTCCTGGCAGGCAGGGAGGCAAGGACTTGCTTTACAGACTATGGCATCTGGGCTGGGCTCACAGCTCCCTTATTCAGCGCCCTGAAGCCTAGTGGTCAGGTCTGCCCAGAGAGAATGTGGGAGTTTCACATTAAACTAATTCATCCAGGCCTGTGCGCTGGCTCACGCCTATAATCCTGGCACTTTGGGAGGCCAGGAGTTTGAGACCAGCCTTGGCAATAGTGAGACCCCGTCTTTACAAAAAATACAAAAATTAGCTGGGCGAGGTGGCTGGAGCCTGTAGTCCCAGCTACTCAGGAGGCTGAAGCAGGAGGATGGCTTGAGCCCAGGAGTTTGAGGCTGCAGTGAGCAATGATGATGCCCTGGCGGCAGAACTAGACCTTGTCTTAAAAAAAACAAAAAACAGGCCAGGTGCAGTGGCTCACGCCTGTAATCCTAGCACTCTGGGAGGAGGATTGCTCAAGAGGTCAGGATTTGGAAACCAGCCTGAGCAAGAGCCAGACCCCATCTCTACTATAAACAGAAACAAATTAATTGGCCAACTAGTATACATAGAAAAAATTAGCTGGGCATTATGGCGCATGCCTGTAGTCCCAGCTACTCGGAAGGCTGAGGCAGAAGGATCGCTTGAGCCCAGGAGTGTGAGGTTGCTGTGAGCTAGGCTGACGCCACAGTACTCTAGCTCGGGCAACAGAGTGAGACTGTCCAAAAAAATTCATTCACTCGACATGCTCCATTCCTGGAGCGTTTGTATGTTCTAGCGCAGGGGGTGAAAGATCCCAGCCCTCCCAGAGAAAATAAGCAGTGCCACACACTATCTGCCCAATACAGACGAGGGAGGAGGTTTTACCTGTCCAGCAGGTCCATAATGCAGGGAAGGGTGACCTGAAGGTTGCAGGTTTGGCCAAGTAGAAATCGGTTGGTGCAGATTAAAGACAGACAGCGAGGGAGGGAGCTGCTTGGAAAGCTGGGATTAGAGTTTCCAAGCAGAAGGAACAGTCTGTGCAGAGGCTCAGAGGAGCGGCAGGGCTGGTGGGCGCTGGGGATGGAAGGGCATGAGCAGGGCGAGAGCGGGTGGGAGGCGCAGGCAGAGGGGAAGTGTGAGGCTGTGATTCAGATCTAGGGACTGTATTTCCTGCAGTTGTCACACAACTGTGAGAGCTGCCACCCCATTCTTCAGGTGAAAGAACAGCCCAAGGGTCCCAGAGGGGGGGTCTTTCTCCTTGGTCTTCGCAACCCACCAGGCCCCAGAGGTCCTTCGCCAACCACACCCCAGCACCATGGAAACACCCCAACAACCGCTGGGGAGGAGACAGGGGAGCTGGGCTGTTGTTGTGGTAAACACAGCGGGCCCCACCCCAACGGAAACACCTGTGGCCGGAGGGTGGCCTCAGATCCTACTCTGAGTCTCCACCCCCTCCCTCTAGGGTCTCTGTCCCCCCCCATCTCTAAGCCCCCAGCACAGGGTGGGGCGGGCTTGCAGGCTCAGAAACTCTGGGCGGTGGCCCCTTCTGACCTGCCCCTGCCCCTTCCTGTCTTCTTTGATGCACCCCACTTCCTCTGGCAGGAACCCCCGCCCTCCCCTGGGTAAAAGGCAGAGGCCGGGCCTACGGAAGGCAGCGTCCCTGGAAGCAGCAGCAGCTCCTCTCCTCATGGCCCTGTCTCCCAACCCTTGTACCAGTGCTGCCCTCAGACCCTGGTACGGGCGTGGGGGGCAGGGACCTGGGGACCCCAGCACCAGCAGGTCCAAAGGCGAGGTCAGCGGGACTCCAGCATCTATCTCTGCACCTCCACTTCTGCTGGGCTCAGATGCAGGTCTCACCCCTCCGGGTACCCCAAATCCTTGCCTCCCTCCGTCTCTCGTAAGTTTCCAGAGTCTGCCTCTGTTGCACTCCTGCCCATCCTACTACTGGCCCTGTCACCCCTCTTGTCATCCTCATCCCACCTGGGTGTGATGCCCAGGGCTCACCTGTTTCTATGGTACCTGCCTCTCCTTGTGCCCAGACTGCCTAACTCTGCAGGTGACACTCAAGGGCCCCCTGCCAGAGTCAGCCCGTCCCCTCTTCTCAAGCCCCCACCTCTCCAGCTTGTGTGGGTCAGCTCAACCCTGGGGGCTTCCTGCCCATTGCCCAGCAGCACACCCCAGGCACCGCAGGGGTGGCTTCCAGGCTGGCTCCTACTTGGCCTCACTATGCCACCTGCCCGCAATACCAATTTCCTTACTGAGATTTTGAGGCAGGCATGCAGTTAAGTTTCCAGCTGAGACCTGGAACTCAGATTCTCATGGGACTCTGGGAGGAGCATGTGCCCCCTCCTAGGTGTTCCCTCATCTGTAAATGGGTATGATACCCTGCTTGGTGTCCCGGCCCCACTCCTTGGCTGTCAGGGGAACAGGATGAAGTCAAGATGCTGAGAACGCATCAACCCCACCTGACTCCAGTGAGCTAAGTATGGCCCACGACCCACAACACGGGTCGCTGCTGCTTCCTCCCTCCCCACCCAGGGACTAGACCAGAGCCTGGGACCCAGGGGGTTCCGCCCTCACTCACTTCCTCCCCAGAGATTTGGGGGGTGGAGGAACAGCGCAACACCAGGTAGATCAGCCTTATTCAGACACCAAGGTGACATGGACCAAAAAAGGAGACCCAAAGAGAGGGGCACCATCTTAATTCCGTTTGCACTGTCATCACCCAGAGATGAGGGCAGACAGAAGGAAGGAACTGGGGCCTGTTCCCATCCCTGCTCCCCCAGAGAATGAGAGCCTCCTCTTCCACTCAGCCCTGCTCAATGCCCAGGGACAACCGCTCCCTCTGGTAAAGGTCCAGAGATCCCACATCTGGCCTATGAATGAGAAAATAACTTTATTTCGTTTTGGGGAGTGGGCAGATATCCAGTCTCAGAACTTCTGGAACTGCTTCTTGGTGCCGGCAGCCTTGGTGACCTTGAGCACGTTGAAGCGCACCGTCTTGCTCAGGGGCCGGCACTCGCCCACTGTGACAATGTCGCCAATCTGGACGTCCCTGTGGAGACAGGTAGGGGCTGTGTCCTCAGGAGGGGCCACCCCAGCAGACCCTCCCTTCACCAGACTGAGGGCTCCCTGCTTTGGCTTCAAACTCCAACCACGCTCCAGTTGCTTGTCATTTATTGAGCACAAAGTATGTGCAAGGCACTGAGCTCAAGGCTGTAGACACAGAGCAGGCTTGGAGGCTCCCAAGGATGGTTCCCAGCCTCCTCACTCCCTCCCCCCGTGCTAGCAGCCCGTCAGGTCCCTTATCAGAATCAGTTTAGGCCACCCTGCTGCTCTGCCCATACAACTCCCCATCTTGATCCCAAGTCCCCTATGCGGCCCATCAGCTGTCCCATCACCCAGCACGTTTCCATTTGGCCCACTGTTGGGCAACCTCCCTGCTAGATGTTCCCTGCTCTTGGGGAGCAGCACTGTGCCCCTTGCTTACCACTGAAGCCCCAGTGTCTAACAGCAGGCCTAGCAGTGAGTAATACGAAACATGCCAAACAAACAGGCATTTAGTTTTAATCATTTCTGAGGTTCCCATCTAGTATAAGATACTCTAATCTTTGGGTTCCAAGACTTCTGACTCCTACAGGGTGAGCATCCCTAGTCTGAAAATCCAGATTCTGAAACTTTTTGAGTACTGACACGACAGCTTTGCTTTCTGACGGTTTAATGGAAACGAATTCGTTTCATGTACAAAATTATTGAAAACATCATTTAACCAAGGCGGGCAGATTGCTTGAGGTTAGGAGTTTAAAATCAGCTTGAGCAAGAGCAAGACCCTGTCTCTACTAAAAATAGAAAGAAACTAATTGGCCAACTAAAAATATGTAGAAAAAATTAGCCGGGCATGGTGACACATGCCTGTAGTCCCAGCTACTCGGGAGGCTGAGGCAGGAGGATCACTTGAGCCCAGGAGTTGAGGTTGCTGTGAGCTAGGCTGACGCCACGGCACTCTGGCCTGGGCAACAGAGTGAGACTCTGTCTCAAAAAAAGAAAAACAAAAACACAAAAAAATGTCAATTAAGGGGCATAAAGTAGTATAATGGACATTGCAGGCTTAGAAGGGGTAAGGGGAGGATGGGGTGAGGGAAGAAAAACTTTCAATCAGATGCAATATGCACTATTCAAGTGATGGGTACATCAAAAACCCATACATCGCCATGATACAATTCTGCAATGTAACCAAAAACTATCTGTATCTCTAAATCTACTGAAAAATTTAAAAATAAAAAAATCCCACATTGTATGAAATTATCTCCAGATTATATGTATAAGATGTACATGAAACATAAATGAATTTCATATTTAGATTTAGGTTCCATCCCCAAGATATCTCATTATGTATATGCAAACATTTGAAAATCCTAAAAAATTGGAAACACGGTTCCCAAGCCTTTCCGATAAGAGATACTCAACTGTTCCAGGACAGAAAAATGAACAAATAATATAAAAGAAAAAAAATTTACGAAAACACAAAACAAAACAAAAGATAGTCAACTGTAGAACATTGACTCTGAGGAACACGTGATATATAAAAACCCCAGGATTCTGGGGGCTTGCAAGAAATGCCACCCCAGTTACTCCTTCAGCTGGCCTCCAAATCTGGAAAATGAAGGCTGGGAGGGTGGCTTGGGCTACCCGAGGGGCTACTGTGCTCACCTGAAGCAGGGGGACAGGTGCACAGACATGTTCTTGTGGCGCTTCTCAAAGCGATTGTACTTGCGGATGTAGTGGAGATAGTCTCGGCGGATGACAATGGTTCTCTGCATCTTCATCTTGGTCACCACACCTGGGAAGAAGAGACAGATCATGGGTCAGACCCCACGAGAAAGAGAGCCAGGATAACCCAGGGCATGTTGAGAATCAGAAGCTGCTAAAGTGGGGACCCCAAGAAACCCAGTTGCTGGCATCAGTTTTACCAAGTGGCTTCCTCAGCAGTGCCCGTGGTGGGCATCTGAAGACCATCGTGAAAACAGACATCATCTGCCACCAGTGTCCCTAGACCCAGAAGTTTGCATTTCCCACCCCTTCCCTCACCCAGGCCCCAGAACTCCTCACTCACCAGACAGGATTCGCCCTCGGATGGAGACGTTACCAGTGAAGGGGCATTTCTTGTCAATGTAGGTGCCCTCAATGGCCTGAAGAGATGAGAAAAACAAGGGTGAGCCGGTGCCTGAAAAGAACTGGGGGCGTGGTCTCAGGGAAACAAACTACAATTCCCAGCAGTCCCCAGGAAAGCCACTCAGATGAGGGCAGAGAAACTCTCTGCTTGGGCACATGTGTAGGGACACAGTGATCCCATTCTTTCTTCTGAGTGTCCCAGCACCTCTTTGGGAGTCTTGAAGCCCAGACCGATGTTCTTGTAGTACCGAGGGAGCTTCTCCTTGCCAGTTTCTCCCAGCAGGACCCTCTTCTTGTTTTGGAAGATGGTCGGCTGCTTTTGGTAGGCACGCTCTGTCTACAGGGATGAAGAGGGAGCTGGTAAGTTCGGAGAAGGCAGCTACGTGGTCTGGAGATCTTCCCGGATCCTCCCTGACCCCATACTGCACACCATTTACTCTGATACGGTGGCCTCCAAGGCCCAGTGCCCGAGAACGACCCTCTAAGACGACATCACCACCCCGCATTTGCCTATGATTCTGCTCTAAACGCGGAGTTATTACAGTTTGTATGTTCTAGAACACCTTGCACCGTCGGAAAGATTCATCCTTTAAACCACATTCGTTCCTCAAACACCCTGCGCACCTCGCAGCAAGGACTACTCTCCAAGACACGAGGTCACTCACTCAGGATTCACTCCTTATCTAATACACGAGGACTCAGAATTGAATACAACAAGCTCCCTAGCTTCGCCCTTACAACTCACGTTCCCACAGGATTAACCTTTAAGACCTGAGACCACCACCAAAAAAAAAATCACCTCTTAAACCGTGGATCTTAAGATTAACTCCTAAACGCCTGAGCCTCCATTAACGTGCGGAGCTCCCAGGATTTAGGAAGCGCTAATCTAGATTAACACAAAGCACAAGCCCTTCCGCCCCAGTGATTCCCTAGGAAACCGAAGAATTAGCCCCCAAACTGGGGTCTGGGGTCCTACTCCCCCAGAGGCGCCTCTGAAGCCCGGGGGAGACCCTGAAGCCTCAGTACCAGCCCCGAACCCGCACCTGAATGTCCGCCATCTTTCCGGCCGCCTGGAGAAAAGAAAGCGGAGGCGGCGTCCGGGTTTCCTTATCGACTGCGCAGGGGCTGGAGAGGAAGTGACGGAAGGGGCGGGTTAGCGCGGCTTTGGGCGGGGCCTCGAATGAGGCTTTGATTGACAGGCGGCCCTAACAGACGCGGCCCTGGCGGTGAAAGACTGACGGGAGCTCAGCGGTGGACACTATCTCGCGAGAGTCTGAAACCATTATTTCATCGGCCGGGATTCAGTCGGAAACGCGTGGCCAGCCTTGAGACCACTTGTATTATCGCGAGAGTCGTTGGGACGCTCTCATGTTTCTGCGGGGCGTGGATTCATGTGGGATTTGGGAACCGCGTGGCTGCGTTCCTTCAGCCTTCACCCCGCATGCGGCGGCGGCCATTTTTCTGTAGGGCGGGAGACCAGAGGGACCCAGGAGCATGTGCAGCGCCGCCGCCATCTTTGTGAGGGGCGTGTGCTGCCGCCAGATTTTAGAAGTTTAAGGAAAATTAGTCTTCTCTTTTCTCTCTCTCTCTCACTCTCTCTCTCTCTTTTGTTTTTTTAGTAGAGACTGGGTCTCGCTCTTGCTCAGGCTGGTCTCGATAGTCTTCTCTTATTTCCCATTTCATCCTTCTATTTTTCTATGACAGGGCTGTCTGACAGAACTTTTCGCGACGATGGAAATGTTCTACCTCTCCGCTGTCCGACGGGGTAGCAACTGGCACTTGGAGTGTAGCTTTTGCAATTGAGGACCTGAATTTTCAACTTTTAATTTTAAATAGCCATAAGTGGCACTGTGTTGAATAGCGCAAGTCTATAACTTAATTATTTTGTATATTCTTTTAAGAATTATCTATTTAAAGACAAGGTCTCGCTCTGTTGCTTGGGCTGGAGTGCTGTGGCGTCATCATAGCTCACAGCAACCTCAAACTCCTGGGACCAAACAATCCTCCTGCCTCAGCCTCCCCAGTAGCTGGAACTTATAGGTGGGTGCCACCATCCCCACTTAATTTTTCTCTCTCGCTGTTTTGTATTTTTTAGACACAGTAAGTGGACCATAGAACATCTTTTTTGTTGTTGTTGAGAAGAAGTCTCGCTCTTGCTCATTTTATATATTCTTACAAAACCAGGCTGGGCGTGGTGGCTCACGCCTGTAATTCTAGCACTCTGGGAGGCTGAGGCAGGAGGATCACTCAAGGTCAGGTGTTGGAAACCACCCTGAGCAAGAGCGAGACCCCGTCTCTACTAAAAATAGAAAGAAATTAGTCGGACAAGTAAAAATATATAGAAAAATTAGCCGGTCATGGTGGCGCATGCCTGTAGTCCCAGCTACTCAGGAGGCTGAGGCAGGAGGATCGCTTAGCCCCAGGAGTTTGAGGTTGCTGTGAGCTAGGTTGATGCCACGGCGGCACTCTAGCCCGGGCAACAGAGTGAGACTCTGTCTCAAAAAAAAAAAAAAAAAAAAAAAGATCAAAATCTCATGAAGCAATTGCCATATGTCAGGCATCCTGATGACAATCCAAGAATGATTCTGTTACTATTCCTATTTTATAGATGGGGCCCCTGAGACGCAGCTGCTTCAGGTTTTGCAGAAAGTGAGAGACTTGGGAGTCTTGACGCCCAGACCGATGCTCTTGTAGTACCGCAGAAGCTTCTCCTTGCCAGTTTCTCCCAACAGGACTCTTCTTGTTTTGAAAGATGATCGGCTGCTTTTGGTAGGCACATTCCGTCTAAGGGGATGAAGAGGGAAATGATGAGCTGGTAAACTGTGCGAGCAGGCAGCAACCTGGTGGGACTTTATCCTGCGTAATCTGGCTGGAGAATTCTTGATCACCTACGTACAAAGAAAGAACCCTTGAGTTCCTTTTCATGTTCGGCTCACAATTGTTGAGCATTAATTGTGTATCTGGCCTTGTGCTGGGCAGCAGTGGTGAAAAGCTGGTATCCCTAACCAACCCTCCACCTCTCTAGCTAGCTTGTTGCAAGATTTTCTTAATTTCTTTTCTTTTTTTTTTTGTATAGCCTGAGCAGCTGATCTTTTCTTTTTTTTTTGTGAAGACAGGGTCTTCTCTATGGTCCAGGCTAGATAAAGCGTACAGAGGTGTGATCACAGCTCACAGCTCACTGTAACTTCCAACTCCAAACTCCTGGGCTCAAGTCCGAGCAGCTAGGACTATAATTTTGCACCACCACACCTGGGTATTTTTTTGTAGAAATGAGGTTTCCCTATGTTGCCCAGGCTGGTCTCTTACTCCTGGACTCTTAACCGTCCTCCCACCTTGGCCTCTTAAAGTGCTGCTATTACAAGCCTGAGCCACTGTGCCCAACCCTTTGTTGCAAGATTTCAAACTCCAGACCTTGGCATATATAAATCTCAGGAGGCTTAGTGCTTCTTTAAGTTGTAATAACTTCAGAATGGTAAATGCTACAAACTTAAATCATTTGGAAATTTAATGAGTTAAATTAATTTTGCATATTAGTTTTGTGACCTTTGAATGACATATTTTAATTGTAGTTGTTTCAGTACCTCTAGAGGTAGCGTTAAGGGGCAGGTGCTTTAGAAACTGATGTCGTGCCCCCAATGACCCTTTAGTAGCTTTATAATTTGTTTTTTGAAGAATAAAGCAATTTCTGGAGTATTTTAAATGACTTAGGCCGGCGCGGTGGCTCACGCCTGTAATCCTAGCACTCTGGGAGGCCGAGGCGGGCAGGTAGCTTGAGCTCAGGAGTTTGAAACCAGCCTGAGCAAGAGCGAGACCCTGTCTCTACTCTAAATAGAAAGAAATTAATTGGCCAACTAATATATATAGAAAAAATGAGCTGGGCATGGTGGTGCATACCTGTTCCCAGCTACTCAGGAGGTTGAGGCAGGAGGATTGCTTGAGCCCAGGAGTTTGAGGTTGCTGTGAGCTAGGCTGACGCCATGGCACTCACTCTAGCCTGGGTAACAAAGTGAGACTCTGTCTCAAAAAATAAATAAATAAATAAAAATAAAATAAAATGACTTCTAGTAGGCCGGGCGTGATGGCTCACGCCTTTAATCCTAGCACTCTGGGAGGCCGAGGCGGGCAGATCGCTTGAGGTCAGGAGTTGGAAACCAGCATGAGCAAGAGCGAGACCCGGTCTCTACTAAAAATAGAAAGAAATTAATTGGCCAACTAATATATATAGAAAAAATTGGCTGGGCATGGTGGCGCATGCCTGTAGTCCCAGCTACTTGGGAGGCTGAGGCAGCGGGATTGCTTGAAACCAGGAGTTTGAGGTTGCTGTGAGCTAGGCTGACGCCATGGCACTCACTCTAGCCTGGGCAACAAAATGAGACTCTATCTCAAAAGAACAAACAAATAAATATATGACTTTTAGTAAAAAGAAAAAAAAAGCAGGACCCATAATTCTATCTACAAAGTATGCTAAACCATGCACAAAGGTTACTTAACCTTGGAAGGAAATGGGTGACACTGCCCAGGTAACCACCATGGCCAGGTGATAGTACTAGGTGTGATTTCCTCTCTGATTTTTAACATGCTCAAGATTTTGCAAATTGCTCAGAGTAGCTGTGCAATTTTGATAAGAGAAAAGCAAAGAAATATTGCTTTGCTCTGCAGGGGTGGGGGCAACTTTGAGATGTTTAGGTCAATAGCCTTTAATGTTTTTGACAACCTACGGTAGGAAATACATTCTACATTGTGACCAATCGCCTGTCTTTCTCTACCTTCCTCTCTTCCTCCCTCTGGCTGACTTTTAATTTTTTCCTTCCTGCAACACACTGACTTCATTTTTGTTTTTTTATTTTTTCTTGAGACAGAGTCTCACTCTGTTGCCCAAGCTAGAGTTCCGTGGCATCAGCCTAGCTCACAGCAACCTCACACTCCAGGGCTCAAGGGATCCTCCTGCCTCAGCCTCCCAAGTAGCTGGGACTGCAAGTGCACACCACCACACTGGCTTGTTTTTTCTACTTTTAGTAGAGACAGGGTCTCACTCTTGCTCAGGGCTCAGACTCGTCTCCAACTCCTGAGTTCAAGAGATCCTCCCGCCTGGGCCTCCCAGAGTGCTAGGATTACAGGCATGAGACACCAAGTCTGTCCTGATTTTGTTTCCATTTCCATCCAATTTCATTTACTTTAATGCTCGTCGTAACTCACTGCGTTGATTTCTTGACCTGCGGTGTAAAAAGCCTTGGCTGTCCAATAATACATTTAAGCAAACTCGTAATAGTTATTACCGCTTGAGGGGCTATTTCCCTGTCTTTGCCAAATTTCAGAGACATATTTATCAGCATTTCGAGATAGAAACGTACACCTGAAGACCCTCCCCAGTGAGCACCAAAATGCTTCTAAAACAAAATTCTCCTTTGTGCCCCTCCCATAGTGGTGATCTTAAAGGTCACTCCTGCCTGCAGGGCGAGACTGAGGTGGGAGGAAACTGAGCCGAGCTGTGGTGAGGGCAGTTGGGTAAGATGGAACTGGAGCTCAGCCTAGCTCACAGCAACCTCAAACTCCTGGGTTCAAGCGACCCTCCTGCCTCAGCCTCCCGAGTAGCTGGGACTACAGACATGCGCCACTATGCTTGGCTAATTTTTTCTTTCTTTCTTTTTTTTTTTTTTGAGACAAGAGTGTCGCTTTGTTGCCCAGCCTAGAGTGAGTGCCGTGGCATTAGCCTAGCTCACAGCAACCTCAAACTCCTGGGCTCAAGTGATCCTTCTGCCTCAGCCTCCCGAGTAGCTGGGACTACAGGCATGAGCCACCATGCCCAGCTAATTTTTTCTATATATTTTTAGTTGGCCAATTATTTCTTTCTATTTTTAGTAGAGACGGGGTCTCCCTCTTGCTCAGGCTGGTTTCAAACTCCTGACCTTGAGCAATCTGCCTGCCTTGGCCTCCCAGAATGCTAGGATTGCAGGCATGAGCCACCGTGCCCGGCCCTAATTTTTTTTCTATATATTTTTTGTTGGCTGATTAATTTGTTTCTATTTTTAGAGATGGGGTCTCCTCTTGTTCAGGCTGGTTTAGAACTCCTGACCTTGAGTGATCCACCCGCCTCAGCCTCCCAGAGTGCTAGGATTACAGGCATATTGGGCCACCCTGGCTGGCCTAACACTTTTGATTCCCTGTTTGTCCGGAGGGAACCAATTAAGGGTGTGTCTAGAGATTGTATTTGCATTCTCTCATGGTGAATGATGGCAAGCATCTCTTCTTGTGCTTATTGGCCATTCCTACATATCCTTTGGGGAGATGTCTACTAATAATGTTACCCACCTTTTATTAATACTTGGGTTTGGGCGACTTCCAGGGTCCCCCTCTCTTGGGGCCCGAGAAACTCGTCCAGGAGTGTATAATAAAGCCACGTGGTTTGGCCCCCCCCCAAAAAAAAATACTTGGGTTTTTGGCCAGGCGCAGTGGTTCATGGCTGTAATCCTGGCACTCTGGGAGGCCGAGGCGGGCAAATCATTTGAGCTCAGGAGTTCAAGACCCCATCTCCACCAAAAATAGAAAAAAATTAGCCAGGCATGGTGGTGCATGCCTGTAGTCCCAGCTACTCAGAAGGCTGAGGCAGGTGACTATCTCAAAAATAAAAACAAAAAAAAACTTGGGTTGTCTCCTTGTTATGTATGTGTTCTTTCTCTTTTTTAAAAAATATTTTTTTGATATTATCTTTCCAAAATTTTAGTATGAGTTTTTTTTTTTTGAGACAGAGTCTCGGTTTGTTGCCCAGGCTAGAGTGAGTGCCGTGGCGTCAGCCTAGCTCACAGCAACCTCAAACTCCTGGGCTTAAGCAATCCTCCTGCCTCAGCCTCCCGAGTAGCTGGGACTACAGGCATGAGCCACCATGCCCGGCTAATTTTTTCTCTATATATTAGTTGCCCAATTAATTTCTTTCTATTTTTAGTAGAGACAGGGTCTTGCTCAGGCTGGTTTCCTTAAGCAATCCGCCCACATCTAGGCGTGAGCCACTGTGCCCGGCCTAGTGTGAGTTTTTTATAGCAGGATAGACGTCCTTCAAAAAGAGGACTTGTAAATACTTTTCCAGTCTATGAATTGTCTTTTGGTTTTCTTAATGTTATCTTTTGAAAAGTTTTAAATTTTTATAAAATCCAACTTGTCATTTTTTAACGGATCATGCTTTGGGTGGGATCATATTATACTGTTTAACATGGAGTTTTTCTGTGGAGGTTAGAAAAAAAACTAAAAATTAAAAAAAAACATGGAGTTTTGTTAAATTTAAGATTTATTATCTTGGCTGGGCGTGGTGGCTCATGCCTTACTCCTAGCATTTTGGGAGGCCCAGGAGGGAGGATTCCTTGAAGCTAGGAGTTCAAGGTCACCTTGCACAACACTGCAAGACCTTGCCCCTAAAAAAACAAAAACAGCATCTGAAAAAACCTAACTGGGTGTGGTGGCACAGGACAGGCCTGTAGTCCCAGCTACTCAGGAGGCTGAGGCAGGATTGCTTGAGCCCAGAGCTATGATCATACCACTGTACTCCAGCCTGGGTGACAGAGCAGGACTTTGTCTCAAAAAAAAAAAAAAAAAAAAAAAAAGCTATGCTCTAAATCTGATTATTTATCTGGAGGTGGCTCCCTCCTGAATGCAAGACCAAAGTGGAGCCCTCTGTTTACTGATTCTCAGGGAAAATCCACTGCATGGTCTGTCTCTTCAAGGACTTTTCTGGATAGGTTGCAAAGCCCATTATAGAATAGCATGCTGCCAAGTTATAATTTGCCCTGTGAATAGCATGCCTAGTACAGTACTGTCAGCTTTCTGTGGTAAGGTGAGGCATTTAAGTGTAGAACTCTTACTGCTAAATACTGTCCACCAGTGCCAAAAGCAGCACTAACTTCCTGAATACAGGTTTGCTTCCCTCCTAAAGCCAGAATAGTTAGTGCAGAATCCCAGGTCTCACACATGTTGACCCCAAACCTCATTAGTAAGATGGGGGTGGAGGCTGCCCAAACAAGCTGACTTGACCATGAAGATTGTTACCTATTAAACTGACTTACACCTTTTACAGGGGATTAATGCTGGCAGATCTAACAAATCATTTTAGTATACAAATAAGGTCTAACTTCAAAATTCCAGCTGGGCAGGGTGGCTCTCGCCTGTAATCCTAGCACTCTGGGAGGCCGAGGTGGGCGGATTGCTCTAGGTCAGGAGTTTGAAACCAGCCCGAGCAAGAGTGAGAGACCCTGGCTCTACTATAAATAGAAATTGGCCAACTAATATAGAAAAAATGAGCCGGGCATGGTGGCACACACCTATAGTCCCAGCTACTAGGGAGGCTGAGGCAGCAGGATTGCTTGAGCCCAGGAATTTGGGGTTGCTGTGAGCTAGGCTGACAGCCATGGCACTCACTCTAGCCTGGACAAAGTGAGACTCTTGTCTAAAAAAAAAAAAAAAAAATTCCCTCTCAGAAATGTTTACCATCCAGTTCTTTTATATAAAGCACATCCCCTGGACTTGAGTAGCCCTATGTCAGGCAATGGATTGGCTTAAAAACGTTGGCAATTGCATACTTTGCAGCTGAATTAGAATGAGCTAGCTTTGCAGGCACTGCAGACCATGATCATTTACAATACAGAAATTACAGAAACATCTTTGCTAAGTGGTCTCTATAAAGCTTAATTCTCCCATAGGGCTTATTCTTAATTCTCCCATAGGGTTATTAACTTAATCTGTCAAAAGACTTAATTAAGCATAGCAAGTTGTACCCTCTTCAAGCCCCTCACCTTCCCTGGGCCTGCCTCTGCAGCAGACACATACCGCAAAGAAGCCACATTCTTTGAAAGCAATTTATTTGTTTCTGGATCACAAAATATAGGGGAAGGATCAGGTGATGCCTGTCACCCCCTGGTTGTACATCTTATCTTCCCAGTCTGTGCATCTATAAATACTTTGTACAACACCAAGCTCATACTGTCCCCCCTTAAGCGCCTTCTTACATTCTACCAGCTGTGGAGTGTAGTATGTGACCAGGTAGGAAGTTAAACCAGATGCCCCATTCAGAAGGCAGGGCTCCCCTCCAATTATTGAAACTCAAGTAACTGGTGGTTCTCTCGCTTTTCTAAAACTCTCATGAACAAGTAGGTTAATAAATAACATCTGCACAAGTCCTACAGTGATTTAACCTTACAGATGTGCAGTGTCTGAGGTCCTTTCCTTGTCCCCAGCTTTCTACGGTCCCAGGTAACCTGTGGCACCTGGACTGCTGCCCCTGGGTCCCCCACATCCCGGGGTGGCGATGGAGGAAGGGCAGGCCAGGCCAAGCATGAGGAATAAAGTCTTTATTGGGCTCAGACCAGGAGTCCATGGGTCTTGAGGACCTCTGTGTATTTGTCAATTTTCTTCTCCACGTTCTTTTCGGCCTGTTTCCGTAGCCTCTGTAGGACAAGGACAGGTGATGGTTAGTGGCAGCTGCCCGGGACCACCCTCATCTCCTCCCATCCTTCTGGGCCTCTGGAAGCAGCCCGACTAGTGGTGCAGTGCACCCTGGGGTGCCAGCCCCTGCCCTCACCATGAGCTGTTTTTTCTTCCGGTAGTGGATCTTGGCCTTCTCCTTCCTCTTCTCCTCCAGGGTGGCTGTCACTGCCTGGTACTTCCAGCCAACCTCATGAGCCAGACGACCCAGGTAGGCAAACTTTAGGGAGAAATAAACTTGTAAGGACGTATGGCCTCAGTCCCAGAAGCCTGCACTAGGTCACAGGGTTAGTTAAGTGGGGAGGCTGTCACTGATCCTAGAGGACTCTGGGAATGTCACAATCCAACTGTCCTCATCAAGCCCCAGTGAGGAAAGCACACATTCTCCCACCCGTCCTGGCATCAGCTGAACCATTGGTGATATCGGCACTGCCCACAGGGGCATCCGCAGACCATCGTGAGAAAGACATCATCTGCCAGGACCAGGGACCTCAGGTTTACCCCCCAGCAGGCCTGAAGTCCCTAAGCTAGACCACTCAGTGTAACTTGGCACTCACCTTTCTTGTAGGCTTCAGACGCACAACCTTGAGGGCAGCAGGAACCACCATCCGCTTTTTCTGTCAGAGAAAGGGAGGGGCTCAGAAACCAGGCGAGAGAGACAGACGGGAAGGAGCCTAGCTGGGCAGGCGCAGGCGTCTCAGCCAGTGCTGTTTTCACGAGGATCAAACAATGTAGGTAATCGCAGAACATCATGGACGCCGGCTGCTGGACGCTGTGCTGGGGGCTTGGTGCAGCTCACCTTGTCATAGGGTGGTGGGATCCCATCAAACACCTTGAGGCGGTCCAGGGCAGCCTGGCCTCGCTTAGTCTTGTGGGGCAGCATGCCTGCAGGGAAGGGGGATGGCAGGCCTGCTCAGTGGGGCTCAAGGGGACACCTACCCTCCCCCACCAGGGCAGGCAGGTGGTGGCCTCAGATGGTAGTGCATGTAGAGCTGTCTCATGGTAGGGAAACTCGAACATGAGTGGGAGAAGTCCTCATCACTGGCCACCCGCCTGTCACCACCACATGCAGCCCTCAGGCCCAGCTCACCTCGCACAGTCCGCCAGAAAATGCGGCTGGGGGCCCGGAAATGGTAGGGCCCCCGGGAAGGGTTGGTGTTCATCCGTTTGCGGAGGAAGGCCAGGTACTTTACTGAGGGGAGAGCAGGAGGAGCGCACGCATGAGACCCGCCTATTCTGCCAGACCCACTGGTCCCCAGAATCCCAACCCCCTCCCCCTGCCACAAAGCTCCAGGGCCTTTTCAGGAACTCAAAACTAGCCCCTCCCACCACTGCCACAATTGCTTTTGGGGACCCCACCAGCCTCAGCACCCCACACGGAGACCTCCTCCCAGGCCCCAACTTACGCTTGTTTCTATAGAAATTGCCAGAAATATTGATGCCCTCACAGCGCACAACCACCACCTTCCGGCCTAGAGGGAAAATGAGGCATTCAAAGAGGGCAAGGGTATACAGACAATGCCACCTGAACATGCTACCTTCTCCTGGCACAACTCACCTGTCCAGTCACTGTCTGGACATAGAGGGCCACATCCCTCCCTGGGACATCACTAACCACAATGTAGAAGAGCTAAAGCCCCGAGAAGGGCCTCTCGCTCCAGGTCCCAGGCAGAGCTGGATTCGTGTTGAAATTAAAAGCCAGCCTAACAGAAAGTCACTTCAGCCAGGAGTCTCCACCCGTGGGAAAGGGAGAGGCTGGTAGGTCTCAGAGCGGTGCATGGGGTTGATCTCATGGTCGTGAGACTCAAACGAAAGATGGTGATTGTTGCTCATCACTGACCTCCCAGGTGGAGCTAACAACGGGAACTGTGGGCAGAGACTTACCCAGCAGTACCTGTTTGGCCACGATGGCCGCCAAGCGGCCCAGGAGATGGCCTCGGCCATCAAGCACCAGGACCTGGGGAGACAAGGTGAGAGGGTTTGAGGGCATTGACTGCCTTTCTTTGACTCTTCCCACAAGCCATCATTGCTTTCTACATTCCTCTTGCAGGTTAGCCTCAGGGTTCTTCCTGCCCAGCTATCAGACCTGGAACTGTTAGCCAAGGCCCACTTTATAGAAAGGAAACCAAGGCCAAGAAAGCAAAAGGTGAGTGAATGGGATAAGATGCCAGAACTGCCCTCTTGTCTCAGGTCCTTGAAGGGTATGAATTTTTATGTGATTATATTTTGCATTTAATGAAGTACAAGCTAGGATTGAACCTAGACCAGCAATACTCTGTCCACACATCACCCAGCTACAAGAACCCCGTAATCTGTGATACAAATTGTAGGTTCCTAACAGAACCTAATTCTCTTCTGCTAATTTCACAACTAAGAAAACCAAGTTTCACCACATAATCTGTCAGTGGAGTTAAAAAAGAAAAAAAAAAAAAAAAAAGGAAACCAAGTTTCAGGTGGAATGAGGTTAGGCAAAAGCAAAAATCCCACACTGATTCTGCTACTAACTCCGCCTCCCCAGGTAAAATGCTCAGGCACCAATCCTCAACTCCCTACTTTAGCCCCTGCTGTCACAAAGTATAATGCATTTAATAACTATTGTAGGCTGGGCGTGGTGGCTCATGCCTGTAATTCTAGCACTCTGGGAGACCAAGGCGGTGGAAGGATTGCTTAAGCTCAGGAGTCAAGACCAGCCTGAGCAAGAGCGAGACCCTGTCTCTACTATAAATAGAAAATTAGCCAAACAACTAATAGAAAAAAATTAGCCAGGCACGGTGGCAGTGCCTGTAGTCCCAGCTACCTGGGAGATTGAGGCAGGAGGATCACTTGAGCCTAGGAATTTGAGGTTGCTGTGAGCTGGGCTGACTGCACTCTAGCACAGGCAAGAGAGTTAGACTCTTGTCTCAAAAAAAAGAGAACAAAACAGAAAAACTATTGTACATACTTTGTAAGTGCTGGAAAGGAATTCAGAAGAACACTAAATCCAAAGCCTGACTTTGTGACAATGTGACCTTTGCCAAAACACTCCATGATTCAGCCGGCCACGGTGGCTCACATCTGTAATCCTAGCACTCTGGGAGGCCAAGGCGGGAGGATCGCTTAAACTCCGGAGTTTGAGACCAGCCTGAGCAAGAGGGAAACCCCATCTCTACTAAAAATAGAAATAAATTAATTGGCCAGCTAAAAATAAATAGAAAAAATTAACCGGGCATGGTGGCGCATGCCTGTAGTCCCAGCTACTTGGGAGGCTGAGGCAGGAGGATCGCTTGAGCCCAGGAATTTGAGGTTGCTGTGAGCTAGGCTGATGCCACGGCACTCTACCCCAGGCTAGAGTGAGACTGTCTAGAAAAAAAAAATCTGTAAGTTTCCTTCCACATTTCAATTTCTTGTAAGATGAAAAAAACAAGGTCTGCCTCAGGAGTACTAAGTTAGCTGAACTACACCAAACAATGCAATCCAAACTGTGCTAGGTCCAGGGACACATGCTCAGTGAACTCTACCATTTGCTTAGGTCAGCCCTGCTTGAAAACTTCATTTCCCATCTTAACCACACAAAAGAATTCACGAGGAAACCCTTCCCAGAGCCAGCCTCTCCTTCATATATAAGCAGTTACCCCAAGAGCCAGGAACTCAGCTTTTGCTGTGTTCTCTAAGGGGCCCCAGGTGGTCGTATGGCTAAAGGACGTCCCATAATTGTGGAACCATTTATCACAGCCCTGCTGCCAACCGTAACACCCTTCCAAGGCAATCGCCAACCCCGAAACAATGCGAAAAGGGCAATTCATTCCTGAATGTCCGTAGTTTAGCACTCTCTCGACCCCCTGCGGAAAGGGATTTCATATTAAAATAACCAGAGGTGCGGAGAACCCTGATTAACAGTCCCACGTGAGGTTAAAGGAGCCCGCGCATTGGACAGGATGGAAATACCTTCCATTTGGCTAATCCTCAGTTTCTCATTGCCCCGAAGCCGCCCAGACTTCCACGAGTTCGCCATCGCTGGGGACACACAATGGTCCAATTCGGCCAAGACCGGACCCCAGCGCCCGCACCCACTACCAGAGACCAAGGTAAGCGAGGTCTAGTTGTGCTAACACTAACACCTCTTCCTGTGCTGGAAGCTCCTACAACTACCCCTCGCCTCGAGAATAAAATGCCGCGTTTTAGTGAACCTTAGGCCTGCCTAAAAACAACCTAACCATTTCCTACAGATTCCCCTTGCCCCCAAAGATCTCAATTTTGTTCAATTATCGACTCTAAGTTTGACAACGCATGTTGAAGAAGATAGAGTATCCAACCCGGTTCTGGCTTGGATCCCACCCTGCCCCGTGCCGCCCCGGCCCGCGCGGAGCCCACACCTGCCCCTCCGCCATCTTCGGCAGCCGCCTGGGAAAGAAGGAGGTCTTGG